>NC_086017.1:82527500-83152500 GCF_029281585.2 Gorilla gorilla gorilla | reverse complement strand
GAGTTCAAGGGTGAGAGCTACCGTCAGAACTGTTTCCTTCGATCCCTGATTGACAGATGTCACCTTACTCCTTGCCTTATTTATGTCACCCCATGTTTGGTGATCTTCTCACTAGTACTCTCCTCCCCAAATCCCAAGCAATCATCTACAAGCACGATAAGATTTCACACTGGGCTATTGCTAAACTAGTGCAATTCACAAAAGACTTTTGAAAATCTGGAGCTAGAAAAAAAAGGGAGGGACTTCCATGAATTACAGCCCACCCACCCAAAATCAATACCATGCAAGTGGCAGTATAGCATGGAGAGCTGTCTCCCCTTCTGAGCAAGATGCAGCAGTTATCAGTTCAGCTAATAAAACATGTGAGTGACAACTTAGTAAAATTGAAAAACTCGATGACTTCCAGCCATCATTCAAGGGCTGGGACTATAATTCATCAAGTTACTGCCCAGAGTTCAATCGTCATCTGTCCTTCTGTATCCACACCCTTCCACTAGCTTTCCCCTGCCCTACATTCTAATTCTCTCACTGTTTCTAAATTCCTTCTTTTTCAATAACTCATAAAGGGATTGCCCATGGTAGGCAGCTTTTACCTCCAATTCTGACCACAACAGACAACTCCTCCAGTCCACAGCTCCTCGAAGGCTCTCCCTCCCTTCTCTACTGGCCTTCAAATTGGCCTATTTATAAGCAATGCTTAAGATTCCCCCAAAGCAAGGTCATAAACTCAAATCCCAATCAGGGCCAGGTGGATGACTTACGTGGAAGAAGTGAGCCGGGTGAGGATTTCTACTTTGAGAAACCTTGCTCGAAGCGCTTTCATGATTCTCTCCTACACAACAAACCCTGAACTCTTAGAAGCAGCTCTTGGCACAGGAGCCTCCAACCTGTTTTTCAGCCGGCTTTCTCTACTTGTTTCTCATTCCATGATCACAGAAAACAGCTCCATTAAGACTCTTTTCAGGTCTACCAAAGAGCTAGTGATTGGTACGTTCTGCTTAACCTCTAAATCTAAAAAACCAGTGACTTTGCCAGCCTCTACAATTAGGGCAACTAAGATAGGAATAGCAGCCAGTAAATTTTCCTGCATTATTGATTTTCACTAAGCCTGTGGCACATTGTATTTTCTCCAATCGAGTGGAGATACTTGTTTCCTTAGCACTCAATCGATGTTTCTTCGGCATTACTCAAAGTGCAGCTGTGAGTCTGGGCTGCAAGGGACGAGACCCATGTAACAAAAACATCCAGAGTTTTCAACATCCACTTCTGACTTTTCTAGTTCAATCTCCTGACTCCACTTGGAGAAACTCCAAAATAAATTTCCTTCCACCTTTAAGTCACCTCTTTTCTTATTCTTTTAAATACACTGTCTGCCAAAGAGAGCTAGCATTGCCTGTGGATTATTTCACTACCTTCAGGGAAAGGACATGATTTTTCCTTTTTGATTCATTGCATATTAACTCTCTCCAGAAATAGCAAGAATTCCTTTGAATTAGTAAACCCAAGTTACACACGAAATTCATGTGGAGAAGCCAATCAACCCCAGATGGAGTAGTATGTTGACAAGAGGCATATCCTGGGGGGATGCATGTAGACTAAGAAATGGTGAGGGATAAGAAAATGGAAAAAACCTTACTGGCTGCTGATTGTCTTCCCCACCCCAACACACCCACCCATGTACCCCACATCCCTCAGGATTGGATGATCCTCCTGGAAAATAGGCTGATTTGGTCCAAAGTTTCAAAAAGAATTCATTGATTCAGAACTGGCCAATGAACTTTTTCAGGAACGAATATTCCATATTTGTGCTATCCAATATGGTAGCTACTAGCTATATGATGCTATTAAGCATTTGAATGTGACTAGTGTAAATAAGAATTTTAAAATGTGCTTTAAATTTTAAATGTAGGAAAAGATTGCTGTTTGCGGAGCCTTGCCAACTTTGTCTTCCTGTCAGGGCCAAAGGATGCTAGAAAGGATTTCCAGGTTGTGTCCAGAGGCAGTGGAGATTTTTGGAGGACGCTAGCATCATCTGATGGCAGCATCTGTCTTCTATCAATCGGAAAGCCAGAACTGATTAGGCTAATCCAGTTGATTAAGTAGAGTCTCCTTGCTTTTCTGCCCTCCTCCCTGAACCTCCCTTAAGAAACATCCAGTCCATTCAAAGAATAAACAGGTGATCAAAGGTGCCAGTTAATCCCACTCCTCCTCAAATTTTTATGCTGAAGATGTGTAGCAAAGCAATTTTCCTCACAATTCCATCCACAAAACAAAGAAAAAAATGCTTAACCATTTGCTTAGGTCTGAATGCACTAATCCTAGTTCCTGGTAATTCTCAAGCCCCTATATAATTGTTGCTTTATCTCCTTACTTTCTCTTGTTAGTTGTTTGTGTCCTTTAAAATCAACTCATACTTTTCTATCTAAATTTATTTGCGCAAGTGACTTTATACCTCTATACAGAGGCAAACACACAGGTCTGATGTCCTAATGACATTTTCTAATTTACTATTTTTTTTTATTTTTCAGACAGGATCTCACTCTGTCACCCAGGCTGGAGTACAGTAGTGTTAGCTTACTCCAACCCCCAGCTCCCAGGCTCAAGTGATCCTCCCACCTCAGCCTCCCAGATAGGTTGGAACTACGTATACGCACTACCACGCCAAGCTAATTTTCTTTTATCTTTTTTTTTTTTTTTTTTTTTTTTGTAGAGATGACGTTCCACTATGTTGCCCAGGCTGGTCCTGAACTCCTGGGCTCAAGTGATCTGTCCACCTTGGCCTCCCAAAGTGCTGGGATTACAGGTATGAGCCACCAGGCCCCACCAAAATGTTTGAATAATATGTGCCTAACACACTCACTGACCTGATGAGTGTGGGTGGGTGGCTACATTTTGGACAATGTTGCCTATTATCCTGAAATTCAAGGATAATTATGAGTTGTTCATTTCTTTCACTTCAGTTTTGCATAGACATTTGCATTACGCATTACTTTATATGAATCCTAGGAGAAACTATTGCACCTGCAAAAAGTGTAGGGATATGTGTAATTGTGAAAAACTTCTTTGTGCTTAAGAAGGAAAAAAATCTGTAGAAAGAGGACCTGCTTGCTTCTGATCACCAGATTTTCAGATCTGACCCTTTGTGACTCTACGTCCCTTCTCTGCAGCACAGGATTCTGTCCTCTGAGCCTTTTCTTACACTAGAAGTGCAACCTTGCAATTGCCATTTAGGCTCCTTGAAAGACTATGCTTCAGCCAGGACCACTCGTTCTGGGCACATGATGCCCTTCACATGCAGACAGCTCTGACCTCTGAGATGCTAATCGCCTGTCTGTGCAGCCACCCCTCACAAGTCATCATCGTGGATGGCCTCCTTGCCTAATTTTACTACTCTTTCAGAAACAATTAATTGAGATTAGCCTATAAACCCTCCATATAAAATGGGCAATTATCAATTACTGACACTTCTCCAGCTCCACTCCTCTGTAAGAGAAGCACTCCAGGGCTCCTTAATCACCCGTCAAGTCTCGCTCCCACCACTGTCTGACCTAGGCTGTGATGGGCACACTGAGAAGTCAACTCAGAGCAAGGGGAAGCCAGCTTGGCCTCCAGTTTCCCCAAATGTAGCCCAAGGGCCATAAAAATCTATCTTCAGGTTTGTCTGGAGTCGCTGATCCCCTGCAGCAGTTGTCACAGAACAAAATACCTGCAGCCCCTGATTTAAAGGATTCATTTATTCAACAAATGTATCTGTGGACCTACTACCTGGCAGGGACCTTGAACAGCAGTGACTGAGGCAGACACAGTCCTTACCCTCTGGAAGCCAATTTCTAGTTTGGGAGACAGATTATACACTAGTAATCAAGTAAATAAACAAGACATTAAAATTTGATCAGGGCTACAAAGACAGTAGACAAAGAAATATGAGAGCGTAACCATGATATGAAAGGGGCCCCATGGAATTGTACAGCCCTTAAGCTGCACAAATCTATGTGGTGTCCATGTAAACATGGATGGCCAAGGAAGGCCTCTCTAGAAAGGGAACATTTGAGCTGGTGCTCAAACAGAAGGAAGGAGCAGCCCAGCCAGAGAGGACAAGGGCCAAGACCTGGCATGGGGTGGGGCTCGACCTGTTGGAAGAACAGAAAGGAGGCCCACAGGCTGGTGCATGTGTGAGATGCAGAGACAGTGTGGCTGCAGTGTCAGGAGGGAGTAGGTTGAGCAGAGTCTGGAGGTCAGTACAGATCCTGAGCACATGGGAAAGTAAATGAAGTTGTTTGAAGCAGAGAAATGCCGTGATATTGGCCAATTCATATTTTTAAAATAACCTCTGCTGCTGAGCAGAGAATGAGTGACAGGGCACAAGACTGGAAGCACAGAAATGTGATTTAGGCCAAGCCAGTGCTTCTCACCTCTGGCTGCATGTTGAAACAACCCTTGGAGCAGAGCATTTAAAAAATAGTGATGCCCTGGCCCCACCTACAGACACCAATTCTATCAGTGTGGGGTGAGTCCCAGGGGTCCGTATTCTTAAAAGCTCTCCAGGCAATTCTAAGGCGAAGCTAAGGATAAAAACACTGGCGTAGAGGTTATGCTGTGACAATCTATAGAGAAAGTCTACACAGTGGTTCTCCATGTGCGCTCCCTGAACTAGCAGCATCAGCTTCACCTGGGAACTTGTTAGAAATTCAAATTATTGGGCCCCACTCAAATCTACTCTATCAGAAACTCTGGGGGTGGGGCCCAGTCATCTGTTTTAACACAGCTTCCAGGTGATTCTGTTACTGCAAATATTTGAGAACTTCTGGTCTAGATGGTACCTTTCTAGAAAAATGAGAATACTCCAGGGCCAGAATTCCTGGTACTGGGAAGATGAACAATTATGCCAATAGAAAATGGTACTATTATAGAATATCTCAGAATTAAACAATAGTGATAAAGCTGCTCCCCCATTTACAAAGATAAGGCATTAGGCATTAAGGTTTCATCACCAGGACATGTGCTTAGAATAGCATTTTTTTTTTTTTTTTTTTGAGATGGAGTCTCACTCTGTCACCCAGGCTGGAGTGCAGTGGCACAATCTTGATCATTGTTCATCACTGCAACCTCCACCTCCCAGGTGCCAGCAATTCTCCTGCCTCAACCTCCCAATTAGCTGAGATGACAGGCATACGCCACCATGCCGGGATAATTTTTCTGTATTTTTGTTAGAGATGGGGTTTCACCATGTTAGTCAGGGTGGTCTCAAACTCCTGACTTCAAATGATCAATCTCCCAAAGTGCTGGGATTACGGGCATAGGCCACTGCACCCAGCCCAGAATAGCTTTTCCAATAGCGGTAATGAATTCATGGTGAATCAGTGATACTCACCGTATTAAGTTCAAGTCCCAGATCTACAAGACCAGTTGGATAATAATCAAATAGCAAGGTGTTGCTTTTTCATACTGTCTTACTTATACAAAATGTTTTTGTATACATCACCCAATTTCTGCTCCATGAGGTACATACTGCTACAGCATTCCCACTTTACAGATAAGAAAACTGAGGTTCAGATAGTTTAATTGATTGAAGGTCATACCGCCAGAAACGGATTCTGTGGCTATGTTAAGCCTTCCACTCCACATTTTTCCCCATCCATAAGACACTGAGCCCACAGCTTCACATCAGATTTATCAGCAGAGAACAAAAGAAGTACTTGAAATTGCCACTTACAACGTTTATGAGTAAACTGGAATCCAAAGTCTGGCCTCTAGCCAAGCGGGTGAGTTATCGCCAGTACCATGCAAAGGCAGACATCTAACTGTGTGGGAGGAAAGAGACCTGCAGGCATCTGGGACTGGAGATGGGGAAACAAGGAAGTAGCAACCCTCTGCCCTGCCCAGCCCAGCCAGAGGTCAGGTTCTGACCTGCGTCTTGCAGAGCCATGGTGCTCAGACCATTTGAGTCACCTGGGGAGCTTATAAATTACAATACCAAGGCCTACTCCATGGGATCCTAATTTCAGTGGTCTAGGGTGCAATCTAGACCTCAGTATCTACAGAAAGCTGGCTGTGGGGCTCCACTGTGACAACCCCAACTGCAGAGAGCAAGGTAGCCCGGCAGACATGCAGGGGCTGTTTTCAGGAAGAACCTCATGGAGCTCTGGGCACACACAAGGTTGCTTTATAGAGGGAATTGGAGAGGGAGCCTTGGGACCTTGCAGACATAGGAAGACCATGGTGGGGAATATGAGAGCAACTTTAGTGCTCAGAAGAGCAACTCAGAGTGGCAGTAGTGCCTGTTTGGCTGGACCAGGCTGCACCCTGGGATGCACAGGGTGGGATGCAATAAGGGGGCTGGTGCAGAGAAGCAAAGAAGGTGTGCTTAGAGTGCTCACCAGATATGGCCCCTGGAGCCCCCAGAATTAGCTGCTTGCATGGGAAGGAGTCCACAGGTGAGGGTCATTGACATTTGGTTAGCAACATTGTTCTGTTGTGCAAAATACTATGAATGCACTAGAGTCTGCTTCTGCGAGTCTCCATCCAGTTGCTGGACTTGTTTCATCCTTCATCATCTCCTTGTTTCCACTTCTAACTCCCCCTGACTACAAGGTAATCAGTCCCCTAGTGCATAGCTGTGGGGGTGGGTGGCAGAGAACGAGACATCCTGATGAGGACCGCCTCAACACTGAAGTGGCAACAGAAATTCTTCTGCAACTTACAGCTCACAACAAAGCTTCCTCCCCCTTGGAAATCTGTTTTTCTTCATTGCAGGGGGAGTCCCTCAGCAGAGGTGTTCCTGCTGCTAAATGTCTTTACTGAGGTTTGAAAAACAACAACTCCTCATTGAAGAATTAGCTGAAAGCCTGTGACTCCAGATGCAATCAAAGGTGCTAATGGGAAATTTTTGGCTAGTGCCCTAGAATCAGGTAATAGATGCTGCCTTTCTCGTGGCCGTGTACAGGAAAGGGGCCCAGGACAGCATTTCTAGGAGTAATTATGCTCTCATCCCAACCTCGCTACTAAGGGAACATGAACTTTACTGCAGTGTTCAACACCAGTTTTCATTTTACTGCACAAGCAAACTTGTATTCCACCAGGAAGATGAAAGATTTCGGGTTCTGAGGCTGTCAGATATTTCCACTTACGAATTTAGTGCAACTCCTAAATCATGGCTGAGGCACAGCTTCCAAAATCTCTCCCCTCATTTTCAGGTTTTCTAATAGTTCCCTGCTCTTGTGGTATCTTGGTGCAATCACGCTAATAGGAACAATTTAACGGAGTCCTGGGGAGGCAAAGGTTTGGAGGATTACATTTCAACACTCAGCTCCTTATCACAGAAAAACACCCTTCCTTAATAGACTCCCTGGATTCTAGACCTGCTCACTTCTCTCTCAGCAGATCCAGCTGCACCTGAACAGGAGAGAAGAATTAGAAACTTGGTTACTGCTCCTTCTTGAATCTCAGTCCCAGACAAAAATGGGCTGAGGGCAGGTTAAATTCTAATCACAAATTAGGAGGATTCATCAACATGCAGAGACCAAAGAATCATTTTTCTCAATGCTCGGAACACCCGGTCTTAAAGCACAGCCCTCTTGTACCTGTCCTATTTGTATTAACCATCCGCCAAGTAACTCCAACTAGAATCCTTGAGGCTTGCTCCTCCAGCTTCCTCATTCCCCCCAGTCATCTAGCCAAGAAGTAAATTCCCTTAAAGCTCTCTCTGAAGTTTCCCGGACACACAACCTGTTCTTTCTACATCAATGCCTTTGTCCTAACTTAGGCCTCGTCAGTTCCTGTTCATATTCATCTCAACAAATATTTAAAGGGTTGCCACTATGTACTAGGGCTAGGTACTGGGATCACAGGATTCCATGCTCTCGTGGGAAAGTCACGTTAAACAAATAAGTATGCAAATAGTTATTTAATAACAAATCCCATAAGTGCTACCAAAAAACTGCTATTGAAGTTTGTGGGTATAACCTGCCTCAGAGGTTCAACTGTTGGAAGATAAATTATATTACTTCCTTAGAACATACAGGAGTTCAGCTTCTGGTCTGGCTAAAGAGACTCCTACAGAAATCAGGGGTCCCAAACATAACAGCTATAAACTCTGGATAAAACACAAAATAAAGAACAATGACCTGAAGGTACTGGAGAGTGAATAAAAACAGACGTTCAGGAGGATAGTCAAAACCTGGAAGAAAAGAAAGGCATAAAATGAGCCTGGGCAACATAGCAAGACCTCATCTCTATTAAAACTCAAAACAATTAGCCAGGTGTGGTGGTGTGTGCCTTAAGTCCCAGCTATTCAGGAGGCTGAGGCAGGAGGATTGCCTGAACCTGGGAGATTGAGGCTGTGGTGAGCTATGATCGTGCCACAGTCTCTATGGCTTTAAGCCTGAAGGCAAGTTAGTCAGCTCCACATGGAGTACATAAAACCCTGCAAGAGGAATTATGATTTTTCTGACCTGAAGAACAGGAGAACGGTCTGGGGCCATCACAGCCACTAGAAAGTAAGGAGAGAATTTTTGAGAAGAGAAAGCCAAAAGGGAGAATTCCAATTTCTGCATATGTACACTACCCAAGTGTGTGTCTGACCTGTGAACTAAGTATGCACAGAGCAGATTTTGAAATAGCCTAGACAAGGATGCAGAATTGAACTGAGATTTGAGCTGCTGCTCAAAAGACAGAGTGGTTTTTTTCTTTTCGTTTTTTTATTTTGAGCAGTCTCACTCTGTCACCCAGGCTGGAGTGCAGTGGCACCATCTCGGCTCACTGCAACCTCTGCCTCCCAGGTTCAAGTGATTCTTCTGCCTCAGCCTCCCAAGTAGCTGGGAGTACAGGCACGTGCCACCACACCTGGCTAATTTTTGTATTTTTAGTACAGATGGGGTTTCACCATATTGTCCAGGGTGGTCTTGAACTCCTGACCTCGTGATCCACCAGCCTCGGCCTCCCAAAGTGCTGGAATTGCAGGCGTGAGCCACCACACCTGGCCCAGAGTTTATAATTTTAGTTCAACCAAGTTAATGACTTGATAAAACAAAAACACCAATGCTCTTCAGAGGAATATGATGGTGTCTAATGTGTATCCAGGATACAATCCAAAGTTACTCAGGTAAAGAATCAGAAACTGTGATCCAGTCTCAAGAGTAGAGACAATAAATGGAAACCAATCCTGAGATGACCCAGATGTTGGAATTGAAAAAGAATTTGAAGCAGCTATTCTAACTATTGCCAATGAAGTAAAGAAAATTTTGCTTATAATGAATGAGAAGAAAAATGGAAATTATTTTTAACAAAAAGAACCAACACCAAGCATGGTGGCTCACGCCTGTAATCCCAGCACTTTGGGAGGCCAAGACAGGAGGATCTCTTGAGGCCAGGGGTCTGAAACCAGCCTTGGCAACATAGCGCGACTTAATCTCTATTTAAAAAAAAAATAACCAGGTGTGGGGCACATGCCTGTAATCCCAGCTACTCAAGAAGCTGAGGCAGGATTGCTTGAGTCTGGGAGATTGAGGCTGCAGTGAACAATGATCGTACCACTGCACTCCAGCCTGGGGACAGAGTAAGACCCTGTCTCAAAAATAAATACAAAATAAATTTAAAAATTTTAAAAGAACCAAATGGAAATCCTCTAACTGAAAATTGCAACATTAAAAGTAAGCATAGGCCAAGTGCAGTGGCTCACGCCTGTAATCTCTACACTTTGGGAGGCCGAGGCAGGCAGATCACTTGAGGTCAGGAGTTCAAGAACAGCCTGTCCAACATGGCAAAACCCCATCTCTACTAAAAATACAAAAATAAGCCAAGCATGATGGTGTCCTCCTGTAATCACAGCTACTTGGGATGCTGAGGCACAAGAATCACTTGAACCCAGGAGGTGGAGGTTGCAGTGAGCCAAGAATGTGCCACTGCACTCCGGCCTGTCTCAAAAAAAGTAAATAAATAAAATAAAAATAGAAGTCAGTACAGGGGCTTAACAGAAAATGGAGATGGCAGAGGAAAGACTTTGTGAAATTTAAGATAGATCAAAAGAAATTATCAAATCTAAAGAAAAATATACAGAGCCTCAGAGAACTTTGGGATGATAACATATTGTCTAGCTTTTGTATAATTATAGTCTTAGAAGGAAATAAGAGAGAGGGAGGGAAAGAGAGAGAAAGAAAGAGATGGGTAGAAAAATATTTTAATATATAAAATTCAAATTTTCCCTCATTTGGTTAAAATTATATATTTACATCTTTACAAAACTAAGCAAATCTCAAGCAGCATAAATACAAAGAAAATTATGCCTATCACATCATAACCAAACTGCTGAGAGCCAAAAGTAAAGAGAAAATCTTGAAAGCAGCCAGAGGAAAATGACACATTACATACAAGGGAGCAACATTATCACAGACTCCTCATCAGCAACTGTGGAGACCAGAAGACAGTGGAACAACAACTGTAAAGTCCTGAATTTAAAACACAGGCGCACACACACACACACACACACACACACACAAACCTAACTGTCCAAAGAAAGTTCTATATCCAACTAAAATATCTTTCAAGAATGAAGACAAGTATTCACTTTGGCATACATACTAAGAAAAAAAATTTGAAGACAAAATAAAAACATTTTCAGATGTAAGGAAATTAAAAGAATTTGTCACCATCAGACCTGAACTCCAAGAAATGCTAAAGGAAAATTTTCAGACTGGGAAATAATTTTTCAAAATCAAAACGATTTTTTATTCCTAAAATTATCAATGATTCAAATACTGCCTAAAAAATACATTAAAGGAGGTATAAGGTATTAATAGTTATCAAAATGGGATATTAACTTTAAATTATTAACAGCACTCTAAATAGAAGTCATCAAACTGGAGCAAAATGGTTAAGTAAGGTACAGTAACTGTATACCTGCATATTATTCAAAGAGTAAAATGGTACTTGTGAATAGTTTTTAGTAAATTAGAAAAAATGACTATGTTGCAAGCTAACTAAAAGTTATATCTCTAAAGCCCTAAAATATTTATAGTCTTTGACCTAATTATTTCTCTTCCAGGAATCTACCTTAATAGAAAGTCACACCAAGAATAATGTATGAAGAGGTTCATCACTGTTTTTTCCAGCAAAAACCTAAACCTGGAAGTAACCTGTTTTAATAATTGGCTTGTTAAATATACTGTAATTCACCTTTATAATTCACTGTTGCAATAAAAAGATCTATAGTTGTAAAGTCTATTTAATGTCAAAAATCATTTTCATTGCAAGAAGCATAGCAATTTTATATTTAATGTGTGTATATTTATACTTCCATAAAAAATACTGTAAAGCCTATTGCAAATATTAATGATTATCTCTGGATGGTTTATCATTAGAAATTTAATTTTATCTTAGTTTCTAAATTATTTTTAATAAGGAAATTAATTATTGGATAAATTTGGGTATTCAGTATAATTTTAATTATATTTTGATGTGCATAGACAAAGATCACTGAAACAAAAGAGAATATATATATGTTGGTATACTCTTTCTGCCATGCAACCTGGTAGTTTTATATCCAAATTATGGTCCATGATGCTTCCTTGCTTCTTGAAGACAGGAAGAAGCTGTATAAGTTGATGGTTAAGGAAAGACCCTGTAGTCAAAGTGCCCAGACTGTAATCCCAGCTCTGACATTTATTCTGGTTACCCTCTCTGTGGCTCACGTACAGTATGAAGTTTGTAATAAATCCTGACTCCTAGCATTGTTATGAGAATTAAGTGAATTAATTTTTATAAAGTGCTTAGAGCAGTGTCAGGCATTTGGTGTTATTTAATAGTGTTTATTAAATTAAAACTAAGTAGAAAATTATCCTAAGGAAAAATGTTCACTGCAACATTGTTTTAAAAGGGAAAAAAAAAAGACATTGCCAACAAGAGATTAATTAGAATTGCAGAGTAGTTAAAAACACAGACTCAGAAACCAGACTGTCCACGTTCAAATCCTAGTCCTGCTACTCACTAGCTGGATGATTTTGGACAAGTGACTTAATTTCTGTATGTCTCATTTCTCCCCATCTATGAAATGGAGAAATAATAGTACCTACTACATAGTTGTTTAAAGACTTCTAAAACTCTCAGAACAGTACCTAGAGTGCGATAAGCACTATAATTAAGTGTTCCCTCTTGTAGTAGTGATGTGGATACGGTGGTGGCAGTAGTAGTACCTCCATATATGATAATAGATGTCTTCCACACATTGCTAACTGAAAAGATCAAATTATGAAACAGCAGAGGTGCCGCCTATATTTGAACAGCTTGAATCTTGCACAAACCCAGGGAGGCAGATGAGAGCTGTATACACCAGGAAGAGGGTGCCTTTTTATAATTTGCACAAAAAGCACACAGCACATGACAGCTGGCTCTCTAGAATAGTTAAGTCGAATCCCATTTCTGTAAAATCCAATAAATGGACATATATGTGTTTTTCAATGTGCACCATGTTAATGTGAACGGTGGGCCTGAGGTATTATTATTCTCTTTTCTGAACCTATCTACATGTCCCCTCTCTTCCCACCTCCCCCAGCAGGCTTTTTTTCTTTTTCTTTTTTTTTTTTTTTTTGAGATGGGGTCTCTCTCTGTCGCCCACGCTGGAGTGCAGTGGCGCCGTCTCAGCTCACTGCAACCTCTGCCTCCCAGGTTCAAGCGATTCTCCTGCCTCAGCCTCCCTAGTGGCTGGGATTACAGGCACCTGCCAACACACATGGCTAATTTTTGTATTTTTAGTAGAGATGGGGTTTCACCATGTTGGCCAGGCTGGTCTCAAAACTCCTGACCTCAAGTGATCCGCCCACCTTGTCCTCCCAAAGTGCTGGGACTACAGGCATGAGCCACCGCACCCAGCCAACAGGCTTTTTTATATGAAAACAATAAAGCTTTGCTGTGCAACATAGACCTGACTATTGGCTTAGAAAGATATCCATGATAGAATATTAGGTGGACAACATCTCATTTACATATATGTATGTATGCAAGAGTCTTTGGGGAGAATAAACAGGAACATTTATATTCAAAAACGAGCAGTTACTATCTCTGTACCCAAGCGTTGCATGCTATTATCACAGCTTTCTGTATTAATAAAAAAAAGTTTTAAGTTTTTTAGATTCTGGCACACATGAAAAGGAAATATATTGAGTGGTTGTCTTTTGGTGGTAATGTCCTAGAAAATTCTCATTTTCTTTTTTATATTTTTCTATAATAAATACATATGACTTTTATATTCAGAAAATATATATTTAAACTATATGTGGTTTATCTACATACATCCTTAGTTGTAGTATAGAATAACTAGAATTAAGATAATTTATAGGTGAAAAGGGGAGTTTTGTACGTTCTCCCCCATCCATCCCTCAAACCAATGCAAGCAACTGAAATATTTGTTTCCAGCAGACAACTTTATTTTATCACTTAGCAAGATACATGTCCGTGGCAGATTCACTGCAATAAGCTTCTGCCATGGTAGAAAGTTCAGGAAACCTCATTTCCGAGTTCCACTTATGCCGTGTTCCCAGCTTCCCCTAGGAGTGCTCGGGGAAGTGACTGTCTTATTTATAGATTATTTTTATTTCTTATATTCCCAGCTGTGCTGTACTCAAACATCTTCTGAGCTAGAGCTGAGCAGTAAATACCTCCGTACATGTGCATATGCGCACGCACAAACACACACACACACACACACACGCCAGAGTGGAGAAATATAAACCAGATATTAAACACAGATCAGACCCTACAGACTGTCAGGCTGAGGGATGACTAGGACACGTGCACTGGCCCACAATCTCCAACGTGTTAAAATAATTTAATTGGGTATTTCATGGCACACTTTGCATTATTATGGCTCCCTTTGGATGCAACAAATGATTTGCTTCAGTAATATAGAGTCCCAAGTAGTGGCATTATGTGATTAAGTAAGTGAGAACATCGACCATTAAATTCAGTTCAGTCAGGCTTACATCCATCTTATTTCTTTTTTATAATTCAAATTTTCCTGCCGGTATATATTCACTTGAGACCATTTTTAAGTCATATGTTTATGAGAGTTTCTCTTCGTACTTTTCATCCAATTACTACTGCATTTAGAGTTTCAAAACTGCAATTTGATTCTCCTTTGTTAAGTGGATTGATTGTTAGGTTATAAGGCACAAGAATAGCATCCTCAATTTCCATATTTATAGCAGCTCTCCAAAATATCAAAAGGCTTGTTTTGTGGGCCTCATAGCAATTCTAGTTTGTTAGACTTGAACACTTGATTAAAACTTGCATAGTCGTTAAGCAGTGCTCTTAATCAGCCTCTCTGCCTATTAAGCTCAAGGTGTATAGGAGGTTAAAGGGAAACATGGTGAATAGTTGAAAAACAGCTTGAAAATTCTAGAGCAATGGCTCTTAACCTGGCTGAGCCATTGACCTCCTTGAGAATATAATGAAAGTTGTAGGCACTCTCCCCAGAGCAATGCATGTATACATAACAACAGTTTCACATTATTTTAGGGGGTGGACACATACATATCCTACCCAATAGTTCATAGAACTCAACTTCAGAATCTCTTCTCTAGAACAGTAGTTCTCATCCAGGAGCAATTTTACCACCCAGGAGACACCTGGCAATCTCTGGACACATTATTGTTTGTCACAAATGGAGAGGGGCAGGAGCGGTACTGGAATCTAGTAGGTAGTGACCAAAGATGCTGCTAGACATCGAACATCGCAGAGCACATTCCCTCACTCATGATGAAGAACTATCTGGCCCCAGATGTCCATTAAGCCCAGGTTGAGAAACCTTGCTCTAAAAAGTATATCAAAAATTCTTATGGGATATCGAGACACCTCCCTCCCACCCCTCAGATGGGAAACATGCCTAAGGAGAATAAATATAAATCATGGAAATCCATACATTTTCACCTTGATTTATTTATCCAACCAATTATTTATTCAGCAAACTTTTACTAAACACCAATTTCCTGTCGAGTACTATTCCAGTCACTGGGAATACCACTCATCAGAAATAAAGTCAGTTAAGTAAACAGCCAGTTAAAAAGTTGTACTAGATTAGTTAGGAATGTGTTCAGCCCCTTATAACACAATAATAAAATAGGAATTTAACAGAAACATGTCCGTGTAAAAAGAAATCCAGCCAGGAGTGCCTGTAGTCCCAGCTACTGGGGAGGCTGAGGTAGGAGGATGGCTTGAGCCTGGGACTTAGAGGCCACAGTCAGCTATGAGTACACCACTGCACTCCAGCCTGAGCGACAGAGCAAGGCTCTGTCTCAGTAAAAATAAAAACAAATAAAAATTATTTAAAAAAAAGAGAGAGACAGAAATCCACGGGTAGACAGCCCCAGACAGTTAAGGCAGCTTCCTATTGTTGCTAAGACCACAAGTCCCTTCAATTTTCCTGCTCTGCCATCCTTGGTGTTTGCCTTCATTTCTGATTTCCTAAGATGTCTGCTGCTCCTTAAGGCTCAAATCCAAATTCTAAATGGGCAGAGGAGACAATGTGAAGGACAAAGGCAAAACAATGTACAGACTAGTTGAGCCTGCTTCTGCTTTAAATGGAGACAATGACTTTCTGGACATTTGATCCAGTAGGCTTCCCTTACATGTCATTGGCTATAACTAGGTCATATGACCACACACAGCTGCAAGGGAGTCTGGGAAGGTTAAGTATTTTTTTTTTTTTTTTTTTTTTTGAGACGGAGTCTCGCTCTGTCGCCCAGGCTGGAGTGCAGTGGTGCAATCTCGGCTCACTGCAAGCTCCGCCTCCCGGGTTCACGCCATTCTCCTGCCTCAGCCTCCCGAGTAGCTGGGACTACAGGCGCCCGCCACTGCGCCCGGCTAATTTTTTGTATTTTTAGTAGAGATGGGGTTTCACCGTGGTCTCGATCTCCTGACCTCGTGATCCGCCCACCTCGGCCTCCCAAAGTGCTGGGATTACAGGCGTGAGCCACCGCGCCCGGCCAGGTTAAGTATTTTTTAACTGAGCACATTGTTACTCTGAGAAAAATCAGGGCTCTACTAACAAGGAAAAAATGTAGAATGGGTGTTGGGAAGGCAATTAGCAGTGCCTGCTGTAAGTGTGGTAAGTGCAAGAAAACAGGATGCAGGAAATACTAAAGGAGCACTTAACAGAGGTTTGTAACACTGTTGAGCAATCAGGGGAGGCAGAAAAATGAGGAAGAGTTACCCTGCGTGTCTGCAGGTGTGTGTGTGTGTGTGTGTGTGTAAGAGCAGTGGGATGAGTGTGGGGTCAGTACCAAGGTGATTCAAGCAGGGGGAGCCACATGTAAAAAAGGCTGGAATTGGAGGAGCAAGGAGTAGTGAACAATGAGGTAAGATGGGCAGGTAGAGCAGTGCAGGCCCTACTGTTGAGTTTGGCTATTATCCTAAGGGCAATGGGGGCGTTTCATAGGTTTAGAGCAGGGAAACACACTATCATAACAGTCATTTTAAAAGATCACTCCAATTTCAACGTGGAGTACCCACTGTACAAAGGGCAAGACTTAGCACAAGGAGGCCAGGACAGCGTCCCTGAAGACAGAAACACTGGGTGCTCATTTTGTAAAATATAAGCACGCTGTCCCCACCCTCAGTCATTCAGCAGGGGTGACAGTTGGAAGGCTTTGTCAGACACAGGGACACTACCTGAATGTGCTATATGGAGC
The DNA here is from genome assembly GCF_029281585.2 of Gorilla gorilla gorilla. Lineage (NCBI taxonomy): Eukaryota > Metazoa > Chordata > Mammalia > Primates > Hominidae > Gorilla > Gorilla gorilla. The sequence continues at coordinate 83,135,824 of NC_086017.1, read as the reverse complement.
TGTTCTAGAAAATCCCCATGGGGATACGTTCCTGAATCACGCAGTAACTTCCATTTTCTTCAGTTCTTGAAGATATAACTTTCTCAAGCTAGAGATTTTTTTCCCAGAAGTCCATCATTTAACTGTTGATCACTCATCCTGGCGGGCAAGGTTTGTTCATGATAAGGTCAAAAGACTCCTACCTGTCTCCAAGTGTCTGCCGACTTTGACTGCATTTCCTCAAGCATTTCCCTGCAAGCACATCGACCATTCTTAACTAAATGCAAGTCTTGCATCTACATCTAACTGGAGGCTCTCTCATTGATTCTCTGGAGTAAGCCCCGTACTATCACTTGTGTGCCTCTGATACCATTATAAGTCACATCAGCAGCACACAATGGTAGAAAGTCTGTGGATGAATAAACACAGGTGGCTGAACAGACTCAACTCAAAATAACATGGGAGAATACTCATGGGCTGAAAGCTTTTACTGTATGATACACACAGCAACACTTGTCAGCAGATCATACACTGCTACCTGCCAAACACCGTTGGATGAGGGCATGTGATATAGCATGCAGATTATAAGGAAGAATGTATTTATAGTCTAACAACATACTATGAAGGAAGGCTATATATTAATGTATTTTGAAAGTATTTCCCCTAAATAGCACTATAAAAAATATGAGCTAGTTGGCATTTAACAGGGCACGTCCCTAAAGGAAGGTACTTATTCATCAGGAGATTTTTGCACCAATAACATCTCACAAAGCTGAATGATTGGGAAAATGGATTCATGGTATAGTTCTGTGTATGTATGAACTATAGGTCCAAAGTAAAATTAAGAAAAGTATTACAGATACTCATTTCGAAAAGCTTCTCTCATATCTGACCATAGAGTAAAGATGTTCAGAAACCCAAACATTGGAAGCATTTACCTGAATTTTTTAATGAAACTCTTAAAATAATTCAATATTTTATGATTTAATATTTTTACAAAAGCCTTATTGAGATATAATTTACGTATTATAAAACCAATTCATTACCCCCACAAGTTCCCCCATTTCTATGTGCACTCAATCCCCATTTTCTTTGCCAGCCCTAGGCAACCATTGTTCTCTACTAAATGTGTCTTTTCTGAACACTTCATATGAATGGAATTGTACAACATCTGGTCTTTTGCATCTGGCTTCTTTCACTTAGCAAAATGTGTTTGAGGATTATTCATGTTGTAGCATGTATAGGTTCCTTTTAATTTCTTAATAGTATTCCATTGCATGAATAGACCACATTTCGCTTATCCATCTACCAGGATGGACATTTGGATTTTTCCTGTTTGGGGCTGTTATGAATAATGCTGTTATGTGTACATGACTTTGTGTGGACGTAACTTTTCATTTCTTTCGAGTATATTCCTATGAGTAGAATTGCTGGGTGATATAGTAAATTATTTTCAACATTTAAGAAACTTCCAAACTATGTTCCCAAGAGGCTTCACCATTCTACATTCCCATCAGCAATGTATGATACTTTATTTCTCCACATATTGCTAACATTTAGGATTGTCTGTCTTTTTGATTATAGCCATTCTAAGGATGTGTTTTAATTTGAATTTTGGTAACGATTAAGATGTTGAACATCTTTATTTATTTATTTATTTATTTATTTATTTATTTATTTACTGAGACAGAGTCTCACTCTGTCGCCCAGGCTGGAGTGCAGTGGCGTGATCTCAGCTCACTGCAAGCTCCACCTCCCAGGTTCACGCCATTTTCCTGCCTCAGCCTCCTGAGCAGCTGGGACTACAGGCACGTGCCACTAGGCCCAGCTCATTTTTTTTGTATTTTTAGTAGAGACGGGGTTTCACCGTGTTAACCAGGATGGTCTCAATCTCCTGAACTCGTGATCCGCCCACCTCAGCCTCCCAAAGTGCTGGGATTACAGGCATGAGCCACCGCTCCTGGCCAAGATGTTGAACATCTTTTTATATATGTTTATCAGCCATTTATCTATTTTCTTTGTTGATTGTGCATTCAAATTGTTGTCTATTTTTTAATTGGATTGTCTTATTATTGAATGATAAGAGTTCTTCATATATTTTGTAAACAAGACCTTCATTGGATATATGATTTGTGAACATTTTATCTCAGCCTGTGGCTTGTCTTTTCATTTTCCTAATGGTGTCCTCTGAAACACAAATGTTTTTAATTTTGATTAAACCCCATTTATGAATTTCTTTTGGCAATTGTGTGCTTTGTTTTATATTTAAGACATTGTCATGCTTTAAAAAAAAATCTAGCTTGACAGTCTCTGCCTTTATTGGGGAATTTAGATCATTCCTAGTTAAAGTGAACTACTGATACGGCCAGTTTTACATTTGCCATTGTATTTGTTTTGTGTGTGTTTATTTTCTTTTTAATTCCTCTGTTTTTCCTTGACAGCCTTCTGTTGAACTAAATGAATGGTTTTTCATGTATCATTTTAATTCCTCTGTTAACTATTTTAATTTTTTATTATCTTCTTAGTGGCTGCTCTAGAGATTACAACATGAATCTTAACTTACTGCAATCTATTTCAGACGAATACAACCTAATTCTAATAAAATATACAAACTTTGCTCCAGCATAATAGCTTCATTTCATTCTCCTTGTGTGTGTTCAAATTACTGTTTTATCTTTCTTTCAAAGAGATTAAGAGAATATATAAAATATATATAAAAGAAATATATATTTGTAAAGTTTCTTATATTAGTGTATATATCACTTCTGGTGCTTTATATTTCTTCTGTGGATTCAAGTTATGTCTAGTGTCCTGCCCTTTCAACCTGAAGGATTCCTTTAGTATTTATTGACAGTCGGTTCTGCAAACAACAAATTCTCTCAACCTTTGTTTATTTTGAAATGTCTTTATTGCCTTTATTTTTGAAGGGTAGTTTTTCTGGATATAAATTCTTAGATATACAGTGGAGTATTTTTTCTTTCCTTTTAGCACTCTGACTATGCCATCCCCCTGCCTTCTGGTTGTCATTGTTTCAGATGAGACGCCAGCCATCAATCACATTGGTGTTCTCATGTTTGTAATAAGTCACTTTTTTCTTGTTATTCTTAAGTTTTTCTGCCTTTCACTTTCAAGAGTTTGGCTGTACTGTGTCTAGATGACAATCTTGTCTTCATTCTAGTTGGGATTTGTTAACGGGTTAGATGTGAGTTTTTAAAATCAAATTTGGGTGCTCACTTCAGTAGCACATATACTAAAATTTGGGATGATACAGGGAAGATTAGCATGGCCCCTATGCAAGGACGACACACAAATTCGTGAAGTGTTCCATATTTTTGAAGCCATAAAAAAAAATCTCCCAGTCAAGAAAAGCCCAAGACCTGATGGTTTCACTTCTAAATTTTACCAAAGGTTTAAAGAAGAATTAATAGCTATCCTACTCAAACTATTCCAAAAAATAGAGGAGGAAGGAGTACTTCCAAACTCAATCTGAGCCCAGTATTACCCTGATACAAAACCAGACAAAGACACATCAAAAAAATGAAAACTAGCCATGCACGGTGGCTCACGGTGGCTCACAGTGGCTCACATCTGTAATCTCAGCACTTTGGGAGGCTGAGGCGGGTGGATCACCTGAGGTCAGGAGTTCGAGACCAGCCTGGCCAACATGGTAAAACCCCATCTCTACTAAAAATACGAAAAAATTAGCCAGGTGTGGTGGCACGGGCCTGTAATCCCACCTACTCAGGAGGCTGAGGCAGGAGAATCCTTGAACCTGGGAGGCAGAGGTTGCAGTGAGCCAAGATTGCACCAGTGCACTCCAGCCTGGGCGACAGAGACTACGTCTCAAAAAACAACAACAATGACAAAGACTACAGGCCAATATATCTGATGAATATTGATGCAAAAATCCTCAACAAAATACTAGCGAACTAAATTCAATGATACGTTAGAGAGATCATTTGTCAAGACCAAGTGGGATTTATCCCTGGGATGCAAAGGTGATTCAACATGCTTAAATCAATCAATCTGATACATTATATCAAGAAAATGAAGGATAAAAATCATGTGATGATTTCAATTGATGCTGAAAAGCCATTTGATAAAAATTCAACATCCCTTCCTGATAAAAACTCTCAAAAGGCTGGGCGCAGTGGCTCACGCCTGTAATCCCAGCACTTTGGGAGGCCAAGGCAGGTGGATCAAGAGGTCAGGAGATCAAGACCGTCCTGGTTAACACGGTGAAACCCCATCTCTACTAAAAACACAAAAACAAAATTAGCCGGGCGTGGTGGCGGGGGGCCTGTAGTCCCAGCTACTCGGGAGGCTGAAGCAGGAGAATGGCGTGAACCTGGGAGGCAGAGCTTGCAGTGAGCCGAGATGGCGTCACTGCACTCCAGACTGGGTGACACAGTGAGACTCCGTCTCAAAAAAAAAAAAAAAAAAAAAAACTCTCAAAAAACTGGGGATAGAAGAAACACACCTCAACATAATCAAAGCCATATATGACAGATTTCACAGCTAGTATCATACTGAACAAGGAAAAACTGAAAGCCTTTCCTCTAAGATCTGGAGCATGACAAGGATGCCCACTGTCACCACTGTTATTCAACAGAGTAATGGTAGTCTTAGCTAGAGCAATCAGGCAAGAGAAAGACATAAAAGGCATGCAAATTGGAAATGAAGAAGTAAAATTACCTATGCTTGTAGATGATATAATCTTATATTTGGAAAAACCTAAAGCTTCCAGAGGAAATCTATTAGAACTGTTAAACACATTTAGTAAAGTTGCAGGATACAAAGTCAACCTACAAAAATCAGTAGCATTTGTATATGCCAACAGTGAACAATGTGAAAAAGAAATTTAAAAAGCAATCCCTTTTACAATAGCCACACATAAAATAAAATACCTAGGAACTAACCAATGAAGTTAAAGATCTCTATAATGAAAACTATAAGATACTGATGAAAGAATTGAAGAGGACACCAAAAAATGAAAAAATATTCCAAGTTCATGGATTGGAAGAATCAATAGCGAATATCTGGAAGCAACCCAAGTGTTCATCAACAGATGAGTGGATAAAGAAAACATGGTACATCTATACAATGGTACATCTACTATTCAGCCATAAAAAGAATGAGATCTAGTCATGTGCAACAACATGGATGGAAATGGAGATCATTATGTTAAGTGAAATAAGCCAGGCACAGAAAGACAAACATTGTATGTTTTTATTTATTTGTGGGATCTAAAATCAAAACAACTAAACTCATGGACATAAAGAGTAGAAGGATGGTTGTTACCAGAGGCTGGGAAGGGTAGTGGGTAACTGAAGCAAGAGGTGGGCATGGTTAATGGGTACAAAAAAAATAGAAAAAATGAATAAGACCTACTATTTGATGGTACAATAGGGTGACTATAGTCAATAATAATTTAATTGGTCAGGCACAGATGCTCACACCTGTAATCCCAGCACTTTGGGAGGCCAAGGCAGGCAGATCACTTGAGCCTGGGAGTTCAAGACCAACCTGGCCACCATGGAGAAACCTCATTTCTACAAAAAATACAAAAAGTAGTAGGATGTGGTGGCATGTTCCTGTGGTCTCAGCTACTTAGGAAGCTGAGGTGGGGGGATCACTTGAGCCTGGGAGGCGAAGGTTACAGTGAACAAAAATTTACCACTAGACTCCAGCCTGCATGACAGAGTAAAATCCTGCCTCACAATAATAATAATAAAATAATAACTTAATTGTTCATTTTTTAAATAACTTAAAGAATGTAATTGGATTGTTTGTAACTCAAAGGATAAATGCTTGGGAGGATAGATACCCCATCTTCCATGATGTGTTTATTTCACTTTGCACACCTGTATCAAAACATTTCATGTACCCATAAACACCTACTATGTACCCACAAAAAATTTAAAAATAAATAAAATCAATTTTGCAAGTTTTCAGTCATGACTCATTCAAATATCTTTTCCAACCCCTTCTCTGTATTCTTTATTTTGGGACTTTCATTAATTTCATTCTAAATATATGTCAGTATATTTAATGTTCCATGTTCTCTGAGGCTCTGTTCATATTTTCTTTATTCTTGTTTTCTCTCATTAATTTTTATTGATCTATTTTTAAGTTCACTGATCCTTTCTTCTGACATCTTGAATCTGCTATTGAGCCCCTCCAGTGAATTATTCATTTTATTTATTACACTCAACTTGAGAATTTCCATGTGACTCTTTTTGGTAATTGCTGTCCCATTATCGAGACTCCCTATTCGTGGATTCATTGATGTCATACCTTCCTTTAATTCTTTAAACATGGTTTCCTTTAGTTCTTTGAGTGTATTTATAATAGCTTCTTTGAAATTTTTGAGCACTAAATCCAACCTCTGGGGACACTGAGAGACAGTTTCTATTAACTGTGTTTCCTTCTAAAAATACTTTCCTGTTTCTTTGCATGTCTCATAATATTTTGTTGAAAACTGAACATTTTAGATAATAGGTGGTAACAACTCTGGATTCTGATTTTCCCCCTCTGATGGCTTTATTGTTGCTGTTTTGTCTGTTTTAATTACTTAGAAACAGAAACTTAGAAACTTATATACTTAGAAACTATATACCAAACTTATAAACTTTAGTATATAGTCACTGATGTCCCTGCTCAGGTTTGAGTTGCTCCTGCATGAGTACAGCTTAGTAGTCAGCTAATAGTTGGAAAGAGATTGTGCTCCAATATCTGAACCAGCGCATCTACTATCCTCTGATTATGGTAGAGAGTAGGAGTAGACATTCAAACTTTAGGCTATTCTCAAATCTATTCCTACTTTTACTTCCTGCTAGGCCCTTTTGAGTCTGTGGATATGTGCAAAGTTTCAGGGTTGGCCAGGAGTACATGAATAGCTTAGGCTCTCTCCTGTCTCTACTGTGAATGTGCACAGCCTCAGCCATGAACATCTTACCCCAAACATGAATGAAAACTCAGGCTACTAGAGCTATTTGCCCTCTCCCACTTGCTGGCCACCAAGATCATCACTTTCACAAATAACACCACTGCATCACCCACTGTTCCAAATCAAGCAGGCCTCTGTGATGGTCAGTTTCATGTGTCAACTTGACTTGGCCATGGGATGCCCAGATACCTGGTAAAATATTACTTCAATGTATGTCTGTGAGGGTGTTTCTGGAAAAGATTAGCATCTGAATTGGTGAACTGAGTAGAGGAGATGACTCTCCCCAAAGTAGTGGGTGTCATCCAATCCACCAAAGGCCTGAATAGAACAAAAAGGCAGAAGGTTGAATTTCACTCTATCTGATGGCTTAAGCTGAGACATCAATATCTCCTGCCTACAGTGCTCCTTATTCTCGGGCCTTCAGATGCTGACTGGGATCTACACCATCAGCCATGGCTCCCAGGACTTCAAGTTGAAGCACTGACTTTCCTGGGTCTGGAGCTTGCAGATAGCAAATCATAGAATTTCCTAACCTCTATACTTGTGTAAGCCAGCTCCTTATCATAAATCTCATTCTAGATATACACTGATACCTAAATATACAAAAATAACCAATAGAATATGGCTCTGTGTGTGTATGTGTGTGGCTGTTCCTCTGAAAATGCTAATACAGCGTCCCTTTGACTGTAGCAGCACACGCCAACCCAACTGAGCAGAGAAGGGGAGCAACTCTATTCCAGACCAGAACACTACAGACTACCACTGTTCTTACCTGAATTTCAGCAGTTGTTTAAGCATGAATGCTTCTCAGATTGTTGTATGCCATTCATTAATTTCCAGAACACTGAAAGGGCTGTTTTTGTCCATTGTTCCCATTTTTGGAAGAAAGAATTAACTGACTTCCTTACTCAGCCATATCTGGAAGTCCTGACAATAATTCAATTTTAAAATTGCACCATTGTAATTTGCACACCGAACACAGTGATGGAATATTTGCAACGCTGTGAATGCCTGGTGGGTGATGTCATGACAGACTGATCCATCAACTAGGACAGAAGGGGAGAGGTCAAAATAGCTGGTCATATTTGCATTACTATCAGTCCCACACATAATTTACAAGTTGAGAGAGTTGATGTAGGTCATTTATATGTCTTGGCAGGCGACAACTGTTTTTTTTTTGGTTTTTGTTTGTTTGTTTTTTTAAGACAGAATCTCGCTCTGTCACCAGGCTGGAGTGCAGTGACACGGATCTCAGCTCACGGTAACCTCCGCCTCCTGACTTCAAGCGATTCTCCTGCCTCAGACTCCTGAGTAGCTGGGATTACAGGCACAAGCCACCACGCCCAGCTAATTTTTGTATTTTTAGTAGAGACAGGGTTTCACCACGTTGGCCAAGATGGTCTCGATCTCTTGACCTCGTGATCTGCCCCCCTCAGCCTCCCAAAGTGCTGGGATTACAGGCGTGAGCCACTGCACCCAGCCGGTGACAACTGTTTTAAAGCACTGAGTTACAATTCTGCCTATAAATGTGTGTGTGTGTATATATCCAGGTATATGCACATATATCATATTACATATGCACATATACACATTTCATATAATCACAATAATATACATGTGTATATATATAGATTGATATATAAATATGCATGCTAAAACAGCTTTCCTCATCTTTTTATTCACATTATTGTGATTGTTATAAAGTTTTATAAATTGCAGATTTATTGTTAATCCAATAGAGAGCAAATCCCAGGAACTCTGGGAACACTCTTCTACAGAGGCAGGGAAAACACTCCAGGTACACTATCCTTTACTTCTAGGCAGAACATTTTGAACAGAAGAAGCAAATGCTAATGTGAGCCCAGTTCCATGAAAATTAAGCATAAAACCCTATTATTAAGTCTAAAAGTGATTTCCAAAACTATGTCAATAGTACTTAATTACCCAAAACAACTTGATTGGCTGTGATGACTGCCTTGGGGGTGAAAGAGGCTAGCACTTAGTTTAACGACATCCCCAAAGTGGTCCAGAATCTTAAACTTGCAAAAGAAAGTAAAAAGTGCAAATTAATTTCAAAGCCCAAAGTGGCTTCAGTACCAATTTTTCATGCTAGATCACGAATAATGTCAGTTGGCTGAAACTCTCTGATGACGTGTGTCTCCAGGGAAATGTGTAAAGCACGTGTTAATCTTCATCCTCTACCCAAGAGTTTTTCTTCACAGTCATTTGCCACCTGTCACCATCCTCCCTGTGACAGGGTGAGCTTGGTCACTGCGGTTGCCATGAGCAAGAGCAAAAGAGATGGTGGTGACGAGGAGGTGGATCTGAGACTTGTTGGCAATGTCCTTTGACAAGGACTACTCGAGACGGCAGTGGGGGCTGCTGTTCCTTTTTCTATCACCCTCGGAAGTTGAGAACACACTTGCATTTTCCCTGATGCCTTGGGTTGAGGCAAGCATAGAAGCGTATTCATAAACCAATATGAATGCACATTACCATAGCAGCCACTATTTATTCTGTACTTACCCACTGCCTGGCCTTGTATTGTAGTTATCTGACATTAATTTGAGCTTTTTATTTACAGTATAACACAGGCCGCCGAGAAAAGCCATTGCTCTGTCATTTTTACAGTCACCTTTGTCTATTTTATTAATGCTTCATTCAAATAGATAGCATTGATTCTTCACACAACTCTATGAAGTAGGTACTATTAATATTCCCATTTTACAGATGAGGAACCAAGAATTCAAGTGGTAATAAGTCACTTGGCCAGTGGCTAGTTAGGATTCGAATAATTTTATTCTACTCTCAGTATTCCTACTTCAGCCATTGAATTAATCGGTTGGAGTCTTTCTATTAGAAAATGGCTCCTGCTGTACTATTTTTATTAGGCTAGTTGTAATGTAAAATAGGAAGAAAAATACCGCTGTAAAGGGACTGCCTTGAGCAACAGAGAAGATGTGAAACTGAAGCTAACATTTGATCTTTAATGTATTTTTAACAAGGGTATGTCTTGGGTGAAGTTAAGGAAATATAGCAAGGGACTGGGAGAAAAATATTGACTTTTAATGATTTTGAATTCAAAAGCAAGCCCATATGCTAACGCTGGCTTTACTCATTTATCACTTCATTCATTCATTTATTTAAACATTGTTGAACACTGATAAGGTGTAGGGATTTTGCTAGACACAGAGGATATAGCTGTGAACACGATGCTTGCTCTCAACCTCAGTAGAGTGAAGGGCAAACTAACAAGAAATCGGGCAAATAAAATCCGTTGCAACAAGTGCACAGACAGAAGAATTACAGAGTCTTGTATGAGCATATGTAGATGGAAGAGGCCCCAATGTCATCTTGCATTTTGAGACAGAGCTTCCCAGAAGTTCTACATCAGCTCAGACCACAAAGAGCAGTCCTGGTGAATTGGGGGTGGTGATCAGTGTTTCAGGTAGAGAAGAATTTTCAGAAACAGCACCTCATGAGCAAATGAAGGAACAAGAGCAGGAATAAGGATTATTCAAGAAACAAAAAGAAGTTTGCTATAGTTTATGCTTAGCATGCCAGTAAGTAGCAAGAGATAAGAATAGACTGGATAAAACTGGAGCTGTTTTTAGAGCAATGAAAGTAGAAATGCAAACTTGCATAACCAGAGTCCTTGGCTTGGAACAACAAGCAAGGGAGATGCAGAAAGCTAAGGAAACCATCCCTTACTGGTCAAGGTGCATGAAGACATGAACGGTGATTTTTTTTTCAAAGCCAATAAACAGGAACATATTAATACTCCCAATCATAATTCCGGCCTGGCTTCTGACATACTCTTCTCTACAAGGTACATTGTGGTGAACCATGGAGTAGACCCTTCTTTCAAAATGAGCCAAAAATATGCTATAAAGGGAAATGCCATCTAATAAAGCATTCAATCTGGTCTTACTGACCCCATCAAATAAGACTCTTTGGAGAAAAATAAAAACAGTAATCACAGAGCACAATTAATTCTCATTTTAAGAAAAAGGAAGTGTCTTTAGGAGATGAGGAAATGGTGAGTAATAGGACAGTGGAGATGGAGAAATTGAGGACTTGGAACCAAGGCTTATTTCTAGAAACCCAAGTATCCATAAAACTCGTACAGCTGCCAGGCAGTTTGGAAAAAGAATGGCCTTGGTTGTAATATAAAACAGGAAAAAAGATCACCACTATAAAAAGGACTGCCTGAGACCTGGGGACAGATGAGACCCTTTGGTGGGTGCCATAAACCAAGCTTGCTTATGGGATGAGTTGACCTGCTCTGTGCACGGCGGTCAGTGTGAAATTCCTGATTAGAAGTGAGAGTAGGCTCATTGTCTAGAATATTGTTTCTCCCCTCTCCTCTTCGCCTGGGAAACACCTAAACATTTTTCAGGTCTCAGTTTACACATTTCTTGATGGTGTCATTCTAGTCAATCTTTTTGATTTTCCAGGAAATATGAGGACTGCTCATCAAACCCACCCAGAGTGCCAACTCCTCTCTCCCAGCGCTGCTCACCACCCTGACATCAGGCGTGTTTGTAAAATGTGCTTTGACAGCATTAAACCTTCATAAGCACAGGGCCCTGCCTGTCTTGTTCATCACGGATTACCTAGTTATCAGTTCATTTTTTTAAATGATTCTTTCTTAATTCAATAAAATGTTGCACTTCCAACTTAAACATTTGTTTTACACCAACTACTTGCCAGACAGCACACTAGGAATTTTCTCAAGTGTTCTCTCACTGCATCTGTACAGCCGTCAGTGTTTATCAGCATTTGGTGGGAGAGGAAACCGAGGTTCAGCAAGAAGACAGACTTGACCAAGGCCATGTGCACAAGAGGTGGCAAAGCCTGGATTCAAACCGGTCTGACTCTAACCCCCCATCCTATCCCTTGTCCTTGTAAATGACATCAGCCTGCCTACCATAGTCTCTGCTGACGCACACCTTAGCAGGGCATCCAAACCTTAGTCAGTGCCACCAGCTACATTATTTTACCATACCCAGGCACCACCCACCCTATATATTTATGTTTGATTACATATAACATTAAAAATAAAGCTACTTAGATTTTAAAAAGAAACTAAATCAATTGCTATAAGTAAAAAATAACCTTAAAATATGATATTAAAATAAAGCAAAACCAAAAAGAGTTCTATAGTTCTAGCTAGATGTCAAAGCTTCTGAGCCTATAGCCTGCTCACTGTAGATTAAAGGAAGGAAATAAACAAGCCATGTCAGCACCTAGCTCAGATTTCTCTCCTTGATGCAATTAAGACTATCAATTTATAATTGGTGCTTAGAATAGTATCTGGAACATAATAAGTAGCATAAAAATGTTTGTTAACATGAAAATATGTAACTGATGGGTGTCAGGTGTTACCATCTGGTGAGTATGAAAGAAGGGAAGGAAGGAAGGGAGGGAGGGAGGCAAGGAGGGAAGGAAGGAAATGAATAATAATGAAATAAGAAATGAAAGAAATTATAGACATGAGGCTGGGCGTGGTGGCTCACACCTATAATCCCTGCACTTTGGGGGGCTGAGGCAGGTGGATCACTTAAAGCCAGGAGTTCAAGACCAGCCTGGGCAACATGACAAAACCCCGTCTCTACTAAAAATACAACAATTAGCTGGCCATGGTGGCACATGCCTGTAATCCCAGCTACTTGGGAGGCTGAGGCACAAGAATTGCTTCAACCTGAGAGGCGGAGGTTGCAGTGAGCCAAAATCACACTACTGCATTCCAACCTGGGTGATAGAGTGATACTCCGTCTCAAAAAAAAAAAAAAAAAAAAAAAAAAGTCCGGGTGCGGTGGCTCACGCCTGTAATCCCAGCACTTTGGGAGGCCAAGGCGGGTGGATCATGAGGTCAGGAGATAGAGACCATCCTGGCGAACACGGTGAAACCCAGTCTCTACTAAAAATACAAAAAATTAGCCAGGCACGGTGGCAGGCACCTGTAGTCCCAGCTACTCAGGAGGCTGAGGCGGGAGAATGGCGTGAACCCGGGAGGCAGAGCTAGCAGTGAGCTGAGATGGCGTCACTGCACTCCAGCCTGGGCAACAGAGAGAGACTCTATCTCAAAAAAAAAAAAAAAAAAAAAAAAGTATAGACATGATATATACATAAAAAGAAGAAAATATCTACATCGCTATATGATGTGCTAGTTAATATTCTCCCAGGACCCACCTAAACACGTCTTTCACACCCTCACATTGGACATCCACACTTTGAAAAAGAAGAAAAAAAACATTTAGAAAACGTTTCAGGAAGGAAAAAGTGCAACTTAAAATAAAAAAAATCCCGGATGTTTTCCCACAGGAGAAGAATAGCCTATTCATATAAGGGGCGACAGCACTTTTTTTGGGGACGTATCTTGATGGAGTCTTCGTGCAGGAAAGGTGAGAGTCCCAAACCCAGGACAAATCTAGAATGAAGCTGTCAAAACAAAAAAGAGACTAAAGACAGAAAAATGAATAGAATGAGAGGGATTTGGAGTTTCCTAGGTGACCTGGGAAAAGAGGGAGGTATGCAGGAATATGAAGAAGCAGGGAAGCTATTAATCTTGCTCACAGTATCCAGTTCTCTACCTCCTTGTCCTTATTATCATGTATCACAGCGAGTACATGTGCACGTGCATGTGCTGTGCGATGGATCTCTCCTCTCCTCTTCACTCCTCCACTGAAGACTGAAAGCTCCATGGTGTCAGGGCTGGCATCTGTTTTGCATTTACTGCCCTATATCCAAGCATTTTCCAAGGTAGGAATATCTCCATTGCTCAAAGCAGTTCCTTCACAGTGCTCTCTTCCTGTTTTATATTACAACTAGCCTAACAAAAATAGTACAGCAGGGCCGGGCATGGTGGCTTACGCCTGTAATCCCAGCACTTTGGGAGGCCGAGGCGGATGGATCACGAGGTCAGGAGATCGAGACCATCCTGGCTAACATGGTGAAACCCCGTCTCTACCAAAAATACAAAAAAATTAGCCAGGAGTGGTGGGTACCTGTAGTCCCAGCTACTTGGGAGGCTGAGGCAGGAGAATGGCGTGAACCTGGGAGGCCAAGCTTGCAGTGAGCCGAGATGGCGCCACTGCACTCCAGCCTGGGCGACAGAACAAGACTCCGTCTCAAAAAAAAAAAAAAAATAGTACAGCAGGAGCTATATTCTAATAGAAAGACTCGAACCAATTAATACAGTGGCTGAGTAGGAATATGGAGAGTAGAATAAAATTATCCAAATCCTAAGCAGCCACTGGCCAAGTGACTTATTATCTCTTGAATTCTTGGTTCCTGATCTGTAAAATGGGAATATTAATAGTACCTATTTCATAGAGTTGGTGTGAAGAATCAATGCTAAATATTATCCCAGCTCCTGGCACATAGTGGATACTCAATGTATATTTGTTGAATGAATGAATAACGAGAAGCGGGGGCTGCGCCATGGCAGGAGCCCAGAACCTGAGGAGCAAAGGCCACTAGTGAGGGCTCCCCTTGGTAAGGGAAACCAAGGCACCGTTCAGAAAAGTGATGTCCAGTGTTCAGGTGTAATGTGTTCTCTCTGCTCTCCTCTCTCCCTTATCCTCAGATTTAGTAAAATGCTGTTCTACATTCCATCCATGTGTTAGTGGGACTTCAGGAATGGGGATGGGCGAAAGGAATCAATTCCCATAGAAATGGTGAGAAGACAGTCGTTACCAGACTTCTGCCAGCTTTGAAAAAGCCAGCTGAAGTGTGGGGTGGCCTGGAGAACACAAGCCCCCTGTGACTTCTTAGAAGTCTAGGGAGGCGGCAGGGTGTGGGCTCCAGGCAACTTAGAAGGCTGGCAGGCGTGGAGACACTCTTCACCCTGCTCCTCCCCGGCCAGCTGACTCTTGGAACAAACTAGAAGTTCAGCAAATCAAGTGGAAGAGCCACTGAAGATCCAACACCCACCAGGTTCTGGCAGACAGGAATGGCATTGCATGGGTAAACGTCACGCCCAGCATAGATTCAAACAAAGACAATCTAGAAAGCAACCCTTAGCATCTTCTATAGAATAAAGCACAAGCTATAAATGCCTCTTTCCCCGTGGAGCCATCCAGGAAGTAGATGGGCCTATATTCCAATATCAGCAAAAGCTATTGATTGGTACTTATTAAGTACTCACATGCTCCTGGTGCTGGACAAAAGATTCAGTTTCATTTATAAAAGCACTCACTCACTAAGAGTATCAACACTAATATAAATACCAAATGCCAGTCCCAAGATGACCCTTGGAGGCCACATCAGAGAAGACCCTGGTGGTTCAGAAAATAAGCTGTTGTTGGCACAATCCCCTCCCATATGACAGGCAAGAGCTTCAATGTGCTGGTTACAAAGGATGTTGAAAACAAATGCTGAGATAACTATGGAAATAAAATGTTAATTCTTCAAGATACATACAATAGTGAGCAGTGGCCTGTTTCTGTCTTACAATGTAAGTGTTACATCTCCATGGTTTCCCCCAAAGGTAACAAGGAGGTTTAAAAATTTTAAATTCTCCTGTAAAGGATTTCCAAAAGGAAGAAGCTGTTCTTCCAAAAGGTAGGGATAATTTAGTATTTCTAAAGCTATAAATGTTTGGCCCTAGGAAGTGGGAAAGTGGTGGGGGACAGGGATGGAGTAAATAGAAAACCTTTGCCATCTATGCTCCACTGCTTATCATGACATCTAGAGGAAAAATAAACAACACCTCAATTCAAAGATCGGTTCCTGAACTGTAAGTCATTTGTAGGAATAAGTTCCCATTAATCCCTGGAAACATTTATATCTATGAAGTTTGAACAGCTCTTCCATCAATTTATTGGGGATTTATAATAAGGTAGCTGTCATTTTCCAACAAGGAGATGATACGCCCGTTGATTCCATTTCTCTTTCTGGCACATGAGAAAATAGTGAATAATGCTTCTCACCCTGTGGGGAATGAATCAAGGGTGGCATAAACACACCCGGAGCCTTACAATGGAGAACTCTGGTGTTCTGCTTGTCATTCCTTCTCCGGCAGCTGATCAATGACAATATGGAAATGCACATCCAAGACAACCCGCCCCCGTCTGCCCGAATTCCAGGAGCCCCTCCCTCCAGGGTCCCTTTGTGCATCTGTGACAGAGAGGCTTGATGAATGGTCTCCCTGATGCTATCTATCTCATTAGAGGACAATCCTTTGCTCGATTCTTAATGGAGTTTACAAATTGGTCACCCTCCCTCTGGTACAAGATTATTATAATTTTATTATTCATTCCGGGAATTAGTTGCCAAAAATGACAACGTGATCAGTGCCACTGACAGATACAAGGAACATCTCCCATGGCATCTTAGGAGAAGGACTATCTGAAATCATGTTTGATCGTTAATTAGGAAGAAATGATTGGCTACCTTTCAGCAGGAGACGTGGGAAGCTGCAGCAGATGCACTCTCTGCTCTGAGAAGCCTGCAGGCCCCGCAGCGCCAAAGGCAAAAATTAAGCAAGCTAATACACGCTGAACAAAGCCCTCACTATGCCAGCTGTAATATGCAAGTCAAATGTTAGTCATAGTCAACCTCAGTTCTATGTCGTGAGTCAAAAAATGTAGACATGTAGACTCAGACTTTGGATCTGACACCAAGCTGTGTGGGCAGGTCATTGATTCTCTTCTGGTGCCAGTTTTTCATAAGACTACAGGGTAAACCAGTGGTCATTAAGTCTTTTCAGTTTCAAAACTCTAGCTATGGCTGACACTGTTGATTATCAACACAGCAGCCTGGCACTTCTCCCTTCTGCCCTATAGGCAGCATCCACTTCCCACAACAGAAATGGAAAATGCTAGATACTCACTTCCCCAACCTTCCTTGCAACTAGGGACAGTCGTCTGATTCTGTTCCACCAGTGAAACATAAGTGGACATGTGCAGCGGTAGGGAGGTATCTGGGATTTAAAGAGGAGAGGGAGCGAGAGAGAGAGAGAGAGCACAAGAGAGGGGAGAAGAGAGAGAGGGAGAAGGGAGAGAGAGAGGGAGAGGGGGGAAAGAGGGAGAGAGAAAGGGAGAGAGAGGAGGGAGAGAGGGGGGTAGAGAGGAAGAGAGAGAGAGAGGGAGGGGGAGAGAGAGAGAGAGGGAGAGAGAAAGGAAGGGAGAGAGAGAGAGGGAGTGGGGAGAGGGGGAGAGAGAGGGAGAAGGAGGGAGAGAGGGAGAGAGGGAGGGAGGGGAGGGGGAAGGAAGAGAGAGAGAAGTACAGAAAGAGAGAGAGGGAGGCGGGGAGAGAGAGGAAGAAGGAAGGGGAGAGAAACAAAGAGAAAGAGAGAGAGATGAGCAAGTAGAGCATGTTTATCCTCTCCTCCTTCCTTCCATCTTTGGGCATTCCTGCGTTAGGATATAAGCTCGGAGCTGTAGGAGCCATGTTTAAACCAGGGGGTGAGGGCGGGGAGAAGGGTCAAAAACTGCAGAGACAATGCCCCAGGACCACGGCATTAAGGACCTGCTGAACCAACCCGGTAATTCCTAACTTCCCAATGTCTTGTTAGAAGAAACAGAAACGCCAATTAACGTAGCCACTTTCAGATGCTATTTTCTTTCTGGTAGTCAAAAGTATCCCAAATAATTTGTTGTCCAAAGTCATCTCTGCCCCTTTTTCTCGTATTTTGTTTCACAGATGACACCTGCCTACCCCACTATGATGGAAGTTAGACCAGCTCCAGTGGGAGGCCCACGTAACCCCCAGGAAAGACTCGAGGGAAATACCCAGTCCTTCACAGCCACACTCCCAGCCTGAACTGGGATCAGGACGTTTCTTTTCTTTCTACTTCCCTTTAATTACTTCACTTCTGTGGTCTCGGTCTCTCAGTAACTTAGAACCTTCAACTGCCGAGATGCTTCTGAAGTCTTTGCCTCTGGATTCTAGTTAAATGTTTTTGTTAAAAAAAAAAAAAAAATCCTTAAGGAAACATCTTCAGAGATGATGCCGGATCTTAATATATACCAAAGTTTTGCAAAATAATAGCAAATGTTACAAAAGATGGAAGTTTTAAGTCGATTTAAAGAAATGTTTTTAAGTTATTTTTTCAACCATCTAACAGTGTTTTAAAAAATAGTTTCAACTTTTATTTTAGATTTGGGGGTACTTGTGCAGGCTAGTTACCTGGGTATATTGCTTGAAGCTGAGGTTTGGGGTACAATTGATCCTATCAACCGGGTAGTGAGCATAGTACCCAATAGGTTTTCAACCCTTACTCTCCTCTCCCCTCCCGTCATCCCCAGTGTCTGTTGCTGCCATTTTATATCCATGAGGACCCATTGTTTAGCTCCCACTTATAAGTAAGAACACGTAGTACTTGGCTTTCTGTTCCTACATTAGTTCGCTTAGGATAATGGCCTCCAGCTGTATCTATGTTGCTGCAAAGAACACAATTTCATTCATCTTATGGCTGCATAGTATTCCATGGTGTATATGTACCACATTTTCTTTACCCAATCTACCGTTATTAGGCACCTAGGTTGATTCCATGTCTTTGCTATTGTGAATAGTGCCACGATGAACATACGAGTGCATGTGTCTTTTGGGAGAATGATTTGTTTCCTTTTGGATATATATCTAGTAATGGGATTGCTGGGTTGAATGGCAGTTCTGTTTTAAGTTCTTTGCATCTCACAACTTTTAAGAATCTACTCAACACCCAAGATATCAGAGATTTTTAGAAGGAATTAAATGTCCACTTTCCTGCTAGATCCCAGAAATCATGACTTTTACTGGCTAAGTGCTCCTTGAAATGCCAAACTAACAAACTTTTCTCCAAAAATAAACAATACCATTCTGAGTAACTCAGACAGAGTCTATTTTTTGCCTAATTTTGACATAATTTCCACTCATTTTGGAATAGCAGGAGCAGCCATAGCCGACCTCATATCTGATTAGTTCCAGGGAGTGAAGGGGACAGTTAAGAAATTGATTTATGGTCACTGGATACTCTCTGAGCTCTCTGCTCCATACCAAAGCTAAGGAGGCTGGAAGGAAATGTCACTATGACAACCATTTATGTGGCTAAAATGGAAAAGCAAGATTTGATAGGAGGAAAGAAATGCATGCACCTATAACTCTAAAATATATGGCAAGTTTTATGTTTGTTTTTTTTTTAAGACTAAATCCACCACCTGCCCCCTCCCCTAGATGTGTGTGTGAATAAAAGGGACCATAATGAAACCATGAATAATAAGTAAAGGGCTTCAGAAAGAATAGCACAGTGTCTCCAAATACTCTAATTCAACCCGCACGCAACATATGCATGTGCCCTAATTAGCCAGCGGTCATAGGAAATTCATTTGCCCTTGCCCACTGTTTGTTATTTTCTTTCCCCCATTTGAAATATGTTCTGCCAAAACCCCCACAGCAAAATATTCAAAGTGTCTCAATGCTGCCTTTTTAAAACAACAGGTAGAATGAGTAATGAGTTATTTCAATGCATGCTTGGCCAAGTCTGCTGACGACAAACCCCAAACTGCCTTTGGGGGAGTTGACAGTCTCGAAAGCCCCTTGCCAGTCAACTTCATTCTCCTGGAAACCCTGAAAAGGTGTCACTGAAGCATACAGTGCTGCATGTAAGTGAAAACCAGGGGATTAACAGCCAGGGCTTTTTGTTGTTGTTGTTGTTGTTGTTGTTACTTGGTTGGCCTGAGTTTTAAATGAGCCTTCAGGAAGATGAGAGGCTTCCATAGGTGAGTGATATGGAATAACTAAGCTGTTTCCATTAAAGAAAAAAAAAAGTTGTTGGGCAGGTTTGAATGTAATCTGAGCAATCCCAAACCTCACCAGTGCGAAAAGTACAAGCGAAATTACATTTATGTCTCAATTGCACTGGCTCTGTGGCCCCCACTTCAAAAGCTCCTATTACTGAGGGGAGTTTTTTTCGATGTATCTTTCTTCTCTGGCATCCTGGTTGGCACCTGCTGGGTGGAGCAGCCCCAACATCATCTCCCTCCCCTATTGCCACTGCAGCCCAGCCCCTCAGAGAATGCTGTTTCTCTGTCCAGAATGCAATCTCACTAGTGCTCCCAAAGAAGAAAACCCCGCATGGCACTGAGCTCCCTTCAGTCTTTGCTGCACTAAAGCCATGCTTGATTTCCATGCAGGAAAAAAAAAAAATTGTCCCTTTTTCAAACTCTGAGTCCTGCTCTGTTACCATGGTGCAGGGCAGCCAAGCTTGTGTCTTAAATCTCAAAAGTCCCTCAGGAAAACAATTTCTTTAGATATCTACCTGAGGCCCTCTGGATTTAAAGGTCAAACTTTGTCCTAGAGGCTGAGCTGGAGAATTCCTCTTGTCTCCTCCCACCCTCAAAATGACCAGACATTAGTCTTCCTCCTCTGGGCCACTGTCCCTACTCCCACACGTATTCAGGAGACAACTGTGAGGATGTGGGATCTGCCCCCATCTATGGGAATGCCACGTTTCCACCAAGTGGCATTTCCTGCCTGGCCATAGCTAATTGGACTTTTGAGTCGAGCTGGGTTTATTCAGATTCCCTCTCTCTCTCTCAAACCAGGGAGATACGATAATGATGAAGATAGCCATCTCTACCATCATCATCGCCAACTGTGGCTTTAGTAAGAAAGTATTATTTTTTTTTCCCGAGACAGAGTTTCACTCTGTCACCCCGGCTGGAGTGCAGTGGTTCAATCTCCGCTCACTGCAACCTCTGCCTTCCAGGTTCAAGCGATTCTCCTGCCTAAGCCTCCCGAGTAGCTGGGACTCCAGGCTCGCACCACCATGCCTGGCTAATTTTTGTATTTTGAGTAGAGATGGGGTTTCACCATGTTGGTCAGGCTGGTCTCAAAATCCTGACATTGTGATCCACCTGCCCCAGCCTCCCAAAGTTCTGGGATTACAGGCATGAGCCACCACACCCAGGAAACAAAGTCTTTTAAGGTTGCCAGAGAATCTCTCTGGATCTCTGTTGACTTGAGCTGAGTACTGGAAGGTCTGAGCCTGTCACTCCCTTTTGGTAACAGTGAGTACATTCAGGAGAACCTGCCTCACACCACAGTCCTAAGAGTCATCATTACTGCTACAGTGGTCAAGGGCAGCGAGCAGTCACTTGGTCCCCCAAGTCCCTGGCTCCAGTAGGCACTTCCTCACAATCACCCAAATCTGACTCATCTTGATGCCACTGCACACCATGGATTACCAGCATTGCATTTCCCATGGGTGAGAGCTCAGTGTCACACTCGAGCCTGAGGACCCCAGGAAACAAATCCCTAAATCTACCTGTTTCCTGGGATTGACCCTGATACCAACTTCCATAACATCCAGGGTTCAGATGGGAGATAGAAACACCAAGTTTAGGGGCTTTTTTTTTTTTTTCTTGAGACAGAGTCTTACTCTGTCACCGAGGCTGGAGTGCAGTGGCGCGATCTCAGCTTGCTGCAACCTCTGCCTCCCAGGTTCAAGTGATTCTCCTGCCTCAGCCTCCCAAGTAGCTGGAACTACAGGCTCGTGCCACCACACCCGGCTAATTTTTTTGTATTTTTAGTAGAGACGGGGTTTCACCATGTTAGCCAGGATGGTCTCACTCTCCTGACCTCATGATCTGCCCCCCTTCGGCTTCCCAAAGTGATGGGATTACAGGCGTGAGCCACCGCACCTGGCCAAGGGTTTTTTTCTTTAACAGAGGGAAGGTAATAAAAAATAAGTGTCATTTAGAGATAAGGATATAACTTTGTATAGGGCAAAAAGGGAACGTGAAGATACCACACAGGCAGCAACTGCAGGAAGTTGCTCCCACTCTTAGGGATGCAGGAAACAAAGGAAGAAGTTGGAGTTATTAATTTAAAGAAGGTTCTCTCAAAGTAGACCTCTGAAGAAAGGGTACTACCCAGATGGTGCTGTTAACCCCGAGGTTAGAGGAGGGATTCCCATGGGGCTGGGACCCAAAACTCTATAAAGAGGTCACTGGCCAGCCGGTACTGGTATCGCTGGGCAGGCATACTGTGGCAGATATTGCCAGCACTGGGAAAACTACAGATGAATCCCAGTGCTGTCACGAGAAGGAATTGCTGCTGCCAGGGTGAAGATGCACTATGGGGCAGTCATTTCAGGAATAGAATATCTTCCAGTATCCTCTAGTTCCCCATATGGGTAGAGCCTCACACAAAGCAGTTGGCAAATGCAGAAATGTGATTTGTACAGTCCAGTCCCAGCATCACAAAGTAGAGTATAGAAGCATAGATTTGAAACTGAGAGACCATAGCTTAATAACTGGCACAGAAAGTGTGAATAGAATATCTTCCAGTATCCTCTAGTTCCCCATATGGGTAGAGCCTCACACAAAGCAGTTGGCAAATGCAGAAAAGTGGTTTGTACAGTCCAGTCCCAGCATCACAAAGCAGAGTATAGAAGCATAGATTTGAAACTGAGACCATAGCTTAATAACTGGCACAGAAAGTGTGAGATAATATTTATCAAAACAGAACAAGGATTCTAAATGGTAGAGGTGAGAAAAGAAGAATGGTCCTGCCTGAGAGAATTGCATAAGCAAAAACAAAGACCCAGTGAATGGTGGTTGTTATACACAGCTGAGAGATAGAATTCATGGGAGTGGAGGGCAGAAGAGAGGGGAAGTAGGAAAGAGGTGGAAAAGTCAATTGCAGTCATATTGCAGAAGGTCTTGAGTGGCAAACCGGGAGGTTGGGACATTTTCCTGTAGTCATTTGGAACCAACCAAACGTTTTTAATCAGGAAAGTTAAATGATCAAAGACGGGTTTTTACAGAGATGGCAGAATGGAGAAAGGAATTGTCACTGTTTTCACTGTTTTCATTTTTTAAAACTGTCACTGAAACAGCCAAAAGATAGTTTTATTTTAGCCACATCAACAATTCTGCTTAAGTTTTCTAGGACAAACCATATTTTTCAAATGAAAGCTTTTTAAATGGGGGTTGGGAAGAAGGGGAAATTTTCTCCTTCTGTACAAAATTTTATTTCCCTCATTGCCATGCTACCAAGTTAAAAACCACAGATTAGGTTTTCAACTACAAAGGGAAATATAGTGACTTGACAGGGAAGAAATTTGGCAACCGCCAACTTAGCCAAGTGATCGAGGAAAACACCCTCTGTAATAAGACATATCAACATCACACACCCCTTCATGTAACTCACTGATGACACTATATTTTTGTGGAATTCTTGCCAAAAATGCATAGCATCAGTCCAATTATGAAAAAAGTTAGATAAACCCAAACTGAGGGCTATTCTATAAAATAACTGATCAGTACTCTTCAAAAGTGTGAATGCAGGTCATGGAAGACAAGTAAAGATTGATATACAGTCCCAGACTGGAGGAAACTAAAGAGAAATGACCACTAAATGCAATATGGGGTACTGGATGAGGTCCTGGGGCAGAAAATGGGCGTTGGGAGAAAAATTGGTGAATTTTGAATAAGGGCTATAGTTCAGTTAATAGTACTGTACCAATGTTAATTTCTTCTTCTTGATAATTGTACCACAATTACAAACATTTTGTTTTTGTTTTCTTTTGAGATGGAAGCTTGCTTTTTCACCCAGGCTGGAGTGCAGTGGCAGGATCTTGGCTCACTGCAACCTCTGCCTCCAGGGCTCAAGCAATTCTCCTGCCTCAGCCTCCCAAGTAGCTGGGATTACAGGCGCACACCACCATGTCCAGCTAATTTTTTTATGTTTAGTAGACAGGGTTTCACCATGCTGGCCAGGCTGGTCTTGAACTCCTGACCTCAAGTGATGCACCCAACTTGGCCTCCCAAAGTGCTGTGAGCCACAGCTTACGGCAAAAGTTTTGATGTTTGTTTTTATTTGAGACAGGAATTCAGTGTGTCACCTAGGCCGGAGTGCAGTGGTATGATCTCAGCTCACTGCAGCAACCTCCCGGGCTCAAGTGATCCTCCCACCTTGGCCTCCTGAGTAGCTAGGACTACAGGCACATGCCACCACACCCAGCTCATTTGTGTGTGTGTTTTTTGTTGTTTTTTTGTTGTTGTTGTTATTTTGTTTTTTTTAGAGTTGGGGTCTCGCTGTGCTTCCCAGGTTGGTCTCAAACTCTGGGGCTCAAGCAATCCTCCTGCCTTGGCCTCCCAAGTTGCTGGGATTACAGGCATGAGCCACAGGGCCCAGCCTAAGATCTTATCATTAAGGGCCGAGCACGATGGCTCACACCTGTAACCCCAGCACTTTGGGAGGTCAAAACAGGTGGATCACCTGAAGTCAGGAGTTTGAGACCAGCCTGGCCAACATGGCAAAACCCCATCTCTACTAAAAATACAAAAATTAGCCAGGTGTGGTGGTGGGTGCCTGTAATCCCAGCTACTTGGGAGGCTGAGGCAGGAGAATCACTTGAACGTGGGAGACGGAGGTTGCAGTGAGCCAAGATCACATCACTTCACTCCTGCATGGGTGACAGAGCAAGACTCCATCTCAAAAAAAAAAAAAAAAATAGATCTTATAATTAGGGATGTGGGTGAGATATATAAGAAAATTCTCGGTGATCATTTTGGAATTTTTCAGTAAACCTAAAATGAGTTCAAAATGTAAAGTTTTTTTTCAAAAAAAAAAAAAACCACATATTTATTTACATGGATTGGAGCCCCATAAGATTTCCAGCCATTATCAGCCAATTTAGCTTGGGTAAGTAAACAATTCCATGGTGCTTTTTCTAGACAACAAAGACATGGGCAATAGTCTCGGCACACCAGACAGGTAGGATGTTACTCAGGACAGAGGCATGGGTAAGGTAGATTAGACAATGGGGCCTACTGAAGGAGAGATGAGAGGTGAGCAAAGACCAACATTGTCTGCTTCCTAATGGAGCCAGTGACCAGCTGGGTTTACAAGACAGAATAATAAGCCTCCTTCAACCAAACCACACCTCGAAACCTGCTCCCAGGACCCACACCTCAGTCATCTTTGCCTCCTCCTTCACATCCCCATAAATCAGTCATCAAGTTCTGTTGACTCCAGCTCAATATTCTTCAACCCACCACCGCCTCTTCCCTTTATCCTGCCTTCAGCCATTGTCTGTTGCTCTCTTGTTGTAATATGACCAAAGCCAAGTGGCCATGGCCAGTCATCAAGCTCCTTTGGTGAATATGGAGGACCTCCAATGTTTAGAGGTGATTGAGAGTTACAGGCTCCTCAGCCCTTCCTCTTACCCAGGTGGCATGTCACAACACAAGCAAGCCTCAGATTGAGTTCTACCATACCATCAATCATTTATGGGTAGGTAGGTCCCCAGAGAATCAAACCACCTGGACCTAAGCAGGGCAAACTCTCTGTTCTCAGGGTTTTGAGGTACTTTGTAAAGCACAATTAATAGTGTTCTAAGGACAGATTTGCTTCCCATCTAATTAAATTAGACAACAGAATTCACCCATGAGTGGGGGACTTGGACCTTTCAGTGTCCTAGACCTGTAATAGCCTTATTCTTGAACCCCATTTGTGCAAGAACAGATTTCTAACCAATTAGATATCTTGAACATCATTTATTTTACCAATAAAAATTATTTCTAACATCCTTTATGTTCATTAACAGACCAGATAGTACAGACTCAGACAGGGATATCAGATGGCAGGCCTGGAATGTGAATTTCTGACTAGATTAATCCAAATGTTAACTTCTTCTAAATTATAATTTAAAGTTAACTTACACCTACATGGAGAGATACATTAAACTGTCTATATTAATTTTTTTTAGTAAATTACAGGAAATGTAACAATTTCTATATTCTGGTAGGTGCTGGGGATAATGCTGAAGTAGAACAGACGTGGACCCTGTCCACGAGGCGCCTATAGTCCAGCAGGGACAGACACCACTCATACAATCCCACCAATCAATATAGAATTAGCCAGCGATGTGTGCTCAGAAGAAACTGAACACTATTCTAGAAGAACCAATAACAAACAATATGGCCTTTCAGGAAGAATCAAGGAACATCACCATTTTCTGGGTTTTTTTTTTTTTTTTTTTTTTTTTTGAGACAGAGTCTCACTCTGTCACCCAGGCTGGAGTGCAGTGGTGTGACCTTAGCTCACTGCAACCTCCATCTCCTGGGTCCAAGCTATTCTCCTGCTTCAGCCTCCCCGAGTAGCTAGGATTACAGGCGCACACCACCACACCCAGCTAATTTTTGTATTTTTAGTGGAGACAAGGTTTCATGATGTTTGTCAGGCTGGTCTCAAACTCCTGACCTCAAGTGATCTGCCCACCTTGGCCTCCCAAAATGCTGGGATTATAGGTGTGAGCCACCATGCCTAGCCGCA
Source organism: Gorilla gorilla gorilla (assembly GCF_029281585.2). Taxonomy (NCBI): domain Eukaryota; kingdom Metazoa; phylum Chordata; class Mammalia; order Primates; family Hominidae; genus Gorilla; species Gorilla gorilla. The sequence goes on along the minus strand of NC_086017.1, from coordinate 83,109,624 downwards.
ATTGAGCGGAAATCTGAAAAATAAAAAAACTCGGTAAAGGGAAGTGGAAATGGGGACAAGAACTACAAGCAGAGACGACAATCTGGCAGGATAGAAGGACAGAAGGAAGGCCAGTATGGCAAGAACAGAGAGAACCCTCTCCTAACCTGCTCCTAACTGGCTCCCCCATCCCTGTGGTCTGTCTCCATTGACTCCTTTGCCTACACCTGACCACTAGCAATTTGCAGGCTGCATTTCAAGGTCATGACAGTATATTATTCCATTATGTATTTGGAATTTTTTCTTTAAATAGACTCACTTTTCACATTTACACAAAAATGAGAAAGGAAGTTTGTACCCTCTCTCTGAGTATAAAACAATATCACTCATCATAAAGGAAGGTAATTCTAAATATAATACAATGCAAATGACATTATTAATTTCAGGCTATAGACAGTCTCAACAGAAAGCTCTAAGTGGGTCTGTTCTCTTAGCTAATAAAGCACTGTTAGACTGTTCTTAGAGAAAAGAACTCTAAATTAAGACTTTATCCTTGAGTTAACAGAAAGATTCTAAGAAAAACAAGAGAAGACCATTTTATTTAATGCCTTGTCTGTAAAACTCCTAAAACCATGTAAACCTCCCAACAGTGGCATGTGTGTCACATATTGAGAAACAGTCCTGTAAGAAATATTTCTAGAGTCCCAAAATGATAGGCATGAGGAAGGAGGCATTATTCTCCCATATTGCTGATAAGGAAGCTGAAGTTCAAAGAGTTTCGGTGTCCTGCACAAGGTGCACATTAATAGGATGTGATAGAACCAGAATTGGTACCAGGAAGTCCAACTCTGGAACATATGTTTTTTGTAACTATGAACTCTGTCATGTTGTACAATTTGTCAGAGAAGGGGGAAGAGGAAAGGTATAAGGAGGAGGAGGGAAAAGAGAGAGACAAAGAGGAGATGGAAGGGAAGGAAGAAGAGCAGGTAGGTAGGAAGAGAGAGAGGGAGGAGAGAAGGAAGGAATAAAGTAGGAAGGAAAGGGGAAAGAAAAGGAAGGGAAGGAGGGAGGAAGAAAAGGAAAGAACGGAGGAAGGAAGGAGGGAGCGGAGGGAGGGAGGGAGAAAAGGGAGCGGAGGGGGCAGAGGGAAGGGGAGGGGAGGGGAGGGGAGGGGAGGAATGAGAGGAAGGAAAGGAGGGAGCCAGCCTTAATTAAAGTCCGTCAGATACGTTTCCTCACCATGTTTTCTGACTCAGTCATATGAAAGGAATCAAAAGATAGTGATTTCCACAACCTGGTTCCAACATTGGTCTGCAAATTCAGAGCCACTCCTCCTACCTGGACTCCCAGCAGATAACTAATTGCCTATGGCATTCTTGCCACCAAGCCCAGCTGTAACTTCAGAATTCTTCTCAACACTGCACTCCAAGAAACCTCCAAGAAGAGTGAGGGTAGGTGCTTAAGATAAAGCCTATTGCCAATCCCTCTCCTAGCTTATCCTCCATCCTAATTCACCCATAGTTCTTGACTTTCATGAAGAATGAAATGAAGAAAGGAAGTAATAAACAGGTGATGAAAGGCTACTTTTATATTTTTCAACATTAATAGTCTGACTTTAAGTTTCTAACATTTACCCTACAAAAATTGTTCAAATATCCCATATAATCTTCCTAAATGGCCACTCTCCCTCATTAGGTCTGTATTATAGAAGAACAATGTCAGGTATAATGCCTTCCCAATTAAGAACAAAACAATTAATTTGCTGCTTCTTCCAGACAGGACTTTCAAAGAGAAGATAAGGGGTGGGGGATCACCAATGAAACAAGTAAGTCCCAGGTTTTGTCCTGAGATCATTAGAAATGCCACCTGCTGGCTTATACTTTCTTCATCTGTGGTCCAGTGGGTTAAAGACCCACCAAGAGGCCCCTGGACTTTCCAGATCAGACTTAGTTACACTAGTAAGGCATGCTTCATAGCTTTTCAGCAAGTGAGTCAATGAATTTATGAACACCTTGGTATTTTTGTTGAAAATCTTCCTATCGTCAATGTTCTCCTTCCAGATCTCCGGCCCCTTACTTGGCTTTATTTTTATTGCACTTTGCACAACCTGAAATTACATTATACACTTATTTGCTTCCTTGTTTATTGTCTGTGTCCTCCAGGAGACTATCTGCTCCTTGAAGACAGGCATCCTATCTGCCATAAACATGCCTGCTCCCGAGTGCCTATAGCAGAACACAGCATGCAGGGTGTTTACATGAGCACCTGAGGGAGAGAGGGAGAGGATCCATGTGATTTTCAATGCCTCCCACTAGAAGGACAGACAGGAGGTAGTGAAAACAAGCATAGTGATGAAGAATGTGGACTCTCTAGGTTGGCTGCCAAGATCTTACCCCCAGCTCTATTACTGGCCACAGTTTTCCCTAAATAGGGATAATGTGACCTACTTCAAATGACTTTCAGAAGGAAGAAAATGAACTCATGGATGTAAGACATTCAATGCCTGGTACAGAGTAAGAATTCAATAATAATTAAGTTATTAAGCAAGGCCTTTCCAAACCTCTTTTTTTAAATTAAAAAAAATCTAATCCAGGGAAAATCATAACAAGATCTCAGCAAACAATGAATTTGTTCTTCCTCCTACAGACATCTAGAATAACAACGTCTAACTAAGCTGATGCCACTGATGTCGGTTTATAAGCTTGGAAGCCTTCTTGTGATTCTAATGCCTTCTTAAAAGAATTCCTGGGGATATGAGGTAGTGTGGGAGGTGAAATCCATTTGGATGCCTGGGAATTTTTATCTTCTGATCCTCTATCTAAAGTGTTCGTTTCTAAGCTACAGAGATTTGCTCTGGATCATCTTCAACATGCATTGAGTCGCAATAAATGTTCTCATCAGTTAGGTGTTTATAAATCACACCTCAATTTTCTGATTTGGAATCTATTTGATTTTATCACCTTTCCTATAATTATATACTCCCCCTCCTATAAGTAGATCTCATTCAACTTGTAACAACAAGTTCAAGGGCATGCATTATACTTCAAGCTCTCTGTAACAAACATTCAATAGCAATGGCAATGAGCATCTCAGAAATTCATTTCTAATTTTTAAAATTATAGCAACTGTTATAAATTATGACCATCGATGCAATAAGTGTCCAAGATGAAAAATAATAAACTTGTACACTGCCTATGATGCTTAGATTTGCAAAGTAGAAAGCAAAAAGTATTCTGATGTACAAAATAATAGGTAATAAAGCCTTTTTAAAAAATCTGGTGTAAAATTTGATTCCAATAGCCTTCTTGGCAAAGAGATTTCCTGTTGCTATTTAAATGTAAATGAGTCATGAAGGTTGTGTCAGAAATATTTAACTCAAAACCAGATCCAATACAGCAAAAGAAGCAGAGAATGAAGCCCAACCAACCATTTCCGCAATAAAATGTTTGAGTTTCCAGATTTTGATAACTTTATATATCTAGAAACAGAGGGAAGTGATAAATGGGTACAATTAAGATACTCTACATGCCATTTATTAAATATTGTGTGACATGCAACTGTATAGATTTCTAGCCTAACCAATCACAAATCTAATCAGAACATTTAACACTTTGTCTTGATGGTGCTTTGGAGAATTCAACTATCGATTAAAACATATTTATGTGTCCTTTCACAACAATCCATTTTAAGAGTCTTTGATTTTTCTCAGAGGAAAAAAAAAAGACATTTAATTGTGGCCTTAATGTCCTAACACGAAACATAAGCTTGAAATCATATCTCTGTTTCATTCCAGTGAAGCAGACATGCAATTTAAAAGAATTTAAAAGAATTAATCACAGCTGTGAGAATGTGGTCTACAGAGACTTTTACTAAACCAAATATTAATGCAATTCACCCAGCTAATTCTCCTTGTTTGGAGGGAAAATATCCACGTAGACTTGCAATAGAAGATAAACATTAGAATTTGTTCAAGAATAAGAACAACAATAATAACAGCAACAACAACTTATCAAGCACTGACTAGGTACCAGACACTTGGCTAAATTTTTTTATTTATTTATTTATTTTTTGAGACGGAGTCTCACTCTGTCACCAGGCTGGGGTACAGTGGCACCATCTCGGCTCACTGCAACCTCCACCTCCCAGGTTCAAGTGATTCTCCTGCCTTAGCCTCCCGAGTAGCTGGGATTACAGGTGTGTGCCACCACACCCAGCTAATTTTTGTATTTTTAGTAGAGACAGGGTTTCACCATGTTGGCCAGGATGGTCTCAATCTCTTGATCTTGTGATCCGCCCACCTCGGCCTCCCAAAGTGCTGGGATTACAGGCATGAGCCACCGTGCCTGGCCTCTGCTAAAATTTTATATGCAAAATCTTATTTACTGAAGACAACCCTGTGATGTGTAGGTATTGGGGTCAGTTGGGTTATTGTCACCCTCTCCTGTTTCCATGTGATTGTCAATGCCTCCCACTAGAATAGATAGTGTGTTTCTGCCTATCAGGCTTGGCCAGGTGACTTGCTTTGGTCAGTGAGATCCAGCAGACATAATGTCATAAGAAACTTCCAGTGGGTTTGCAACATTTTCTTGACCTCTTGTTCTTCTGCCTTATTTCATGGCAAGAAAATGCCCCACGTAGCTGCCAAGTACCAGAATGATAAAGGCACAAGGAGTAGATCTGAAGCCAATTGGCCTGGAGTCTGTACAAACCACAGTCAACCCACAGGCCATGAGCAGGAAAAATAAATGTTTTCTGCTGTAAGTCATTGAGATTTTTAGATTAATACATAGCATCATTATACATGAAGTTGGCTCATTCAGTGTATTAGTTTGCTAGGGCTGCCATAACAAAGTACCACAAACTGGGTGGCTTACACAAGACAAATGCATTATCTTACAGTTCTGGAGCCTGGAATTCCAAAGTCAAAGTGTCAGCAGGGTTGGTTTCGTCTGAGGGTTGCAGGGGAAGGATCTGTTCTGGGCCTCTCTCCTTGGTTTGTAGACAGTCATCTTCTCCCTGCATCTCTTACATTGTCTTCCTTTCCTTCCTTCAGAAAACGTGTCTCTGTGTCCAAATTTCCCCTTTTTATAACGGCACCAGTATTGATTAGGGCCCACCCTAATGACCTCCCTTTAACTTGATTGTTTCTGTAAAGTCTTTATTTTCAAATAAGGTCACATTCTGAAGTACTAAGATTTGGGACTTCAACATATGAATTTTGGAGGGACATATTCCAACCCATAGCATTCGGGTACTATTTTTAATATCCAGTTTACTTCTGTAGAAATTGAGTTTCAGGCCGGGCGCGGTGGCTCACGCCTGTAATCCCCGCACTTTGGGAGGCCAAGGCAGGTGGATCACAAGGTCAGAAGATCGAGACCATGCTGGCTAATGTAGTGAAACCCCATCTCTACTAAAAATACAAAAAATTAGCTGGGCATGGTGGCGGGCACGGTGGCGGGCGCCTGCAGTCCCAGCTACTCAGGAGGCTGAGGCAGGAGAATGGCGTGAACCCGGGAGGTGGAGCTTGCAGTGAGCTGAGATCGCGCCACCACACTCCAGCCTGGGAGACAGAGCGAGACTGTATCTCAAAAAAAAAAGAAAGAAAGAAATAGAGTTTCAGATAAAGTAACTTTTTCAAGATCACAGAGCAGAGACATGTGAAGCACTGAGCTTGAAGTCAGACATCTGACAGAGTCTTTGTTCTTAAAACGTCCGCTATCCTGCCTACTCACTACTTTGCACAAAATGCCCATGGTGAATTTTTGGAAGCTGATGGGTTTATCTGTTATCTCTTATTCTCATACAGACATATATAGACACTACTTATGAACATGGCTTTCTATTTTACTATTTTATCAGAAATACAGGGACTCTCATTAAAGCCTTAAAATACAAGGACTGGTATTGTGTAAGACTTCATTTATTAAATATTTCTGGAGCACCAACTGTGAGCTAGGTCCCCCAGAGGGCAATGATGAGCAAAATCATTCTCATTTCCTGCCTGTACTGAGCCCACAGTTAAATGAGGGTGACAGATGGATCAAACCATCACACAGCTTCCTCTGAAATCACAGCTGTGATCCATATTACAAAAGGAAGTTACATGGTTCTATGAGAGTGTAAAAGACTCAACAGTTGTAACCTAGTGAGAGATGCCGAGGGCAGCTAAGAAATCAAGAAACTAGCCGAGATCTCAAGTGTGAGGAGGAACCAAGTAGGCAAAGGCATGGGAGAAGAATATTCTGGAAAGTAGGGAGACAGCATATGCAGAGATTTAGTAGCAGAAGGGAGCTGATATGGTTTGGCTGTGTCCCCACCCATATCTCATCTTGAATTATAGTTCCCATAATCCCCACATGTCATGGGAGGGACCTGGTGGGAGGAAATTGAATCACGGGGGTGGCTACCTCCACGCCGTTCTCATGATAGTGAGTTCTCAAGAGATCTGATGGTTTTATAAGAGGATTTTTTTTTCCTTTTGCTTGGCACTTCTTCCTGCCACCATGTGGAAGAAGACATGTTTGCTTCCCCTTCCACCATAATTGTAAGTTTCCTGAGGCCTCCCCAGCCATGCAGAACTGTGAGTCAATTAAACCTATTTCCTCTAAAAATTACCCAGTCTTGAGTATGTCTTTTTCTTGGGTATGTCTTTATTAGCAGCATGAGAATGGACTAATACAGGAACACAGCATACCCAATGAAGTGAAAAGAAGTCCAAAAACAAACAAATAAAAACAAAAGAAGTCCAAATCATCTAGAGCATGAAAATTCCAAGGCAACATGGCAGGAGACACATCTGGCAAGGTAGGTGTTATCAAATGTGAGCACCTACTTTTCAGTGATCCTATGCAGTAGGTACCATCACCAGCCTCATTTTCAGATGGAAAAATGGGCTCAAAACCTTCCCCTAGGGCAACCAGCTGGTACATAGGAGAGCAGAGGCTCAAACCCAAGCATGACAGACTATGGGGCCAGGCACTAGCCACCACACTGTGTTGTCACACAAAGCAAAAAAAAAAAGGACCACTACTTAGTGGAATAGCTGCTACAATCACCACCCACACCATGATGGCAACATCATCATGAGGCCTCTTTTGGGCCTATATATATCTTGTGACCACTGATATATTTGATGGTATTTTCACAATCTTGTTTTATCATTTCCTGGGTAAAATATATTATATTGAATTATACACAACTGCCATTTTTATATATTAAAAAGTGGCCCACTCTTAGCAATTTCATGTTTTAACTTAATTAATATAGCAATGTAAATATAACATGTGAACTGTTGAACGAATGATCATGAGATGAACTGGTGTGGCACTCCCATCCGGATAAAGACACAGAATGTCAACAGTGCCCCAGGAGACCTCTGCGTCCGCTTCGCAAGGACATGTGCCCATGGATGTGCCAAGGGCTGGGGAGACAGCAGTGGTCCACCCTCAGAACAGATAAGAAGGAAAACGGGTGTTTCCATGAAAAACGATCCACTTTTGAGGTCAGATATGCCAGGCATGTGTCTGCTCTGATTTGAGTCTCAACTCGAGGGCAAGAAGAGAGCCAGATGAAACATTTCTTCAGCAACTGCAACAGGGCTTAGCATCCATGTCATTTAGAGCAATTCATCACAGCTTTTCCACAGACAGTTCTGAGTCTTAATGAACTGCTGCTATCCAGCAGCACTCCCTTCTTGAAGAAAACCCAACTTCCAGCCCCCACAGTAGAATGAATCACCTCGTTGACCACTGTCCAGGAGCCCAAGAAGGTCAAAAAGCCAGGCCCTGTGTTGGCCTCTTCCACAGTCACCCTCTTTGGGTGGCTGCACATCCTCTATGTCAGGTAAATGCTCTGCCCTGGGCCCACCCTGACAGCTGGGGCACCTGCGTGTTTAGCTTGGCTCTCAGCAAAGGCGCACTGGAGGCTGGTTTCCAACACAGCTTAAACACAATTAACTTTCATTTGATGTGGCCTGCCTCTCTCTGCTCCTAATGTTCCCTCAGGACCCAGGATCCAATAAAGTCCAGCATGTGACTAAGAAAGCCAGGCAGAGAAACTGACCAAATATTGTTCAATGCGATATTACATACCTATGGGAAAGGAGTTTAATTAAAGACCACAACAATTCTTTGGGGAAATGTTTCTTTTATTAACCATTCCTGCCGAACAAAGCAGCTTTAAACAAACCCTGACTGCTTGGAAAGTGTGTGTGCCCGAGATTTCTTTTTTCTTCTTAATCTGTTCTGCTTTTTGGTTATTTAGTCATTAGGAAAATCAGAAGTGTCTTGGACTCAAGAAATCCAATTTAAGTAAGCTCATTCTACATTTATAAATATGAGCAGATGACATTTAAAACAGACAAACCAACAGGGACAGTTCTAAGTGTGAAATTGTAGTTCAGCAGAAAGTATTACCATAAATATATAGAGGAGCTATTTGTGGATCAACTAGCAAGTTCAGGGCATTTCCGTGAAATGTATGCACAGCCTGAATGTGGATAAAACATTTAAAAATGTAGAGGAAATGCAATTGTTTTACGCTATAGTATAATAAAACCACTAGTTAGTGTCACTGATATGATAGCACCAATTGCAAAACAGTGAAAAGGCAGAAATCAAAATGGAAGACCCACATCTGATAGAGCAAAGAAACTGGATTTTTAGGTATTATTGGAAAAGAGGAAATACCACTGACGAGTTAAGACAGGAGTGTATGAATTTTTTAAAACTCAAGAAAAGTCAGAGGATATATAAATCTAAAATTGACTCATGGGTACATTCAAACATTCCAAGGCTATGCAATACGTTGGAGGCACTGATTATTGAAGTCTCGCTCATGAAGAAAGTGTGTAGGACAAATGAAATAAATGTAAAAATGTGCATGTGATATGAGTTTGCTTTTCTCAAAAATGCCAAGAAAATATGCAAAGAAACAGAGTAAACATTCTGTAAAGATGGAATTCTACAATATTCTACCACCCACATTTCCATTACCAATAAATGCACTTGTTCCTAAATGATACATATAATATGACCCTCATATCTAGGTATGTGTACCTTAGGAGACTGTTTCTTTGCCTAATCTTGAGTGAGTGACATGTGACAGATTGTATTTTCCAAAGATGGCTTTGGAAACATCCCCCATCCCACATACTCTTTTTGAAATGAGACCTTACAATACCTCATCAAGTAGTGGAGTTTATTTCTATGCCCCTTTGAATCTGGGCAGGCACCATGACTCCTTTGAACAGTGTAATACAGCAGAAGTAACACTGTGCCAGTTACACATGTCACCCTTAACTGGCCTGGCAGCTTCCAGTTCCTGCTTCTTGAAAGTCAGTCACCATGCAAAAAGCACCACTGCCCTGAAACCATCTTGCTCTGAGAAGCTGAGCCACATGGAGAGGCTTTAGAAAAAATTAGATAAATAATGGATGGATGGATGGATGGATGGATGGATAGAAAGATAGACAGACAGACAGACAGACAGACAGACAGATAGATAATGTCAAGAAACACTGCAGTACCAGGTATGTGACTGTAAAGGCTATCTTGGAAGTGGATCATCCAGCCCCATAGGCCCAGCTGATGGCCTGCAGGTCAGACTCAAACTGCCCCACCAAGCTCTTCCCAAATTCCTGACCCACTAAAGCAAAAGCAGAACAAAATGGTTATCTTAAGCTACAAACTAGGTAGTTTCCTATGTAGCAATAGATAACTTCAACATTGTCTTCCATATTGGACTTTAACTGGAATACATGTGCATTCTACCCAGGTTGAAAATCCTAAGGTTTTTACCCTTTCTTGAAATTTTGAGTCATGTAACCTTTTAATACTTCTTTGGAAATCTCGATGCTACCAACAACTCTAATGTTCAGTTTTCTTTTGTTAATGAATTAGGAGGAAATATCAGGGTTTTGCACACTGCTTTCTGAGGACCCCCTTCATCTGCACACCTGGGACTGTTTGTGAAATATGCAGATTCCTGGGCCTCATCTCAACCCACTGAATACTCTTTGAGGGGTACAGCTTAGAAGCCTGTATTTTTTAAACATTCCCACCATATCCAACACACATACATTCTGCTTTCACGACCCTCCTAAATTCTGAGCCTGCTTATTTTCAAGGCAATTTCCAAAATAATCCTAGAGGCATTTTGGCAGCTGCAATAGTAAGACATTTGCACCTGTCAATACCATGATTTCACCCACTTCAACATACTATTTGGTACAATTGTACATGGCATAAGATGAGTCTGTTGTACTCACCCTTTTTAGTTAAGCAACCAATTTTCTGCAAAATAAACTTGGTATGTGAACACCAACAGCTCATCACAGATCTACCAGCCATTTTTTCTGGTGAAGGAAAATCAGTAGCAAAATTCGATTCTAACAAGCTTTCTTAGGTAATTACAATAGGATACCTTGCAAAGTGGCATTGGTAATAGTATAAAGAAGAGAGGGGCCCCTGACCTCTGGCAACTCAATTTGGTAAGGAAAGCAGTCAGTTACATAAATAACACTTCCCATTATGCAGATGGCAACAGACAGCTATAAAAGAAGCATTCTGCTGTACTTGGCATCTAAGACCTACCGATCTTGAGCAAGAGACCGGGCTATGTTTGCAAAGCAGATCTGAGAGGAGCCTTTTATTTTCAATAAGGAGAACTTCTTCCTCCAGGATAGAACTGCCACAGAGCACAGTCAAATCCTTTCACAACAGACGAGGGTGAAACAATAGTTAATTGAGAGGACCAGGGCCATTTATGAGCAAAGCAATGAGTTTGGTAACAAACTATTAATGACACAGATTAATGATTCACTGAATCCTGTCAACATGATGACAACCCAAACTTTTCATGTAGGAGAAGTAAAATTCCACTGAGGAAAGAGATAGTCCCAGGCCACAAGAAACTAATAAGCAAATAAATGACTTCAATGTCCATGCAGTGATGTCATGGCTCTGTTTGTGGAGATTTTTAAGGACTGGGAGAGGTGAAGAACGTGATCACCCAGGGACTGAAGCAAGTAAAGGCAGATCAGAGCAATTAGAAGAGTTCATTATGTTATCTGTGTGGTGCCTATAACTCACTAAAGGCTTCCAGTATTTTCATCTAATCCTAATCATCTTAGTGCCGTTGGTCAAGCCAGTGTTTTAGATTTTAATAATTTTAGATCAAGGGAGGTCAAGTGATTTGGCCAAGGTCACACAACAATAGCAGCATGAAAGCCAGACTTCCAGATGTTCTAACATTAATTCCACAGCTCTGTGCAGAGGGCATTCAGAAGTGCATCCCCTGTATGGTGAAGAGTTGGCTCCCACTGATGGAGAGGTACACAAACAGGTTGGGCTTCAGGTGGAAGAACCTAGGCCTAACCCAGCCTCCAGCAGTGTAATTTTGCCCAAATCCCTTCATCTCCACAGGCCTCAGTTTCCTCATCTGTAAAATCAGCATGCTGTGCCAGACTCAGAGAAATAAGAGAAAAATGCAGAAGCAGGCTGATATCACCCCCTGCCCTGTGTTTTGTAAAAGTCCAAGGCCATGAAAGACATAATGCAAGAAGAGCTGAGGAAGAAGAGAGGAGAGAAAGACAGCTTTGGGAAAAGAGCAGAGAAGGGAGGAGTAATTCCCTCAGACCAGAAAGGAGACAGGGGTCTCTGTGTCCTTGGAATGGCTGCAACACAGAACCTGCTTGCTGCCTAATCCCTGGCAGGTGGCCAGATCTCAGGAGAGATGGCTGTGTAGAGCAAGGGAAGGAAGACAAGGCGCCCAGGCCTCAGCTGTCCTAGCTTGGCCAAAGAGCCCCATCTCCTCAGATGGGCAGAGCCACCAGAACCAAGGGTTCTACGCAATGGACACTTGTAAATAACAAGTAATCAGTGTGGACCCATGCCTTATCACCCCAGATGTTTTATGGTCAGTGCAGATGTGGCAGGAGGGAACACAACTTAAGAACAACTGAGGTACCACATTGCTACTAAACTGTCTCACTCATTAACTCCTCTGCAACTAGTTTTTCCTTCAGCACATAACACATCATTCTCTCTTCTACTGAGCCCCAGAAGAACTAGCTCACTTGCCTTAAGGGATGATGTTTCACGAAAAGAAAAAAGCAAAATATTAGACTCACTGAGGGAAAAGTGGATCCATGACTCTGTCATCTCCTGCTCGCTTGAGGGCATCTGCTCATTGACTAAAACGACAAAGCCAGCGAAGACCACCATTATAACACTTCTCTGCTGTGTCGTCTCCAATTCCTAAAGACAACTGAATTTAGTTGCATTGGTCTGGTTGCCTTTTGTGTTTCAAACTGCAATCAATATTAGCCACCAAAAATTCTAATGTGGCTTCCCTGCTTGCCTAACAAGGAAGGTGAACAGGGCATACAGGGCTGCTTCACTAGGACCACCAAATAATTTTTATTAGCAACTCCATCACATTTAACTAGCTCCTTTAGAAACATTAAGGAAAATCTATGTCAGAGGTTTGTCAGCCTTTGATGGATGTTTTCATTCTTGGAGCGTTATTATTGCTCTCCTTATGTGGCCAGGCTGCAATGGGGGAATGTACGCTGATTAGACACTGTACTCCATCTGCCGCTATGCCCTGGGGCTAGGATGTTGTCGCCGGAGCCCAACACTGGTCTTGACAATTACATAATCCCGCTGAACAGAAAGGACAGACAATTGTTTCAGAGAGGTTTCTCTATTTCTTTTACCTAGAAAATCCTGAGCCTTTCACTGGCACTGGTCTGAAATATCAAGAAGAATTGAGAAGAAATCAGTTCGCTTGTCATTTGGCCAGTCACGCTACCAATGCCTTGTTCTATGTTGAACAGGCTTACTGCAGTCATAGTCAGTGATCAGAGTGGCTAGATTAGGGCAAAAAACCACACTGTATACTGGCCACAGCTTTGTTCTAAGATCCTATAACAAGCATTGTTGTTGTTGTTTTAGCCAAAGTCTCTTGTAATTTTTCTGGTAGTGGTGGTGGTGGTGGTGGTGGTGGTGGTGGTGGTGGTGGTGGTGTTTTTGATGGAGTCTCACTCTGTCGCCAGGCTGGAGTGCAGTGGCATGATCCAGGCTCACTGCAACCTCCGACTCCCTGGTTCAAGCTATTCTCTTGCTTCAGCCTCCCGAGTAACTGGGATTACAGGCACGCACCACCATGCCTAGCTAATTTTTCTATTTTTAGTAGAGACAGGGTTTCACCATATTGGCCGGGATGATCTCGATCTCCTGACCTCATGATCCATCCACCCTCCCAAATTGCTGGCATTACAGGCATGAGCCACCACGCCCAGCCAATTTTTCTGGTGTTTAAAGGAATATGTTCTCTTCGAAAATCAGAAAGTTATATATTTTTTAAAGTCTATAAATGTCATCTTTAGTGTTTGTGGCAGTTTGTATTTTCTCAAAGATGGCTACATACACACACCCCTACCCCAATCCTCAAGTTCTTCTTACAATGGGATATTAACACTTCTCTACACTGAGAATCCATGTTCTCTTCCCTTGAAACTATGTGGGTCTTTGTAACTTCACTGACCAATTAAAATTCAGTGGAGATGATGCTATGTAACTTCCAAGGTTAGGTCATGAAAGGTGATGTGGCTTCAGCTTGACACTTGCCTGCTCTCTCTCTTTTTTCCTCTTCCTCCTCCTCCTCTTCTTCAAGCTTCTCTCTCTCTCTCTCTCTCTTTCTCACTCACTCTCTGAAAACATATGCCTTGGGGAGCATTGAGCTGACATGTAGGCAGTCTCCATGCTGGAGAGATCACATGGAGAGATTAGATAGGGAAAGATGTCCAAAAGCCCTAGCCATTCCAACCTTCAGCTGTTTTAGTCTCCCCAGCTCAGGCACCAGACATATGAGTGAGCCTTCAGATGATCCCAGCCTTCTATTCATCCCAAATGACCCCAAGGTAAACAGAGATAAGCTGCCCTGCCAACTCCTAGACTGCATCCAGACTGCATACTCAAGAATCAACTAAGTTTTGGAGAGTTGTTTGTCATACAGCATTAGATAACTAGAACGACCTCATCAACTGCAGATAGACCACTGTTACCACATTGGTGTCTATTACTATCAAATGATAAATGAATTTCTTATTCATTCCAAAGAAAGAAAAACTTGCTCAACCAAGCAGTTTTTGTTCCAGATGACTGTTTTTATAAATTATCAGTTTGAAATGTAGAACCAATTCTCTTTGATAAAGCAAGTTATCTTGGTGGGCCAGGCCACAGAAGCCTGCTCAAGCCCTAATCCAACAGGATAGTCCTCCAACATTAAAAGTAATGTTTCTTCCTTTATTTTAGCTTTATAAGGATGTATTTAACCTCCAGGATGCTTTCATGCCTGGATGTGTTATCACCATAACAAATTTGATCAATTTCATACAGTAAATGTTAAGGAGTTCAGTGAGGGATAGATTACTATTGATTGTAGTTATTGGGGAAAGTTTCATGGAAAATTTAGAAGCTGTGTTCATTGAGCCAAAGAAGTGAGAAAACGGGCTGACAGAAGGGAAGTATAGTGGCCATCTGTGTTTTTTTTCCATCCCCAGCATCATGACGCCTAATGGTAACTACGCTAAAATGTTCCTTAAGACCTTTTTACTCAGCTGGGCATTTAAAGGCTCACGCCTTTAATCCCAGCACTTTGGGAGGTCAAGGCGGGCAGATGGACTGAGGCCAGGAGTTTGAGACCAGCCTGGCCAACATGACGAAACCCAGTCTCTACTAAAAATACAAAAATTAGCCCAGCATGGTGGTATGCACCTATAATCCCAGCTACTCAGGAGGCTGAGGCAGGAGAATCGTTTGAACCCGGGAGGCAGAGCCTGCAGTGAGCTGAGATTGAGCCACTACACTCCAGCCTGGGCAACAAAGTAAGACTCCATCTCAAAAAAAAAAAAAAAGAAAGAAAGAAAGTAGTAAATATCCAATTGGCAGACAAATGTCTTGACTCAGTTGTCCTTGCTGTAATATAAAGGAGAAATAAAAAAGAAAATAATCCATAATGAGCCATGTATTTCAACATATAAATTTGTGAGATTATTATTGTAGGCCAGCAGTCAGCAAACTTTTTCTGTAAAGGACGAGAAGGTAAATATTTTAGGCTATGTGGGCCACATAGGATCTTTATTGTATAGTCTTTTTTTTTTTTACAACCCTTTAAAAATGTAAAGACCATCCTTAGCTCATGGGTTGTACAAAAGCAGGTCACAGGATGGATTTGGGCTACAGGCCCTAGTTTGCTGATTCCTGCCCTAGGCTAGACCATATAACAAGACGTCAGGGGCTGGCAACTTCTTATAATGAGTGGGTTTGCAGTTGACACGTTGAAATAAGGGCTAAATAAGTACACTTGTGTATAACTGTGCATCAAACCACCCTGGATGCCACAGTCAGTGTGGATTCATACAGGCACGCTGTATCCATTGTCCAGTGTCACTAGCAGTGTTGCCATCCAAGACAAAATTTCAAAGATAGTAAATAGTTCTTGAATTGGTTCCAGATGAAACAAACTATAATATTCCTTCTAATTTGACTGTACTTGCATTCCTGAATGATGCCGTGTATATTAAAAGCATGCAAAAAGTATATTGTACTTATGTGGAAAATGGCATCAAGTTCCTCACTTCTGTAAATGAAACCAGTGTTTACCTACAAGAAGATCTGATTGGGTCATTTGAATGTCATGTGGGACATCATGTGGGGACACAGGAAAATTCTGACATGTGGGACTATAGGGTGCATTGTGGCAGTCTAGCCTCTCTTACCTCTACCCACTAAGGGCCAGCATTGCCATCTTCCAATTATCATGCACTGAAAACATCCCATTAACTTCTAGAAAGTACTTCCTAACAGCACAGGTAGAGTCAAAGCTTAGACAATTTTGCATAAAAATAATTTTTAAATTTCTAGAGGTCCACCCAAAGCCTTGAGAGATAACCTGCAAAGGAGAAGCCATGAGGCTTTAAGGTCACTGGCTTCTCAGTCCATCCACCTCTGTCTTGCAGGTGAGAGCATCAGCAGCAAGAACCTCTATCCTGGACTAGAATTAGTGAGGCCAAAGAACGACCCAGGACCTCAAATTACACCTGCCTGGAGCAGGGGCCCAGTAACAAAAACATCTGTGCAAAACAACCATGGGCCTGCAATTAAGACTGGCTACATAATTTGGGAGATCCAATGTAAGATGAAAATGCAGAGTCCGCTATTCTAAAATTATTCAGAATATCAAGACGGTGACAGCAGAGTATTAAACCAATACAGGGCCCCTCTGAACTCCTGTCCTGCGTGACTGCATTAGAACACCTGCCCAGGAAGCCAGCCCTGCCATCAATCAAGTTTATGTTAACTGGTGTTTTCATATCCATCCGTTGGTTTTGTTTCACAACCTTGGACTTATCTTGACTTCCAGGATGAGAAAAGTGAAGCTTGCAGAGTATTAATACATATGGAGACCCGGCTGGGTGGCTCATGCCTGTAATCCCAGCACTTTGGGAGGCCGAGGTGGGTGGATCACTTGAGGCCAGGAGTTCGAGACCAGCCTGACCAACATGGTGAAACCCTGCCTCTACTAAAAATACAAAAATTAGCCGGGCGTGGTGGCACACGCTCTTAATCCCAGCTACTCAGGAGGCTGAGGCAGGAGAATCACTTGAACCCAGGAGGCGGAGGTTGCAGTGAGCTGAGATTGTGCCACTGCACTCCAGCCTGAGCAACAGAGTGAGACTCCATCTCAAAAATAAATAAATAAATAAAACACAAAGGGAGACATCTAGAACAGAGGGGAAGGAAAATCAGAACCAGAGATCCTGACTTGTTCCCCCATCCCTGGCCGCCATTCTGCAGCTGGGAAGGCTTCTGGCCCCTTGTCCTGCTTGCCAGCCTCAGCAGTAGTGGTTGGGGATTTAAATGAAAGCAAATAGTTTGGGCCTGTGCCCCAGTAGAGAGATTGTTGCTGTAAATTGCCATGAACATCACACACCTTGATGCTGGCTTTGCTGAGTCCCTTTTCACTGGAATGCCTACATTTAATTTCAGGAGACCTCCAGTTATTTCAGGAAATCTCCAGTTATAGCAATGGTACCTATGATTTGCAATGAGTTTTAAAACTATGGCCTGGCTAAAAAGGGAGATTTAACTAATTCTTGCCGAAAGCACTTTTGAAATTACTGGGGAAGTATTAGGACTAAGGCCAAGACAATGGCTGTCTGGCATGACAGTGGAGGCCCTGGTGATTATATTGCTCCTAAAAAGACTTTGCCAAATCCCACCCCTACTGTTGTGTTGAAAGACAGAGCACGTCCACATTCAAAACGTGCTACACAGCAAGCAGGAGAAAATAGGTGGAGGAAAAGCCTCTGTGAACTGTCCTCTTGGGGTGAAAAACTGCTGAAAAATGTCCTTTATGATTCTTGGATTTCCAGAAACTGAATTTGTAGATATTGCCCAGTTTGATGGTGGGGAAACTGGACACTTCTCTATTCCTGATTATCTTAAGCCTCCTAAGTATGTTTCAATCTATATGTATCAATAAATTACAGTATTTGCAACAAAAAAAAATGCTAACAGAAATCTCAAATATACGCTATAATAGCCAGTTACCACCCTGCAAAAGCAACTAAGTTTTATTTAAAGTTTCTATACCTTAAACACACACACACTCACACACACACACACACACACAAAGAAAATAGGGAATAAACAAGTTTATTCCAAGATGAAAGCAAGAGATACAGCAAACAAAGCATAGGTCGTTAGCAAGAGAAGTCAGGCTGAAGGGAATGGGGAGGGACAGAGAAAGGCAAGAATAGTAGAGTTACAACTTATGGAACAAAGAGAATACAATTGAAGCACCAAAGATATTTCATCATAATCTACATAGACCACTGAGTTTATTTGGTAGTTAAGGAGGTAATGGCTTTCTTTCAAACTCATTTTAAAAGTTCTTTTTTTTTAATGGTGGCAATAAATGTTTTTTAGTGCTGGGACTATATTCACTAGAGTGGCCACATGGCCACATTCAGCCCTTGCTAAGGATGCTTAATGAAGTGACGCTGGTTTAGCTAAAATATTCTGTGCTGTTTCAACAATTTCATAGTTAAGAGAACTAACTCTCAAGGTATGAAGACAATGCAGGGGAGGCAGGAGCTATTTTACCCAGTGTGTGAGGCACCCCAGGGGTTTTTTAAGTATGATGCCAACTCTTTCTTTCCCATGAAGTACTAAGTGGCATGGAACTTTAACTGGGGCATAAAAACAAATTAACAGAAGTAATGTATGAAATAAGCTTTTGCCAGTATCCAATTATAGCATCAAATTATGCTTAAAAGTTGATTGATGTATTTTAACATCAAATAGCACGGAGTTTCAGGACTATGTGTGTTACAGAGTCTCATCCATCCATCAACCCTAAAATTTAAGACCAACCACTAAGATAATAAGGAATTTGCTGCTGTCTCTCTTGCTTGAGAAGACCAGGTTGCCACTCAGGAAGTGCAAAGCCAGATCAGGTTTTTTCTATTAACCAATTATCTTATGAAGAAATGCCATTGTTGAAAGTTCTTTCTCATCAATGCCGACACCATCAAGTCAAGCAGCATTGTTAAAATCATTACAATTGCGTGTGAAACATCTCATGTTTCCAAGTCGCCACAGCTCCTGGGAGCATTTAGCAGTTGGGTTTTGAAGAAAAATAGAAAAGGAGGTATCAGGGGGAAAAAAGGTGAAAATTCTATTAAAAAACTATTGTTTGGATAGCAGTTGATGACATAAATACACACACACATACATAATGTATATATATATATGTATGTGTATATGAAATATTTTAGGTTTCTATTTGCTACAACTAAGTCTCCACATTAATGTGACTATAATGCAATAGATTGAAAACAAAGATAATGCATTGAGGTTGAAAAACAAAGCCAAATCTTGAAAATCAAATTGCATCCGAAATTAAACAAATATGCCCAATATTGAAGAAATGAAAGTATTGCAGGTTGATGAATAATTAAACAACTCAAAATCAAACCAATGGAGGGGGTGGAAAAGCTGCTTTAAAAAATATCAGAGACTTAAGGGCATAAATCATGATTTATAACCTATCCCAACTTTGACCTCATAGAAAGCAGGAAAGATCAAAGGTGATGTTTCATTATGTATTTATTGCTTGGCCAAACCATTTTTCATCAGTCTTCATTTTGAAAGATCTATATGGAGTATGTACAAATTCTTATACATAGAACCGTTGCAGGGAAATTTTTATGTACAGAATTTACCATGAAATCTGCAGATAATAGTACAATATGCCTAATTTGTAATTTCCCTGTCTCTTTCTAGATGTATAGCATTGCAGCTTTATAGCCAAAAGATGCAAGCTGCAATGTATCATGGGAAGATGGCTAACAGTTCAAATACAGTCACTGTAATTCCGCAGAGACCTTATTCTTTAACGCTGTAATGAGGATATCACTAAATGACAACCACTGCCACCATTAGCACACATATCCACACATGTGCAAGCTAGAAAATCCCATTTAGAAAGATTGCCATGTTATATCTAAAACGAGGTCAGGTATAAAAGATTTGAGGTGTGATTGCTTTTTTAATTGGGAATGCTTCAATCAAATTAGAGAATATGCTTTTCTACGCCTTTCTGTGGGGAAAAGACTAGATGACATCACTAGTTTGCCTCTAACTCCAGAATACGATAATCTGTTCACTAATCACTGAAAGCAGTACTGACCCCCAAAGGTAGTTTTGAAATACTTAAGAGACCCCTAGTTACCTTGACTGGTGTTATAACAGTCCCAAAATCTATTTTAATGCATTTTAACATTTTTAGAAGATGGCACACCAAGTTAGCGTGCCTGTGTATTTGAGGAAGAAAGGAAAGAGCAAGTCACTCGGAAAACATAAGCTATATCTTGCAATGCAGGCAGGTCTAAAGAGGAGCTGGAAATTCTGAACTAGCACCAAAAGGGCATGACCTAGACCACCCCTCACCATTGTGGCACAGCACCCCCAAATTACCAGGTTATTTTCCCCCATGCCTCAAAGCAGCCACAGCCCATGGACAGATCATCTCTGGTTATGAACATCTTCATCAGTTTACCTAGTAGGAAAATGTTGGTACAGTAAAATTTTCCTAAATGATGCTCATTAGAAAAGATGTTAATGAGTATTGTGTTTTCCAAGGTCCAATTAGGTTAGTAAATTCTGAGTTAAACAAAGCTCAACAGGGTTTATTATCTTAAGGCTTTTCAGATCCTCTAATACACTATATGCTGTGAGTCCCTGGAGGGAGATAATCTCCTGTAGCTTTCTCCAGGTAGATGCAACCACAGGTATTTTTGTTTGCCTCTTCTTTGCAGAATGTCTCACATGACTGGAGTTCTCAGGAAAACACCCTGGCGAATGACAGAATGATGGAGAGTCATTGGATCTACAAAGACTAGGATACAGCTCCCAACACTTTCCAGCCATGTGCACCCTTGAGCAAGTGACTCTCCCAGAACCTTGTGAAATGGGATATCTGGGGAGGGTGAGCAGTGACCATAACCAGCTCCTCTGGAAGCAGGTTTTGTTGATATTGAACCAGGTTCCTTCTGCTGCATGTAGCAAGCCAATCACTATGACAACAGGTTGGGTTTGTTGTTGTTGTTGTTGTTGTTGTTGTTTGAGATTGAGATGGAGTCTTGCTCTGTCGCCAGGCTGGAGTGTGGTGGCGCTATCTTGGCTCACTGCAACCTCTGCCTCCCGGGTTCAAGTGATTCTCCTGCCTCAGCCTCCCAAGTAGCTGGTACTGCAGGCACGCACCACCATGCCCAGCTAATTTTTGTATTTTTAGTAGAGACGGGGTTTCACCGTGTTGGCCAGAATGGTCTCAATCTCTTGACCTCGTGATCCGCTCACCTCGACCTACCAAAGTGCTGATATTACAGGCATGAGCCACCATGCCCGGCTGACAACAGGTTTTACAAAAAAGAAAGAGTTGATTCATGAGGCAGCCAAGAAAGGAGGTGGGAAAACAGGTGTCAAATCTGCCTCCCTGAAGATGGAGTTTTAGGGATATTTATGAGATAGAGGCTCAAGGCAGGCCAAGGTGTGGGGAAAGATGATCGGGCATAAGAAAGAGTGAGATACTGGGTGATCTGCACAAGGGTAGTCAAGATTCATGGATCTTCATAGAACACATGTTCAGAAAACAGCGGCATTAGCATGATCTTAGGGAGGAGTTTTCAGCTTTCTGATGCCAAAAAATCACCTCGCAGCCAACTGTGCAGGGCCTAGTTGAAGGACTGTGGTTTCAACCAGTTTGAACTGGGTAAGAGCTGTCCCCTAGTTCCTAAAAAACAACTTTAAGCAACTGTTACCATGGTGACCAATCTGTCAGAGATGTTCTCTCTAAGGAGCTAGTGGATTGCTTAGCGACGTGATGTTTAACTATACAGGTTTCAAGATCAACTAGAGGTGGGCAATTAAAAGCAAGCAAGGCAGGTTCCTTTTGGCAGCTTCATCGGGTTAGCCCTCAGCTTCATAATGGCACAGTGGTTGCTATCCCAGGCCTTGGGGTCTGACCCACCCGAATTAAAACTCAGCTGTCTTGAGCCCAGGAGCTGGAGGTTGCAGTGAGCCGAGATTCCACCACTGCACTCCAGCCTGGGCGACAGAGTGAGACTCCTTCTCAAAAGTAAAAATAAAAAATAAAAATAAAACCCAGCTGTGCTACTTTTCCAGCTGTGTGAACTTCTGTGTTGCACCTCCTTGGGCCACAGATGAGTCAGTTCAGTTGGTTTATACCAACTTAAATGAGATGATGCTCTTAGCCAAGTGTCAATAAACAGCAGTTACTCTCAGACCCTCCCCGGAGAGACCAGAATAATAATTAACAAGGAGCCATCTTTCATGGAGCATGTGGTGAGTACTTGTCCCCTGGTGGCTGCTCAGCTTCCATGTCCCGTTCCCAACAGTGGCCTGATTCCCTCCAGGGAATCGCCTCTTCGTGTGCAGTCTTAGTGGGCTGGTTATTACAGAGACTCATGCCCATTATGGAATCTGAATCACAAAGCTCCTTCTTCTCATATCCATGTCCACTGGTACAGACAGAGGGAGCCATGTGACTCAAGCTCAGCCTCTAGGATTCTCTCTGCTGGGACTCTGAGTTTTGGGGGTCACCATGCTGGAAGATGAGGTTAGAGTCAGCCATGTGGGGGGTAGCAGGAGCATCCCTATTCCCAGGGGGCTTCCAGGCTTTCTACCTACTCCCAAGTCTGCAGCTCTAGTATCCGGTTTATTTACTAAGCCCCCTAAATCCATCCGATCAATTAACCTTATAAACATGAACAATATTTGTTATCAATAGCACACAGAGGAGCAGAGACATAAGTCTGGAATAATTTAGGTCTGGTCCTTGCTGGAATCCAAGGAGGAGGATGAGAAGAAGAGGAATAGACATTCCTAGAAGTGAAGAATAAACTGAACAGCGGCCTCATGTATGGTTCTCACTGGGGTGTGTCCTTCATGATCCTACCTGAAAATCAGAAACTTCTCTATATTCGAAACAGGAAACTTAAAGCAGGGAATTGGCCACCCAATGGAGAAAGAGTTAAGAGGCCACCAGGGGCCAGTGAGGCAGTCCAGAGATGAGCAACAGCAGGACGCCATCACAACCTAGAGGTTAAAGAAACAGGTGGGGGGCCAGGCGCGGTGGTTCATGCCTGTAATCCCAGCACTTTTGGAGGCCAAGGCAGGCAGATCACGAGGTCAGGAGATCAAGACCATCCTGGCTAACATGGAGAAACCCTGTCTCTACTAAAAATACAAAAAACTTGCCAGGCGTGGTGGCAGGCGCCTATAGTCCCAGCTACTCAGGAGGCTGAGGCAGGAGAATGGCATGAACCTGGGAGGCAGAGCTTGCAGTGAGCCCAGATGACACCACTGCACTGCAGCCTGGGTGACAGAGTGAGACTCTGTCTCAAAAAAAAAAAAAAGAAAAAAGAAAAAGAAACAGGTGGGAGCTAAACAATGACAACGCATGGACACACAGAAGGAAACAACACACACTGGTGCCTTTCACAGGGTGGGGAGTGGGAGGAGGGAGAGAATCAAGAAAAATAACCAATGGGTACTAGGCTTAATACCTGAATGAGGAAATAATCTGTACAACAAGCCACCATGATACAAGTTTACCTATGTCACAAACCTGCACTTGTACCCCTGAACTTAAAAGTTAAAAAATAATTAAAATCCCAAGAAAGTTAGCTACAGTTCTTTGTCAACCATCTTAATTCTAAGTTAGTATAAGTAATCTAGTTGTATGGGAATAGTCCACACTGTGGACTACTTGGAGGGGAGGAAGAAAAAGAGTGGTGGGTTGAAAAACTACCTCTTTGGTACTATGCTTGTGACCTGAGTACAATATACCCGTGTAACGAATCAGCACACGTACCCTCTGTATCTAAAATAAAAGTTAAAATTTTTTTTTAAAATTTTCTAGCCGGGCATGATGGCTCACGCCTGTAATCCCAGCACTTTGGAAGGCCGAGACGGGTGGATCACCTGAGGTCAGAAGTTCGAGACCAGCCTGGCCAACATGGTGAAACCCCACCTCTACTAAAAATACAAAATTAGCCAGGCATGGTGGCACGCACCTATAGTCCCAGCTACCTGGGAGGCTGAGGCAGGAGAATCACTGGGACCCAGGAGGCAGAGGTTGCAGTGAGCCAAGATCATACCACTGCACTCCAGCCTGGGCAACAGAGCGAGACCCTATCTAAAAAAAAAAAAAAAATTAATTCAAGATGGATTAGAAACTTAAATATTAGACCTAAAACCATAAAAATCCTAGAAGAAAACCTAGGCAATACCATTCAGGACATAGGCATGGGCAAGGACTTCATGACTAAAACACCAAAAGCAATGGCAACAAAAGCCAAAACAGACAAATGGGATCTAATTAAACTAAAGAGCTTCTGCACGGCAAAAGAAACTACCATCAGAATGAACAGGCAGCCTACAGAATGGGAGAAAATTTCTGCAATCTACCCATCTGACAAAGGGCTAATATCCAGAATCTACAAATAACTTAAACAAATTTACAAGAAAAAAACAACCCTATCAAAAGGTGGGCAAAGGATATGAACAGACACTTCTCAAAAGAAGACATTTATGCAGCCAACAGACATGTGAAAAAGTGCTCATCATCACTGGCCATCAGAGAAATGCAAATCAAAACCACAATGAGATAGCATCTTACACCAGTTAGAATGGAGATCATTAAAAAGTCAGGAAACAACAGATGCTGGAGAGGATGTGGAGAAATAGGAACATTTTTACACTGTTGGTGGGAGTATAAACTAGTTCAACCACTGTGAAAGACAGTGTGGTGATTCCTCAAGGATCTAGAGCTAGAAATACCATTTGACCCAGGTATCCCATTACTGGGTATATACCCAAAGGATTATAAATCATGCTGCTATAAAGACACATGCACACATATGTTTATTTCAGCACTATTCACAATAGCAAAGACTTGGAACCAACCCAGATGTCCATCAATGATAGACTGGATTAAGAAAATGTGGCACATATACACCATGGAATACTATGCAGCCATAAAAAAGGATGAGTTCATGTCCTTTGCAGGAACATGGATGAAGCTGGAAACCATCATTCTGAGCAAACTATTGCAAGGACAGAAAACCAAACACCACATGTTCTCACTCGTAGGTGGGAATTGAACAATGAGAACACTTGGTCACAGGGTGGGGAACATCACACACTGGGGCCTGTCGTGGGGTGGGGAGATGGGGGAGGGATAGCATTGGGAGAAACACCTAATGTAAATGATGGGTTGATGGGTGCAGCAGGCCAGCATGGCACATGTATACTTATGTAACGAGCCTGCACTTGTGCATATGTACCCTAGAACTTAAAGTATAATAATAAAAAAAAGAAAAAATTTCTAAAAAAGAAATAGAAGAAGTGTGATATGGTTTGAACATTTGCCATCTCCAAATCTCCTGTTGAAATGTGATTCCCAATGCTGGAGTTGGGGCCTGGTGAAAAGTGTTTGGGTCATGGGGGCAGATCCCTCATGAATGGCTTGGTGCCCTCCTCATAGTAATAAATTCACATGAGATCTGGTTGTTAGAAAAGAACCTGGGATATCCCCTCTCTTGCCCCACCTCTCACCGTGTGATGCACCAGCTCCCCCTTCACCTCCTGCCATTACCGGAAGCTTCCTGAGGCCCTCACCAGAAGCAGATGCCAGCACTGTGCTTCTTGTACAGCCTGCAGAACAGTGAGTCAAATAAACCTCTTTTCTTTATAAATTACCCAGTGTCAGATGTTCTTTTATAGCAACACAAAATGAACTAACTCGGGGTGGCTTTATCTAAGCCCGGGATCTGGAGCCACCAGCATAAGCTAGAACCATCACATGCCTTCAGGCATACAATGGAGACAGAGCTGCTGCCAGAAACACTGCCCAAGGCAGAAAGGTAGGGCTAGTGGGGAAGATTCCCTTGTTTATTCCTGCCCCCTGGCCTCTAACCTCCCACCCCTGCATCCCATTGGCCCAACCCAGACAGGTGATAAAAGAACCTGAGAAACACAGCCTGCAAGGGTCATTCCCCTCTTCCTTGAGCACAGTAGTAGAGCGACAAAGAATGGATCAGAGGCAAATAGGCCCAGGACTGGCCAACAACCCCTCACACATGAAGTACGTGATGCCTAATAGGCTTTGGTTTGTATTATTCAGGGTTCCTTGGGAACCTCCTGGCCTAATCATGTTTTATCTTTCATGTGAAACAAAGCACTTTCAGTCACCTACCTCCTACTCCCCAAGTCCCATTTGTTTCTCCCTAAAAATCCTGCAAGAAACATTTTATTTGCCTCTCTTCCAGATGTTCTGTGGACTTATTAGTCTCAGAGGCTCCCAATGCTCCTAATTTCAGTAACGATTCTATCCCACACTGAAAATGGAAGACACTTGCTGTATTTATTGTTTCTATGGTAAAAATAAAATCTCTAAGAAGTGAGCACTAGCAAAATAAGGATGAATGCCTGGGTCTTTTTGGTCTCATCACACAAAGGACATATTTTATAGGGGCTGTCTTTGTATGTAATTAGGATTCCCTCAACCAAATTTAATACTAATTTTTCCTCCAGGGGAATTTCTGATGAGATTGTCCAGCAAAGGGGCTATCTCCTAATGGGATTAGCTGATCAAGATTGTCTCCTGATACATGGTGCCATTCAGCAGCCATTTTAGAAAAAAAATCGCAACTGGGGGAGGGGGGATAAATACAGCTGATGAAAAACAAAAAAAAAAAGCAAAGACCGAAACAACTTGCTGGCATGGCTCGAAGAGCTGGGTTGGCGCTATTTCTGCCTCAGGTAGCAAGGGGGAGGGCTGGTATATTTAAGCACCTTGGTAAAGAGATCCAATCTTGATACCGACAATTTACCTTTGCTCTATACTAGAGTTATAGGGCATTCTGACCACAGTGAGACACCTGGGGGTTGGGAGTGAGCATGACAGTGATTGAGACAAATTCACCCCCTCTGGTGGGCGATTTAGAGCTCCTATTTTCATGGGGGTAGAGCAATGGCTCATACACTCAGACTGGACTACACCCTCCAAAAGACTGCATTTCCAAAGAATCCTAACCCTGGCCCAGATTCTGTTCTTGAGGACCTCTCATTGGAGAAAAGTGGTGGGAAAAGAGAGTCTTGAAATGGGCTAGAAATAGCTCAAAACATCTGAAGCCAAAGCAATCCTTTCAATAGAGATTACTGAGGGCCAGGCAGGGTATATGATCCTGGAAATAAAAAACGACAATAAAACTACAGTACCTAGGAGTTGGTCTCCTTTTCATAATCACCATACACTGGCAACTAAAGAATGTTAATGAAAAAATTATCCATAAAACAAAAACAACAAAAAACTTTCATTGGTGTAAGTCTAAATAATCGTGGTTACTCTGCTCAGTTTCAATAATACATATACGTAAGCTTCAAATTAGCATGGCTTTCCAATTTATCCTTTAATAAACATCATATTCCACATGAAAGTAAATTCTGAGAATGTATTATAGTCATCTCTGAACACACAGGGACTCAACTGCTCGTGTTGGTATCAAAAGTAAGTTCCCAGGCTGGGTACAGTGGCTCATGGCTGTAATCCCAACACTTTGGGAGGCCAAGGAGGGCAGATCAATTGAGTTCAGGAGTTCAAGACCAGCCTGGCCAATATGGCGAGACTCAGTCTCTACTAAATATACAAAAATTAGCCAGGCATGGTGGCGCACACCTGTATTCCAGCTATTTGTGAGGCTGAGGCACGAGAATTGCTTGAACCTAGGAAGTGGAGGTTGTAATGAGCCAAGATCTCGCCACTGCATTCCAGCTGGGTGAAACAGCAAGACTCTGTCTCAAAAAAAAAAAAAAAAAAAATTCCAAATAGTTTGAGCTTGCTGTGGTCACAGTTCCTATTTCCAATCCCCAGGGGACAACATATTTCTCTGTTTACACAGAAGCTCCAGAATAAGGACAAAGACAACACAGTGGTTCTAAAACCAACAAACAGAATTCCAGTTCATTCAATTGTGTCATTCAGTGTGATCAATTGGAGTGTTTATGTTTAAATTTTTTCAAGTGCAAAGACGTTTGAAACCCCCTAAAATCCATCCTGAATAAACAAAGACATGGGCAATGTTGTGAATTCTAGAACGTGCGGTGAAACAATATTTTTAGGAATCACTGTCAAATTTAGCCTTATATTTAAGACTTTCCCCAGTATTTGTATATTTGTTGCTGTGCGTGAAAGAAATGTTTTAAAATTAAAATTAATAACTGTTGTGTGACCAATCACAAGCAAGGATAGCTTGACAAAACTGGCTACCATCTGCTAAACCTGCGTATGTGAAGATCCACTTTATTAAAGTAATTGACAGATTGGCAGAAGCTTTAAAAAAAACTATATTTATTACTACAGTAGAATATCTGTATAAATATTCTCCCCATTTAAAAAAACACATTAATATAATCAAGTTTTAGTTCACTACTTTTTTTCCATTTTGGTGCAGTAACATTTATTTTTTAATAGCATGACCATACATAAAGTTGATAAAAGAAAATATAGGCTGAGTGTCCTTTTTGTCCATTACTATCCTTTGTTTCATTTCATAATTGTTCCTGAAAATAATTTTGTCATATAAGAAGGGAGGGGTCAAATATAGGAGGTCTCTCCTACAGGTAAATCTTTATTGAAGAGGAAAATCATCTTGTTTATTCCCCTTCATCGTCAGCCTCCAAACAACCAAAACAAGAGTTGAAATTCTTGATTTTATTTTCCTTAAGAAATTCTGTCCTAAATTTGACTAAAATTAAATTCGAGTCTGACCGGTTTTTTTGTTTGTTTTTGTGTGTGTGTGTTTTTTTTTTTTTTTTTTTTGAGATGGAGTCTAGCTCTGTCACCCAGGCTAGAGTGCAGTGGCGCAATCTCAACTCACTGAAACCTCCGCCTCCCGGGTTCAAGCAATTCTCCTGCCTCAGCCTCCTGAGTTGCTGGGATTACAGGCAACCACCACCAAGCCCAGCTAATTTTTCGTATTTTTTTTAGTAGAGATGGGGTTTCACCACCTTGGCCAGGCTGGTCTTGAACTCCTGACCTCGTGATCCACCCCCTCCACTGCCTCCCAAAGTGCTTGGATTACAGGCATGAGCCATCGTGCCCGGCCAGGGTCTGACAGGTTTCGAGGGTCACTTAGTGGAGCTTACACTGGGATGCCATTACACTAGGGTGTCCACCTACTCTCTTCTAGGATGGACTTCCCAGACTCCAAGCCAGATTTCCACCTTCCCTTTGCCTAAAGATTTATCCTCTTTCTATATAAGAAATACAGCAGGTCCCATTTCACCAGCTCTCATCCCATGACCAGTCTCACCCCAAACAAATGGAGTATTTCCACAACCTACACCGTCTGGTCTGCTTCCTGGCTCAGTCAGACAACAGTTCCTAAGTAAGACTTCTTGTGGTTGTAACAAGAAGTCCTTCACTGTCTGAGTCCTCCAAGAGCTTTGTTCAAGATGTCAAACTAGAGCCCTAGGCATCACTGAACATAGACAAAGCCTCTGGGATGGACCTAAAGTCTGGGATGCCTTGAGCATGAGAGACTGAGTTGGTAGGACCTTGAGAATAACTCCATTAGAACTTGGACCTCTTGAGATTCCATGGGAGTCTTTTCATTGCACTGACACTCCTGGCAGAATAAACCTATTCTGTTCTATGAGGTCACTCAACCAGCAGACATCTTAATGCCATTTTCTAAAGCTCCTTCAATTTTGGGGAGGACATTTTGTTAATTCACTGACTTTAGCATCCAGGTGACCAGGGGTGGAATCCCAGCTCTGCCACACTAAGGCAAATTCCTTAACCCTCTGAGCCTCAGTGTCTCACTTGTCAAATCATGATGCCCCCATTAGCCTCAAAAAGAGATGCAAGGATTATGTGAGTAAATATATTTATTCACCCCAGCACCTGGCACACTGGAAGTGTTCAATAACTGGTGGATATACGCCACTGCTATTATTTGAACAAAAATTGCCACCAAAAGAAGACAGATGGACTGCATAGGTTAAAGATTACTCATGTGACAGAGGATGTCAAATAAATGTCATTAACTAAAAGAAAACATGTGGTGGCTATTGGCATGGCAAATATCAAATTACAGCAGTCACAACAGAGAGAAAAATCCACATCACTAGTGTGTCACATGGGTATTGATGGATGAGAGTCCCTTGGGAAGGTTTGCTTTCATCCAGACAGGGCCAGCTGAGAAAAGATGTGGTGGGGGAGAAGAAGCAGGAGAAGGAGGAGGAAAGAGGAGGAAAAAGAAGAGGAGAGGGAGAGGGGAGGAGGAGGAAGAAGGAGGGGGAGAAGGAAAAAGAGGAAAGAGGAGAAGTGGGGGAAGAGAAGAAAAAAGCGGGAGGGAAGAGAGAGGGAGAGAGAGGAGGGTGAGGAGATTATTTATTATACTAGTCCCAAATTGGATCTCATAAAACTTCCAAGAGGGTGAGGGGAGAGAACCAAGTAGGAAAGGAGTCAGCAACAGAATTGTTATAAGGCCTTGGGCGCATCTCTAAGAAGTCCACAGTTCTTTCTCCTCTTAAGAGGTACTCCAAAAGAAAGGCAAAGTGTGGCTATATAGATCAGATGTTGTCAAAAACGTTCTAACAGGGAGTGCTGTAAAATGCAAGCTCTTGAACAAAATCTAAGTTTGGAAGATTAAGGTCAACTATGCCAAACTATTAACTGAATTATCCGAGGGAAGTAGAACTGAGCAATGTTCATTTTCTCCTTTATATTTTCTTAATCTTTTAAGAATTAAAACTGCGTTACTTTTTGAATCAAAATGGAAACCTTAATTTTTGACCTCATAAGTTCAATATAGGAATTACGTACGACATCAGTGGTCCCCTTGGGTTAGATACGGTGGGAAAAATAGGACAACTTCATAGATTCTGGAATTGAAGTAGAAAAAAAAATGTTCTGGTTTTGCAATCAGCTTGTCTGAAAATAAATGAGGCACTATAGAACATTGAGAATTTTTAAATGGGGGTAGGGTACAGAGGGGAGCAAAGTACAGGGCAAAGGAAATGCTTTATGCTATTGGAAATAGATGCTAAGTCCCAATTAAATCGTTAAACTTTATCTTTAATCAAATATCATTGTAAACACAGGCCCCAAATCTTACAAGAAGCAGCCTACAAATTATGTTTTTGGAGCTGGGAACACAATCTTTCTTCAAATCTAGGCCCTAGAGTCTTTAGGCCCCCTACCTCAATTCAAGCCAGAGCTATGAAAAAGGTAGAGATATAGTTAGGTACTCAATGTATGAGTCACGTTTTGCAAACAGTTGTCATTCCATTTCTAGAATGATCTCTGGGATACTATAATATAAAGACTCTGAACACACTGGATGGCCAAGAAGAGGGAAAAACATGCTTCTACATATAAGCAGACTTTAATATTTCAAATTTGGGCCCACCTGATTAGGGGGTGGGAAAAATTAAATACTTTTATATAGTAGAAAAACAATAAAAGAAAAAGAAGAGGGGCAATGCCAAGGGGAACATTTAATCTACCAAAAGAAACCAGTGTTTTCAAAATGTGTTTCCTTGTGTGTGGTAGTTATCAAAGATCCCTGGACTCTACCCAAAACTACTGAACCACTATCACAGAGCAAAGCCCCCAAATCTGCATTTTACCTCATTTTCAGGACGTTTTTGGCACGTTCTAGTTTGAAAATCTCTGCTTAGGAAATTATTAAGAGTGAGATATTTCAGTAACTCATTCGAGATCTACCAAACCGCTCTTCATTTTCTTATGTGAAGTAGTGAAACTACTATCTTTCTGAGACTATTTTCTGATTGGCCTTTTGCTAACCAGACATAGGCCAATATAAATGAGCAAGAAGTGAGTTTCTAAAACCAAGTGAATTCCCTAAAGCCATACACACATCTTAAGAATCTTCAATACTCCTGGTATACTGTGGCTACTTGCCTTGAGCCATATATTCCTCTCTGGGTATCTTCCTAAATTCAAGAACCTTTTATGATGAGGAATTAAATGTCTCCAGTGAACAGAGAGAAATTAATTAGCACCCACCAAATGAACAACTATTTCATTCCCTGCATGAATGTATATTTTGCTTTTGACACAGCCTGAAAAACACGGAGAAAATCTCTGTAAGAATTAGTTATGCTCTATGGTTTCTGGTGGAGCTGCAGAGACTCTCCCTTGGGCTGTTATTTGCAGTATTTACTTTTTTTTTTTTAACTGAATTATCAAGTGAAAATCCAATTGTTCCTAATGGTGCTCACTCTGTGTGTTTCCCATTCTCATATATGAGAAAGGGTTTATTATCCATTTGTAGTAATTAAGACACTGATGTTATATAGATCCATAAAAATCCTTCATTAAGCCAGTAAAGAGCTTTTCATCAAAATCACGGTAGCTAAATATTTATTTAAAAATAAAAACCAAATTAAAATGAAGGGCCCTCCCCAAAAAAAACAACAAAAAATTGCTATGAGACTATTTTGAAAGTTGTTGTGGGTATCCTGAGCAGTTTCAAAGCATGTAACTATATTTTCTTACAAAGTAGGAAACAACCCTAACTGGCAATCCATCATGGCTGGCTATAAAGAAATGAAGTAATTAACCATAAGGAAATAATTCAGCAAGATGCTAACAGTTTAATAACATTTAAGTATTTGCATTTAAGCCTTATTGTTTTTAAATGATTTCATAATTGTTTTAGATTTGCAAAAGGTGCTAACACGTGAACAAAATAAAAAGCAACACAAGATTTTGTGTTAGATATGGTCAGTTGAATGTGTTATCAGATACAGGAATAAGGTTTGTATTGTCCTCATGGAATTTGGAATACAGCCCTTGGCAACGCAGGTCTGTACAGAGAAAACTCCTCAGCCTTTAGAAGCTTATACACCTCCCCAGCCAGGGGAAAAAGGAAGAAACTAAACAAATCTTTCTCATGCAGAGAAAAACCTCATGTTGTTATCTTCCTTCCTATTACAAGGGAAGTTCATCTAGAGAGCCACAGCTGAGAAAGGAAAACATGTTGATTGGAATACGTAAGAACCCCCTTCTGTGTACCACTTGGGGATAAAGATTTTATTAGAAAGAACTTCTTTTATCTTTGAAGCATCTAAAAAAATTACAGCCAAGAAGAAAGCTGTAGTTGTCCATTATCAAAACCTTCTGTCCACAGTGGAAGCTTTCTGCATTTCCATCACCAACCATGGGGAGAAACTAGGGCTACTCCTATTTTCCATCAAACACCAGAACAGTGTTTCTCTCACAGGACTCCAAGGATAGATTCTAAAGTTTCTATGAGTCTTCTACATTTTATTTAAATATCCTGCCTTAATTTCCATGATAGCTTAAAAAATATCTGAAGGACTAAGTATTACCATAGGGCCATAGGGCCCTCCCTCGTTTGCAATTGCATTTATGAACATATTGGCACCAATGAACACAGCTTCAATCAATGAGGGTTAATGAGAAGAATAATAATGGTAGACTTTAGATTAAAAATTATATTGGTGGCTGGGCACGGTGGCTCATGCCTGTAATCCCAGCACTTCGGGAGGCCGAGGCGGGTGGATCACGAGGTCAGGAGATCAAGACTATCCTGGCTAACACAGTGAAACCCCGTCTCTACTAAAAATACAAAAACAAAATTAGCTGGGCGTGGTGGTGGGTGCCTGCAGTCCCAGCTACTCAGGAGGCTGAGGCAGGAGAATGGCGTGAACCCGGGAGGCAGAGCTTGCAGTGAGCCAAGATTGTGCCACTGCACTCCAGCCTGGGTGACAGAGCGAGACCTCGTCACAAAAAACAAACAAAAAAAATTATATTGGTGCAAAGTAAAAGCCAACAAAACCTGCTGCGTGCCCTAGGAACAACCATTTTGTAATTTTCTGGTAGCTTTTGTAGAGAGACATGCTAAGAGAAGTGAGTTATCCTCCAGCTTATGGAGTTTAGATACAACAAACTGAAAAACAACTAGCACCAAAGCAGTCAGGGCCACCCTTGTATTGTGAGCAGCAATTTAATTTCAGCAAAATAACTCCATCCTTAACTTTCAGTTAACATTGTAACTTGGAATTTCAGTGGTTCTTATTTACATGCAGTTTGTAAACGTGTGTTGATTTTACAGTTGTGCTGTGATAGCAGATGTGAGTGGAGATCTAAAGCGGGGTTTCTCAACCTCAACACTACTGACATCTGGGCTGGATAACTATCTGATGTAGGGGACTGTTCTGTGCATTGCAGGATTTAGTAGCATCCCTGCCCTCTACTCACTAGATGCCAGCAGCAAACATCCCCAAACCACCTCTAGTTGTGACCATCAACAGGGTCTCTACATGAACAGACACTTCACAAAAGATGACGTACATGTGGCCAACAAGCACGTGAAAAAATGTTCAATATCACAATCATTAGAGAAATGCAAATCAAAACCACAGTGAGATACTAGCTCGCACCAGTCAGAATGGTTAGTATTAAAAAATCAAAAAATAATAGACGCTGGCAAGGTTTTGGAAAAAAAGGAATGCTTATACACTACTGGTGGGAATGTAAATTAGTTCGACCACTGTGGAAAGCAGTTTGGTGATTTCTCAAAGAACTCAAAGCAGAATTACCATTCGATCCAGCAACCCCATTATTGGTTATATACTGAAAGGAATATAAATCATTTTACCATAAAGACAATTGCACTCATATGATCCTTGCAGCACTGTTCACAATAGCAAAGATATGGAATCAACTTGGGTGCCCATCAATAGTAGACTACATAAAGAAAATGTGGTACATATACACCATGGAACACCATGCAGTCATAAAAAAGAGCAAGATTATGCCCTTTGCAGCAACATAGGTGGAGCTGGAAGTCATTATACTAAGTGAACTAACAGGAATAGAAAACGAAATACCACATGTTCTCACTTATAAGTGGGAGCTAAACATTGAGTACATATGGACACAAAGAAGGAAACAGCAGACACCAGGGACTACTTGAGGGTGGAGGGTAGAAGACGGGAGAGGACCAAAAAACTACCTATAGGATAATATTCTTATTACCTCAGTGACAAAATGATCTGTATACCAAACCCATGCAACATGTAGTTTACCTGCCCATGTACCCCTGAACTTAAAATAAAATTTAAAACCAACAAAACAAAATAGTGTCTCTAGATACTACCAAATGTTTTCCGGAGGGTAAAATTGTCCCCAGTTTAAAACCACTGACCTAAAGTATGTGTTGGGGTCTGGGCAGGAAAGAGATAACATACTCAGGTTGAATAATTTAAGGAGAATTTAAAAGAGATACTAGTTATAAAAGTGTAGGGAGGGTATAAGGAAAGATAATTACCAAAGTCCTAAAGGAGTAAAATAAGGGTGAAGCATGTTGGGGGTCAAGGGAGAGACAGAGAGGGAAGGAGGAGAAGGGGGGTGCAGAGATGGAGATAGGGGCACAGATCCTATAGAGAGGACATCCTATTAGAAGCTGAGACCTGCAGGTAAGGGGTAAAGTGATACATTAATGCCCTGACTTCACAGTCTGGGCTCCCCATGAGCTGAACCCAATCAGGTGCCAAAAGACAAGGGAGCGCACTGATAAGGTTCAGACAGGTCAGCCTCCCAGGACATAGAGCAGAGTGGAAGGAGGGTACATAGTGTAGGTTAGAGGAGCAAACAGAAAACATCCACCACACCTAGTTCTCCAACTCTGAGAATTTAAGAAACGATTAAAAATGGTAGGGAGCCGAGGCCCTGAAGTCCATCGCCGGTCGGTGCACGCTTGTGCAGCACGCACTCCCGGGAGCTGAACCAGGGTGAGTAGAGAGCTGTCAGATACTATAGCCATATGAAGTTGAACATGGCAGAAGAAGAGGACTAACATCTGATTCCTTCATTAATGTCCAAGAAGATATCAGACCAGGCTTGCCAATGCTAAGGCAAATCCGGGAAGCCCGTGGAAAAGAAGAAAAGCAACAGGAAGCTAACTTGAAACATAGGCAGAAGAGTTTAAAAGAAGAAGAACAAAAAAGACGTAACATTGGGTTGAAGAATGCACTAGGCTGTGAAAACAAAGGGTTTGCCTTGCTCCAAAAGATGGGCTATAAAAGTGGTCAGGCACTTGGCAAGGGTAGGGGTGGTATTGTTGAACCCATTCCTCTCAATATCAAAACAGGGAAAAGTGGCATTTGGTCATAAGGCATCATTAAAACGGAAAGCAGAGGAAAAATTAGAAAGCTACGGAAAAAAGATTCACATGAATAACCAAGCTGAAGAAAAAGCTGCAGACCAGTTTCAAATGCGACTTAAAAATAAGCAAGATGAAATGAAGCTAGAAGGAGATCACAGAAGAAGCCAGTGAGTCTGTCAACAATTGGACACCCAGAAAAATATTCAGGTTCCCAGGGAAGCATGGTACTGGTTGAGGCTTGAAAAGGAGACTGAAGATGAAGAAGAAAAAGAACAGGATGAAGATGAATATAAGAGTGAAGATTTAAGTATACTGGAAAAATTACAAATATTGACTAGTTATTTAAGAGAAGAACTTCTGTATAGTATTTGGTGTGGAACAGCCTATGAAGATAAAGAAGACCTATCTTCAAATTGTCCAGGACCAACTTCTGCAGATCATGAATAAGATTATTCCCAATAAACTGGAAACTTAAAAAATGTTATTATTTCCTAGGGATAGACAATTCAGCAGTTAGAAATCCCAAATTTTTTATGCCAGTAAAGAAAGAGGGACTTTATATAATGTTTTGTTCTTTTCGTACTTTAGAATGTGAGAGTTCACTGACTTGAAAAA
Organism: Gorilla gorilla gorilla; assembly: GCF_029281585.2. Taxonomy (NCBI): domain Eukaryota; kingdom Metazoa; phylum Chordata; class Mammalia; order Primates; family Hominidae; genus Gorilla; species Gorilla gorilla. Next base: position 83,073,206 of record NC_086017.1, on the reverse strand, counting down.
AATAATGCAATGCCATTTCAGAACACAAGTGTCATAGAGACGGACAGTTACAGTTTATTGCTGTATTTGATAGGTGAGGGGTTTAAGGACACCAACAGGTAACTCTCTTATTCCCCTCTTCACTTTGGAACAAATTGAGAAATAAGAAACAGGAGTCAGAGGAAGAGAAAAATATCCACTTTATCAGTGAATAAGCTGAAATAGAGAAGGTTGAATTTTTCTCCAATCAGACACTGTAATATTTCTCCCTGATTGGAGAGAACTGCGGGCCTCTGCCTTGTTGGGGCAGAGCTCATCTTTGCATTCTGAGACCAGTTAGCTTTCAAGGTCCACCAAGGGCTGGACCACACATGCTCAGTTCCTTCTTGTATCACCCATGGGATGAGACAGTTCTTTGTTGGGAAGGAATGAATGAGGGTTCAGAGAGCTTTTTCCTACACTTCTCACTTTGGAGGAGCAAGGAGAAGTTCCCTTCCCTCCATCCAAGCATGAAGAGGAGGGGAAACGTATTCCCCGCAATAAGACTAATGTCAGAGGCAATGTTCCACCAGTACTACTAAATTCTAATCCATTTTACAGACAAAATAACTGTGATAATTTCTGGTAAAATCATGAGTTTTCATGACAATGTCTACATCCATTAAATGCGATCTATTGGAAGTTTTGGCTATAGAAACTTAAGAATTGTGAGGAAACTCAAATATCATGTGATCCAAGTACTTACTGAATTTGGAAACCCCTTGATAGCATTCCCAGTGAGTGGTAATTCAACCTTTGCTTTTATTCTTCCCGCCACAGAGAGCTCACTGCTTTAAAACCATTCCAGGCCGGGCGCAGTGGCTCACACCTATAATCCCAGCACTTTTGGAGGCAGAGGCGGGCGGATCATGAGGTCAAGAGATCGAGACCATCCTGGCCAACATGATGAAACCCCTTCTCTACTAAAAATACAAAAATTAGCTGGGCATGGTGGCGCATGCCTGTTGTCCCAGCTACTAGGGAGGCTGAGGCAGGAGAATTGCTTGAACCCGGGAAAGCAGGTTACAGTGAGCCGAGATCGTGCCACTGCACTCCAGCCTGGCAACAAAGCAAGACTCCATCTCAAAAAAAAAAAAAACAAAAATCCATTATTACTGGGTAGCCCTAAATTATTTTCATTGTTTTCTCTTAAACTGGAATCTGCTTCCCTGTAATTTTACTGAATACAGTTAAGGACATACCATGTGGCATACTATGAGAGAGCTCCATCCAGGGTGAGGCATCAAAATCATGAGCCTTTTTAAAAGTTCATATGCTCAGGTGTCTCTCCTAGTGACTGATTTTGATTTATCTAGTCTAAAGCAGTTCCTGGATATCTATATCTGTATTTATTTTGAAGTCCCAAGAATGAATGACAAGCACCTGAGGATAAGAACTAGCGCTGAGATTAAGTATGGTGCATCACTATTCTTTGGATAGAGTTGTGATCACCTGTGTCATTTTATAGCTCACCTTTTAGTTGCATTGAGCAAGAGATCAACCTCTTTTTTTATTAGAAACAGCATACATAAGAAAATCACAAAAACTAACCTGTACTTGCCAGGGTAAGATAATCAGTAGTACAACTTGTATTAATCTCTGACCTAATATGACCTAATTCACTTTTCAAGTTTAACTTAGGGACCTTTACAAAATAAGAATAAAAGGATCCCACCCCAAGAGATTCTGATGCCACTGGTCACTATGACTTGGGCATCAGTGGCCTTGATTCTAAAATGCAGCCTAGCTTGAGCCACTAATCTAGTTAACTTCTGGGCCTCAGTTCTTCATCCAGAAAACTAATCATTATTTTTATGAATGTAAATATATATATATATGCATGTGTGTATATATATGTGTGTGTGTATATATATATATATATGTGTGTATATATATATATGTGTGTGTATATATATATATATCTAAGTTTATGTGGTTGGATGCTATTATTTAATAATTTTTTTTTGTTTAAAAAAATTATAAAATTGGCTGAGCACAGTAGCTCACTCCTGTAATCCTGGCACTTGAGGAGGCCAAGGCAGGCAGATCACTTGAAGCCAGCAGTTTGAGACCAGCCTGGCCAACATGGTGAAACCCCGTCTCTACTAAAAATACAAAAACTAGCTGGGCATGGTGGCACACGCCTGTAATCCAGCTACTCAGAAGGCTGAGGCATGAGAATTGCTTGAACCTAAGAGGCAGAGATTGCAGTGAGCTGAGATCATGCTACTGCACTCTAGCCTGGGTGACAGAGCAAGGCCCTGTCTCAAAAAAATATATATATAAAATTATATTAGTAGCTATTAATAAAACAGAGGAGTACATTTTACACTTGCAATTACAGTCAATATTTTGGTGTCATTCAGCCAACATAACAATATTCAGTCAAATCCCAAAGCCAAAAGGATATTTTCAGATGGAATTGAGATAAACAGGAACTGGCTTCCCTTTCTCCTCTTACTGACTATGGGGACAACACACACCTGCTCAGTGGCCTAAAATATTTTAAATATGTTCATGACAATTATGCTAAGAATGCAGAATAACACTGATGGAACCCAGGATTGTGGTCTACATTTACAGGCCTAGGACTAGAACTAGACCAGCTTAGAGAGTGGGAGATATCCCTCCGTTCTTGTCCATCAAAGGATAAAAATATAGGCTTTCGGCCAGGCGCGGAGGCTCACTCCTATAATCCTAGCACTTTGGGAGGCTGAGGCAGGCAGATCACGAGGTCAAGACAGCGAGACCATCCTGGTCGACATGGTGAAACCCCATCTCTACTAAAAATACAAAAATTAGCTGGGCAAGGTGGCAGGCGCCTGTAGTCCTAGCTACTTGGGAGGCTGAGGCAGGAGAATCGGTTGAACCAAGGAGGCACCTTGATCACACCAAGATCACACCACTGCACTCCAGCCTGGTAACAGAGCCACACTCTGTCTCAATTAAAAAAAAAAAAAAATACAGGCTTTCAGCTGGGTGCGGTGAGGCAGGCCTATTTCCTAGCTACTCAGGGGGCTGAGGTGGGGAATCCCTTGAGCCCAGGAGTTTGAGACCAGCCTGGGCAACATAGTGAGAGAGCCCCATCTTAAGGAAAAAAAAAGTCAGGTTTTCAATATGAGTAAAAACTTATTTTTAGGCCTTTTATGACTTTCTAAATAGGTAATAATGAACACTGAGGGAAGCAAAACATTGAAAAGAATTTTAAAATTTGTTTTAGAACATTCATATGAAATTTGAAACTGCAAAACAATGTAAAATTTAATGCCATGTCATTTATTTTTGTGTATATTGTGTTATGTTTATTTTCAAAGTCCTATCTAGAAATTCTAAAATGTCTTTTCTTAATTAAAAATCAAAAATACTGTAGTTTCTGAAATTCAAAATAAATACCTTATCATACAAGAAAAATTTAAATTAAAATGGTAAATCAACCCTAGAAGTCCACCAGTCAGCTTTCATTTAAAAGGAGGGTGCTTCTCTGCACATCATTAAAGTTTGTAAAATTACACCCCAAGAACCTTCCTAATGTTCATATCAGACCCATTGCCTGCCCTGGCCTCTTATTGCTGGGCTCATTAACTCAACAAATGCTTATTTATATCCCACCATGGTCAGAGAACTGTACTGGTGCAAAGTGGCTGAAGAAAGGGCAGTTCATAGGAAATGTCAGACCTGAGCCTCATGTCTCCATCAGGAAACAACTAATGCACGTGGATAAAATAGCACTCTCCTCGGCCATCACCAGTGTGAGGACAGTATCACAATAATAGCTTCAATGTCAGTGGTTCATGTCCACCTTGCCCCTGCAGGATTCCATCATTGTCTCTGCAGCTGTATCTAGGTATCAGCAAGGTATCTTAAATACCTTTGCTTGGGTATCCCTTCCTCTATTCTCTTATTTCCAAGGGGAGGCTTATTCCCTATTGCCTGGAAGGGAACAGCAGTAGAGTGACCCCCTTCAGCTCTTACCTGCTCCTCCCCTTGGAAGGAGGAGTAATGAATATGATTGGTGAGATGGGCCCAGCTGACATCCCTTGGGCCACCTTTGTCCTGGGCAGGGCCACTGCACTAAGCAAGGACAGCAGGAGCCACCTACTCTTGCCAAGCATGGTGGTTGCTTGTGCCACTTGCTCCTTCTGGTAATCAGATGAAGTAGGGCCTGCTGCAGGCCAGCCTAGCCAACCTTCCAATTTACCAGTTCCAGTTCTTTAGCCTGCAACTAAATATGCAAATCAAAGTCGTGTGAATCCCAAGGTCTATGTGAGAGAGAGAAGCTCCGTTGCCAACTGACCTAAGCCCATAGGGCTGCTCAACATTATCAGATTTGGAACAAGGAGGCAACATTGGTCAAGCCAAACTTTAAAGGTAGCGGGGAGCTAAGTGGCTCCTCCCCCACAGCTCACTGCTATGTAGCATGTTAGAACAAAAACAAGTCTTAGACCAAATTTTCTGTTTGTGTAATCATTTCTTAGAGAATGTGGGCTCAAAATAATCATGCAACCTGTTCTGTAAACTCAGAGACATCTTGTTTTCTATACTTGGGCTCTCCAATAAGAAAACTTCAAGAGAATTTCATTCATTTGTAATCAATTCCCTTCTAGTTGGATTAAACAACAGGTGCCTCTGAGAACTGGAAGACACAGAGCTAAGTGACCTTCTAACCTTCAGTTTGTGCTGTCATATTATCCTGGCCGGGGTCTTAAACCTCCTTGACTCAAAGGTGGTGATGTCTGCAGAGTCTTTCTGGCAAACAAATATTTTTAACCAATCACTCGTCCGGTGAAAATTATTATTTCTACACATCCCTTATGCAAATAAAAACCCCTCATTGGAGATTTCAGATCAAGATATTTGGAGCCACCTCTGAAAGGTGGATTCCTCATTAGGCTCTTTCAAATCCTAGCTAATTACCCAGAGAGTGGGAATTTCAGATGAGAATTATGATGGATTGGAGCTGGCTGAACATTTTTTTTTATGCTCCTCTGTTTGGAAATCTAATTCCCCTCCCTCTGAAACTAGGCCAATAGGATATAGACAGATAGAAATAGAAATAGAGATAGAGAGACAGAGAGAGAGAGAGAAAGGCAGGCAGCGATTTTAAGGAATTGGCTCATGAAATTGGGGAGGCTGACAAATTGAATCTATGGGGCAGACCAGCAGGCTGGAGACTCAGGGGAGAAATGCTATCATTCATGTTCAAAGGCAGTCAATGGGCAGAATTCCCTCTTCCTCAAGGGAGAACAGTCCTTTTTCTCTTAAGGCCTTCAACTAATTGGATGACTCCCACCCTCACTAGAGAGGGCCATCTGCTTTACTCTGAAAGTCTGATGTAAATGTTAATCTCATCTTTAAAAGATATCTTCACGGAAACATCTAGAATAATGCTTGAACAACTATCTGGGTACTGCAGCCTAGCCAATTTGACACATAAAGTCCACCATCACAGTCAGCATTGGTGGCAGGAGATGTGATGTCACATGACTTCGAGGGCTAAGTGATAAGAAGCCTTGAAACCTTGGCATGGGTCTCCTGGAATGCTCTCTTGGAAGTCTGGCTCCCTGAGATCACCATAATGTGAGGAAGCCCAAGCTAGCCCCGTGGGGAGACCACATGGAGAAAGAGATGCCCAGCTAGTCTCATTGTTCCAGCCATCCCAGCCCAAGCACTGGACACACAAAATAAATCATCTTGGATGTCCAGGCAGATGAGACTTCAGATGCCTCCAGCCCCCACTGCCATCAGGCTGCAAGCACATGAAAGACTCTGAGAACTGCCCAGCTGATCCCATTCAACCACAGAACCATGAGAGAGATTCATATATTGCTTTCTAACTCACCAAATGTTAGGGTGGATTTCTATGTAAAAAATAGGTAAACAGACTACGAATACTTGAAATATTAACCTACACTCCCAGGGTACATATTAAACTTAACTTCACACATATGCACATCATCTACACCAAAGTATTTTAAGAACATTACAGCCAGTATAACCGTCCTGCCACATGCTCTATATAATCTGAGCCCATTTGCCTCCTGTGTCTGTTTCCAACAAGTTAAGGACATGGAAGGGTGTGAGGGGGGTTAGATAGGACCGAAAACCATCAACAGGGGCCCACACATCTTCTCCAACAGCACTAAAGTGTCTGCCACGCCCTGCCAATAACATAACAGGTGTGCTTATAGTGTGTAGAATAAAACACAGGTGGGTTGCCTGTGGGGTAATGAGGGAAGAATGTCTCTTTATCTCTTTTATGTCCAGCTCTGTCAGAGAGATACCCCAGAGTTTGTAGAGAAAAACTCTTCCTTCTCTACCTGTTGCTCTGCACTCTAAGGCTACAGAGAAGCCAATAGGAGCTGGGAGAAATCAGGTGTCAGGCACCATGCCATTATCTGATAACTGAGCTTTCTCTAACAAGGCCAGGCTCTCCATACCTGGTTCTCCTATTTCATCAGGATGAATTGTCCCCCAGGAGGGGCCTCAGCCCTTATGCAAATTGGCTTTCCAGGGTGCCCACTCCATCAGCACAGACATGGCCAGACTTTCTTAATTCCTCTTAGACTCAATCTAGAAGCTCTGCTTCCCATAAATGAAATGGTGGCAAATACTGACAATCTAACAGATTAATCAGTGTAACAGAGTGACCCTGGAGTCAGAATTTAAATTTATTTTTTAGCAAGAAGCTGACAGCTGCTTCTTTGTAGAGCAAGGTTAGCAACTCAAATGGCTCCAAGCAGGGGAGATATTAAAAATATTTAACAACTGGAACCACCTGAACCCAGTGGGCTCAGAGCAGGCCCTGTCAGCCATAGATATCAGCCCTGCTCATACAAACCAGGCAGGTAAGTGGGAGGAATGGACACGTGGGGGCTGTGGAAGAGGACAGCTCACGCTTCATGTAAAGAAGAAGCTGCTATCCAGCTCCAGGCAATGGAGGACATGGGAATGGAAGTCTAATGTTATCAAAAAAAACAAAAAAAATAGAATTTTTTTTTCTCAGAGAGGCTGCCATGAAATTTGTGAAATTTCCTGATTTAAATGTTAGCAACTAGTTTGAATATTTACAAAAATATCTTTGCAAGCTGCTATGGTCTGAATGTTTGTGTCATTCTCCCAAAATTCATATGGTGAAATTCTCCCCCCCAAGGTGATGATATTAAGAGGTGTGGCCTTTGGAGAGGTGGATTAGGTCATGAGCGCGGAACCCTCACGCATAGGATTAGTGCCTTATCAAGGGGGCTGGGGGCAGGGTGGGTGGAGTGGCTCCTTCACTCCTTTCGCTGAGTGAGGAACCAGAAGGCAGCCATCTGCAGCCTGGAAAAGGGTCCTCACCAGAACCTGACCATCCTTATCTTGGACTTCCCAGCCTCCAGAACTGTAAAAAAATAAATATCTTTTGTTTAGAAACCACCCTGTTTATGTATTTTGTTATGGCCAGCATGGAATAAGATACAGGCCAAACCACATATATGACCTTCATGCTATCATTGTTACTGCTTTTCCAAAGGCAGGCCCAGAAAACTGTCATTATTCTATGTAGGGTCATGTAAGTAGCCTGTGCATTATGCAAGCAAGGTTAATAGGCATTTGCACTTTGAGGGGATGAGCCTACTGGTCCTCTGAGTTAGCAGAGCTGTTCTCCGCCTTGCTACATAGACCTCTAGAACGAGAAAAGTCAAATTAACATCAAGCTCTAGGAAACCCCTGGGTAAAAATACTGGGGATCCCAACTTCTATTCTCCCAAAATTAAAGTTGGAGCAACTCATCAGGATGAATTTCGATGGACTAGGTGAGTTCTGCCACCAAAGCTGCCCGAATGAAGCTTCAAAACCGTGGTGGACATCTGGGTGAGCATTCCACGCTCTACCAAGAGCTGGCCCTTTCATAGTGTTTGTGATCTGGGGAGAAGTCACTGGTCATGTTGTGGGAGCTCCAGGAATAGGAGCATGGCAACCTAGGCGGGGCCTGGGAAAGCAAACGCACCACTGCACTGTAGCTAAGTAGCTTCTATTGAAATGTACAGCCTTCACCTTCAACTACAACATCATTGGCCACCAGAAGCAACAGCTTTGTGGGCGCAGCCGATTCTCCCTTCTCTCCCAGGCTGGTGCTTACAGGTGGTCTCTCAGACTGACTAACCCCAGAATTCAGGGCTGTCTTTGTAGGCATGTGACATGTGCAACTACAGAGGGCCCACAGGTTTGGTTTAATGCTCACCTTGAAAGTCTTAATTTTTATTTTAATTTTATTTATTTATTTATTATTTTTATTTAATTTTTTTTGAGATGGAGTCTCGCTCTGTCTCCCAGGCTGGCGCAATCTCATCTCACAGCAACCTCTGCCTCCCAGATTCAAGCAATTCTCTTGCCTCACCCTCCCAAGTTGCTAGGATTACAGGTGCCCACCACCACACCCAGCTAATTTTTGTATTTTTAGTGCAGACGGGGTTTCACCATGTTAGACCAGGCTGGTCTCAAACTCTTGACCTCAGGTGATCTGTCTGCCTCAGCCTCCCAAAGTGCTGAGATTACAGATGTAAGCCACAGTGCCCAGCAAAAGTCTTAATTTTCCAACAAGGGGTCTTGCATTTTCACTTGGCACTATGCCCCACAAATTATGTAGCCAATTCTGCCCTTGAGGTTCTTGAACGATTGCAGAGGGACAGCATCGAAAAGAAGGCCTTAAGAAGCAAGTACAATTGATTCTCCTTATTCACAACAGTTATGTTCTATAAAGCCGTTGCAAACACTGAATTAGTGAATACTGAACCATTGCTCCTAGGGAAAATACAGGGTTAGGTTTATGCAAGCTTCTGTTCATAACGTTTTCATCCACCAATCAATACATAACCTTTTTTCAATGTGGTTTCTGTTTCAATACATGTTATTTAATATATACAGTTGATTAACTGACATTGAACTCACAGCCAAGGGCACTAAAATTCATGCTGGAATGAAACTTACCTAACACACGTATTTTCTGTGTAAGACACATTGTAGCCTTCCTGCAGTTGGAAACACTGGACAGCATTTCAGCACTATGCTTGGGGACCATTGTAAACAGCGAAGTCACCAAGGAAAAACACAACAGTGTGAAAAACAGCTCTAAATAGACCATGAGAGGGACATTGTTGACAGTATGAGAGCTGAAGCGAGAAGGGAGAGTGTCATGTCGTTCCACCTCACCTGGGAACATGCATATCAGGTGACTCAAATGTCGCCACTCTGTGCAATGTCCACAAATGCCTGTGAAAACCCCTTGAGTACTGGTTTGGGGATTATGAATAAAATCTAGCAAGTAGAAGAGTTCACAAATACACAATCCACAAATAATAAGGATCAATCGCACCAACTTCCTTTTGGTATGTTATATGGGAGACCAGGTATTTGGTGGGAAAAATAACATGACCATATAAGACCGCATGCTCTTAAGATAGATCAAAGCACTTACTTTGATATAATATGATATATTGATATAATATTGACATAATAATGATACCACATACTTATATAGCACTTACAATTAGATGATATTATGAACACATTATATAAAGTAACTCGAGGGAACATCATAACAGCCCAAAGAGGTACTGGTACAAGGTCTGGAATTTACTTTCAAATGCTTTTATATACACAATGTGATGCTAAGCATGTGCTGGCTAGTCCAACCTTTAACTCTAAGGCCAATTGGTTGTTTTCATCAAACAGAACACTCAAGAGAGGTGGCCAGGCACAGTGGCTCACGCCTGTAATCCCAGCACTTTGGGAGATCTGAGGTGGGCAGATCACAAGGTCAGGTGTTCCAGATCAGCCTGGCCAACATAGCGAAACCCTGTCTCTACTAAAAATACAAAAATTAGCCGGGTATGGTGGCACATGCCTGTAGTCACAGCTACTCGGGAGGCTGAGGCTGGAGAATTGCTTGAACCTGGGAGGCGGAGGTTGCAGTGAGCCAAGACCGCGCCATTGCACTCCAGCCTAGGTAACAGAGTGAGACTTTGTCTCAAAAAAAAAAAAAAGTGGTTTAATGTCATATCAGAAAGGCCATTGCCCCAGAGGCGTCTGCGACAAAGTTTCTGTTTTCCATATTGCCATCAACACTCAAAGTTGGGCTAATTAGCATAGTGAATGTCAGAACAGGTTCTTCTTGGCGAAATGGTTGGCAAAACCCCATCTCTACTAAAAATACAAAATTAGCCGGACGTGGTGGCACATGCCTGTAATTGCAGTTACTCAGGAGGCTGAGGCAGAAGAATCACTTGAACCTGGGAGGTGGAGGTTGCAGTGAGCCAAGGTCATGCCATTGCACTCCAGTCTGGGCAACAAGAGTGAAACTCTGTCTCAAAAACAAAAATAAATAAATGGTGTAATGAATGTTCAAGAAGTACTCTTGGCAGGCAACATTAAAGTAAAATATTTGGGGGATATCCTCCTCTCTTCAACAAGGTGTAAGAATCTAGCAAGACCTGTGATCTGCACTCTCTGGAATGGCCCCCAAATCTCAATCCCTAAATGGTCCTGTGTCTGTCCACTGTGGTAGGAGGATTTCTGGCTGCCTGATGCTAACCACAGGAGAGTCTCAAGTCAGCGTTGCATGAAAGGTGCTAGCCAAAACAGCTAAAAATCACAGAGCGCTGAGAGCATCTCACAGTTGCAGAAAAAAGGGTACGCACCGTTATCTGTCTGCTCGTGACTATTTGGTTAACGAATCTCTGTGTGAGTGACTGGATTTTATCTGAGGCCACTTTGTCATACAGTACACCCTGGTAGAGACAGTATAGGTAAGTAGCTAACCCTCACTCTCCTCCAACTTCTTCAGTGGGTTTTGTTATCCACTGATGGGGACAATGGTCCCCAAGTTACACAGCTACTAAGAGGTAGAGCCAGGATGTCCACCCAGGCCATGTGGCTGCAGCTTCTATATTCTTAACCATATGCCATACTGCCTCTTCACCTAAAAGCAACATGCGACCTAAATCCATTGCAGCTTAGATTAATCTGGCAAATCTACAGAGCCCTAAAAATACACATATTTGCAGGAAAGAGGAAAAAAAGAGTCTGAAATTTAAAAAAAGATGAAGACAATGAACAAGGCTAAACTATCAGGAAATTTAAAATGACGCAAAGTCCATATTGACATCTATCCCTAATTCTAACACCATGGTTTAAGGTGGTATGTGAATTTTCTGTCACAGCGTCTAAACATGCACATCAGTTAGAAAACATGATTGTAAAATTACTGAAATACGAAGAAATGACCCTCTTGGAGTTGATGAATTAGGGTATTTTTGTCACTGTCCTTTCAGCCATGGTCACAAACCCACACCTCCCTGAGCAAGCGTAGGCCCTGTTGACTTGTGGCTCTCCTTATAAAACCATGAGCTCTTTACCAGGCTGAAATGAAATTCATAGATAATAACTACCTATGTGTGTACTTTTTAAAAATTAATATAATAGCCTAACTGTAACATACACAATAAAAAAAAGGACAGGAATTGAAAATATTACTTTAATATGTAGATATGGAGACAAGACACACTGAAAGACAATGATGCAGACACGTGCTTGCACCTATATGTACAATCATAATAAATGTCATTGTTAAAAGTGCAGACTGAGGTGGGCATGTAGAATTGACAATCTAAATACAAGTAGCTTCCAAGAGCCAGGGAACTTACTAAAATGCTAACTCTTGGTGGTTACATTATTGGAATGCTCAGCATATACTCAAATGGTAAAAAAAGGAAAGGTTTTATTATATAAAAAAGAGTTAGTGTCTGGCCAGCGCGGTGGCTCATGCCTGTAATCCCAGCACTTTGGGAAGCCGAGGCAGGCGGATCACGAGGTCAAGAGATCGAGACCATCCTGGCTAACATGGTGAAACCCCATTTCTACAAAAAAATTAGCCGGGCGTGGTGGCGAGCACCTGTAGTCCCAGCTACTTGGGAGGCTGAGGCAGGAGAACGGCGTGAACCCAGGAGGCGGAGCTTGCAGTGAGCTGAGATCATGCCACTGCACTCCAGCCTGGGCGACAGAGCGAGTCTCTGTCTCTAAATAAATACATAAATGAATAAATAAATAAATAAAAGAGTTAGTGTCTAGATAATTACACAGGTTTTTCTCCCATATGCACACCCAACAGGGCATTTCAGAGCTACACAGGGTTTCTGGCAATCACTCTTGAGTAGAACTATCCCGCACATTGCAGGGCATCAAAAATCCCTGGTATCCACCCATCACATGCCATTAGAGCCCCGCAATCCTTGTGAGGACCCCACCAATTCCCAAAGCACCTCCCAGAAGGCAGCACTGCCCCACTGAGGACCTCTGCTGTAAAGTTTTTTCTGAAGCTTTGCACATCTCTAGGTCTATGGTACCAGTAAGTAGTTGATGCTAGGGAGGAAACAGCCTGCCTATGGCCTTAGGAAAAAGGAAATTCCTTCAGCTCTCCACAACCTGGGCTCTGATGTGGGGGACTCAGGAGCAAGTTGGCCTGGAAGCAGACTGGGAATCAATGATGTTATTAAGCCCCTAACTCAGTTCCACTAGTGGTGGTTGCAACTGCGTGATTATAGCAGAACTGCATTCAGCCCACTGCAAGTCAAAGTAACAGCCAATATCCAAATCTCTCCAAATTCAAAAAGGTGCTGCTGAGTTCTCTAGCACTATCAAGAAATCAAAGGTATCAAGATTGACCATTTGTACACAAGAAGAACAGTGCAGCTCAAACTGCTAAGAGTCCCGGTTTGAACCCAGGATGTCTCAAAGGCTTGGGTTCCTACTCATTGCACCAAATCAAGGTTCTAATAGAATAGGGAGTGATCACAGCCACAGAATCCTCACAGGAGGCTACTGCAAGAAGACCAGTCATGAGTAACAAGGGGAGAAGCCAGGAACAGAACTTTATTCATGGGGAGCATTGGCCAAGTCTATGCTGTATTATAAAAGGACTGTCACGATTCACACACGAGTCAAGGACTCTTTGCTTCAGGGAGAGATTGGTAACCACCAATAATGATGGAGAAACTGGAAAAACACCACCAGCTTTGCAGGAAAGAAAAGCTTCATTTTCATCAGGATCCAGGAATAGGCTAGACAATTAAAATGAGACTGAAAGAAGGGAAGAAAGAAAGGAAGAGAATAAGCATCTGACAGTCACTGAGCAGGGGCTGCCATCAAAGGGGCCTTGAAGAGAGGTAGAGGGCATGGACGCTCTGAATGCAGATAGAAAAAAGAAACAGACAAGAAAGAGAAGGTGGTAGAAAAGGTGAGAAAAGCAAAGTAAGAGAGGTGATTAAGAGGGTCCAACATCACTAAGTTGAGAAAAATGCAAGTTTCCAGGAAGAGGGGCAGCCGACAGTGTCAGAATATGTGAGGGACTGAGAAGCTGTGAAATCATCATATTTCAGAACGTGAGGTCAGTAATTCTGAGGATAAAAGTAAAAGCTGCAATGGAATGCAAGATGAGGCACACAGGCAAGTGTAGAGGGATAAAAAAGGACTTTGCTAAGAAGAAACAAATGCAGAGCCTCCTGGAGATAGTGAGCTACAAAAGATGCAAGAAAAAGAAGGTGTTTGCTAAAAGAAGACAGTAGGGTAAAGAGGTTTCTTCCCACAATAAAAAAAACTAGCATCCATAGAAATGGAGAAGTGGCTGGGCGCAGTGGCTCACACCTGTAATCCCAGCACTTTCGGAGGCCGAGGCAGGTGGATCACCCGAGGTCAGGAGCTCAAGACCAGACTGGCCAACATGGTAAAACTCCATCTCTACTAATAATACAAAAATTAGCTGGGCATGGTGGCGCATGCCTGTAATCCCAGCTACTCCAGAGGCTGTGGCAGCAGTATCGCTTGAACCCAGGAGGCAGAGGTTGCAGTGAGCCAAGATCATGCCATTGCACTCCAGCCTGGGCAACAAGAATGAAATTCCACCTCAAAAAAGAAAAAAAAGAAAGAAAAGAAAAGAAAGAAAGAAATGGAGAAGCAAAGGAGAGAAACCAGCTGTAGAACAGGGGATGGCAGGGCTTTATGTGAGTTCCTGTAGGGAAGGACAAGGGATTGGCTTTTGAAGGTTGGATAACCTTTCCCTCCAAACTTCCCACAGAGAGGGTTGGCAATGAAAAGCCAAGAGTGTGGCTCTAGCTATCACCTTTCCTTTTCCAATGTGGGTGTCCTCATCTCAATTTGTGTGCAACCTCTGGTCACCAAGTAACCCATTTCTACTCTGACAAGCTGAGAGAAACAGCCATGGGCCAAGACAGATTTGAGCTGTGGCTCAGCAAGTGTTCTGTGGTGGGAAGGCTGTGGCTAGGAAGCTTTAGCAAAGGGAAAACTTAATTCTCCCTAACAAAACTAGAGGTTCGTAGTAGTCCTGGAATTGAAGAAGTCCTGGAATTGAACATGTTTAAAGGGATCCACTTTAACAAACCTAGAAGCTCAGCATCTCAGAAAGGACAATTTTTAGCACTGAAGGCCATGCTGAGACAATGCAGCTGACAGAATCGCTACCCAGAATCTGAAACCAGCTCAAGGCTGACAGCCCAACCTGACTAAGAAGACCAGCCAGGGCTTTGTCCAAAACACCACAGATGAGGAAATTAATCTTCTCTCTAGTAACAAGGTGGTGATGACAGAATCCCAAACGTCACTGCCACCTTGGGAAAAACCCCTCTAATAACAAGGTAAAGATGATTTTGTCAATCTGTGGAAAGGATAAAATTTTAAATTACATTCTATTTCCTAGGACAATTTTTTTGGGTCTAACTTACAAGGTTGGTGAGACTTAGCTCTTTACTATTTTAAGCACCTTAGGCACATACAAAAAAAATGTCTGGAACTTGTTATACATAATTCATTCTCTGGAGCTGAGAATAAGAAACTAAGAGATGAAGTTTGAAATAAAGGTTAATTAAGGGGGAGAAAAAAAACGGGACTTATTGGAGTTAAAAAGGATAACAGCTGAGGCATTTCTCACCAAACTGAATAAAAAGAGCCGATATTTCCTTCTGGAGTATTTACGGAGAACCCAATATGTTCCTGTGGGGTGATTTTAAAGTATGGCCACAATTTTTTTTTGGTTTGTTTTTTACATTCCTCCCTTCAGAAAGTAGACCCTAATCCTCTTCATCTTGGATGTGTGCTGGACTCAGTGAATCACATGTAACAAATGGAACATGGCATGATGGCAGTGTGTCGCTTCTAAAGCTAAGTCATAAAAGACATCACCACTTCCATCATATCTCTCTTGGATAACCTGCTCCGGGGGCTGCCAGCCGCCATGTTGTGAAGACACTCAAGCAGCCTGTGGAGAGGCCCATGTGGGGAAGAACAGAGGTCTCTCACCAACAACCGGCACCAAGTTGCCAGCCAAGTGAGTCAGCAACCTCTTTTAGCAAACATCTTTTCTTGCATCTTTTATAGCTCAATATCTCCAGGAGGCTCTGCATTTGTTTCTTCTTAGCAAAGTCCTTTTTTTCCCTCTACACTTGCCTGTATGCCTCATCTTGCATTCCACTGCAGCTGTTACTTTTATGCTCAGAATGACTGACCTCACATTCTGAAATACGATGATTTCACAGCTTCTCAGTCCCTCACATATTCTGACACTGTTGGCTGACCCTCCTCCTGCAGCCCCAGTCAAACCTTCAGATGACGACATCCCCACCCAACATCTTTAATGCAGCCTCATGAGAGACACCGAGGCAGAACTATCCCCTGACAAGCTGCTCCTAAATTCCTGACCAACAGGAACCATGAGGATAATAAATGCTTATTATTTTTCTAAGCCACTAAATTCTGGGCTAATTTGTTACACATTGAGAGATAACTAATACAGTTTGTCACTGTGCAAAGTTCTGGCAACACAGGAGCAAAAAACTGATAGTCCCAACCATCAAGAAGCTCACTGCCTGCTGTGGAGATAGTCTGGTAAAGCCAACAATAACAAAACCACATGGCTGGGCACAGTGGCTCATGCCTGTAATCTAGGCAATTTGGGAGGCCAAGGTGGCTGGATCACTTGAGCCCAGTAGTTCAACACCAGCCTGAGCAACATGGTGGAACCTCGTCTCTACCAAAAATACAAAAATGGCCTGGCGTGGTGGCTCATGCCTGTAATCCCAGCAGTTTGGGAGGCCGAGGTGGGTGGATCATGAGGTCAGGAGATCAAGACCATCCTGGCTTACATGGCAAAACCCTGTCTCTACCAAAAACACAAAAAAATTAGCCTGGTGTGGTGGCGGGTGCCTGTAGTCCCAACTACTCTGGAGGCTGAGGCAGGAGAATGGCGTGAACCCAGGAGGCAGAGCTTGCAGTGAGCCGAGATTGCACCACTGCACTCCAGCCTGGGGGACAGAGCAAGACTCCGTCTCAAAAAAAAAAAAAAGGAAAAGACAAAAATTAGCCAGGCATGGTGGCACACACCTGTAATCCCAGCTACTTGAGAGGCTGGGGCAGGAGGATCACTTGAACTCGGGAGCTGGAGGCTGCAGTGGGCCAAGATCATGCCGTTGGACTCCAACCTGGGCAACAGAGCAAGACCCTGTCTCAAAAAAAAAAATCATGTGATAACTACTATAATAAAGGTATATCCATCAGGATGAGCATGAGTATACTGTACTAACAAGCAACCTAAAAATCTCAGTGGCAGTCAGGCGCAGTGGCTCATGCCTGTAAACCTAGCACTTTGAGAGGCCAAGGTGGGTGGATCACTTGAGGTCAGAAGTTTGAGAACAGTCTGGCCAACATGGTAAAACCCCATCTCTACTGAAAATAAAAAAATTAGCTGGGCATAGTGGCGGGCACCTGTAATCCCAGCTACTCAGGAGGCTGAGGCAGGAGAATCACTTGAACCCAGGAGGCAGAGGTTGCAGTGAGCCAAGATCGCACCACTGCACTCCAGCCTGGGTGACAGAGCGAGACTCCATCTCAAAAAAATAAATAAAAATAAAAATCTCAGTGGCTTAAAACAACACAGCTCATCTCTTGTTCATGTTATACACCAGTTGCGTGTTGGCAGGGAGCTCCACTTACTCCAAGGCCTGGTATCACAGAGCAGCCATCATCTGGCTTACCATAGCAGAAATAAAGAAAAAATGGCAAATTGTGACTGCCTATTGACGTTTCCATCTGGAAGTTATGCATGTCAATTTCACTCATATTTCATTGCCCAAAGCAAGTCATTTGATAGTGCTGAAGTTTAAGGAAAAGCAGGGAAATATATGCTACCATGTTTCCAGAGAAGGGGAAATAAGAAGTTTGTGAACATCCCAGTGGTGACCAGATGTATGCTGGGTGCTACGAGAACACAGAAGAAAGACAAACTAATTCTCCCCAGAGGAGAGGTGTCAGAGATGGCTTCTGGAAGAATGAATACAAAGAAAGAAGAGTTTATTAACCAGTCAAGGATGGAAGAGCATTCCAGATAGAGGAAACAGTACACGAAAAGCTCATTTGCACAAGAATATTTCACATTCTAGAGAGCAGCAGGGAGCAGAAGTACAGGGTATTATGCTAGGCAGAAAACATAGTCAGGGACCAGGTGTGATGAGGTTCTACATGCCTTGCTAAAGTTTGTGCTTTGATGACTACCAGTGCTTCCCAATGAGGACACCTGGAGTGGGACAATTATGGAACTGTCTCATGTATTGCAGGATATTTAACATCTTGGGCTCCAGACCACCCATAGTACCCACAGCCATTATGACATTACCAATCCCCGTATCCATCCTAAGTAACCTCAGAGATGGGGGGAGAATACTGTGCCCTACTGAGAACAATTGGTAAGTAGGATAATCTGTTTTTCTAAGACACATGAAGCATAATCAAATTTTGACAAAACTCAAGAAATACAAACAAGACATAAATCATTGCAATAAACAATGATTGCCACAAAATAAATGCTGCAACAGTAACAGTTGGTTACTATGGTACAGAGACACTAGACTACAGATTATATGTAATTTGTATCACATCCCTCTAACTCTGCCCCTCAAGAAAGGATTGCTTTCACTCATTTCAAGAAGAATGCAAGTGATTGAGAGTAAAGGATTAGGAATGCCTTTGATTCTGCTCTATTGTATTTTTTCTAAGTAGACAGCACTAAGTCTAGTACTTGAATAACATTCTTTTTTTTTTTTAAGACAGAGTCTCACTGTCACCCACGATGGAGTGCAGTGGCGCAATCTCTGCTCACTGCAACTTCTGCCTCCAGGGTTCACACCATTCTTCTGCCTCAGCCTCCCAAGTAGCTGGGACCACAGGTGCCCGCCACCCCGCCCAGATAATTTTTTGTATTTTTAGTAGAGACGGGGTTTCACCGTGTTAGCCAGGATGGTCTCAATCTCTTGACCTCATGATCTGCCCACCCCAGCCTCCCAAAGTGCTGGGATTACAGGCGTGAGCCACCGCACCCGGCCTTGAATAACATTTTCTAACACAGCTCAAAAGTTTGTGACACAACCACTGCTAACTGCTAATATGGAATTTAAATAGAGGTGTTATCATATTTACATATTTAGAAGATTATTCTGGTAGTTTAGAGTCAAGCAAGACTGGTTCATACTTTCATAGAAGTTCAAGCAACCAATACTGAGGACTGTGAAACAGTAAAAGGGATGGATTTAAGATATGTCTGGGGAGGAAAAAAAATCAACAAGATTTGCTGGCCACTAAGAGAGGTGAGAAAAGGAAGAGAGGAGACCCAGGGAAAGCCGCCAGCCATAATAAGTAAACAGAGGACACGAAGAGACAACAAAATCAAGCCATAAGGTAAAAAAGGAAATTTCCAACAGCCAATTTAGTGAATAAAGGACAGCATTCCCCAGATCCTGGCCTGCCAAATTCTAGACTTGCAAAAAATCATACTGTAAAAGGGTTCTGTGGTCAAGTAAGTTTGAGAAATATTTTATATTCTCCCATCTTAGAGATTTAGTATACATATTTAGTGTATTAATATTCTAAGCTGTTTTACAGGAAAGAAACAAGTTTAAATTTTATTTAACCCACTGCATCCCATAAGTTTGGTCTCCGAACTCTTTTTCCTCCAAAAGCCATGAAGATCCTACCAAACCAATGTTCCAGGGAACACGCTTTGGGAAACAGAATTTTAAAATGTATGTAGGAGAACTCCTACAAGTCAATAACAAAAAGACAAACAACTGAATTTTAAAATGGACCAAGGACTTCAATAGACAGTTCTTCAAAGAAGACATACAAATGGCCAAAAAGCACATGAAAAGACACTCAAAATCACTAGTGATTAGGGAGGGAAATACAAATCAAAACCACCATGAGGTATCTCTTAACATGAGATAGGAAGGCTATTATCAAAAACAGGTGCTGGAGATGATGTGGACAAATTCAATCTTTGTGCATTGCTGGTGAGAATGTGAACTGGTGCAGCCACTGCAGGAAACAGTAGTTCCTCTAACAGTTTTTTGTTTGGTTTTTCTGTTTTTCTTTTTTTTAAGACAAGGTCTCACTCTATCGCCTCAGCTGGAGTGCAGTGGCGTGATCTCAGCTCACTGCAGCCTCAACCTCCCAGGCTCAAGCAGTCCTCCCACCTCAGCCTCCTGAGTAGCTGGGACTACAGGCACAAGCCACCATGCCCAGCTAATTGAGTTTATATGTTCATGGAATACAAATACGGTTTTGCTACACTGATATACTGCATTGTGGTAAAGTCAGGACATTCAGTGCATCCATCTCTGGAGCAATGCACATTGCACCCGAGCAACCTCCCATCATCTACTCCCATCCCACAGTTCCTCAGAGAGTTAAACACAGAATTACCAGGTGATCCAGCAATTCCACCTCTGGGTATATCCCCAAAAGAACTGGGGCCAGGCGCGGTAACTCACTCCCGTAATCCCAGCACTTTGGGAGGCCGAGGCGGGAGGATCATGAGGTCAAGAGATTGAGACAATCCTGATCAACATGGTGAAACCCTGTCTCTACTAAAAATACAAAAATTAGCTGGCCATGGTGGCACAGGCCTGTAGTCCCAGCTACTTGAGAGGCTGAGGTAGGAGAATTGCTTGAACCCAAAAGACAGAGATTGGAGTGAGCCGAGATCATGCCACTGCACTCCAGCCTGGAGACAGAGCGAGACTCTGTCTCACAAAAAAAAAAAAAAAAGAATTGGAAACAGGGATTCAAACAGATATTTGTACACCTATATTCAACAGTAGTATTATTTACAATAGCCAAAAGGTGGAAATAATCCAAATAACCATTGACAGATGAATGGATAAACAAAATGTGGTTTATACATGCAATGGCATATTATTCAACTTTAAGACAAAAGGATATTCTGGCACATGCTGCAATATAGATAAACCTTGAAGACATTATACTATGTGAAATGTTGACATTTTAAATTCTGGTTGATTTGCATGTCTCGATCTTTCCACCCATTTCCCATACACCCAGCAGCATTTATCTTCTTTTTCCTTCTTTTTTTCTGAGACAGTACCCAGCCTGGAGTACAGTGGCATGATCTCAGCTCACTGCAACCTCTGCCTCCCAGGTTCAAGCGATTCTCCCACCTCAGCCTCCCAAGTAGCTGGGACTACAGGCACTCGCAACCACATCCTTCAAATTTTTGTATTTTTTGTAGAGCCGAGTTTCACCATGTTAGCCAGACTGGTCTCGAACTCCTGAGCTCAAGTGATCTGCCCACCTCGGCCTCCCAAAGTGCTGGGATTATAGACATGAGCCACTGTGCCTGGCCCATTTCATCTCCTATGGCAGTGTTTCTCAGCCTAGCTTCTTAGAATCACCTGGGAAGAGTTTGCGTTTTGCTGTTTTTTTAATTTGTCACAAAAAGACAAATACTATATGATTCCCATTATATGAGGTATCTAGAGTAGTTGAAATCATAGAGACAGAAAGTAGTATGGTGGTTGCCAGGAGGGCAGGAGGGAGGAGAGAATGGGGAGTCCTTGTTTAATGGGTATCAAGTTTCAGCTTTGCAAGATTAAAAAGTTCCAGAGATTGGTTATACAACACTGTGAATATACTTAAAACCACTAAACTTGTAGATGTAACTATAAATTTACATTTTTTAAATGAAATTTTTTGTTATGTATATTTCATAACTAAAACATAACTAGGATCAGGGAGCATCTGAGACCCCTGAAATTTGAAGCATAGGCAAGTATTTGACTACTTTTGAATTCTGGTTGATTTGTGTCTCTCGATCTTTCCCTCCATTTCCCATAGACCCAGCTGTATTTCATCTTCCATTGCAGTGTTTCCCATCCCAGCTCCTGAGAATCACCTGGGAAGAGTTTGTGGGGACACGGGGTGGGGGGGGCGGTGGGGTGGGGTGGGGGTGGGGGGGGCCTTTTATTGTTTTGTTTTTTTAATGCTACTTTCCCTCAACCGCCACCCCCCCACACCTCAATAATGTTCTATTTAGTTGGTCTGGCATTGGGCAGGGGTTTTTCTTCAAAGATACCCAGGTAACAGGCAGCCAGGATGAGAACCACACTTGTCATTGAACACTGTAGCTCACCAATCCCATCCCATGTGCTAGGCAAGTCCTGTGCCCAGCTCCTGCTAATGCATTTTCTCTCTTGAATTCCACAATAGCCCTAGGAGGGTTCTCGGTGTACAGGTGAGGAAGCCAAGGTTTGGAAGGGTTATAAGCTGCACACATCAGCCTAGCAAGTAAATCGTAAACACAAAATTTGAACTGTGCTTAACTATAAATCCAATGCCTCCTCCCCTGAGGTTGCTGCCCCAAAAAGAAAAGCCTGCTGTGATTCTGCAGACAATCAGGTAACTTTGGTTTGATATCTTCTCTCTTGACAGCACAGTGATACCCATCTTCTGGCAGGACCCAGTATAACAGCAGCACCACGAATTTAGGATCAGAAGAAACACACTTTGGTCAGCAAGGAAAGATGTCATACAGGAATCCCTCTAAGAAGCGTCTTAGCCACCCTATGGCAGAAGACACTTCAGGTATCAAATGATTATATAAATCTCATTGTTCATAACAACTCAACATTTGCTACTTAATGTTAATATGTGAGCAAGATCAAGTGCTCATATGTGGTGTACCTTAAATCCAGTTGCTTTGTCAAAAAGGAAGATGTAACAGATTGATTGATTTGTCCACGAATGACTATTAAAATGGAGGAATTGGATGGACAGAAAGTCTCTTGACAATGGCTGTAAACAAAAGTCCAGCTCTTCTAGGAAGTCCATCTTTGCCTAGCTACTACAGGAATAAACCAGCTAACATTACATCTGTAGTCCCCATAACAGGTCTTTTATGAAATGCCCTAGTTCCTAGAGCTGCCTCTATGCTCTTATTTCTTATAATCAAACCAAAGATATAAAAAGCAAAGTGAAAAATGTACCTTTTGAATGTGTCATTTTATTGATTTTAAGTATTCTACTCATTGCATGATTTTAATTTATACTTTCAGTCTTTATTTTTATAAAAGCCCTTTCTTAAAATATTTTAATTTGTATTAAAATAGTTCAAGCACATAATTTATTTTGAAAGAAAAGTCATACTACAGAGATACAGTTAAAGTAATACTTTTATGTCACATTGACAGGCGAAGCCGGCTGGGCTTCTAGGTCAGGTGGGGACTTGGAGAACTTTTCTGTCTAGCTAAAAGATTGTAAACACACCAATCAGCGCTCTGTATCTAACTAAAGGTTTGTAAACACACCAATCAGCACTCTGTAAAAATGCACCAATCAGCGCTCTGTGTCTAGTTAAAGGTTTGTAAATGCACCAGTCATCACCCTGTAAAAACGCACCAATCAGTGCTCTGCGTCTAGCTAAAGGTTTGTGAACACACCAATCCACTCTGTAAAAACGGACCAATCAGCATTCTGTAAAATGGACCAATCAGCAGGTGTCGGTGGGGCCAAATAAGGGAATAAAAGCTGGCCACCTGAGCCAGCAGTGGCAACCTGCTCAGGTCCCCTTCCACACTGTGGAAGCTTTGTTCTTTCTCTCTTCACAGTAAATCTTACTGCTGCTCACTCTTTGGGGCCACACTACCTTTATGAGCTGTAACACTCACTGTGAAGGTCTGCGGCTTCACTCCTGAGGTCAGCGAGACCACGAACACACTGGGAGGAACAAACAATTCCAGACGTGCCACCTTTAAGAGCTGTAACACTCACTGCGAAGGTCTGCTGTTTCACTCCTGAAGTCAGTGAGACCAAGAACCCACTGGAAGGAACCAATTCTGGATACATTTTGGTGAACCAGATGGGACTATCGCCTATTGCCAAGCAGTGAGTACCATCAGACCCCTTTCACTTGCTATTCTGTCCTATTTTTCCTTAGAATTCGGTGGCTAAATACCGGGCACCTGTCGACCAGTTAAAAGCAACTAGCGTGGCCACCGGGCTAAAGACACAGGTGTGAGGCTTTCTGGGAAAGGGCTCTCTAACAACCCCCGATTCTTCGGAGTTGGGAGCGTTGGTTTGCCTGGAACCAGCTTCCACTCTTCCTGTACTTCTGGGCTGAGCCGAAGGTTGATGGAGAGGAAGCCATTCAGCTCCAGGGTGCCAACAACAAGTTGGTTGACCCTGCAGCCATGAGCAGAACTCTCAAAGTCATGTCGCCCAAGCGAGACTCGCCCATCTACCCTATCTATCCTGACCCTTGCTGCCTGGGTACTAAAGCCTGTCAGACAAACTTCCTCTCACCTCTCTTCTCCAAGGCTAGTCCCACTTCTAAAAACCACTCCCTGTCTCTAGTGCTTTTCTAGTTTCTCCTACAAGAATGATTTCTGGTATAAACTTCAGGACTCTGTTACCTTCTTTAGGCACCCAGGCTTACCAATCAGAAAGACATAATTTTTGCCCAAAGCCCCATCGGGGAAGGGGACTATCTTATCTGGAATTTTAGGATCCCTCCTCAGACTAGCAGGCCTAACAAAAGCTATTCCGGAAGCTAGGATATGGGGAGCTTCAGAAATGATATCCTTCTTATTCATATAAGTGAGGATCAAAAGGCAGCACTCTTCCAACTCTGGAGATCCCTCCCCTCCTCTGGGTATGGCCCTCCATTTCATTTTTGGGGCATAACATCTTTACAGGACACAGGTAAAGTCCCAATACTAACAGGAGAATGCTTAGGACTCTAACAGGTTTTCAAGAATGCATCGGTAAGGGCCACTAAATCCAATTTTTCTCAGTCCTCTTTGTGGTCTAGGAGGACAGGCAAGGGTGCAGGTTTTCAAGAATGTGTTGGTAAGGGCCACTAAATCCAACATTCCTCAGTCCTCCTTGTGGTCTAGGAGGAAAACTAGTGTTTCTGCTGCTGTGTTGGTGAGCACAACTATTCCAGTCAGCAGGGTCCAGGGACCGTTGCAGGTTCTTGGGCAAGAGGTGTTTCTGCTGCTGTGTCGGTGAGTGCAACTATTCCAATCAGCAGGGTCCAGGGACCATTGCAGGTTCTTGGGCAAGAGGTATTTCTGCTGCTGCATCAGTGAGCACAACTATTCCAATCAGCAGGGTCCAGGGACCATTGCAGGTTCTTGGGCAGGGGGAGAAACAAGCAAACCAAAACCATGGGTAGTTTTGTCTTTCAGATGGGACACACTCAGGCATCAACAGGCTCACCCCTGAAATGCATCCTAAGCCACTGGGACCAATTTGACTCGCAAACCCTGAAAAAGAGGCGGCTCATTTTTTTCTGCACTATGGCTTGGCCCCAATATTCTCTCTCTGATGGGGAAAAATGGCCACCTGAGGGAAGTATAAATTACAATACTATCCTGCAGCTTGACCTTTTCTGTAAGAGGGAAGGCAAATGGAGTGAAATATCTTATGTCCAAGCTTTCTTTTCATTGAAGGAGAATCCACAACTAAGCAAAGCTTGCAATTTACATCCCACAGGAGGACCTCTCAGCTTACCCCCATATCCTAGCCTCCCTATAGCTCCCCCTCCTATTAATGATAAGCCTCTTCTAATCTCCCCTGCCCAGAAGGAAATAAGCAAAGAAATCTCCAAAGGACCACAAAAACCCCCGGGCTATCAGTTATGTCCCTTTCAAGCTGTAGGGGGAGGGGAATTTGGCCCAACTCAGGTACATGTCCCTTTCTCCCTCTCTGATTTAAAGCAGATCAAGGCAGACCTGGGGAAGTTTTCAGATGATCCTGATAGGTACGTAGATGTCCTACAGGGTCTAGGGCAAACCTTCTATCTCACTTGGAGAGATGTCATGCTATTGTTAGATCAAACCTTGGCCTTTAATGAAAAGAATGCAGCTTTAGCTGCAGCCCAAGAGTTTGGAAATACTTGGTATCTTAGTCAAGTAAATGATAGAATGACAGCCAAAGAAAGGGACAAATTCCCTACTGGTCAACAAGCCATCCCCAGTATGGATCCCCACTGGGACCTCGACTCAGATCATGGGGACTGGAGTCACAAACATCTGTTGACCTGTGTTCTAGAAGGACTGAGGAGGATTAGGAAAAAGCCCATGAATTCTTCAGTGATGTCCACCATAACTCAGGGAAAGTAAGAAAATCCTTCTGCCTTCCTCGAGCAGCTATGGAAGGCCTTACGAAAATATACTCCCCTGTCACCTGACTCACTCAAGGGACAGTTAATCCTAAAAGATAAGTTTATTACCCAATCAGCCACAGGTATCAGGAGAAAGCTCCAAAAGCAAGCCCTGGGCCCTGAACAAAATCTGGAGGCATTATTAAACCTGACAACTTTGATGTTCTATAATAGGGACCAAGAGGAACAGGCCCAAAAGGAAAAGCAAGATCAGAGAAAGGCCGCAGCCTTAGTCATGGCCCTCAGACAAACAAACCTTGGTGGTTCAGAGAGGACAGAAAATGGAGCAGGCCAATCAGCTGGTAGGGCTTGTTAACAGTGTCCCTTTTTAAAGGACACTTCAAAAAAGATTGTCCAATGAGAAACAAGCTGCCCCCTCGTCCCTGTCTGCTATGCCAAGGCAATCACTGGAAGGTGCACTGCCCCAGAGTGCAATGGTTCTCTGGGCCAGAAACCCCCAACCAGATGATCCAACAACAGGACTGAGGGTGCCTGGGGCAAGTGCCAGCTCATGTCACCACCCTCACTGAGCCCCGGGTATGCTTAACAATTGAGGGCCAGGAAATTGACTTCCTCCTGGACACTGGCACGGCCTTCTCAGTGTTAATCTCCTGTCCTGGACGACTGTCCTCAAGATCTGTTACCATTTGAAGAATCCTGGGACAGCCTGTAACCAGGTATTTCTCCCACCTCAGTTGTAATTGGGAGACTTTGCTCTTCTCACATGCCTTTCTTGTTATGCCTGAAAGTCCCACACCCTTATTAGGGAGGGATATATTAGCCAAACCTGGAGCTATTATCCACATGAATATAGGGAACAAGTTACCCATTTGTTGTCCCCTGCTTGAGGAGGGAATTAACCCTGAAGTCTGGGCATTGGAAGGAACAAACTCAAACCCCAGCCTTAAGCCTTCCCACAGGACAAAACTTCTCTTTATATGTCACAGGGAGAGAAGGAATAGCTCTTCAAGTCCTTACTCAGACTCGTGGGACAACCCCACATCAGTGGCATACCTAAGTAAGGAAATTGATCTAGTAGCAAAAGGCTAGCCTCACTGTTTATGGGTAGTTGCAACAGTGGCTGTCTTAGTGTCAGAGACTATCAAAATAATACAAAGAAAGTATCTCACTGTCTGGACTATTCATGATGTAATGGCTTACTAGATGCCAAAGGAAGTTTATGGCTATCAGACAGCTGCCTACTTAGATACCAGGCGCTACTCCTTGAGGGACCGGTGGTTCAAATACATATGTGTGTGGCCCTCAACCCTGACACTTTTCTCTCAGAGGATGGAGAACTACTTTTCTCTCAGAGGATGGAGAACCAATCAAGCATGACTGCCAACAAATTATAGTCCAGACTTATGCTACCTGAGATGATCTCTTAGAAGTCCCCTTAGCTAATCGTGACCTTAACCTATATACCAACGGAAGTTTACTTGTGGAGAATGGGATATGAAGGGCAGGTTATGCCATAGTTAGTGATGTAACTGTACTTGAAAGTAAGCCTCTCCCCCCAGGGACCAGCACCCAGTTAGGAGAACTGGTGGCACTTACCTGAGCCTTAGAACTGAGAAAGGGAAAAAGAATAAATGTATATATAGATAACAAGTACGCTTATCTAATCCTACATGCCCATGCTGCAGTATGGAAAGAAAGGGAGTTCCTAACCTCTATGGGAACCCCCCTTAAATACCACAAGGAAACCATGGAGTTATTGCACACAGTGCAAAAACCCAAAGAGGTGGCAGTCTTACACTGCTGAAGCCATCAAAAAGGGGAAGAGGAGGGGAGAACAGCAGCATAAGCAGCTGGCAGAGGCAGGGAAAGACCAGCAGAAAGGAAAGAGAGAAAGAGACAGAAAGCCAAACAGACAGAGAGAGGACGAGACAGAGACAAAGAGGGAGTCAAAGAGAGAGAGAAAGAGACACAGACAGTCAAAGAGAGAGAGGAAGAGACAAAGAGGGAGTCAGAAACAGAGAGACAAAGAAGTCAAAGAGAAAGAAAGATAGAAGTAGTAAAGAAAAAACAGGGTACCTATTCCTTTAAAAGCCAGGGTAAATTTAAAACCTATAATTGATAATTGAAGGTCTTCTCTGTAACCCTATAACACTCCAATACCATCTTGTTATCAGTGTAAACAAGGGCATAGCCCAAAAGCACTGAGGCCACTGACAAGCCATAGCCTTCCTATCAAAAATCCTTAACCCAGCAGGTTTCCTAACAGGGGATCTAAATCTTAATTAATTACCATACAAAGGTCTGACCAGATCTAGGAGGAACTCCCTTCAGGACAGGATGATAAATGGTTCCTCCCGGGCAATTAAGGAAAAAAGACACAATGGGTATTCAGTAAATGATAAGCAAACTCTTGTAGAAGCAGAGTTAAGAAAATTGCCCAATAATTGGTCTGCTCAAATGTACGAGCTGTTTTCACTCAGCCAAACCTTAAAGTACTTACAGAATCAGAAAGGAGCCATCTATACCAATTCTAAGTTAATAGGGACTGAATGAGGTCTTATTAATAGCAAAGAATAATTGAAATCCCAAACTTACAAGGTTTTCAACAAAAGTAAAGTTTGCTAAAAGTTAACAGTGTAAACATATATTATCCTAACTTCTAATCTTGTGGAAATCAGACCCTATCAGTACCCCTCAAAGCCCAAGTCCGTCAGCGCAGAGCCATACAACTAATACCCCTACTTACAGGGTTAGGAATGGCTACTGCTACAGGAACCAGAATAGCCAGTTTATCTACTTTGTTATCCTACTACCACACACTCAAAGGATTTCTCAGACAGTTTGCAAGAAATAACGAAATCTATCCCTACTCCACAATCCCAAATAGACTCTTTGGCAGCAGTGACTCTCCAAAACCACTGAGGCCTAGACCTCCTCACTGCTGAGAAAGGAGGACTCTGCACCTTCTTAGGGGAAGAGTGTTGCTTTTACACTAACCAGTCAGGGGTAGTACAAGATGCCACCCGGCGTTTACAGGAAAAGGCTTCTGAAATCAGGCAATGCCTTTCAAACTCTTATACCAATCTCTGGAGTTGGGCAACATGGCTTCTCCCCTTTCTAGATCCCGTGGCAACCATCTTGCTATTACTCGCCTTTGGGCCCTGTATTTTTAACCTCCTTGTCAATTTGTTTCCTCTAGAATTGAGGCCATCAAGCTACAGATGGTCTTACAAATGGAACCCCAAATGAGCTCAACTAACAACTTCTATCGAGGACCCCTGGACCGACCCGCTGGCCCTTTCACTGGCCTAAATAGAGTTCCCCTCTGGAGGACACTAAAACTGCAGGGCCCCTTCTTCACCCCTATCCAGCAGGAAGTAGCTAGAGTGGTCATCGCCTAATTCCCAACAGCAGTTGGGGTGTCCTGTTTAGAGGGAGGATTGAGAGGTGAAGCCAGCTGGGCTTCTGGGTCAGGTGGGGACTTGGAGAACTTTTCTTTCTAGCTAAAGGATTGTAAACACACCAATCAGCACTCTTTGTCTAGCTAAAGGTTTGTAAATGCACCAGTCAGCACTCTGGGAAAACACACCAATCAGTGCTCTGTGTCTAGCTAAAGGTTTGTAAATGCACCAGTCAGCACTCTGTAAAATGGACCAATCAGCACTCTGTAAAATGGACCAATCAGCAGGATATGGGCAGGGCCAAATAACGGAATAAAAGCTAGCCACCCGAGCCAGCAGCGGCAACCCACTGGGGTCCCCTTCCAAGCTATGGAAGCTTCGTTCTTTTGCTCTTCACAATAAATCTTGCTGCTGCTGACTCTTTGGGTCCGCACTACCTTTATGAGCTGTAACACTCACTGCGAAGGTCTGCAGCTTCAATCCTGAAGTCAGCGAGACCATGAACGCACTAGGAGGAACAAACAACTCTGGATGCGCCACCTTTAAGAGCTGTAACACTCACTGCGAAGGTCTGCAGCTTCAATCCTGAAGTCAGCGAGACCACGAACCCACTGGGAGGAACAAACAATTCCGGACGTGCCACCTTTAAGAGCTGTAACACTCACTGCGAAGGTCTGCGGCTTCACTCCTGAAGTCAGCAAGACCATGAACCCACTGGAAGGAAGAAACTCCAGACACATCTGAACATCTGAAGGAACAAACTCCAGACACACCATCTTTAAGAGCTGTAACACTCACCGTGAGGGTCCGCAGCTTCATTCTTGAAGTCACCAAGACCAAGAACCCACCAGAAGGAACCAATTCCACACAACATCTCTTTTACCCCCAGAGGCAACCAATTAAAGCCATTTCATTTCTCATTCTTCTGGTGATCACCACCATATAATTTACTGAATTTTCTTCATTCTCCATATGTAGCCACTTTGTTCTCATCTTAAGGCATAAAAAGAAATTCACATATTAAAACAGAATATGGACTTAAACTTTTTTAAGAATACCGTTTCTAGTATATAGGTAAAATTTCTCATTCCCCTAAGATGTAAAGGCACACAGGAAGGTAACTTTTGCTATCATTCCTTTTATTTTTAAAGTAAAATATGTGGCTGGGTGTGGTGCTTCATACCTATAATCCCAGCACTTTGAGAGGCCAAGGCAGGAGGATCACCTGAGCCTGGGAGATGGAGGCTGCAGTGAGCCAAGATTGTGCCACTACACTCCAACCTGGGCATCAGAGTGAGACCCTGTCTCAATCAATCAAGTAAAAAATTTAAAAGGCCATGTTTGGCTGGGCGCAGTGGCTCACGCCTATAATCCCAGCACTTTGGGAGGCCCACGGGGGTGGATCACGAGGTCAGGAGATCGAGACTATCCTGGCTAACAAGGCGAAATCCCGTCTCTACTAAAAATACAAAAAATTAGCTGGGCGTGGTGGCAGGCACCTGTAGTCCCAGCTACTCAGGAGGCTGAGGCAGGAGAATGGCATGAACCCAGGAGGCGGAGCCTGCAGTGAGCCAAGATTGTGCCACTGCACTCCAGCCTGGGCCACAGAGCAAGACCCCATCTCATAAATAAATAAATAAATGGCAGTGTTCTGACACTCAGAATGTAATATTTTCCTACATTCCCTGTAGCAGAGTAGCTACCTGCTCAGTATCTATCCTCCCCACCATCCTTTAATAGTTCTGGCTCAGCATGAGGCCACCTGTCTCAAAACTACATATCCCAGCCTCCCATGTGCTTCATACAGTCATATGGCTCTCTGACCAACAGGATGTAAAGGGAAACTATATGTGCCAATTCAAGTCATATTTTTAAAAGATATAAGGGAAACTGGCTGGATGCAGTGGCTCACGCCTGTAATTCCAACACTTTGGGAGGCCGAGGCAGGTGGATCACCTGAGGTCAGGAGTTGGAGACCAGCTTGCCTGGCCAACATGGTAAAGCCCTGTCTCTACTAAAAATACAAAAATTAGCTGGGCATGGTGGTGCATGCCTGTAATCCCAGCTACTCAGGAGGGTGGGGCAGGAGAATCACTTGAACCCGGGAGGCTGAGGTTGCAGTGAGCTGAGATCGCACCACTGCACTCTAGCCTGGGTGAGACAGCAAGACTCTGTCTCAAAAAAAAAAAAAAAGATATAAGAAAAACTCCCTGAGTCATTTTTTTAATGACTTAATAATTAATGGTGGAGCCTCAATCCTGTATGAGTGATATTTGAAGAGAAAGAGACACCAGAGATCTCTACATGCAAGCACAGACAAAAGGCCATTTGAGGACACAGTCAGAAGGTAGCTTATCTACAAGCCAGAAGGAGAGCTCTCACTAGAAACTGAATTTGCTGGCACCTTGATCATGGACTTCCAGCCTCTAGAACTGTGAAAAAATAAATAATTGTTATTTAAGCCACCCAAGTCTGTGATATTTTGCTATGGCAGACCTAGGAGGTGAATATGGCCATACGTTGTTTAATGACAAAGATGATGGAAATATGTTCCAAGAAATGCATTGTTAGGCAATTTCACCATTGTGTGAACATCATAGCCTGTACTTACACAAACCTAGATGGTATAACTTACTGTTCACCTGTACAATAGGCTACAAGTTTATAGCCTATTGCTTCTAAGCTATAAATCTGTACTGAATATGTAGGCAACTGTAACACAACAGTAAGTATTTGTGTATCTAAACATAGAAAATGTACAGTAAAATACAGTATTATAATCTCATAGGACCAGAGTGACATAAGCAGCCTGTCCTTGATCAAAAACATTGTTATATGCTGCTTGACTGTACACCTGTCAATCAAAGATTGATTATATAATTTGCCCCATATTTATACAACTAGAGTACTATGAAGATTTCTAAAGAAACCGGTGGGGCCGGGTGCAGTGGCTCACGCCTGCAATCCTAGCACCTTGGGAGGCCAAGGCAGAGGATTGCTTGAGCCCAGGAGACTGAGGTCATAGTGAGCTATGATCAAGCAATTGCACCCCAGCTTTGATGACAGAGTAAGACCCTGTCTTAAAAAAGAAAAGCAAAAGATGGTACATTCACATGTAGTGCCATAGAAAGATGTCTCCACTATCTCGCATGATAAAAAAAAATTGTCAGTGCATGTATAGCATAATCCTATTGAAAAGCAAAGTGCTACATTGGCTCGTGCAGACTTTTCAAGTCTGGAGAGATAGTGGCTACAAGGAGATAAAAAGAAATAATGGGAAGAAAGAGACACTGGGAGGGGTTTCATTTTTTAAGTTATATGTAACTGCAATTCTTACGTTTTGAGATAACATGGGTTTTTTATAGCAAATGAATTTATAAATATATACATTTTATTTATTTATTTATTTTGAGATGGAGTCTTGCTCTGTCACCCAGGTTGGAGTGCAGTGGCACAACCTCGACTTACTGCAATTTCCACTTCCCAAATTCAAGTAATTCTCCTGCCTCAGCCTCCCGAGTAGCTGAGATTACAGGTGTACACCACCACACTCAGCTAATTTTTTGTATTTTTAGTAGAGATGCGGTTTCACCATGTTGGTCAGGCTGGTCTTGAACTCCTGACCATAAGTGATCCACCCGCCTCAGCCTCCCAAAGATCTGAGATTACAGGCGCGAGCCACCATGCCCAGCCTATAAATATATACATTTTAAAAAACAAAGAAAGACAACAAATTCATGTTAACTGAGAATTTCCCAAACTTCAGAGTTCCTGAGTTTGCCTGTAAATCAGGACTTTTGTGGGTGTAAGAGTGATTTCTTTCCTAGAGCTTGGGTTTTATATAAGTGAGAATCCTATATGATAGAAACTTGACCTTTTTCTCTCGTAATATCTAATTATAAAAATTTTCGGAGTGCTCAATGGCGCCCAGGCTGGAGTGCAGTGGCGTGATCTCGGCTCGCTACAACCACCTCCAAGCCGCCTGCCTTGGCCTCCCAAAGTGCCGAGATTGCAGCCTCTGACCCGCCGCCACCCCGTCTGGGAAGTGAGGAGCGTCTCCGGCTGGCCGCCCATCGTCTGGGATGTGAGGAGCCCCTCTGCCTGGCTGCCCAGTCTGGAAGGTGAGGAGCGTCTCTGCCCGGCCGCCATTCCATCCAGGAAGTGAGGAGTGCCTCTTCCCGGCCGCCATCACATCTGGGAAGTGAGGAGCGTCTCTGCCCGGCCGCCCATCGTCTGAGATGTGGGGAGCACCTCTGCCCCGCCGCCCCGTCCGGGATGTGAGGAGCGTCTCTGCCCGGCTGCCCCGTCTGAGAAGTGAGGAGACCCTCTGCCTGTCAACCGCCCCGTCTGAGAAGTGAGGAGCCCCTCTGCCCAGCAGCCACCCCGTCTGGGAAGTGAGGAGCGTCTCCACCCGGCAGCCACCTCGTCCGGGAGGGAGACGGGGGGGTCAGCCCCCCGCCTGGCCAGCCGCCCCGTCCGGGAGGTGAGGGGCGCCTCTGCCCGGCCGCCCCTACTGGGAAGTGAGGAGCCCCTCTGCCCGGCCAGCCGCCCCGTCCGGGAGGGAGGTGGGGGGGGGTCAGCCCACCACCCAGCCAGCCGCCCCGTCCGGGAGGGAGGTGGGGGGGTCAGCCCCCCGCCCGGCCAGCCGCCCCGACGGGGAAGTGAGGAGCCCCTCTGCCCGGCCACCACCCCGTCTGGGAGATGTACCCAACAGCTCATTGAGAACGGGCCATGATGACAATGGCGGTTTTGTGAAATAGAAAGGGGGGAAAGGTGGGGAAAAGATTGAGAACTCGGATGGTTGCCGTGTCTGTGTAGAAAGAGGTAGACATGGGAGACTTTTCATTTTGTTCTGTACTAAGAAAAACTCTTCTGCCTTGGGATCCTGTTGATCTGTGACCTTACCCCCAACCCTGTGCTCTCTGAAACATGTGCTGTATCCACTCAGGGTTGAATGGATTAAGGGCGGTGCAAGATGTGCTTTGTTAAACAGATGCTTGAAGGCAGCATGCTCGTTAAGAGTCATCAGCACTCCCTAATCTCAAGTACCCAGGGACACAAACACTGCGGAAGGCCGCAGGGTCCTCTGCCTAGGAAAACCAGAGAACTTTGTTCACTTGTTTATCTGCTGACCTTCCCTCCACTATTGTCCTGTGACCCTGCCAAATCCCCCCCTGCGAGAAACACCCAAGAATGATCAATTAAAAAAAAAAAAAAAAAAAAATTTTCATACATACATAAAAGCCGAATTTGACAGTGAACATCTATATGCCCACTATATCGATTCTACAATTAATGCTTTACTATCCTTGCTTTACGACATGATTATCCAACCCTCTGTTCCTCGATCCATCTTATTTTCTATGTATTTAAAAGTTGCAGACATGAGTTTACCTCCTCCTAAATATTTCCATATGTATAGCATGCAATGCACTTTTAAATGGATAAAAATAACAAAAAAACTTTCACACGCCAGAAGACCACACACTTAATGTTAGACAACAAAAGAGAGGGGCTTGGAAACAGAAGAAGTGGGGTGTACTTCAAACGGACTAATTAGATTTTGTTTGCCACCGTGGTCCAGCCTTCACCAAGAAAGAGCAGTAAAGCACCACACCTCAAAAGCCAAACACCAATATGTTTGTCATTAGTCAACAGTTTAAAAAAAAAAAAATCAAAGGGAAAATGAGGATCTGGACATATTTGTTGCTGTGAGCATTTGCCAAGAGAAGTTTGTGTCTCAAACTGGGAGGTTTTGCCCAGGTTGGCTCTAAGCCTTTAGTTTCTGGGAAGATCATGCCAGCCAAACATCCTTTGAAGTGCTTGAGATATGGTCTGTTGCTGTTTTCCTACAAATATTTGCATGTTGATATCATTGAATATTCTCAATTTTTTCAAGTGTTAACTATAGAAACACCTAACTCCAGACAGCCCAAGAAGACTTTCATGTAACATAGTGTGTCAACTTTTTCACCCTACCTTCATTTTCAAGGTAGTTCCACATCTTCTCATTTCTAATTGGCAGGTAACTTAATAGGATTTAAAAAACATGTAAACCAGCTTCCCTTTGATAGATGGGCTCACCGGACAGCCTGGTTTATAGGAAGCAAAGCAACACAATCCTCTTCCTAAACCAGAGATAACATTTGTTCCTGCTTTAATGAGTGTGCCCAGCATGGCACTGCCCGTAATCATATTTAGAAACACAGCTGCTTGATTTATTTGCAATGATGGTGCCTTTCCATGGTTCCCACCAGAACAGGAATTACTGAATGTCTCAGTTCCCGCTCAGAAGTCTGACACTTAAAGGAAATTCCACAGAGATTTTTGTTTCCAAGGAAGTCAGTGCCTGCTTGATAAGGGAAACACATAAGATTCCAAATTTTAAGACTGCTAAAAAGAAAAAAAAAATCTGGAATAAAGCACTATTTATTAAAAGAAAACACTGCTAGAACATTTGTCACCAATACTGGAAAATCATTAGATGTTATTATTTTACTCCCTAGGTACAATGCTCCCTTCTCACCCCCAACTCAACTACAAACTACAGAAAATACATACAGGTGCGATGCAGGTAATTCATGATTTTTAAGTGCTTGCATGGTATGCTTGGTTCAGAAAGATTTGAGTCTGGCCAGTCATGGGGGCTCATGCCTGTAATCCCAGCACTTTGGGAGGCAGAGGCAGGCAGATCACTTGAGGTCAGGAGTTCGAGACTGGCATGGCCAACATGCAAAACCCCGTCTCTACTAAAAATACAAAAATGAGCCAGGCATCGTGGCACGTGCCTGTAGTCCCAGCTACTCAGGAAGCTGAGGCAGGCAAATCACTTGAACCTGGGAGGTGGAGGGTGCAGTGAGCCGAGATTGCACCATTGCACTCCAGCCTGGGTGACAGAGTGAGACTTCATCTCAAAATAAAAATTAAAAAAAAAAAGATAAGGCCGGGCACGGTAATCCCAGCACTTTGAAGGCCGAGGCAGGCAGATTACGAGGTCAGGAGATCAAGACCATCCTGGCCAATATGGTGAAACCTTGTCGTACTAAAAATACAAAAAAAAAAAAAAAAAGATGAGAGTCCAAGGAGAAAAAGCAGCTTATATGTCTTTTTAAACATATCTGTTCTAACTTACATTCCTCTTTTTCTCCCCCTTGTTTAAAATTCAAGAATAAATCAAAAGCTAAATCCACTAAGACTTTAAATGGCCTTCATGGCAAGGAATAAATGACTTTACATTTATCTGTTGAGAACATCAAGGAAAAACTAATTTGAAAAAGAAAAAGCTAATTAATAAGAGCAGAAATGACTACTTAACTTCCTTTGATCTTAGAAATTATTAAATAGTAAAATAACCACTCCATTTTATTAGGTACAATAAACCTGAGAAGGAAAAGGAAGATGAAGCAAATAAAGTGCTGACCTTAAAAGACAAGGCAAGTTCTCTGCCATGGGAGCTCCAACCCACTTGGGTTTCTGCAGAGAACTCGGGATCCTTTGTGTGGTTTACTGACTTTGGAGCACACCATTTGCAGGTCTTACCTCAATAGCAGGGATGGAAAGCATGTGTTCTGAATATCCTACCTGCCCACTATGAATTGGTCAAGCTTCAGAGGGACTGTGAATAAAACACTGACCTGAGAACAGTGAGCAAATCTTAGAAGTAGCCATAGTCAGGCCGGGCGCAGTGGCTCACGCCTGTAATCCCAGGCGTGTAATCCCACTTTGGGAGGCCGAGGCAGGCGGATCACGAGATCAAGAGATCGAAACCA
Source organism: Gorilla gorilla gorilla (assembly GCF_029281585.2). NCBI lineage: Eukaryota > Metazoa > Chordata > Mammalia > Primates > Hominidae > Gorilla > Gorilla gorilla. The sequence goes on along the minus strand of NC_086017.1, from coordinate 83,036,505 downwards.
TCCTATCCAACATGGTGAAACCCCGTCTCTACTGAAAACACAAAAATTAGGGGACTGCTGGTGCATGCCTGTAGTCCCAGCTACTCGGGAGGCTGAGGCAGAAGAATCACTTGAACCCAGGAGGTGGAGGTTGCAGTGAGTTGAGATAGCACCACTGCACTCCAGCCTGGCAACAGAGCAAGACTCCGTCTCAAAAAAAAAAAAAAAAAAAAAAAGAAGAAGTAGCCGTAGTCCCTGCCCTCAAATTCCTTAGTCTCTTTGGAAAGCGCTAAATAAACTCCTATATAAACCATAGCAGCACACTTGGAAAACAAAAACACAGGAGAGATGTAACACAAACAGAAGGTTCGGGAAGTTTTAGAACTCTGAGGAAGAGGGAATGCATCTCTGCACTCTCAGAAGGCTAAGGAATTAAGAGTTTGGATCAAGTTTAGTCAGATCTCCATGGAGCACGCAACTGACATCTGCAATGCACATCTGATGCCCCTGGCTTCCTTGGAATCAGTTTACCTATACTTACATAGATGGGACTGAAAAATATAATTACAGCATCTGAATCTCCAAAAAGTTCTATCCCCACAGAACATATTATCTGCATATCATAAAACTGCTTTGTAAACAGAAAGGCCTGCAGACAATTGCTGTAAATTCTGTAATGGCGTGATTATGTCTTGACCATTTTGTTGTTTTTGTTGTTCCCAGGACTTAGCAAAATGCCTAGTACTTGGGAAGGTGCCAGATTAACAAGGTCAAATGAATTAATTGTCTTTAAAATGGTAAAAATAAACTATACTTGAACTTTAAAACCACAAAATATATGAAACTAGTTACATTTCTAGGGTTACTTGATTTTGTTAATTTCTAAAAAGAAAGGAAAAACTGCACAAGGGCTGGGTGCAGTGGCTCACGCCTGTAATCCCAGCACTTTGGGAGGCCGAGGTAGGTGGATCATTTGAGGTCAGGAGTTGGAGACCAGCCTGGCCAACATGGTGAAACCGTGTCTCTACTTAAAATACAAAAATTAGCCGGGTGTGGTAGTGGGCACCTTTAATCCCAGCTGCTTGGGAGGCTGAGGCAGAAGAATTGCTTGAACCAGGGAGGCGGAAGTTGCAGTGAGCCGAGATCGTGCCACTGTACCCCAGCCTGGGCAATGAAGTGAGACTGTCTAAAAAAAAAAAAGAAAAAAACTGCAGAAGAAATTTTGCTGAAGTGAAATTTCTTTGTACAGGAACCTGACTTAGAGAAGGCATCTGTATACTCTAAGGCCCTTAGAGTATTAGCTCTGTGGAATTTCAATAACTCCATGTACTGAGAAGAGAAGCAGCAGGTACCAGGAACTATATTATAGCTCCCATTTCACAGACAGGAAGACTAAAGTTTAAAGAGCTTAAAGAGCTTGTCCAAGGACCTACAGCAACTGAAAGCCCAACTGCTTCCAAGCCCACACTCTTAATGCTCACACTAGATTGCTTTACCCAAAATCTTATCACAAACACACCCTTACCAATACCTTGAACTATAGAATTTATTCCAAGAATGGCCTTAAAGAAGCCCTTTGTAAGAATTATAATTCTCCTATCCTTGTCTTAGGTAGGATTCTTTTCAGCTGAGAGTGATATCAAATCCAAAATAATAGGGCTTAACTTACATAAATGAAGCCTAGAGGTGGACAGTGCAGGGCTGGTAGCACAGCTTCAGAAAAGTACACAGGATCCTTCAATCTTGCCGTCTACCATCCTCACAGCACAAGACAGCTGCTGAACTCCAGGCATCATATCCATAGTCCATTAGCAGGAAGTAAGAAGGCAATAAAATGACAGTTCCTGGAAATCACACATTTATATCCAGTATGTGACCATGCCTAGCTGCAAGGAAGACAGAAATACAGCCATTATTCTAGGTGGCCATATGTCCAGCTAAAAACTGGAAATTCTATTTTTAAGGGATAAAGATACTAGAGTAATATCTAGTATCTCTGTGACAGGCATATGATTAACTTGTAAGTAGCTATGAGGACAATGTGGCTACAAAGCTTGACACCATCCATCAACAGGATTGATATTACTGTACATAATCATCATTCTGTTCCTAATAGCTTGTTCTCCTGTTTAGAGCAAAAAGTTCTTTCTGAATGAAATCAAAAGTTTGTGTTTTTTTAAGTTTCATCTTCCACTGTATTTGGAACAATGCCCATTAGATTTCATAAGAAGCACTTGTTTGCCTGCAGCACGCACATCCATCCAAGCTCGTATCAAGAGCTCATGATGTACCAGGCACATGCCTGGCACTGCACACCACCAGGAACAAAATAGGGCCTGCCCATCCTGGAGCTTCAGTCACACCCACATTACACAACAAGCATGCTACAAAGGATAGTCCAGGGGCCATACGGGCACAGGCTAGCGTCCTAGATTCATTCCTCTGGAGTGGTCTGAGAGGGGTCCCCCAAGGCGAGGTATTTACACTGAACCCTGGATGATCAAGCAGCTTCACTAGACCCAGAGTCACCAACCAAGTTTATCTGGAAAGACTTCTCAAACTGGGTTCCCATGCAATAAAGTATATGCATTTTTTTTCTTCCACCAACAGTCTTCACACTTAAAAGAACTTCCAAGTCCTTTCCCCTCAAACAGGCCTCTGAGATAACAGATGTCACCTTTATTCTGTAAGCTGAGACAAGCAGGAGGAGCCCCATAATCAGACACAAGCACACAGACCATGACACACACCCTGGCTTAGGACACGGATGCGGTCTGCCATTCCCATTAAGCGTAATGCTTGGAGAAGGGAAAGCATTTGCATAAAGCCACAGAGAGAGAGAAACGATATCAGAACTGACAGCTTCACAGTGGGTGGTTTGATTCATAGGCTGCTCAGTGACATAAATTTAAAAGCCCAGGCCCTCAAGCAACATTTTAGCTTGGGTTCCTTTCCCCTTAATTACAAAATAAACTAAAGCAAAGAAGGTCTCTGCTCTCCTGAGGCTCCCCCTGAAACGCAGGGAGCCTGCTGTTTCCGATTCAATACAATCTCCATTGCACCAGATCAATAGACCCTTTGGCTTGTGATGTCGCCTTCCTCCACCGCAGGTTCAGGGGGATGGGGACAGAGCTGGGTCTCCCTCCCAGGGGTCTCAGGCTTTTTTTTCCCCTTTTCATCTACAAAAAAAATAAAAGCAGAGGGATTCTGAGTTGGCACAAGGATACTCAGCCACAGGCAGGCAGCTGCATGAAACAGGCCATAGGAAGGCTCCTTTAGTCAGAGACAGAAATCTACCCAATACAGAGCTACTCAAAGTGTGGTCCCCAGACTGGCAGCACCAGCATCACATGGAAGCCTATTACAAATGCAGAGTCTCAGGGCCCCCGCCAGACCTACTGAGTCAGAATCTGCCTTTTAACAAGATTCTCCAGGCAATTCACAAGCACAGTGAAGTTTGAGAAATATCGTGCTAGAGTGCTACCAAACAGAAAAGGTACAAGCAGAAACAAGTTCTATAGTTAGGCAATCGCTATTGATCTGGTTTGGAAGGAGCCCTTGATTAAAATGACCAGAAAGCTAAGTTTCTAACTAGCTTCCATTCGCTGGCTTAACACAGTAAAACAGACCAAACACACGTGTGGGACATTAGCAACATGTTGGTGTGCGCACGGTGATGGTCACTGTGGAGAAGGTGTTAAAATTCAAATTCACTGATTCAATGGGCTATGGCGAGGCCCAGGAACCTGTATGGGTGAATCAGCACCACAAGTGATTCTGAGGCAGAGAGTCCCAAAACACACTGTAATAAACTCCACACAGTTTATTATTTACAGTATGAAATCAAGAGGAAATGGTGCTTATGTTAGAAGTGCGCTCACAGCCGGTTGAAGGAGAGACCTCAGGACTACCAAGGTGAAGCTGGGCAAGAAGTAAACCTTGTCTGCTCCTAAATATATTTCACATATACACACATACACATGCATGTGTTAAGTTTTATAGCAAGGGGCCAGGAACATGTGATTCCCAGATGGTGATGGGGTGTTTATAAGTGGCTTACTTGGAATAGACCTATTCCTAATGAGAACAGGAGGGTGTCTCAACCACAGCTGGTGTAGTTAATTGGTGGGAATGTTTTGGGTCCTGTGGTTCATGCATTGGGGAGTTCTGTTTAGTCTAAGACAAATGACAACACTTATTCCATTGTAGATTCCACCTGAAGGTAAATAGTCAAATCGACATTAACTCCTAGTGGTCCAGGTGAGACAGGTTCTTATAGAGATGGATGAAACTTCTATTTAGAGTTGGCCAAGACTTCAGAAAGCCTCTGGTTCTTGCTGGCCTCTGGGCCGTGGCACACCTGCACCAGAATCGCCTGGATGACTTGTTAATAATATGCTTTCCTGGACCCCATTGCCAAGATGACTGCAGAACTTCCAGGAGCAGGACCCCGGACTTCACGGTTTTTAGAAACCCCCATGCAGTTCTGGTGACCATCACGTTTGTGAACCACAACAACTGTATCTCCCAATGAGAAAAAGAAAGTGGCATGCCCATAGACACAAGCCCTCAATTTCTATCCGGTGCCCACGGAAGGATGCTGTTAGCCATGCAGAAAACCACCTCTGCCCCAGGGGCTGGCCTTGGGAAAAGGAAAGCAGAAGCATCAGTTTGAGGGGACTTTGTGCCAATCATGAGCCAATCCCCCCCACCACTGAGTCTTTGGTAGATACTCAAAATGTAGCATGTTGGCCGGGCGCGGTGGCTCATGCCTGTAATCCCAGCACTTTGGGAAGCCGAGGCAGGTGGATCACATGAGGTTAGGAGTTCGACACCAGCCTGGCCAACATGGTAAAACCCCGTCTCTACTAAAAATAGCCGGATGTGGTGGTGGGCGGGCACCTATAATCCCAGCTACTCGGGAGGCTGAGGCAGGATAATTGCTTGAACCCAGGAGACAGAGGCTGCAGTGAGCTGACATGGTGCCACGGCACTCCAGCCTGGGTGACAAGAGTGACACTCTGTCTCCAAAAAAAAAAAAAATGTAGCATATTACACAATCCCATGTCTCCAGCCTAACCCCAGAGCATGGCTCCAAACCAGCTCCAAATCTCGTGGGAGGAGCTGATGTTTGTACACATCTGTTTGGGATTATGCAGTGTTTAGTATGAGGGAAAAAGCAATAAAATTGACACAGGCATTATCACATTCCCTTCCTAAATTCTGCCCTAGAAAGCAACACAAACATCTATTTAAAAACGTTAAAAATCAGTGTATGTAGTATGCTACCATTTGTGTTAAAAGAATAATTCTATATACATACCTCTATCTGCTGTCATTTGCATAAAATTCCTTCTAAGTTACACAACAAACTAGAACCCTGGGATAAAAGACGGCTTTTCACCATACCGTCTTTTATACTTTTAAAGTTTTGAACCATGAGATTGAATTGCTGATCTAAATCATTAAATTCACTCTTGCTTTTGTTTTCAAAAAAGGATTGCATTAAACTTGCCAAGTTTGCAGTTGACCTTCTGCATCTGCCTGTTCTTAGTCCAGTGGGGCCCTATGACTCCGCAGGGTCAGACCAACACTCCCATTTGTCTCCTCTACTGGTTCCAAAGAGCTGGGTTGGTTCATAGGGTGTGGTCTCCCCACTGGGCACGGGGGTTAAACACTTCCATCCCAAGCACACCTCAAACCCTATTCACCATTCGCCAGCTTAAAGTGCACAGGATTTAATTTTCCTAAATAATGCCAAAATTATGGCCAAATAAGTAATCTGCATCGTAAGAAAAGGATCTGATTGGAACATAGCAAGCCGCCCACTTGGCACCATTTACATCCAGACGCTAGCCAGCAGCCACCAAGTAAATCCCAAAGGCCTCCAGCAGAATGAACAAACTGAGAGAACACTCAAGGTCCCACAAGAAGGCCTCGCATGGGAACCAAACAAAAAACTCCTGGGTGTGTCTCTGCTTAATTCCTCTTCCAGGTGAAACTGCTTACCCACCTCCATTAAAAAAAAAAAGATGTATACTTTTGAGCAGATTCTCAAAAGGCTTTCTGACCCCTAGAGGTTTAAGTGTCATGGCTTTGGAGCAGTTTCTCCATGTGTGGTCCTACAGCTTCCCATCCAGAACCACCTGGAGCACTTTTCTCAAACGCACACCCCTGTGCCTGCAACGAATAGGAAATACCTCCTTCAGAGTATCTGGAGGCCTAGGAATCCACCTGTAAAATAAGCCATTCTCCCACTCACTTCACTAACGATTGAGAGTCACTGATCTCATAAGCATTCGGAAGCTACGGTGTGAACTCAATGAGTAGTGTGTAAGTTGCTAGAATCAAAATAAGATTACTAAGGTTAAGAAAACTCTGACAAACAGAGCCAGGGCAGGTCGCAGAGAGAGAGTTCTCATGCTTGTAGGCCTGATTAACGAAAAAGACTGCAAAAACCACAACCTTGCGCAAAGGCCATGACAACCTTACACAAAAAATACTTCACGAGGACATCTGCCTGTTCACCCTTGGATTGGTGTCACCCTTGCTATTGATCACTGAAGGCAAGGATAATTATTTCAAAGCACTGATGTAATCCTCCTCATTTTTTCCTTTCAAAACCTTTGTCTTCCTTTACCTCTCTGAATGCACACATTGTTTACTAGGCACAGCATTCTCATCGCAATACGCTATTCCCAGATACACATATTTTCTTTTAGACAGCCTCTCTCTGTCCATTATTTAGGTTGACAGTAGTATATATCCCCTTTTGAAAACTCATGGGGATGGGAAATGAACCAAAAACTCCCCAAAAAGGAAATAAAGTGCTGTATGTTTGAACTTCCCCTGGAATTGTTTTTCCCTTAAAAATCAGTGTGTGACAGTCAAATGCAGATAATGCCACAATTGTAATAGCTTTTTCAATGCCATATTTAAACAGCTGAGTGTATAACTTTTAAACCCTTCTTCAAAAACTCATGCCTGACTTCTATTTAAAGATTAAAAGAAAGTCTGACTTGTTTATTGATCATTCACTTAATTACCAAGTATAACAGTTTGCATTCTCAATATGATTTATTAATGACATAAACTTAATATTAACTCATGCTCAACTTGATACCATAATAGCCTTATACAGGAAGCTTCAAACATGTTACACTATTTTCACAGCCTTCTGGGGCTTAATTCCATCCTATCTCTTGATTGAAAACTTCCTCATCTGATCCAGAGAGTTTTCTCCCCAAGTTTTCTTATTGTGAGTCAAGATCTGTCCATGTAAGATTCTTTTTATGTTGGTATTTTAATTGAACACTAAAAAATAATAGTTCTTGGAATACAAGATTTAGTGTAGCCCATAAAAAAATAAAATGACAATAATAAAAAAAAATCTAGCTCACTCACATAAATTAAGGCAAAGCCCTAAAAATTCAACCCTCTGAATATCATATATTCTGCAGTTGATTTTCCATTTTCACCTCAAAATGCAATAAATTACAAAGTATTAGCATGTAGCAGTGCAACATGGATACAGATCAGACACATAATTCTCCCTTAAAACATGGAGGCCATTTCTTATATTTGTCTTTCCAAATCTTTATTAACTCCACCAAAAGAGCTTATTGAAGCCCTACCTTCACTTTGACCTCAGGGGCTTTCAGCCAGTAAAAAAACAAAACAAAACAAAACAAATTAGAACTCTGATATTCACATACATATGGGGGAAAATCAATAGTTTTAATTTTCACATTGAGGCCCACAATTTTCAACTGATGGCCTCAGCAGGTTTTAATGGACACAAACAATTTACTTTTACTGTTTTAATTGTTTTTAGTCAATCACTTTTTATTGCGCCTCTACATCTGACTAAACAAATTAATCGAGCTATATTCATAAATGATGACTTGGTAAAATGGCCGGTTATGTGTATTTTACTATATGAGTCTCAATTACAGGCGGCATTAGGAACAAGCTGGCCCAAAAGGTAGCACTGGTCATTAAAGCAGAAAGCAGAACAAGTCGGGAAGAAAATGACAGAGCCGTGGCCTTCTGTGGGTTAGGGCATCGAGGGCAGCTCCCAGCAGTTCCCTTTCTGCCATCTGAAAGCAAACGGCCCTCAAGTTGTTCCCTGGGGAGAAGTGCAGGGTCGTGGGTTTTGGGGATGGCAAAGGCCGTGGAAGCCAGAAGGCAGGTGAGAGCTGTTTGTGTCTAGTTAATTGGAAGACTCTATTACAGCCCAGGCCAGCCTGTAGTCAGACATGCAGACTGTTGTGTACACAACCCACTTTCTTTGTGATCAAATAAACCCTCTTCACTTTCCAAAAGCCCATAATATCCTGGAGCTGCAAGTTATCACCTCTAAATAGGTCATCTGGGGACCCTTTGCAAACATCAGGAAAACCCCCTTCTCACTGAAAAAGCTTAAACACAATTTCTCCTAACTTAAAAATGTTTCTAAGAGTTGATCTGTAAGAGCCTCGCCAAAGATAAATATCTATGCCACCAACACAATGTTACATTTTAACTCCTAGAATCTGCTTTGATCATATGATCCAGTCCTGGGCTTGATTTGAATCATTAGTGAAAGTTAATCAATTCCAGTTGTCGTCATGGTTTATAAGACACATTTTCCAGACCTGCCACCAAAGTGCTTTTTAACTTTGAAAAGTCATGGCAGTTTCTGGGTATCTCACTAGAGAGCAGCTGTATCACAGTGGGTATGACTTTTGCAAATTCAGTTACATGCACTGGCCAAAAAAATAAGTGGGGGAGGGTGAAAAAGGAAATAATTCAAATAGTGCAAATGATTGTGCCATCCATCCACTTGATGAGCACGTGTCCCGGAGAGGGCATGAGATTGGAAATATGATTCAGCTGTCCCCATTGCTGCTCTAAGCTCTGTACCAATTCACACCTACTTGCTGCTCAGCTGAAGAAACTGCCATGAGTTCTAATTCATGAGAAGTTAACTGTGTTAGACTCACTGTCAAACAGAACCTTAACTTCCAAAAAGCAGTGGCTTCCTAAGGGAATGTCAAGGATAATTTGGGCTCCCCTAATGTGTTCCCAAACACCATCTTTTTTTTTTTTTTTTGGAGACGGAGTCTCTCTCTGTCACCCAGGCTGGAGTGCAGTGGCACAATCTCGGCTCACTGCAACCTCCACCTCCCAGGCTCACGCCATTCTCCTGCCTCAGCCTCCCGAGTAGCTGGGACTACAGGCGCCCACTACCACGCCCGGCTAATTTTTTGTATTTTTTTAGTAGAGACGGGGTTTCACCGTGTTAGCCAGGATGGTCTCGATCTCCTGACCACGTGATCCACCCACCTCGGCCTCCCAAAGTGCTGGGATTACAGGCACGAGCCACCGTGCCCGGCCCCAAACACCATCTTTAGCATTAACTCCTCTGGGCATCCCAATCTGAAAGTTCTGCTGCCTCAAACCAAAATCCAGGAAGATTCCTCCCTAGCTTGATTTATTTACACGTTCCAGTAGTCAAACCCTCAAAATCCATGACTTGACCCAAAGGGCAAATAATTATTCCTTTTAATTGTGATAAATCACTCTGGAGTAGGCAAATATTTGATTCTCAATTAATTCCCCCCAGCACTCTCAGCAATTACAGTGCAGCTGCTCCACGACTCCCTCCACTTCCCCATTAGGACAGAGCGTGGGTCTGATTGAAGGGACAGGTGGCTGACAGTGACTTATAGGGGACAGGCTGTGCTCTGAGAGTATATGGCAAAGCAAAAATTATGAGGAAATTAATATGCAGCTGTGAATTGGCATTCAGATGTAGCAGACAAATCGGAGGCCATAGTCTGATTTGGCTAAACTGCTGAAAAAGATAAAATGCTGACTACAGCTAGCACACATCCCTAGTGCCTAAAGGAGCAGTGATTTCTTTGAGAATTCAGTTATCTATTGCATCCTCCTCTCTAAAGACAGGGGTTTTATCTATCTATCTATCTATCTATCTATCTATCTATCTATTTATTTATTGAGATGGAGACTCACTCTGTCTCCCAGGCTGGAGTGCAGTGGTGCTATCTTGGCTCACTGCAACCTCCGCTTCCTGGGTTCAAATGATTCTCCTACCTTAGACTCCTGAGTAGCTGGGATTATAGGTGTGTGCCACTATGCCCAGCTAATTTTTTTATTTTTAGTGGAGATGCAGTTTCACCATGTTGGCCAGGCTGGTTTCTGACTCCTGACCTCATGATCCGCCCGCCTCAGCCTCCCAAAGTGCTGGGATTACAGGCGTGAGCCACTGCACCCGACAAAGACTGGGGTTCTGTAGAAGAGCAGAGAACTAGAACATTTTTCCAGGTTCCACTCCTTACTAGCTATGAGACTGTATTCAAGTTACACAAATGATCTGTGCCTGTTTCCTCATCTTCAAAGTGGAAATAGGCATAACACCTCCTACTCCTTAGGCTGGTTGCTAGACTCTAATAAGTTCATACACATATTTGTTACATGAATGAATAAATAAGTGTTAGTTGCTATTATTACTACTCATAACGATATCATCTTCATTACTATGAAAGTTTTAAAATATACAGAATAGGCCAGGTGCGGTGGCTCACGCCTGTAATCCCAGCACTTTGGGAGGCCGAGGCGGGTGGATCATGAGGTCAGGAGATCCAGACCATTCTGGCTAACACAGTGAAACCCAGTCTCTACTAAAAATACAAAAAATTAGCCCGGCATGGTGGCAGGCGCCTATAGTCCCAACTACTCAGGAGGCTGAGGCAGGAGAATGGCGTGAACCCGGGAGGCGGAGCTTGCAGCGAGCCAAGATCACGCCACTGCACTCCAGCCTGGGTGACAGAACAAGATTCTGTCTCAAAAAAATATATATATATATACAGAATAAAACAATAACATAAGAAACTAACACATGGCAAAATTTCCTCCCACTACATTCCCTTTCCATAGTCGCAGCCACTTGGTCATTGTGTATTAGGAGGCTGTGCCTCAATTCTCTCTTCTGCCTTCTTTTTAAGAGATGGGGGTCTCACTATGTTGGCCAGTCTCAAGCGATCCTCCTGCCTCAGCCTCCCAAGTAGCTGAGACTACAGGAATGCACCACCATGCCTAGCTCTCTTCTGTCTTCTTTCTGTGCAGCTGACTGAAGAGCTGTAAAATCCAAGTCTCGAGTACTGGGGAGATTAAATACAATAAAGTCGCAGAATCTTCTTTGGTCCAGGTCCAAATGACCTAAGAGAACTAGGGAACTCCACGTGTACCAGTCCAGTTTACTAGACTCCTCCACATGGGGGTTTGGGGTCTGTGGTGGTCATCCTAACAAAGTCCAAGAGTTACTTGCATCTCACTCAACCACATTACATAGTAAAAATGAAAACATAAATCTGGATTACAATTACTGCCAGGTCACTGAAGTAGCGCTAGATGGGATATCTGGCTTCAAGTCTGGGCTTAGGAAACCCCAGCAAGAGACCTACTGTGAAGAAAACTGAAGCTACATCATGTTGACTAAGCATGTGAAAAGAGAAGATAGAGGTCGCAACCCAACGCTATTCAATCAACACATTTTGCTGAATTGCCTTGCCTAGACACTAGGGCTATAGTAACTAACTGGGGAAGACGGTCTTAGCCCCCATGAGACTTATAACCCACAAACGAATTATCTTTTTACCTAACTATGGAATACAAAACTATACTATCCAGGTTCTTTGCTTATAAGCAAGAGAGATGGACTCTAAGAAAGAAAAGAGGGCTTTACTAGACTATAACACTGTGGTAGTTTATAAAGATGGCCCTAATTTCTCACCCCTCCCAATCTCCACACCCTTTGCCATGTAACTTTGCAGTATCCACCCACCATGGTGGGGCTGAGTTGTTCCTCCTTGGACACGAGGCTTACCTGTGTCACTTGCTTTGGCCAGTGGGATATTAGCAGGCACGACATAAGCAGAGGCTAAAAAAAGGATTTGAGGGTAGCAAGCTGTCATAGACTCAGTTTTTCTATTCCTCACCTCTAAATACAACTAAATACCCTGGAAATAATTCAAAAGATATGATAAAAGGTGAAGAGAGAAACTAGACTGCCTAGGGACCTCAGGACTTGAATAATGAAAGAATAGTAAATTCCCTGGGTTTTCATTTTATCTCCCACGTATTCCAGACTGGGTACCAGAAAGCCTGTAACCCAGAACCACCAACAGGCATGGACCAAAATAAAAAGAGAAAAATTAATAAAGAAACAGAAAAGGCCCACTCTGGCCAGAGTTCCCATCAGGGATTTAGAAAGGAGACCCATTCCCAGTGAGACTGGCAGCCTGATCTACCTTTAACATCAGCACCAGCTCCAGAAAACAACCATCCTAATCTACCCATAGCATCAGCAACAAAGTAACCCGGGCAGGGGAATCACCCCCCATCCCACATCCCACACCAGGCTGCACCAGCAGACCCAGCATCTCCCAGCCCTCTGCTCAAAAGGCAACCCAGGTCTAGCATTCCCAGCCTTCCACTCAGTAGCAGAAGGTAAACCAGGCCCAGGGCCTCCTGATTCCCACCTAGTGGCAGGGAACCACCAGACCTTGTAGCTCTTGGCTTTCCACCCAGCTGCAGAAGGTGGCCTACAAAGGCACTTTTCTTCCCTAGGAGCACCAACAGAGATAGAGTGAGAAGCTCACCTGTACCAGGTGGCAAAATAAAAGGCCAGGAGAAACATTCTCTGTCCTCCAGGTCCAGCAATCCTAGGTCCAACTTAGTAACACCAGATGGCACAGGAAAGCACTTTTGCCCTCTCCTATTCTTAAATTCTACTCCCCATTCCTGGGCAGCACCAGGAAGGACCCAGCAGAGGCTCAAAGGAGCCAAGAGAACAAAGCAAAGCAGAATAACATTGCAGGAACTTAAAAAACTAAATTTTCATTGGAACACAAGCCTATTAAAGTAGGCCAGAACCTACACACTAAACCTAAAAAGGGAGTTTTCCTGCTAAAATAAAGATGATTTAAATAGAATCAAGAACCAGGAAAATCTCAGCTTGAATAAGAAAAGACAATCAACTGGCACCAATACTGAGATGAATCAGATATTGTAACCTGACAAAGATTTTAAAGCAGCTGTCATAAAATTGCTTCAACAGGTAATTATGAATTCCCTTGAACAAATTAAATTATATAAAACTTCAGCAAATCAATAAAACTTATTTTAAAAATGAAAATTACAGAACTAAAAAATACAGTAACTGAAATAAAAAATTCATCAGATAGGCTCAAGAGTAGAGTGAAGATGACATAATATAGAATCAGAAAATTTGAAGACAGATCAATAGAATTTGCTCAATCTGAACAAAAAAGAAAATTGACTGAAAAAAAAATGAGCAGGGCCTCAGGGACTTATAGGACAATAATAAACACTTGTATCTTTGGGGTTATTGAGGAAAAGGAGAAAGAAGGTGGAGCTGAAAAAAATATGTGAAGAAATAATAGGTGAAACTTCCTAAATTTTATAAAATACCTTCCCAAATTTGATTTAAAACCTCTAGATTTAAGAAGCTGATGGAATCCCAAGCAGGACAGATCCAAAGAAATCCATGCAAAGACACAGAGTAAGTAAACTCCTGAAATTAAAGACAAAGAAAAACCTTAAAAGCAACCAGTGAGAAATGATGCATTATAAGAGAACATCAAGTTAAACAAGAGATTGTCATATGAAAACACACAGATCAGAAGGAAGAGGCACAATATTTTTCAAGTACTGAAAGAAAATAACTGTTAACTATGAGTTCTGGATCTGATAAATCATTGTTCAAGAATAAAGGAGAAATAAAAACATCTCCAGGTGAAAAAGAACTATGAGAATTTCTCACTAAAAGACCTATCCTTAAAGTATAGCTAAAGGAATCTCTTAAAGCAGAATGAGAATGAGAAAAGAAAAGCATTAGAACTTCATAAAGGAAAGGAGATGCTATAAACCTAATATTTGTCTCCTCAAAATTCATATATTGAAATCCTAACCTGCAATGTGATGGTATTAGGAAGTGGAAGGCTTTGAGAGGTACTTAGGTCATGAGGACAGAGACCTCATGAATGGGATTTATGCATATATTACAGGATCCCAGAGACATCCCTTACCCTTTCTACCATTTGAGGACACAGCAAGAAGACAGCCATCTATGAACAAGGAAGTGGGCCCTCACCAGACACTGACTCTGCCAGCACCTTGATCTTAGACTTTCCAGCCTCCAGAACTGCAAAGAATAAATTTCAGTTGTTTATAAGCCACCCGGTTTATGGCATTTTGTTATAGTAGTCCCAACACACTAAGACAGACTACATGAAATAGATAAAAATAAGGATTAAAATTATAGACTATTAGCTGGGCGCGGTGGCTCACGCCTGTAATCCCAGCATTTTGGGAGGCCAAGGTGGTTGGATCACGAGGTCAGGAGTTCAAGATCAGCCTGGCCAACCTGGTGAAACCCCATCTCTACTAAAAACAAAATACAAAAATTAGTTGGGCAGGGTGGTGCATGCCTGTAATCCCAGTTATTCAGGATGCTGAGGCAGGAGAATCACTTGAACCCAGGAGGTGGAGGTTGCAGTGAGCTGAGATTGCGCCACTGCACTCCAGCCTGGGTAACAGAGCGAGACTCCATCTCAAAAAAAAGACAGAAATTATACCCTTGCCCTCCTGAGTTTTAAAAATCATATTTTATGGTTGAAGTAAAATTTATAATACCAACTGATGTGGCACTTAATGTATGTAGAGGAAATACTTGAGACAATTGTATTTAAAAACTATGGAGAGTAAAGAGACCTAAATAGAAGTAAGGCTTCAATGCTTCATACAATGTGATAAAACATTGATATAAGTAGGTTGTGGAAAAGTATATACATACATTGTAATATCTAGAGCAACCATTAAAAAATCTATGAATACTATATAAAAATAATACAAACAATATAAATATACTCAAAACCAGCGTAAATAAAATAATCCCTAAAAAATGTTCAAGTAATCCATAGAAAAGCAAGAAAAGAGAAACAGAGAAATGAGAAACAGAGGAACAAACAAAAAATAAAGAAATGTAGACTGAAGCCTGATATATTGATAGTTATGAATGTTAGTGATCTACATGTAACAACTAAAAGACAGGGATTGACAAAGTGGATAAAGACACATAGTCCAAAGGTACACTGTCTACAAGCAACTTACTTCAAACACAATGACAAAGTTTGAAAGTAAAAAAACGGAAATGAATATATCATGCTAACATTAATAATAATTAAAAAGCAAGAGTGGCTATAGTAACTCAAAGCAGAGCTGAGAGCAAATAAAACTATAAAGAATAAAGAAGGATATTACATAAAGATAAAACAATTCACCAAGAAGTCACAGCAATCCTAAATGCATATGCACCAAGCAACAGAGCTTCAAAACACATTGCTATCATCTGAATATATGCCCCAAAATTGACATGTTGGTAACTTAATCCCCTGTGCAACAGTGTTGAGAGGTAGGACCTTTTTGGAGGTGTTTAAATCATGAGGGCCCCCCTCTCATGAATGGATTAATGTCCCTATAAAAAGGGCTGGCACAAGTCAGTTTGTTCTCTTGCCCTTCTGCCTTCCGTCATCTGAGGACACAGCAAAAAGGACCTCATCAAATGCTAGTGCCTTGATTTTGGACTTCTCAGCTTCCGGAATTGTGAGAAATAAACTTCTGTTCTTCATAAATTGGCAAGTATCAGGTATTCTATTATAGCAATTCAAACAGAAAAACTGATAGAGCTGAAGGGAGAAATATACAAGTTTACAATTACTGTTGGGGACTTCAACACCACACTCTCAGCAACTGATAGAGTTACTAGACAAAAAATAGGCAAAAATATAGCAGACTGAACAATACCTTCAACTAACAGGAACTAATTGGCATTTATAGAATACTCAACAACATCAGAATACACATTATTTTCCTCAAAAAAATGTGGAAAAGAATACCACAATAAACCATATTCTGAATCATAAGGCAACTCCCAACAAATTTTTAAAAATTAAATCATAGAGTTTTCCAGCAAGAATGAAATCAAACAAAAAATCAATAACAGAAAGAGAAAACGAAAATCTTCAAACACTTGGAAATTAAGTAACACCTATTTAACCAACCCAAAGGTCAAAGAGGAAACCTCAATGGAAATTTGAAAAAAAACATAAACAGAATGAAAATTAAAATACAACATTTAAAAATATGCATAGCATAGCTAAAGCAATGTCAAGATGAAAATTTATAACACCAAGTGCTTACATTTAAAAAGATGAAAGATCTCAAATCAATAATTTAAGTATTAAATCAAAAAACTAGAAAAAAAGAAAAACAAAGTAACAGTAAAGAAAGAATGATAGTAATCAGAAATCAATGAAATTTAAGATAGGAAGAAAGCAGAGAAAATCAATGAAACCAAAACTGATTATTGGAAAAACGTTAATAAAAGTAATAAACATCTAGCAAGACTAAAAAAATAAAAAGAAAGGAGACACAAATCACCAATATTAGGAATCAAACACAAGAGCTATCACTACAGATCCTGAAGCCAAGAAAAGGAGGCTAATCAGGGAATACTAAATACAACTTTACACTCATAAATTTAACAATTAGAAGAAATGGGGCTGGGCGTGGTGGATCATGCCTGTAATCCCAGCCCTTTGGGAGTCTGAGGTGGGCGGATCAGTTGAGGTCAGGAGATCAAGACCCCAGCCTGGCTAATGAGGTGAAACCCCGTCTCCACTAAAAAATACAAAACTGAGCCGAGTGTAGTGGCACACCCCTCTAATCCCAGCTACTTGGGAAGCTGAGGCAGGAGAATCACTTGAACCCAGGAGACAGAGGTTGCAGTGAGCCAAGATCGCACCACTGCACTCCAGCCTGGGTGACAGAGTGAGACTCCATCTAAAAAAAAAAAAAAGAAGGAAGAAAAGAAGAAGAACAAGAAGAAGAGGAAGAAGGAGGAGGAGGAAAAGAAGAGGAAGAAGAAAAGGAAGAAGAAGAAGGAGAAGAAGAAGGAGAAGGAGAAGAGGAAGAGGAAGAGGAAGAAGAAGAAGAAGAAGAAAGAAGAAGAAATGGACCAATTTCTTGCAGACTACAAACTACCAAAATTAACCAAGCTAAAATAGATAGCCTGAATACTCCTATAATCATTAAAGAAATTGAATATATAATTTAAAAGCTACAAATAAGAAAAACCCTCTGCTTCACTGGAGAATTTTACCAAACATTTAAAGAAGAATTCATTCAAATTTTACACAATCTATTCTTCCAGAAAATAGAGGAGGAAATTAGTCTCAACTCATTTTATGAAGCCAGTATTACCTTGACACTAAAACCAGAGAACTACAGTACTAAAAGAAAACAAACAAGCAAACAAAATACCACAGGCCAATTAGTTCTCATACTACCTAGATGTAAAAATCTCAACAAAATAATACAAATAGAATCCAATGGTATATTTTAAAAAATCATACACCATAACCAAGTGGGATTTATTCCAGGCATGAAAGGCTGGTTCAACATTTGAAAGCCAATCAATGTAATCCAACATATCAACAGCCTAAAGAAGAAAAATTATATAATCATTTCAATTGATGCAGCAAAATATTTGACAAAATCCAACACTAATTTATAATAAAAACTCTCAGCAAGCTAGAAATAAAGGAGAACTACCTCAACTTGATAAAGTGCATCTACAAAAACCTATGGATAATACCATACTTAATAATGAAAAGCTGAATGCATTCCCACTAATGCTGGAAACAAGGCAAGACGTTCTCCCTCATATTCTTCTTTAACATTGCACTGGAAGGTCTAGCCACTGCAACAAAGCAAGGGGATAGGGGAAGACATACAGATTGTAAAGGAAGGAGTAAAACTGTCACTATTTGTAGATGATAGAACATTCTACATTAGAAAAAAAAAAAGCCCCAAGGTATCTACCAAAATAAACAAGCAAACAAAAAAACATTCCTAGGCCGGGCACGGTGGCTCACGCCTGTAATCCCAGCACTTTGGGAGGCCAAGGCAGACAGATCACCTGAAGTCAGGAGCTTGACACCAGCCTGGCCAACATGGCAAACCCCGTCTCTACTAAAAACACAAAAATTAGCTAGGTGTGGTGGCACACGCCTGTAATCCCAGCTACTCGGGAGGCTGAGACATGAGAATCACTTGAACCCAGGAGGCAGAGGTTGCAGTGAGCCAAGATACTGCACGCCAGCCTGGATGACTGAGCAAGACTCCAACAACAACAAAAAAATTCCTAGAACTAATCATTGAATTCAGCATGGTTGCAGAAAACAAGATTACACAAAAATAGAAAATCAATTGCTTTTTTTTTTTTTTTTTTGAGACAGAGTCTCACTCTGTCACCAGGCTGGAGTGCAGTGGTGCGATTTTGGCTCACTGCAACCTCCACCTCCTGGGTTCAAGCGATTCTCCTGCCTCAGCCTCCCGAGTAGCTGGGACTACAGGCACACACCACCACACCCAGCTAATTTTTTTGGTATTTTTAGTAGAGACAGGGTTTCACCATGTTCGCCAGGCTGGGGTCTTGATCTCTTGACCTCATGATCCTCCTGCCTCGGCCTCCCAAAGTGCTGGGATTACAGGCGTGAGCCACTGTGCCTGGCCCAATTGCATTGTCATATGCAGTCATATGCTTAATAGCAACGTTTCAGTCAATGGTGGACCACATACATAAACGTGGTCCCATAAGATTATAATATCATATTTTTGCTGTACCTTTTCTTACTTAGCACTGTGTTATAATTGCCTACAGTATTCAGGACAGTCACATGCTGTATAGGTTTGTAGCTTAGGAGCAATGGGCTACACCATCTAGCCTGGGTGTGTAGGAGGATAGACCATCTAGGTTTGTGTAAGTACACTCTGTGATGTTCCCACAACAATAAAATTGTGTAACACATTTCACAGAACATATCCCTGCCATTAAGCGATGCATGATCATATTAAAACTTCACACATGATAGCTGAAATTAAAAACGCAATACCATTTACAATCACACCTAAGAAAATGAAATGCCTAGATACAAGTGTAACAAAATACATACAGGATCTGTGTGCTAAAAATCACAAAACTCTTAGTAAAGAAATCAAATAAGACCTAAATACATGGAGAGATACATGCCATGTTCATGAATTGACAAACTCAACATATTAAAGATATCAATTCTCCCCAAACTGATCTATAAGTTTAATGCCATTCCTATCAAAGCATCTAAGCAAAGTTTTTTGTAGACATAGACAAGCTTATTCTGAAATTTATACAGAAAGGCATAAGCCCTAGAACAGCCAAAGTAATCTTGAAAAAAAGAATGAAACAGGAGGATTCACTGTACCTGATATTAAAGCTTACTATGTAGCTACATAAGACAATGTGGTATTGGTGGAGGGAGAGATACATAGAACAACAGAACAGAATAAAGAACTCAGAAATATAGCCACACAAATATGGCCAACTGATTTTTCACAAAAGTGCAAAAGAATGGAGGAAGGATGATCTTTCTAACAAATGGTGCTGGAGCACATGGACATCTGTAGGCTAAAAATAAACTTTGACCTAAATTTTACACATTATATGAAAATCAACTCAAAATGGGTCCTGAACATAAATGTAAAATACAAAACTGGAAAACATTCAGAACACACATAGGAGAAAATCTTTGAGATCTGGGGCTAGGCAAAGAGTTCTTAGACTTAAAACCAAAGGTATGATCCGTAAAAGGAAAAATTGGTAAAGTGGACATCATCAAAATTAAAAACATCTCTTCAGAAGACCCTGTTTAGAGGCTGGATAGACAACTCACAGACTAGGAGACAATACATCTCACAAAAGATATATAGAGCATTTAAAGAACTCTCAAAACCCAACAGTGAAAAAGCAAACAATTTAATTCAAAAATGGGCAAAACCGTGAACATAAGTTTCACTGAAGAAAGTACACAGATGGCAAATAATGACATTAAAATTTTTGTTCCACATTTGGATTTATTTTAAAAAGACATTAAAATATTTTCAACTTCACTAGCCATTAAGAAAAATGCGAATTAAAACTGTAATGAGATAATACTGCACACCTATCATAATGGCTAAAATTTTTATAAAATAGTGACCACCAAATACTGGAAAGGACAGAGAAACTAGATTATTCATACATTGCTAGTGGGAATGTGGAATGGCACAGCCACTCTGAGGTTGGCAGGTTTTTTTATAAAAACCAAACATGCAACTGCTATACAACCCAGTAATTGCACTTTTAGGCATTTATCCCAAAGAAATGACGATTTATATTCACACAAAAACCTATACACAACAAGAAAACAGCTGTTCATAACAGCTTTATTTGTAACAGCTAAAAACCAGAAATAATCCAGATATTTTTTAATCAGTGAATGGTTAAACAAACTATAGGACATCCATATGGTGGAATATTACTCAGCAATAAAGAGGAACAAACTACTGATTAGCAACTTGGATGAGCATCCAGAGAATGATGCTGTGAAAAAAAGCCAATCTCAAAAGGTTATAGACTGTATGATTTTATATATAACATTCTTGAAATAAAATTATAAAATTTGGCCAGGCGCAGTAAGTTCACGCCTATAATCCCAGCACTTTGGGAGGTCGAGGTGGGTGGATCACCTGAGGTCAGGAGTTTGAGACCAGCTTGGCAACATGGCGAACCCCATCTCTACTAAAAAATACAAAAATTAGCTGGGTGTGGTGGTGTGTGCCTGTAATCCCAGCTACTCGGGAGGCTGGGGCACAAGAATCACTCGAACCCAGGAGGTGGAGGTTGCAATGAGCCGAGATGGCACCACTGCACTCCAGGTTGGGCAACAGAGTAAGACTCTGTCTCAAAAAAATTATAAAATTGAATGCACACTCAAACATTCTTGAAATAAAATTATAGAATTAAATATACACTCATACACATACATACACACACACACACAAATGTGTACAAGTTAGCTGGGAAGACCTGAATAAGATCAGTGCATTGTACCAATGTCAATATCCTGGTTGTGATACTGTACTACAGTTTTGCAAGCTATCATCACTGACAGAAATTGGGTAAAGGATACATATATTACTTTTTCTTTTTTTTTGAGATGGAGTCTCGCTCTGTTGCCCAGGCTGGAGTGCAACGGCACAATCTCGGCTCACTGCAACCTCTGACTCCTGGGTTCAAGCAATTCTCCTGCCTCAGCCACCTGAGTGGGATTACAGGCATGTGCCACCATGCCTGGCTAATTTTTGTATTTTTAGTAGAGACGGGGTTTCACCATGTTGGTCAGGCTGGTCATGAACTTCTGACCTCAAGCAATCCACCCACCTCAGCCTCCCAAAGTGCTGGGATTACAGGTGTGAGACACCGCACCCAGCTGATCTCACTATATTTCTTACAACTTCATGTGAATCTATAATCATCTCAAATAAGTTTCTTTAGAAAAGGGAAAAAACAGAATTTCATTTTTTGTTTAAACGGGTTTGTGTATCAGAGCCTTCTCTTTTTTGCCTCTGCCGTTGCAGAGGCAAAACATGCCTGGATTAGTCGGCTTGGAGGATAAAAGATATGTGCACCAGAGCCCATCACCCTAGGTGCTCCAGCTGAGGCCACCTTAGATCTGTCAACAGCAAACCCATCCTCAGTCATGTGGAAACCCATGCAAAATCAGCAGAGCCAAGCACCAGCCGACCCCAAACACACAAGCAACTAATACTTACTGCTGAATACCACTGAAGGTTTTGTGGCTGTTTGTTATATACCATTATCATGGCAATAAATAACTGATACAACAGCCCAGTCTCAGAAAATACACAGCCAAGTTAGCTCCATGGAGGCAGGCAGACCAGCATCACTGGGTTTTCCATATAGGGATACAGCTGCTCCCACCATTTTTTGTACTTGAGTCTTGTGGCTCAAGTACAAAAAATTCAAAATCTCAGGAAGTGTCTGCTTGGCTTAGCTCAGATTCTGTCCTCAATGAATATGGGACCCCCTAAGGAAAACTGGAATACAATAAAAGAAGGGATAATAGCCCCTAGCCAGGCAAAAATGAAAGATGTCCTCTGCCAAGACCAACACGTAGTATTTACTTATGCTGGAGTGAGGGATTCACTTCTAAAACAGATTTTAGAATTCACCATTGCCATTTTTAAATCATTTTAAGGGAGAACAGCTTTGGGAAAGTAGACCACATTGAGAGTCAGTGTAACAAAATAGTTAATAATAAATATGTTGACCCTAAAACTAGACTGTGTGGGTTTGAACCCAGCTTCTCTGCAAAATTACAAACTTCTTGAGTTGAGCAATTAATTAATTTGAAAAATGACATATCCTACACCCAGATATGAAGAGATTTTTTTAATGTCTATTATCACATTTAAAGCTCCAAAAGTCCTGAAGTACAGAAACCTGTGTATGTGGGATTAACTCAGCATATCACTCAGGTTACTACGAGAGAATGGTTTAGGG
Organism: Gorilla gorilla gorilla; assembly: GCF_029281585.2. Taxonomy (NCBI): domain Eukaryota; kingdom Metazoa; phylum Chordata; class Mammalia; order Primates; family Hominidae; genus Gorilla; species Gorilla gorilla. Next base: position 83,013,995 of record NC_086017.1, on the reverse strand, counting down.
GCAGGCTCAATTTGTATCCTGGCTCTGTGTAACCTTGGATAAATCATTTAACCTCTCTGTGCCGCAGTGAACTTATCTGTAAAATGGTGATAGTAACTGTACCTATCTCACAAGGTGACGACTTAGTTTTCTGTGTGTAAAGCATTTAGAACAATGTCTGAAGCATAACAGTTTCCAGTACATGCTGATTATTATTAATTCTTTAATCCTTTGCTTGCATAAAGAAATTCTTTGCTTTATCATTCCTCCTGGTGGATGAAAACAGAATTTACAACATTTGACCTGTGAGTTTTAACAACAGGAAAGGCCATATGTCAAATTTCATCCCTTGGCAATTGAGAGGGAATAACTAAAGAGCATCATAAATCCCTAAATCCTGATTTTAACAGCTACAGCGACTGATCCTTTGATACCTAACATCCCATTTCACGATTGTAAATGTCCAATTCCTTTCAAGGTTTCACAAGGATACTTTATGGCCATTCCTCCATTGATCACATGGCTTACTGACACAACACAGCTGAGCCAACCAAGTCTTTCAGTATACAGAGCAGCTCTCTTCTCTGTTTGTGGGCATTGGATTAATAGTCAATGGTTGCCATGGCTGTGTGGTCATCACACATTGGGCCACACAGGATTAGATCAAGGGAAGCCTCCTGATAGAGTGGGCTAAATAAGTAATTTTTCATCTCTGAAGACCTAGGTTCAAACCTCACTGACACCACAAGATAAAACAGGTTTTGTGGCCTCAGTCCATCCCACAATTTGTCAAAATCCAGCAGAAATGAAATCCTTCTTGAAGGCCATTAATCAAGAACACGAAGTCATCACAGCCAAGGATTGATGGGTTATAGGGAAGCTAAGAGCTACAGTGGGCATCGTCGGCCTAATTAGAAATGGCTTCTTTTTGTTAAGAACTTCTCCAGAACATAGGCTCAGAAGCAGATAAAGGCACAGACAATAATACCACCAGTCCCCATCCCCTCCTCCCTACCCCTGGCAGATAGTCACCTACTTTCTGCCTCTAGAGAGTTGCCCATTCTGGACATTTCACATAAATGGAAGTAGATAATATGTAGTCTTCTGTGCCTGGCTCCTTTCACTTAGCATGTTTTTAAGAAACATTCATGTCATAGTATGTACCAATACTGCATTCCTTTTAATGGCTACATAATATTCCAATGTAGAGATACACCACATTTTATTTATCTGCTCATTGGTAGATGGACATTCATTTTGTTTCTACGTTTTGTCTAATATGAATAGTGCTGCATGCTTTATTTTTTTGTTTCTACATTTTAGCTCATATGAATAATGCTGCATGCAAGTTTTCATACACAAGCATGAAAACGCATGCACAAGCTTTTGTGTGCACATATGTTTTCAATTCTCTTGGGTATATATATCTAGAAGTGGAATTGCAGGATCATATGTAACTCTATGCTTAACCTTTTGAGAAACTGACAGTTTTCCAGTGTGCACCATTTTACATTCCCAACAGCAGAGTATGAAAATTCCAATTTCTCTGCATCCTCACCAACACTTGTAATTGTTTTTCTTTTTTATTATAGCCATCCTTATGAGTATGAAGTGGTAGCTTATCATGGTTTTGACTTGTTAAACATATTTTATGTGCTTACTGGCCATATATATTATATATTTTTATATATATAAATAATCTTTAGAGAAATATCTGTTCAAATCTTTTGTACATTTTTAAGCTGGGTTATTTGTCTTTTATTGTTGAGTTGTAAGATTTCTTTATGTATTCCAGATACTAGTTTTTTATCAGATATATAATTTGAAAATATTTTCTTCCATTTTATGAATTGTCTTTTCAATTTCTCGATGGTATCCTTTGAACCAACTTTTTTTTTTAATGAAGTTCAATTGATCTAATTTTTCTTTTGATGCTTGTGCTTTTGGTTGGGGATTTCTTTTAAGTGGCAAAGCCATAAAGAAGATAGGAAATTTTGAATCACTCATAAATTCTATAAAGGCTGCCTACTTGATGTTATGAACAGTCACAAACCCTTCAACCCACAGTCTGGGGTATGTATATCTTTCAGTTGGCCCACAAAGTGGCTTTGTTTTAATGGAGCTGAGGTAGGAAGTGGGGCTCAACTCCAGAGGCAGGGCTCAGACACAGGACGAAATTGAAGACTAGCTAAAACAGGGATGGGGGTGGAAGCAGTTTCCCATAAGACACACCCACCACTGGGCCATGTCAGTTTACCATTGCCATGGCAACACCCAGATGCTGCCACCCCATTCCATGGCAACACCCAGATGCTGCCACCCCACTCCATGGCAACAACCCAACAACCTGGAAATTACCACACTTTTCCTAGAAATTTCTGCATAATCCACCTCTTAGTTTGCATATAAATAAAGTAGGTATAAATATGACTATAAAACTGCCTCTGAGCTGCTACCCTGGGCACACTGCCAGTGGGGTAGCCCTGCTCCACAAGAAGTAGCGTCTCTGCTGCTTTGCACTGCCACTTCAGTAAAAGTCGCTGTTTAACACCACTGGCTCACCCCTGAGTTCTTTCCTGGGCAAAGCCAAGAACCCTCCCAGGCTAAGCCCCAGTTCTGGAGCTTGCCTATCCTGCATCAGAGCCAAGGTTTAAAAATCTGGAATTTCAGCCTCTACAGAAATATTTGAAGAACTGGCCATATAAGGCCATCTATTCCCACACTCTACAGGAATCAAGAAGTGGCTACCACTTTAGCTGGGCCCTAGACAGTATTTACTATTCTCATTATTATTAGCAGCTGCCTCAGAGCCTCAGAGGCCTAGTTCCTCTCTCTGTATCTTTACAATAAATCTTCTCCTTGTAGTAAATTGAATGCATTGCTTATAACCTACATATTCCCAGTAAAATACACGGGAGCATTTTCTTTTAGCAGGCAGACCGTAAAAGACATTAATATGAAGGGAAGAGAGAGAACCCTCTTCCTCTTTACTCTGGTATTTCCCAATAGAGCAGTAGCAGTACTCTCCACCTCCCCTTCATGTCCTACCCTGGGATGGTACAGATGAGGTCTTTGAGGGTGGATAGAAGGAGCAGGCAGGGCAGTGGGCTCAGGACTAAATCCTTGGCCCAGCCCTGCCTCAACTTTTACATTAAACCCAGGAGTCTTATTTTTAAAATGGAAACACCAGCTGCCTAGGTATTCTATTAGTCAGCATTCTCTTGGTTATGGATGGCAAAAAACCTTGCTCAAAGCAGCTCAGGAGAAAGGGGGAATTTACTGGCTCACATTCCCAAATCAGGGTGTCAGCAGTGTAGGCATGGGCCCAGGAATAGCTAAGGCCATGAATTGGAGCTCTCTCGACTTCCCACCCATCTCCTGTCTCTGCATTTCTCTGCAGCACTTCTGTAGTCTCTCTTCCCACAGAACTATCTGTCAAATGCCAGAGATCACAGAGGCCTGACACACAACTCCCAGACTCTCATCCCTATATCCTTGGCCAGAGAAAACAGGCCCTTTTTCTCCCCAGTCCAATTTGAGAAAGTCCAAGGAAAACCTCTGATTGGACCAGCTTGGGTGACCAATTGCATTCACTCATGGACCAATCACAGCAGCCAGGGATTGGGATATTCTGATCGGCCCACCTGGGTAACAGACCAACCCTTCCAACCATGACTCTGGTCAGAGAGATATGGTTCTGTTATGTAGATCAAATGGCCAGGCCAGGTGCAGTGGCTTTTGCCTATAATCCCAGCACTTTGAGAGGCCAAGGCAGGTGGATCACTTGAGGTCACGAGTTCCAAACCAGTCTGGTCAACATGGAGAAACTTCATTTCTACTAAAAATACAAAAATTAGCTGAGCATGGTGGTGTGTGCCTGTAATTCCAGCTACTCAAGAGGCTGAGACATGAGAATCGCTTGAACCCAGGGGACGGAGGTTGCAGTAGGCCGAGATCGCACCATTGCCCTCCTATAGTCCAGCCTGGGTGACAGTGCGAGACTCTGTCTCAAAAAAAAACAACAAAAACCAAACCAAACAAAACAAAACAAAAAGGCTAAAGTGTGGCAGGAGGAGGAGAGCATGAGACTGGCATGAGTTGATCACTGAAGGTGTGTAGACATGCCTGGGATGCATTTCTTAATATATAAGAACTATTAGGAATGAATTTTTTAAATGATGGTCAAAGGAAGAATGTGTATCTGGCACTTGCATTGTTTCAAATAGTGTGCCATTTACTTTTTAATGTTTCTTATGGTCTTGTAGGGTATTCTTTTCCCTACTTTGCAAACAAGCAAATTAAGTCCAAGATTAATTAGGTGACTTACTCAAAGTTCCCAAATGGACAAGCGACTTCGCTTCTACTCAGGATAATGCTAAACTCTTCACTTGTGCCACCATTCCATGCTGTTTTGTTTTGTTTTGTTTTGTTTTGTTTTCCCCTGGAAAGACGAAGGTTTAGAAACAGCAGCAGAATTCATCAAAGCCCCTGCTAAGCCCCTCCACCCAGACCTCTGGCTCCTCATGTAGAGGAGATCTCTATAGACCTGGATAGCAAACAGTTACCTTGCTAGTCAGCTCTGACTAATTTAAATTGGCCTAAAACAATAAAGAAAGAAGACGTGTGAAGCTGCCTCTGGGTTGAAAGATTTAAAAAAAAAAAAAAAAGATGCTGTGATAAATTGACAATGTCTGTCATGGGCAAAGGAAAGATAATTTAATTTCACCCCCAAATTACTAGACAAGAAAGTATCACCCTGATTATTTTCACCTCTAGATGATTTTTTTATTTTCTATTGCTATCCAACTTTCCTTTCAACATACTTTGGAATAACATTACTTTCTTTCCTAGCATCCTTCTTCCGGTACCCCCGAGTTCCTGAAATGCTGCCATGGTTAAAACATCATTTATTAAGATCCCCTGTTACTATACTTTGCTCTTCATTCTTAGCGCCTTGTGACCACTCTGTTTCTCTTATGCAAGCAGGGGTCTTACATTATTCTGTGCACATCTAGCTCCCGCATAGCTCAAAGCATGGATCTGCAGCCTGCAGCCTCTTTCTTATTTATCAAGACTTTCCAGGAAGAGCAGGGTCTTCACCATCTTCACCAGCACAGCTTTCTCATAACCCATGCAATATATATAATCATACATAAGTAATGCATATACAAAGAGATTCTTTTGCCATTGAAAAATGCACAACCGTGCAGATCCCAGATGCACACACACACATACACGGCTTCCTAAACCCTATAAAGAAGTGCTATAAACTCCAACTTTTTTAGGATGTGTGTGTATGGAGAGAGAGAGAAAATTTCCAAATTTATACATTCTACTCCAGTCCATTAGTGAGAAATGGGTGAAAAAAACAGTTATACAGACATATAATAGGATAACACACAGCCACAGTCATCAAACAAAGCAAGCAGTGGATCTACAAGTCCCGGTATGGAAAAGTCTCCACCATAGGTCATTAAGCAAGCAAAGCAAATCGGCCTATGGAAAGTTGTCAAAACATAACAAGGGTGTTCAAAGATAATGGGCAGTCACAGATACCAATATCCACCAACAGGGAGCAAAGCAAAGATGTATGAACAGTCCCATTTCTGATAAGACAATAATATATTAGCATGTACCTTACAAGTAAATCTGAAGGCCAGGCATGGTGGCTCACACCTCTAATCCCAGCACTTTGGGAGGCCAAGGCAAGCGGATGAGTTTGAACTCAGGAGTTCAAGACCAGCTTGGGTAACATGGCGAAACCCAGTCTCTACAAAAAGATAATAGTAATAATGGTAATAATTTTTTTTTTTAGACAGAGTCTCGTTCTGTCACCCAGCCTGGAGTGCAGTGGTGCAATCTTGGCTCACTGCAACCTCCACCTCAGGTTCAAGCAATTCTCCTGCCTCAGCCTCCTGAGGAGCTGGGATTACAGGTGACTGCCACCATGCCTGGCTAATTTTTGTATTTTTAGTAGAGATGGGGTTTCACCTTGTTGGCCAGGCTGGTCTCGAACTCCTGACCTCGTGATCTGCCCGCCTCAGCCTCCCAAAGTCCTGGGATTACAGGCATGAACCACTGCACCTGGCCATTATAATAATTTTTTAAAAATTAGCTGGGCATGGTGGTGCACACCTGTAGTCCCAGCTACTCAGGAGGCTGAGGTTGGAGGATTCTTGAGGAAGCAGAGGTTACAGTGAGCCAAGATTGCGCCACTGCAGCCTGGGTGACAGAGTGGGATCCTGTCTCAATCAATCAATCAATCAATCAAAATGTGAAAGACTATACGCCACCATAAAAAGTCATAATCCATGGGAAGTGAGATCACGAGAGACGTTTACTTTTAAGGTTATACATTTCTATAATGATTGAATGTTTATTAACAGAAATGGGTTAAGATTTTTTTAAATCTACTTCGTAGAAATGGAGGTGTCATTTAGATTTAAAATTCCACCTGAGGCCTCCCTCAGAAAGAAAGGAGGGAAGAGGGGAAAGAAGAGAGGGAAGGAGGGAGGGGAGGGGAAAGGAAACAGGGAGGAAGACAGAAGGACTAAATTAAGCTCCTCCTTTAATGTAGAATCGTAACCACTTTGAGCCCTAGGATTATTTTCAACTACGTGCATAAACCAAAACTATCAAAGGCTAACTTTTTAAAGTTGGAGATGAAATGCAGCAATGTCCTGAAATATAAAAGGCCCTATATCCAGACACAGCCTCTCTCCCTAAGTGCCTGGGGGAATTGGATTCCTCCTATAGCCTCTCTTTCCCACCTCTCTGAGGTTCCTGAGCTCTGCCTGTGTATGTCAAGATACACTTTTCAGTGTTCCGGTGCAGCCCTGTGGCCTAGCAGAGCTCACATGGCTTCAGTATTTCCATTTCCCACCTCCCCACCGGGATGACAGTGAATTCTCTCCCTACACCCCTGATATTTCCAACTGTTGTGTCTTGAAAGAGACACTCAGACTATTTGGCCCAACCATCATGGTCAATGGAAATGGGCTTCTTTGACATCTTTTCTCTCCAGATTACTTCTCCTCTGATCACTCCTCATGCCACTGGATCCCTTCAGCCCTTGGATGACAATCAGGCCTCACCTTGAGCCCCTCGGGGAGCCATCCCAGGGCAATCTCCTCATGGCCATCTGTCACATCTTCAGACAGGGCAGAAAGTTGTTCTTCCATCAAGTGGACTATTCATTCCCCTCCACAAATTAACTCTCTGCTCCTCTCACCCAGGTCCTCGCTGTGTTATTGTGACGCGCTCCATCCTTCCAGTCGAGGTGACTTTTCATGGTTTTCCTAGAAACCTTGGTTTGCTACCATGTATGCCTTGATTAAAAATGTGCTGTCGGGTGAAACATACCATTCGGGGGAGGGTTATTTGTTAATTAGTAAAACAAATCAGGTCAAATATTTCTCATAAAGATTTTGCACATCTGCAATTCTGAAATGGCTTACATTTAGCTTCTTAAGCGATTTTTTTTATAAAGAATAAACACAAAAGGAAATCTACTTTTTTTAGACAAGTTCTAGAAGTAGTAACAACAGAGACCTTATTTGTTCCTGTATCAATATTTTTTCACACAATCGTGCATCAAAAAAATCATTATTTTTAAACTATTGCTTTTGTTTTTGTTTGAATTTAAAAGTAGGGGCAGTAGGGTGTAATGGTTCATGCCTGTAATCCTAGCACTTTCGGAGGCCGAGGCGGGTGGATCACTTGAGGTCAGGAGTTCAAGAGCAGCCTGGACAACACGGTGAAACCCTAACCCTACTAAAAATACAAAAATTAGCCAGGCATGACTCGGAGGCTAAGAATCGCTTCAACCCAGGAGGCAGAGGTTGAAGTGAGCTGAGATCGCACCACTGCACTCTAGCCTGAGTGACAGAGCAAGACTCTGTCTCGTTAAAAAAAAAAAAAAGTAGGGGCTACCTAGGTGAGAGAGGCCATTTGACCCATTCTATTATTTGGGAAAGCTTTTTGCTTTGGACCATCCACCCAATATTTCATAAAATTCGGATGCTTTTTGGATAAGAGGTCTTCAAACACAGGGTTTACTCCATTTATACAATACCTCTTTACCTGTTCCTAAAATTATATGGGCAAGTTGCTCACCTCTCTCGTGGGCCCTGGCTGAGAGCAGGAGCCTCCTGTCTTTATTCACTGTAGCTCTCTTAGCATGGTGCCTGGCAGGCAGGAGCAGCTCAATGTGTGCTGCCTTAGTGAACTGCCATGTGTTATGTTCTATTTTTATTCTTTTTTTAATTTCTTATTTTTAGAGACAGAGTCTCACTTTGTCACCCAGGCTGGAGTGCAGTGATGCAATCATGGCTCACTGCAAGCTCGACCTCCTGGGCTCAAATGATTCTTCTGCCTCAGCCTCCTGAGTAGCTAGGACTACAGGGGTGTGCTACCACACCTAGCTAATTTTTTTAGTTTTTATAGACACGGGGTCCCACTATGTTGCCCAGGCTGGTCTTGAACGCCTGGACTCAAGTGATCCTCCCTCCTCAGCCTCCCAAAGTACTGGGATTACAGGTATGAGCCACCTCACCCCGCCATATCTTTATTCTTGATTGGTCTTCAATCAGGCCATGGCTCCCCCCAGCCTTGAGGAACTGGAACGGACAGACTGTGTCTCACTTAACTTTTTATTCCTAGAAACTGGCACAAAAGCCCTTAACACTTTAAAATTTTTTCCAACCTCCAGCTATAAGCCAGGCATTGTGGAAGATACAAAGAGAAGAAAGATAGGATTGCTGCCTGTGATAACCTGCCTTTTATTTATAGTAACAGTGATAAAAATGACTCAAATGCGAATGTTTAATATGAAACTGTGTTAATGCCATGCATACATTACTTCGTTTCATTCTCCCAACAGCCCCTTGATAGAGGGTGTCTTCCCCACCCCCACCCAACCCCGCAATTTTACAATCAAGGAAACTGCAGCTCTGAGCAATTAAGGAATTTGCCTTGATTCTAACTTGCTGTCAGCTAGAGAGGGCAGAGCAAGGATGCCCACCCAACACAATCAGGAATATTGAGCAAGACTAGGCAGTGTGTGGTTTCACATGCAGGATGATGGGAGGGCCAAGAAGGACACACCATAATCAAACAGCAGTGAGGGCCACTGTTCCAACAAAACTGCTGGGGTTGCAAGTGACAGAAATGGAAATCCAACTCAATGTGGCTTTAAAAAGAGAGAAAGGAAATTCATTGGCTCAGTACATGGAAAAGCCCAGCCATCTGAACGTAGCTGGATCCCAGATGCTCAAACAATGTCAGGAAGGCTCATCTCTAAGCCTGGGTTCCACTTTCCTCTGGGTTCCTTGCCAGGCAGGCGTCTGCTCTGATGATGGCACAGATGTCACCAGCTCCAGGAGCACATCTTGCAGCTTAGCATCCCCAGCCAAAAAAGAGGGCATCATTCCCGGGAACTCCAGCAAAGTCCTGAGTCTGACTCTTATCCCAAGCAGACTGCTGTGTGTGTGACTGGCCTGGGTCATTTTCCCACCCCAGTCAATGTGAATGAAGTTGTGGATCAATCTCCCCAAGCGGACATGGACCTCAAGAGGAAAGGATTAACCCCAAGGCACTGGCCACCAACAGGCAAAGATAGCACGATTCAACTCTGGCCACCATATTTGTTTAGCTTCTCTCCCAGCCTGATACAATAAAATAACATTTTAAAATTAAATGTTAAGTTAGTAAAAGTAATTGTTATAAATTAAATAGTAAAAATTAAATTATTTCCATTTAAAAGATGTAAATAAAGAATATAAATGAAAATTTTAAATATATGAATGAAATAATTTTTTGAAACTATGAGCAGCTTTATGATAGGCTGGCTGTGAGCTGTAAACTAGAAAGGGAGAGAAAGTTACCTGTAAATTTTTCTTTGTCCACAAAAATAAAGGCAGATATCTGAGTGAGCACCAGCAAATGCTACAGAGGCACTTCTTATTCCAATGGCTGGGAAGTGGTGAATTAATCAAGAATCTGTCCAGATGAGATACAAAAACAAAAAAAATATATACACAATATTTTTGAAAATAAACATTTTATTGTAGAGTGATTTTAGATTTACAGAAAAGTTTCAGTGATAGCACAGAGGGTCTCCTTATACCCCTCACTTGGTTTCCCCCCCTTTTTTTTTTTTTTTTCTTAATTTGAGACAGGATCTCACTCTGTCACCCAGGCTGGAGTACAGTGGTGCAATCATAGCTCACTGCAACCTCAACCTCCTAGGCTCAAGTGATCCTCCCACCTCAGCCTCCTGAGTAACTGGGACTACAGGTGCACACCACCATCCCCAGCTAATTTTTTTGGATCTTTTTATAGAGATGAGATTTTGCCATGTTGCCCAAGTTGGTCTCTAACTCTTGAGCTTAAGTGATCCACCCGCCTCGGCCTCCCAAAATGCCAGGATTGCAAGTGTGAGCCACTGCCCCAGGCCAGTTTCCCCTGTTATTAACATCTTATCATGGTTTGTCAAAACTAAACTGACATTGGTACCTTTCACCAATTTTTTCATTCATATCCTTTGTTCCAGGACCCAGTCTAAGCTACCACATTGCATTGAGTCATCATGTCCCCACAGTCTCCCATGTACTGTGAGATTTTCTCAGGGTTTCTTCATTTTTTATGACCCTGACAGCCTTAATGAGTGCTGGCCAGGTATCCTGTAGAATATCTCCCATTGTGGGTTTGACTGATGCTATTCTCATCTCATCTGGGGCTACACACATAACATTTTGTTTTAACTTCAAACATATAGATTATCATCACTAGCCAATATTTTGATGAATGATGAATACCTTTAAGGATGGGTTCCCTAATTGGAGTTGCACATCTTCCTTGCATGAACCACAGCCATAATGTACCATCTCTGAATTCTGGATTCGAGTTCTTTGAAGAGGCTTTATTAATTAAGAATGCTTTGGGTTGCAATTGAGAATGGCTTAAGCAATGCAGATATTTAATAATCTTATATATCAAATACTCTCCTCTCTCTCTCTTTTTTTTTTTTTTTTTTTTTTTTTAGACAGAGTCTTGCTCTGTCGCCGAGGCTGGAGTGCAGTGGCGTGATCTCGGCTCACTGCAACCTCTGACTCCTGGGTTCAAGTGATTCTCCTGCCTCAGCCTCCTGAGTAGCTGGGATTACAGGCATGCACCACCACACCGAACTAATTTTTTTTTTTTGTATTTTTAGTAGAGACAGGGTTTCACCATTTTGGCCAGGATGGTCTTGAACTCCTGACCCAAGTGATCTGCCCTCCTCAGCCTCCCAAAGTGTTGGGATTACAGGCGTGAACCTGGCCCCAAGAAACATTTTTAGGGGAGTTAGGAAGTGAGATGGGGAAGGAAGGAACCCGTCCAGATGGCGTTATCAGGCCAGCTACCACTGTAGGCACCTGGAGCTTAACCCTGCTGGGCAGCTCCGGGAAGCAGTGCAGAGCACACCCCAGAGCCATCACGCCAAGGGCAAAGGGCTGGGGGACTTATACAGTGGCTCCTGCCAGTCATCTGGGAGGCAGATCTGGGGGTGGGAAGGGGTGGTGCTAATTCTCCAGCACTTTGGGTCAGAGTAAGGTGTGTTTGTTTACCTGAGTCAGAAAATCCTCAGGTAAAAGGATGCCAGTGTTGGCCGTTGGAATCAGGCCTGTGTGCACTGCAGTGCAAGGCAGAGAGGATGTGGGCTGGGTCTGGGCAGTGTCCACTGTAGTCTTTTTACCTGGACAGTCTGTTCTGTCCAGCACTCAGCACTCCTCTCTCCCCACCTTCTTGAATCATTGAGGCCCATCTAAGCTTACTCCCTCCTTTACTCATATCCCTGATCAGCAGGTAGTGCTGTTAGGACAGCGTAAATCTCACTTCTTATCTGTATTTCTCACAGAGCCTAGCACAGTGCTTTGATGGGTAGAAGCTCTCTCAGTTGACCCCCGTCTAGCTTACTTCCCGATTAGCTGCTGATGTACAGTCCCTCAGCGAAACCCCTACCTGAGGCCCCTCGCTCACCCAGGGCACAGGCACCCCCTACACTTCCCTGCTGCTGACTCGGTGCTCCCCTTGAGTGTCCTGTGTTTGTGCCTAAACCTGCTTATGTCAGCTGTGATATAATTTACAATAAATCAACTAAATTAAGTGCATTGAATAATAAATGGATTAAATTGAACATTATGTCATCTAATTAGACACAAGTGCAAACATGGTCTTTTTTTTTTTGACACATGGACATGTATGTTTATTGTAGCACTATTTACAATAACAAAGACTTGGAACCAACTCGAATGTCCATCAGTGATAGGCTGGATAAAGAAAATGTGGCACATACACACCATGGAATTACTACGCAGCCATAAAAAAGAATGAGTTCATGTCGTTTGCAGGAACATGGATGAAACGGGAAGCCATCATTCTCAGCAAACCAACACAGGAACAGAAAACCAAACACCGCATGTTCTCACTCATAAATGGGAGGTGAATAATGAGGACACATGCACACAGGAAGGGGAACATCACACACCGGGGCCTGACGGCGGGGTTGGGGGGCAAGGGGAGAGAGAGCATCAGAACAAATACCTAATGCATATGGGCTTAAAACCTAGATGACTGGTTGGTAGATGCAGCAAACCACCAAGGCACATGCATACCTATGCAACAAACCTGCACGTTCTGCACATGTATCTAGAACTTGAAAAAAAAAAAAAAAGAGGAAGAAGTTCAAGTCCAGGCTGGGCCACACTGGTGGACCCCGTTCCTTTAAAAGGTCACCACCACTCGACTGCCAAGCTGAGATCTAAGGACCTCCAAGAAACATTGAACACGCTCTCTCTGCATGCAGAGAACGGGTAGTCTCGTTTTGGGTTCTAGTCTTCCCAAAGTGCTGTAGACACAGCGAAAATGGGAGTGCCGAAAAGTCCACCTTATGTCCGCAGACCAGGAACCTCAAGGTAGTTCAAGGAATAGGAAAACCAGCATATCACAGATACTAGGTGTGCAAGCTACTTTGCAGTGTTCTTCCCTTCTAAAGGGGTGCACAGTTCGTGGAGCTACTGCAATACCAGGTCGATGCGTGGAGTGGAGAGAGCAAGCTCCTATTCCATCTCCCTGCTCCAAAAACCCATTTAATATATTGTCCTCGGATAGAGAACATATCAGATATTAAACTGATAAGAACAGTTACTAGACTTGATCTTAGTCCAAAGGTCAAGAAGCGTTACCGTTGCTTTCGCCCCCGCCGTCACCGTCCCACTCTCATCCATATTAAAGTCGCGGTGAGAGCCCCAGCCTCGCTCCTTGCCTCATTGCCTCTGTCTCGTCCACACCACTATTGACGCCATTACACACTCGGGCTGATTTCTTATTCTCCACGTTTTAAAAGGGAAATCTTACACCCGTGCTTGTTCCGGCGTTCCCGGGCTTTCATTTCGAGTTTGCATGCCCCGCGCTTTCCCACAGAGTGTGGCCTCCAGGGTTGACTCCACCCCCGGGGCCGCCTCCTCGTGGGGAGACGGGGCTCCACTGGGGTCGACTTCCTTGTTTGTATGGATCGAGAGAAAAGACAGAATTGAAAGAGACTGAGGGCTAAAGAGAGAGGGGTCTGTGGAAGACACCTGTTGGCGGAGAGCGGTTCACGCAAACATGGTCATTTTTAAGAAAACTAAGATAAGTGCTTTGGAAAGATAATTTGCTAACAAAATTTGCTGTTAAATGGCTTTGAAGTGCTTTTAGGTTCACTCTTCTTTGGCAGACACTGTTGACTGGGTAACTCCACACCTTTTTCCCACCCTTTTCTTCCTGATCTGCTTCTGCTACAGATGCTGGAAAGCTAAGTGCATGAATTCCCAAGCTGTCTTCGTGGCTGGATATGTCTATGACCCACTTCTGACTAAAGAGTAGCTAAAAATCTGATGGGGAAGGGGGCAGTCTGAGAAAAATTGCTTTCCTGATATAGTGGACAGATGTACTTCAGCTTTTTCCTGCCTTGAATATAGATGTAATACCCAGAGGTGCAGCAACCATTTTGTGATCATGAGGCTACAAGCCAATATTGAAGACTAATCGAATGGAAAGAGAGACAATGCTTGGGTCTTTTGCGGAATCACGGAGCAACATTGATGTTGGAATGTCTCCCTTTAGACTAAGATGCCCTCGGCTGGGTGCGGTGGCTCACGCCTGTAATGTTCCTAACTCCCGCAAAGATGTTTCTTGGGGCCCGGCGCGGTGGCTCACCCCTGTAATGTTCCTAACTCCCGCAAAGATGTTTCTTGGGGCCGGGCGCGGTGGTGCACGCCTGCAATGTTCCTAACTCCCGCAAGGATGTTTCTTGGGGCTGGGCGCGGTGGCTCACGCCTGTAATGTTCCTAACTCTCCCAGAGATGTTTCTTGGGGCTGGGCGCGGTAGCTGACGCCTGTAATCCCAACACTTTGGGAGGCTGAGGAGGGCAGATCACTTGGGATCAGGAGTTCAAGACCATCCTGGCCAACATGGCGAAACCCCATTTCTACTAAAAATACAAAAATTAATCTGGTGTCGTGGAGGGCGCCTGTAATCCCAGCTACTCGGGAGACTGAGGCAGGAGAATCGCTTGATACCAGAAGGTGGAGGCTGCAGCGAGCTAAGATCGTGCCTCTGCACTCCAGCCTGCATGACAGAGCACGACACTCTGTCTCAAAAAAAAAGGGTTTTTGGGATTACCTCCCAAATAAACTATGTAGAGGCAAATCTGCATCACAGGATCTATTTAAGGGAAATACTAATTTAAGACAAAGCATATTAACAATAGTCACTTCCATTGATTGAGGCTTCATATATGGGCCTGGTGTTGTGCCAGGCGGCTCACATGCATTATCTCACTCACATTTACAACAATTCCACAAGGGAGCAGCTATGTTATTATGGTCAGGCAAAAAGTTGAGGTTGGCTGAGTGCAGTGGCTCATGCCTGTAATCCCAGCACTTTGGGAGGATGAGGCAGATGGATCCGTTGAGCTGAGGAGTTTGAGACCAGCCTGGGCAACAAGGCAAAAAAAAAAAAAAAAAATCTCTACAAAAAAGTATAAAAACTAGCCAGAAGTGGTGGTATATGCGTGTGGTCCCAGCTAATTGAGAGGCTGAAGTAGGAAGATCACTTGAATCTGGAAAGCAGAGGTTGTAGTGAGCCATGATCATGTTACTGCACTTCAGCCTGGGTAACAGAACAAGACTCTGTCTTTAAAAAAAAAAAAAAAAAGTTGAGGTTCAGCGAGGTTAAGTAATTTGTTCAACTACACACAGCTAAAAAATGGCAGACATCAACAGATGAACGGATAGGATAAACAAATTGTTTATACACACACACACACGCACACGCACACAGGAATATTATTAAAGTCTTAAAGGAATGAAGTACTGATACATGCTACAGAATGGATGAACCTCAAGAACATCACGCTAAGTGAAAAACCCAAACACAAGAGGCCACATGTTGTACAATTACATTTATATGAAGTATCCAGACAGATGAATCGATGGAGACAGAACTGAAATAGTTGCCAGGGGCTGGGGGAGGGAGGGAATGGGGAGAACATGCTTGATGAATGAGTTCACTTTGGGGTGATGGAAATGTTTTGGAACTGAGTAGAAGTGGTGCTTACAAACCATTGTGAGTACACTAAATGGCACTGAATTGTTCACTTTAAAATGGTTAATTTTATGATATGTGAACTTCCTGCCCAATAATATTTTTATGGCACAGCTGGGAGTTTAAGCTAGGTGACTCCAACCAAGAAACTCTGATGTCAGTGATCCTCAAAGGGCAATCCCAGAAAGCAGTGCAGCATCACCTGGGAAGCTGCTAGAAATTCTCATTCTTAGGCCTCACCTCAGATCTACAGAATCAGAAGCTCTGGAGGTGGGGCTCAGCCATCAGTGTTTTCACAGACCCTCCAGGCGACTCAGATGAGCTGAAGTGTGAGGAGGACTGCCCAGAAATCAACATGAGTCTTATTCTCTGTCACACTCAGCCAATCTCAACCCATACGTTTCACGTGAAAATAAACTATTTGTGGGTTCCTTGATATTAGGACTTCAAGGGCTCGTGTGGGTGTGAGTTTGAGTGTGTTGAACTCATCACACACACACAAGTTTAGCAGCCAAGGTGGGATCAGGATGCCCTTTCTTTCAAGGTGTGTGGACACCCCCTAAAGCACAGTACAGAGAGCTGGGCTGCATCACCTTGGCAGGGGAGAGGCCTTGGCAGGCCTGATGCATCCATCTTCACCTGACTGTCAGGAAGCTTGGGTGGGGCGGGGCGCCTGTTCACCAGACCAGCTGAGCCCAAACCGGCAAATGTTTCCCCACCATAAAACAGGAGGAGATTCAGGGGCCGTGCCAAAAATAAATCTCCTAAATATCCCCAGGCTCCGCTGCCTTCCAAATCTGTCCCTTTTTCAGTACCCAGTGAATTTACTAACAAAAGCAGTTGGATAGAGAATTGAAATTATGTTCCTTTTTATACTGGGTTTAGAGCTTTAGTTCAATTCCAGGGGCAAAACTCTTGAAAGTAGTGGTTCATTTTAAAAACAAATTCCAATGAAACAGCCAAAATACCCCAACCTGGCACATGGGATTCCCTTTTCAGTGTTCCATGGAGCATTAGTTCCTGAAGACGTTACTAGGAATGTCTGGAAAAAGGGCGTGGTGGACAACTGAACTTGAGAAAAGGTGTTTCCTTGACCCACCTTTTGGAGAGTCAGAGTGCACATTCGCATATTAAAGGCTCTGAGAGATCCTGCAGCACAAAACCCTGCTTAAGTGTGTCCAACTCAGGCTGTCACAAACTCCAAACTTATTTAAGAGGCAGCAGAGCCCAGCAGTTAAATGCGAGCTCTAGAACCAGCATCTGGGTTCATATCCTGACTCAGCCACTGGCTGTGTGACCGCAGGGAAGTTAGTCACCCTCTCTGTACTTCAGTTTCTTCATTGATAGATGAAGATGAAAACTGACCAAGTTCAGAGGGACCTTACGAGGACCAGCTGAGTTAACGCAGATACAGCAAATACAAGGCCTTACACCACTTAGCACATATTCAGTCCACATTAGATGTGTGTTACATTTTTAAAAATCACTTAATCGGGGTGGGGCGTGGTGGCTCATACCTGTAATCCCAGCACTTTGGGAGGCCGAGGCAGGTGGATCGTGAAGTCAGGAGTTCGAGACCAGCCTGGACAACATAGTGAAACCCCATCTCTACTAAAACTACGAACATTAGCTGGGCATGGTGGTGCGTGCCTATAGTCCCAACTACTCGGGAGGCTGAGGCAGGAGAACCGCTTGAACCCGGGAGGTGGAGGTTGCAGTGAGCCAAGATTGCACCATTGCACTCCAGCTTGGGCGACAAAGTGAGACTTTGCCTCAAAAAAAAAAAAAAAATTAATTGGTTTATTACAACATCTTGCCGACCCTAGTCCACTGAGCACATTTTTGGAAATGTAAGAGATACGACCTTACCTTTGTCTGAAACACAAAGAAAAGGACAATGGGCTGTTCCTGATAAAAAGGAAAAAGTTTAGAACCAACTGTCCCTTTTAAAGCCTAACTGGATACGGACTGAGCAGCAAGTGTGGATTCATCATTCTGGTGGGAGCCCTCTACCTATATGCCTGCTCTTCCTTTTTTCCCTAGAAGATTTCCCCTGGATATAGATTCCCTTTGGATGGTCTCCAAATATGTAGATAGAAACAACAGATAGGGGCTGAGCGTGGTGGCTTACGCCTGTAATCCCAGCACTTTGGGAGGCCGAGGCGGGCAGATCACTGGAGTTTGAGACCAGCCTGGTCAACATGGCAAAACCCCATCTCTACTAAAAATACAAAAATTAGCTGGGCATGGTGGTGTGCGCCTGTAATCTCAGCTACTGGGGAAGCTGAGGCAGGAGAATTGCTTGAACCCGGGAGGCAGAGGTTGCAGTGAGCCGAGATTGCACTACTGCACTCCAGCCTGGGTCACAGAGCAAGACTCTGTCTCCAAAAATAAAATAAAATAAAATAGGCCAGCCATGGTGGCTCACACCTGTAATCCCAGCACTTTGGGAAGCCAAGGCAGGCGGATCACCTGAGGTCGGGAGTTCAACACCAGCCTGGCCAACATGGTGAAACCCCATCTCTACTAAAAATACAAAAAAAAATTAGCTGGGCATAGTGGCAAGGGCCTGTAATCCCAGCTACTCGGGAGGCTGAAGCAGAAACATCACTTGAACCCAGGAGGTGAAGGTTGCAGTCAGCCAAGATTGCACCACTGCACTCCAGCCTCGGTGGCAGAGCAAGACTTCATCTCAAATAAATAATAAAATAAAATAAACAGGAGAAAAGATGTGTTCGTGATTTTTTTCCAATTCTGCCATCTCAGAAAAATGAGTAATTAGCCAGGTGTGATGGCAGGCACCTGTAGTCCCAGCTACTCGGGAGGCTGAGGCAGGAGAATCGCATGAACCCGGGAGGCGGAGCTTGCAGTGAGCCGAGATTGTGCCACTGCACTCCAGCCTGGGCAACAGAGCGAGACTCCGTCTCAAAAAAAAAAAAGAAAAAGAAAAGAAAAATGAGTAATGCTGTCTAGGACCTTAAGAAATTCATCAGTGTCTTCAAATGTATTCAAAACATACTTATTGAACTTTTATTAGGTGCTAGGCACCATCCTACGACTGGCATTATGGTAGGGAGCAAAACAGATGATGTCCCTGCTTACATGGAACTGTCAAAATGATTGACTCTGGGCTCTGTATTAGCCAGACAGAGACAGGCGGATGGTTGTGTGAATATTCATTATTAAATGCTTCTTATGCACTGGTCTTGTGTTAAGCATTTTATGTGTATTATCTTATTGAGTCTTCACAATAACCCTAGGCAGGCATGACTGTCTCCACCTAATAGATATGAATTGAGACTCAGAGAGTTAAAGCCTTTTGCCCAAAGTCACACAGCTGGTGGAGAGCAGTGCTGGACCAGGATTGATTGACTTTAGATAGTTTGACTCCAGAGCCACATTCCACCACACCGCAGCTTTCAAGAAAAAAGAAGATATGGAAATGTCTTGCCTTCACTTCTTTCCTTTTTCTGCTTTAGTGTCCTGATTCCCAAAAAAGAAAAAAAAAAGATATAATAGGGATAATTTAACATCCTCTGGATTATTTTACATTCTTGCAATGATCATGCATTGCCAGAAAAAATATTTTTGGTTTTTTCCCTCAAAGGAGGGATAAATGCTAGTTATAAAAATGCAGGCCAGGCCAGGTGCAGTGGCTCACACCTGTAATCCCAGCACTTTGGCGGGTGGATCACTTGAGGTCAGGAGTTCAAGACCAGCCTGGCCAACATGGTGAAACCCCATCTCTACTACAATTACAAAAATTAGCCGGGCATGGTGGCAGGCACCTGTAATCCCAGCTACTTGGGAGGCTGAAGTGGGAGGATTTGCTTGAGCTCGGGAGGTGGAGGCTGCAGTGAGCCAAGATCGCCCCACTGCACTCCAGCCTGGGCAACAGAGTGAGACTCCATCTCACACACACACACACACACACACACACACACACACACACACACAAAATGCAGGCCATCTAGAAAGGTATTCATGTCATTCACTCAGTAAAGCTCTGTGCTGCTGTTTGGTGGCACCCACAGCAGAAACAGAGGAGGGAGACTGGCATTGTCCCTGCCTTCTTGGAACTGAGAACTGGGCAGGGGAGAAGAACTGGGCATTTCATCTCAATGGGGTCGGGGACCTCCAGGAGAGACATTTGGGGCTGGGAGAGTCTGGCCTTGGGGAGTCAGGGCAGGTTCTCTAAAGAAGTGAAGGCTGGGCTGATAAAAGGAGAGGCAGCCAGGTGCAGTGGCTCACGCCTGTAATCCCAGCACTATGGGAGGCCGAGGCAGGCGGATCACAAGGTCAGAAGTTCAAGACCAGCCTGGCCAACATGGTGAAACCCCGTCTCTACTAAAAATACAAAAAATTAGCCGGGCGTGGTGGCAAATGCCCGTAGTCCCAGCTACTCAGGAGGCTGAAGCAGAAGAATCACTTGAACCTGCGAGGCAGAGGTTGTAGTGAGCCGAGATTGTGCCACTGTACTCTAGCCTGGGTGACAGAGTGAGACTCTGTCTCAAAAAAAAAAAAAAAAGAAGGAGAGGCAGCAAAGGGAAAGTGGGCTGTCAGGGAAGAGGCTTCCCGGTGGAGGAAAGAGCCTGTGCAAAGGTCCTCAGACTACCAGGGCCGAGGCCGGAGGAAAGGAGAGATGGCCTGTCGGACCAGAGAGAGAGGGAGCAGCTCAGGTTGGCAAGGCAGGCATGGGTCAGACAACATGAGGCCTCATGAGCATATCTTGTGTGGTCCGCAAGGCTTCATCCTTAGAACAATGGGCCCCACTGAAGAGTTACAAGCAAGAGAATGAATCTCTTAGAATCACCCAAATGCCACCACCCACAGTAATAACTGCACATGCCTTGCTGTGTGTCCTTTGCAACTTGGGTCCAGGCACTCGCATTCACAAGCGTAGAGCTATTGCCTTTTCGAATGCAGACCCACACAACACAGTCTTTTTTCCAGACTGCTTTTTCCTCTTAGCCATACGTGGTAGACATCACTTCAGGTCAATGCATGTGGCTCTGTGTCATTATTTTAATGGCTGCTTATTGTTCCATGACATTAAGGGATCAAACTTTGGCTCTCCAGCCTCCGTCTATGGACATCGGGGTTGTCTTGTTCTCCCTCCCTTTGTGGACACCACAACAGTGCCATCCTCACACATGCACCACTGCAGTTTTTCTTCAACCTCAGCGTGGCTGAATTCCCTTTTCCTCAACAATGTGGTCATCCCAAGGCCTGGCCTGCCCTTGATCTGAAGGTTTAGCATCTGAGTGCCAGTGGGGCTAAACAAGACGTATGGCTTTATTTGGCAGGGGTGAAGATGGCAGTTTCTACCCTGGTCCAAAGCAGATGGAGGGACCCGGAGAGAGATTAGAATAAAGAGGGAATTGGCAGCTGGGTCTTCCTTTGGGAGTGAGGGAGGCCAGCGAGGATGAATTAAATGTTTTAGAAAAAAAGGTGAAATGAGCTGGAATCCAGCCATGGGCTCGTCTTGCATGTGACAGCAGCACATATGTCCGAGGAAGCTGGACTCTGTCACGTATACTTTTCAGGGGAGCCCATGGTAGAGTGGAGAGGGGCACAGAGTCAGTGAGGCCCAGCCCATCTCACCCATCCTCATCCACCATGCCCCAGCCTCAGCAGCCCTCCAATCTCTTATCCTGCCTTGCCCGGCCTGCCCCACCTCGGGACCTTTGCATGGGCTGGGCCCTCCACCTGGACTGCTCTTTCCACATCTTTCCATGGATGGAGACTTCTCATCCTCAGGTCTCATTCATCTGTCCCATCTCCATGACGCCTTCACCAAACATCCTATTTAAAGCAGTCCTTCTGGCCAGGCATGGTGGCTCACGCCTGTAATCCCAACACTTTGAGAAGCAGAGGCAGGCAGATCATCTGAGGTCACAAGTTTGAGACCAGCCTAGCCAACATGGTGAAACCCCGTCTCTACTAAAAAATACAAAAATTCACCGGGTGTGGTGGCGGGTGCCTGTAATCCCAGTTACTTGGGAGGCTGAGACACAAGAATCACTTGAACCCAGGAGGCGGAGGTTGCAGTGAGCCAAGATGACTCCTTTGCACTCCAGCCTGGAAGACAGAGCGAGACTCCATCTCAAAAAAAAAAAAAAAAAGCCATCCTTCTTCCCTGCAGCACCCCCACACTGTCTGTCAAATCACCCTCTTTATTCTCCTTAGAGTACCCATTAAAAGCATCTTGGTTTTTACTTTACCTGCTCTGAGTCCACCATCCCTTCCTAGGATGAAGACTCTGTGAGGACTGGGATCTTGTCTTTCTTATTTCTTATTCCCCATTGCCTAGCACACTGCCTGGGACAAGGAGCCCACAACATATGTTTGATGAATGAAAGAATGAATGAATGGAGTCACATGGACCTGGGTTCACATTCCAGCTCTGCCATTATATGACCTTGGGTAAATATTTAACGACTTTAAGCTAGCTCCTTATTTTTAAAATGAGTATGATCAAAGCTCCCACCTCATTAGATGGTCATGAAGATTAAGAAAGATGATGCCTGTCATACCCCAATCCCAGTGCCAGCTGCAGGAAGTGTTTTGTGCAGAACAACAGGGAACAGAGGTCTTTCCAGAGGAAATCTGGCCTTTTCATGAACCAGTGCCACATTCAGTTCTTCCCTAGGCTTCCAAACCCATAATTCTACCCGGAACAGGTACACCACAGGTCTCTTTATGGCTGCTGTAGATAGTTGAAGATAATTATCAAACAGGTTCTTGGGACCAAAAATCCACCAGGTGTGGTGGTGGGTGCCTATAATCCCAGCTACCTGGGAGGCTGAGACACAAGAATCACTTGAACCCAGGAGGCGGAGGTTGCAGTGAGCCAAGAGGGTTCCTTTGCACTCCAGCCTGGGAGACAGAGCGAGACTCCATCTCAAAAAAAAAAAAAAAAAAAAAAAGCCGTTCTTCTTCTTCTTTACAACCCTGCTCAAAGATCAGTTTTTAACAATTAACAGGGCCTCCGAGGCAGGTTCTGACTTACTCATTAAGGCAGGAAACAAGCCTCTCTCCACCGTCCACTTACAGATTTAAATACCAATGATTACAGCCAACTAGGGCCACACCCATGAGCTGACCAGCAGGATTAATTTTTACAGAATTTAACCATTGTTGGATGTATCTATCCTTGAATTCTCAAATTCCCAGCAAGAAAACTTTGGATTTCTTTTATTAGCTGCTGCACATGCAGAGAAGACAACTCCTACATGCATGGGGTTGGTAGCAAACAGGCTTTCCTCTTTCAGAACAGCCAGGAGCCAGGTTGTTCTCAAAGCATCGTGCTCCCTCTGCTGGACATTGCCTAAACTGCAACTCCAGTATCCACATCAGCCCCCTCCTGAGTGCCTGCTACTTATCAGGGACAATGGGGACACACGACGACCTTTTACTCCACTGAATGAAAGATAATCCCCTGTCACATGTGACTTTTATTAAGTTATACATGGGAGGTGGGAGTGCGGACTCTTAAGATAATGAGAATTAAGGCTTTTGCCAAAATGAGGCCACACCTCGAAATCCTTTGCTGTGGATTTCAAAGCAAACTGGCACCTTGAGGGGAAGGGGCGGTGGGGGAGTGTTTGGGCTTGTTTATGCTGAGCAAGAAAGGGCTTCCTGTTGCTAAGAAGGCCGGATCTGAAGCTCCCAGAGCCTCCATGGGCTGCCAACTTTTCTTACACAACCCCCTTTGATGGCCTTGGCGCAAATTAATGAAACTGCACAGAGGTGATTTCCCTGGAAATCCACCGGGCTGAGAATTCAGGGAAGTTGAGGCTTGAGGCAGAAAGCCGGGGCTGGGGTGCCGCCAAGCCTGGGACAGAGGGCAGCAGGCGGACGCTTTCCCCGGGGTGCAGAGGTGGGTCCCCGGTCACTCAAATACAGGGGTGGGAGGGTGGGCCAATGAGGCCCAAAATGAGATCACTAGCGAGACCCCATCAAGCTCACTCCTTTCAACCATACGTTTAGTTGTAGCCGTTGCCTGCTAGAAACAATGTCTTCCCGTCATTCTTGATAAAAGTGGATTTTCTGCTGCTAAATTGAAAAGTCCCCGACTTTCCTTCTTGTCCTCTTCTGAACAGCTCTTTCCAACCCCCCTCCCTCCTGCCTTATGGAGATTACCCCTTGTTCACCATAAATGGCCAAAACCCAGACACAAGGCTGAAGCCCGTCCATGGGACGACAGTTGAGAGGGTGACGGCATTCCACACCACGGAGTGGGCCCAGGATGGGAAAGAAGGTGTGTAAGCCTCTACCCCGGGCCTGGAGGGATGGCCAGGTATACTGAGTGAGAAAAAACCACACAGAAAAGTTGTACAGTTCCATGTCAGACACCCTGTAAGTGGCCAGCAAGGTTTCTAACTTATCTGTATGAACAAGAGGACACACCCCAAATAGGCAGCACTTGCTACTTCAAGGGAGCCACGTTGTTTGACAGGGAGGGGAGACTGGTATGTCCTTTCTACACCTGGGTGTCATGAGTCTGGTAAGAAGAGGACCCAGCTCTTGCCAGGTGGGTCCCAGATGTGCCTCCGTGGAGCCTTTCCCTCCCTCCCACCTTGATTTCCCCTTTGAGCTGTGTTGTCAGCTTTCACCGGAACATAGCTCATGGCTCGTGGCATATTTTAGCACTCATACATCAGTCCTATTTGCCCTAGGTTTTGAACTTTGTAAGGCATGGAAATATCTTTGTAGCCCCTATATCTAGGCCAGCCTAGCCTACAATAGATGCTCAATAAATTCTTTCAAACTCTCTGGAATGAGAAGAAACATTCAGTAAATATTTCCTAGCAACTGGGAGAAGTGAATGACTTAGAGCGCACCACAAATGGAACTCCAATTGAATTAAAGAACTAAATAGAGAGAACCAAATACTCAGTGCATCGCTGTGGTTCTTAAATTTCAGCAGGCAGCAGCATCACCAGGAGGGCTTGTTAGTTTCTGATTGCATAGGTCTGTGGTGGGATCTGAGGTGTGCTCTTTCCAGTAGCTTCCCAGGTGACGTTGATGCTCCTGGGCCAGGGACCATCTGCTGAGAACCGCTGTCCTATGGTCTTAGGGTAACTTACTCCATTTCAAGCAAAGGAATAAATTAAAACAGAAAAGGGAGATTGGACCAACAGTTCTGGGACTTGGTTACCCATCAGAATTAGGCCCACCCAGCGTGCTGAAATGTAGATTCCAAGGAGGTCACCCTCCAAAGCTGACGGTGGAGCCCAGGAGTCTGTATTTTTAAAACAAATACCCCCAAGCAAGTCTAAGTCACAGCCAGGTTTGGGAACTACTGATTCACCTACACATATTTCAAACTTCAGAGAATGGAAAACACCACCAGAATGGAAGATAAAGAGAAAAACAAGGGTGGATTTGCATGGAATAAAATAGAAGGCTGAGCGGCTCACTCCTTCACTTCCTTCCAATCTCTGCTCAAATGTCACCCTTTGAGAGGCCTTCCCAATCACCTCATATCTAATTGCAGCCTGACCCAGCACTTCCTGTCTTCTCTACCCTGCTCTAGTTTTTGTCTCTGTAATAGTAATTGCCACCTAACATTAGGTATTTACCCACTTTGCTGCTTGTCTTCTGTCTCCCTCTAGAATGAAGATGACAGGAGGTAGAGAACTTGATCTGTTTGGCTCATTGCTATTCCCTGGGTGCCTGGACCATACCAAGCCTCAAGAACAATTTGTGGAGTGACAGAATGAACCATGATATCAGTAATTTGGGGTTCATTGAGTCTTGTTTTATGGCTTGGTAATGGTCCAGTTTTATAACTGTTTCCTGAATATCAATAAGGATGTGTCTTTGCTAACTCTTGAGTACAGAATTCCACAAATGCCCTGTAAGTCAAGCTTATTGCTGATGTTATTGAAACTTTCTACATTCCTATTACATTTTTGCCTACTTGTTTGTGGCAAATTTTTCCAATATAATAGTAGATATTGTGTGACTAATAGTAAACAAATGTGTGACAATTAGGCACATTACATACATTATCTCTCTTATCATAGTAATCGTTCCAGTTACTATCACTATGTAGTAAATTACCCCAAATTTCATGGCCAAAAAAACCCACCATTTTCTCATGCTCACAGATTCTATGGGTCAGGAATTCTTGTCCAGCAGAGTAGGGACAGCTCATCTCTGTTCCACAGTACCTGGGGCCTCAGCCTGACGATGCCAAGGCTGGGGCAACTGAGGGCTAGGGACCAGGATCGCCTGCAGGTGTCTTCATCACAGGTGTGATGTTGATGCTGGCTGTCAGCTGGGAACTGCAGTGGGGATGTCACTCCCTGAGGTCGTTTGACACACGTTGGCTTGGGCTTCCTCACAACACGGCAGCTGGGGTCCAGGAGTGAGCATCCCAGGAGAAAGCACATGGCCTTTTTATGATCTAGCCTCAGAAGTCACTCAGCATCACTCTGCCATACCACAGCCAAGGCCACATTCAAGGGGAGGGGACATGGACCCCACCTCTTGATGGCAGGACTGTCAAGGTCACATTATATGAAGAACATGTGGGAGGGGAGATAGTACTGAAGCCATCATTGGAAAATACAGTCTGCCCCAGCACCCCTCTGAAATAGATTTTATTGTTCTCAATTTTAAATTTATGAGAACTAAGACATAGAAAGGTTAAGTAACTTGCCCAAGAGCACTCAGCTAGTTAGTGGCAAAGTGAAGACTTAATCCTAGGTCTCCCTGACTCTAAATTACATGACTGATTGATAGACAGATAATCTATATGTGTATGTTATGTGTGTGTGTGTGTGTGTGTGTACATATATATAATTCATTTATACTCAAACTTATTTTAAAAAATAAAGTGGCTAAATGCAAAAAAAAATCATAATGTTTCATATTCAGAAAGTAATTCCCATAACTTATTCATCTACTAGTAGTATTTTTGGGTTCTCAGAAAGAGACTTTCTTACTTTACGTTTCCCAAGCATAAGGCTAGTTTTTATTTCTGTCTAATGCAGTTAAGAGAAAGAAGGTGAACTAACAAGCAAGAATCAATCAACTTTCCAGGACCTTGGGAGGACACAAAACTCCCCTCTGCTGCCTGCCCAGCTGAAAGAGTTTCTCTCAGACTTTTAGCATGGAGACAGCCCAGAGGTCGTGGGACCTGGATCCCAGGAGGACCAGATGAGCCCGCCTTTCTCCTTCTCTTCCCCTCCACCTGAAGAGCAGAAATAATTACCCTTCCCCTTCCCTACTTCACAGGAATACGCCAACCACGTGAGCACGTGAGATCCAAGTCACTGGAGTCCGAGCACAGAGCATTTTTTTTTTTTTTTTTTTGAGATGGAGTCTCACTCTGTCGCCCAGGCTGGAGTGCAGTGGTGCGATCTTGGCTTACTGCAACCTCTACCCCTGGGGTTCAAGCGATTCTCCTGCCTCAGCCTCCCGAGTAGCTGGGATTACAGGTGCCTGCCACTGCCCCCGGCTAATTTTTGTAGTTTTTAGTAGAGACGGGGTTTCACCATCTTGGCCAGGCTTGTCTTGAACTCCTGACCTTGTGATCCACCCACCTTGGCCTCCCAAAGTGCTGGGATTACAGGCGTGAGCCACCCCGCCCGGCCCTGCACGGAGCATTTTCAAGACTTCCCTGAATTGCTGGATAGAAAAGTGAACGGGACCCTAGAGACCTCGGGCTGTTGTGGGCATCAGAATCCTGGGAACCCTTTTTCGAAATACAAATTCCCGGGACCCCCAACCAGAGCTTCAGAATCCGCAGGCTGGGGCCTGGCACGTGTTAAAAGCTCCCCAGGTGACTCTATTGACCATGCTGGATGTAAACCAATGATCCAGTCTGAGGCCCATTATGCAGCTGGTAAACAGAGAACCAGGGGTGCAAGTGGCCCCCACATAGTGACCTAGAAGGTCAGTGCCAGGCTGGGACCCCAGCTCCAGCAGCCTCCCTAAGATTTCCTTAAAGTACGTTTTCCCTGCTCCAACGTGTGCCATGAGCTTGTTGGTTTATCAGGCTGAGCTGCTTAAAATAAATGAATGGCAACAGCAAATTTCCAGGACAGAGTCACAAAGGCCACCAGACCTTGGTGCAGGACAAGCTGTTCCAATCATACACGTTGCCTATTTTCATCCTCACTACAGGGCAAGAGACAAAACTACAGTCATGCCCATTTCACAGATTGGGACACAGAGAACTTGAGAAGACATCTGTTTTAGCTGGGCTCAAATAGAACTAAGTCACCACATCACTGCTGCCTCCACTTCCCTAATAGCTAAGCTCACCTCCCAGACACCAGTTTAAGCCTTTTACAAAGTCTAGGGTTGTGCGAGACCTATGTTGCACTAAATATACTCTTATTATTCCTATTTAACTCATGATCCACTGACACTAACATATATTGAGGCCTATTATGCAGCAGGTGCTTTGTCAGGTGCTATTCATTCTTCGTAGCATTTAATTATTTCAACAGAAGGCCCATTGCTCTACCCATTTTAGAGATCAGGAAACCAAGGTTTGGAGAAGTGAGTAATTTGACCAAATTTGCACAGCTGCTAAATGGCACAGGCGCCTATGCTTTGATGCTCTCGTCATAGTATATGGACGGGCTGGGTGCAGTGGCTCACACCTGTAATCCCAGCACTTTGGGAGGCTGAGGTAGGCGGATCACTTGAGACCGGGAGTTTGAGACCAGCCTGGCCAACATGGTAAAACCCCCATCTCTACTAAAAAGTACAAAAAAAAAAAAAAATTAGCTGGGCATGGTGGCTCATGCCTGTAATCCCAGCTACCCGGGAGGCTGAGGCACAAGAATCAGTTGAACCCAGGAGGCAGAGGTTGCCATGAGCCAAGATCACGGGCTGTGGCCTGGGTGACAGAGTGACACTTTGTGTCCAAAAAAAAACAGTATATGGACAGTGTACTGCCTTCATCTGGAGAATGTAAGCTCCCTATGGGCAACTTCCATTCTATATGTAACTTATATACTAATAGATAACTTATAAGCTACTTATCATAAGTAATTTATATATAGTATAAGTGTGGTTTTGCACACCATTTTTCCTCAATGCCAGACACACGCATAGCGGCGGGCACGCTGTAGGTCTTCCAATAACCCAGTTCAGTGCAATTAAATCTAACTCAACATGACAAAGACTGAAACGTTCAGCCCCTCCTGGAAACAAATAGTACCTGCGGTCCACACCTCACCTTTGTAGCTCCCGGCACTGGGCCCAGCACCCAGCAGGGACTCGGAAGACAGCCGTGAATGGTGAATACCGCTTCGAGGGGAGCTGTTTCCTCCTGAGCGTCCTTGGAGAGGATCTACAAAGAGGGCTTTTTGTTTGCGGCTGCGCAGCAAGCCCCCAGCAGGCCTTTGGGGAAAGCTGAGCAGAAAGCAGGCAGGTGGCTGTGCAATGGTGGAGGTGGGGACTGCTCCCCCTGGATCACCCTCCAGCACTACCAGTTCCCTCTCCAGAGCCAGCAACCCTGAGGGCTTCCAGCAGCCCCTCACTCCTGCCAAGCCAGGCAGGAAGCATGGCCTCTGCTTACTCCCAGTCCAGTCCCCTGAAGGGACTTGGTCTAAACCAGTGAGGTGTTTTCCACCGAAACTCTTCAATCAGCTATTGTCATTCACTGGCCTCTTCTCTGTCTGATAGTGAGGCTTTGCCTTTGGAAAGGTTTTGTTCTGCCCTTCGGGGACACCCAAGCTGGTCCTGAGATAGTGAGTGCAGCGTAGCTTTTCCGAGGGTGTGCTCTACTGTAGAGGGTCTCTACTAAAAATACAAAAATTAGCCGGGCGTGATGGTGCATGCCTGTAATCCCAGCACTTTGGGAGGCCAAGGCGGGGGGATCACTTGGGGTCAAGAGTTCAAAACCAGTCTGGCCAACATGGCGAAACCGCATTTCTACTAAAAATACAAAAATTACCTATGCATGGTGGTGGGCGCCTGTAATCCCAGCCACTCAGGGGCTGAGGCAGGAGAATCCCCACAGGCAGGTGGAGGTTGCAGTGAGCCGAGATCTGGGTGACAGAACAAGACACTGTCTCAAAAAAAAAAAAGAAAAGAAAGGCATGGTGGTGGCAGGAAGCACAGGAAATGACTCATGGGCATCTGGGAGGAAGCAGGGCACACTTGAGTGGAGAGGAGGGGTGACCAGGAGGGGAAGACAGGGAGTGCACCCCAACAGCAGGGGCGTTGCAGCAGGGAATGGGATTTCACCAGGAGAGAGAAAATGATTGCCCTGGGTCCTTGTTAATTGAAATACCGAAATTCCCCAGCAGCTGGAAAACAAAGGCTTCTAAAAGATTCACTGTGCACCTCATTGGGTCGTATCTGAGAGTACAGCGACAGGTGTGGCCACCACCAGCACACATCCCATTAATGGTCCACACAAGCACAAATTCACATGGTCCATTCAGTCATAGACTAAACATCCAAATATGTAAGCCTGGCTGGGCATAGTGGCTCACACCTGTAATCCCAGCACTTTGGGAGGCTGAGGTGGGCAGATCACTTGAGGCCAGGATTTCGAGACCAGCCTGGCCAACATGGCAAAACCCCGTCTCTACTAAAAATACAAAAATTAGCTGGGCGTGGTGCTGCATGCCTTAATCCCAGCTACTTGGGAGGCTGAGGCAGTGGAATTGCTTAAACTTGGGAGGCTGAGGCAGTAGAATTGCTTGAACCTGGGAAGCGGAGGTTGCAGTGAACCGAGATTACGCCACTGCACTGCAGCCTGGCCAACCCAGTTGAGACTCCGTCTCAAAAAAAAAAAAAAAAAAAAAGTAAGCCTATGCTATGGGTTCTTTCTCATCCAGTCTTGATGTCATAAAATATGGGACAAAAAAAAAATGTTGTAGCATATTGAAAATTTATCATAAATGTAAACAACAGGAACTGACTAGAACTCTGTCAGAGGAGACAAACATATATTTCCTTGACCAACAAGACATAGAAAAAGTTAGCAAAGTTTTGATTAAGCCAAACATTTTCTGAATTCCAGGAATTTTTACATAAATATAAAACTGTGAGTATAAGAGCATCTTTATTTTAATTTTTTAAAATTTTAAGCCCATCCTTTAATATTTTAGAGTAGAATTGGGAAAGTACCCCTCAGTAACAAGGAAAACTATACAATTGAGTTAATTCAAGTCCTGCTTTTGTGTTTGTCACTGAAGAATTCTGCGGCACACTGAAAATTTCGCTTTTATAAGCTTTTTAAAGGAGAGAGAAAGAGAGAGAGACGGATGACTCCAGCTCCATCACCCAGGGTGGAATGCAGTGTCATGATCACGGCTCACTGCAGCCTCCACCTCCTGGACCCAAATGATCCTCCCACCTTGGCCTCCTGAATAGCTAGTACCACACACAGGCTTGCACCACCATATCCACCTAATTAAAAACAAAAATTGTAGAGATGGGGGCCTCTTGCCGTGTTGCTCAGGCTAGTCTTGAACTCCTGGCCTCAAGCAATCCTCCCTCCTTGGCCTCCCAAAGTGCTGGGATTACAATCATGAGCCACCACGCCTGGTCTCAAAACTATGTTTTCTTCTATGTTTTTCATTTTATGATAATATCCTGGTATGTTTCCAGTTCACCTAGGGAATGGCTCCTCCAAAAAACTATGAAGTACTTATGTTTTGTCTATTTTCTGAAGACAGTGAGGGTGAATATTGTTCCTGGTATAAACCTTTGGAAACATAACTTTCAGGATCCTGCAGGCCGTTTAAATTATCATCCTGTGTTCAAGGCTTGTCTTCTCCAAAAGCAGATGGAAGTTGGCCATGACTTACAATCATGATTGAAATCATGAACCTAAATCTTACACTCTCCACACTCCTTATGCCCCCTCCAAATGTCCCATAAGAGCTCTCAGCTCCTACTTCAGGAAGGAGGGAGGGAGGGAGGAACAAAAGAGGAAGGGAGAGAGGGATATGGGGAATGGGAGAAAGAAGCAGTTTAGGTTACTTCAAAAACAGGGCTGGGTGCGGTGGCTCATGCCTGTAATCCCAGTACTTTGGGAGGCCAAGGCCGGCGGATCAACTGAAATCAGGAGGTCAAGACCAGCCTGGTCAACGTAGTGAAATCCCATCTCTACTAAAAATACAAAAATTAGTTGGGCGTGGTGGCGGCCGCCTGCAATCCTGGCTACTTGGGAGACTGAGGCAAGAGAATCTCTTGAACCCGGGAGATGGAGTTTGCAGTGAGCCGAGATCGCGCTGTTGCACTCCAACCTGGGCAACAAGAATGAAACTCCATCTCAAAAATAAATAAATAAAAATAAATTTAAAAAGCAGATAGCATGCTTGCTTCGGCAGTACATATACTAAAATTGGAACAATGTAGACAAGATTAGCATGGCCCCTGCATTTAAAAATAAAAAATAGGCCAGGTGCAGTGGCTCACACTTGTAATCCCCGCACTTTGGGAGGCCGAGGCAGGCGGATCACCTGAGGTCGGGAGTTTGCGACCAGCCTGACCAACAGGGAGAAACCTCATCTCTACAAAAATACAAAATTAGCCGGGCATGATGGCACATGCTTGTAATCCCAGCTACTTGGGAGGCTGAGGCAGGAGAATCGCTTGAACCCAGGAGGCGGGGGTTGCGGTGAGCCAAGATCGCGCCATTGCACTCCAGCCTGGACAACAAGAGCAAAACACTGTCTCAAAAAAAAATAATAAAATAAAAAATAATTTAAAAAAAAAAGCAAGTAACATATACTCATTGAACCAGGATTCCTATTTCTAGGAACTCATCTTACATACACACTTGGCCACTTGTGAAATGATACATATACAAGATTAAAAGACTCTTTGTATTAGCAAAAAATAAAAATAAAAATTGACAAGAACCTAAAATTTCATCTGGAAGGGATAAATTAATTACGGATTAAATCTGTACTATTAGGAGTTAAACAGGTACAATGGAATACACTGCAGCTATAAGAAAGAATAAAGAGGGTCCGTATTAACTGTTGTGTAATCATCTTCAAAATACACTGTTAGATGTAAGGGGTAAAAAAAGGGCCCGGGCGCAGTGGCTCACGCCTGTAATTCCACCACTTTGGGAGGCCAAGGCGGGTGGATCACTTGAGGTCAGGAGTTCGAGACCAGCCCGGCCAAACTGGTGAAACCTCATCTCTACTAAAAATACAAAAATTAGCTGGGCATGGTGGCACAAGCCTGTAATCCCAGCTACTCGAGAGGCTGAGGCAGGAGAATCGCTTGAACCCGGGAAGTGGAGGTTGCAGTGAGCAGAGATCATGCCACTGCACTCCAGCCTGAGAGATAGAGCAAGATTCTGTCTCAAAAAACAAACAAACAAAAAGACACAGCTCAGAACAATTCTATTGGATGCTTCCACTGTGTAAACAAGAATGAGATAAGACGTAGGTCCAGGTATTTGATTACATTTGCATACAATGTATCTGGAAGGACCTGTATGAGCAGGGAACCCCGGACACCCTCACAGAGGAGAACTGGGTGGGCAAGGGATGGAATCTTTTTGGTGTCTTTAACATTTTGAATCATATGATTGCATTCGCCTTTCAATATAAACATTAAGCTCAGTTGTGGTTTTTTTTTAGACGGAGTCTCGCTCTGTCGCCCACGCTGGAGTGCAGTGGCGCAATCTCGGTTCACTGCAAACTCCATCTCCCGGGTTCACGCCATTCTCCTGCCTCAGCCTCCCGAGTAGCTGAGACTACAGGCACCTGCCACCACGCCCAGCTAATTTTTTGTATTTTTAGTAGAGACCGGGTTTCACTGTGTTAGCCAGGACGGTCCCGATCTCCTGACCTCGTGATCCGCCCGCCTCAGCCTCCCAAAGTGCTAGGATTACAGGCGTGAGCCACCGCGCCCGGCTAAGGTCAATTTTTTTAATTGAATAGGCAAAAGAAATCCAGGATCACTCCATGTCTGGGTTTGGCCAATATTTTCCCAAGGGACCAGAGAGTAAATATTTAAGCTTTTCAGGCTAGTAAGAGCTCAATCACCACCACCCTCAGCAATGTCTTTGAAATTCAAAAGCAGCCATGGACAGTAAGTAAAGGAATGGGTGTGGCCACGTGCCAAGAAAACTTTATTGAAGATGCTGAAACTTTAATTTCATGTAAGTTTCACACGTCATGAAGCATTCTTCACTTGATTTTCCCCCCAATTGTTTAAAAAATGTGAACCCATTCTTAGCTCACAGGGCTGTAATCGGCCAGCTCCTGGTCTGTGGTGATGGTCTCTTCATTTCTGCAGTGATCTCACTATAGCTTAGGGGTGTGTTCCAGCTCGGGGCACGTGTGTTAAGAGGAATATTAACCAGCGAACTGGTATGCCATCAGTCTGGTGCCAGGATGGGAGGAATGTTGAAAAACTTGGGGCCATAGATCCTGAGGAAAGAAAATTTGGGATTAGAGGGCAAGAGCAAAGTGGAATGAAACCTGCCATCAAATAGGTGATGGGCTGCGGGAGGGGGATCCCGGTCTCAGATGCAGCGTGGCCAGGTAGGACAAGGTAGCTTTGGGGCTTCACCCAAAGGAGAAATATTAACCATTCCTAGAGCTTCCGTGGAGAAGGAAGCCCTGGAGCAGTGACCGAGATGCACTTAGGGCACCAGTGAATCAGTGGATGGGATGCCCTCGGTGTCCCCACCCCATCCCTGTCCTCATCACCTCAGGGCACATGCACCCTCCACGGCCAGAACCTGCATTTCTCTTTTCTTGCTTGCTTTCCTTCTTTCTTTCTCTTTCTTTTTTCTTTCTTTCTTTCTCTCCCTCTTTCTTTCTTTGTTTCTTTCTTTCTTCTTTCTTTTTTTTTTCTCTCTCTGTCACCCAGGCTGGAGTGCAGTGGCGCGATCTTGGCTCACTACCACCTCTGCCTCCTGGGTTCAAGAGATTCTCCAGCCTTAGCCTCCTGAGTAGCTGGGACTACAGGCTCCCACCACCATGCCTGACTAATTTTTGTATTTTTAGTTAGCGACAGGGTTTCACCATGTTGACCAGGCTAGTCTCGAACTCCTGACCTCAAGTGATCCGCCTGCCTTGGCCTCCCAAAGTGCTGGGATTACAGGGGTGAGCCACCGCGCCCGGGCGTCCTGCATTTCTTTACCTGGGAGCTTCCTTGGCTGCCACTGTCTGCTCTGCCCACCCACAAGGCAGGTCAGAAGCACAGGGAATTAACCCCCCTCAGAAGCAGCGCTTCACCCGTGTTGGTGGGTAAATGTCCCAGTTGTGTCCCCACTGGGAGAATAGCTCTGTGGGGTGCAGTCTACACCAAAGAGCTCCTCAGCAGGGCCAAGCAAGTGTGAGCCAAGGGAAGCAGTCACTCCCAGGCCCTGCAAATTTTTAAACTTTAATAATTATACATGGCCAGGCACGGTGGCTCACACCTATAATCACACTTTGGGAGGCCAAGGGAGGCGGATCACTTAAGGCCAGCTGTTCGAGACCAGCATGGGCAACATGGCAAAATCCCATCTCTACTACAAATGCAAAAATTCGCCGGCTGTGGTGGTGCACACCTGTGGTCCCAGCTACTGGGGAGGCTGAGGTGGGAGGATCACTTGAGCCCAGGAGGTCGAGGCTTCAGTGAGCCAAGATAGCACCACTGCACTCCAGCCTGGGCAACACAGTGAGACACTGTCTCAGACAAATATATATATATATATTATATGGGCTCGCAATCAAGTGCGTAATAATTTTTTCTTTTCCTTGCATTTTTTGAGGGGAAATTTTTCTTCCGAGCCTGACTCCTCTATGCCACCTGAAAGAAGACGTAACCTCATCTCATTCCGATTCCCTCCATGATTTCTGGGGATTTCTCCATCTCTCTGAGTTGAATCCAGTGATTCAGATGGTTTCCCTCGGCCTCCTTCTCCTTCCCTGGGGTTGCTCGGGGTCTCAGTCCAGACTGACACATCCACTTTCTCTCTCTTCTCTCAGCTCCCTTCTGAGCGGCGATCACCTGTTCTGCGTGTTTCCATGTCTTCTCTTGAACCCTGACCCAATCTTGAGCTTACAAGTTCAGAACGTTCCTCCCTTTGTTTCTCCTCTTCACCAGGGCCCTTAAAGTGAGGAGCTCCCACCTGTAGCAGGCCAACAGGTAAGCCTAAACACAGGAGGTTGCTTGTGTCAGTTACCTGTATGTCCCCTGTCTATGCAGCAGCTCAGGTATGTGTCCAGCAGGCATTTCCGATATTTTCAAGACCCAGCTACCAAAGGTGGCCCCATGTGGACCCGTCCCCACCTCAATATAGGGCAGTGACTCTGGCCAAAAATCTTGCTTGGCTCATGTTTCTTTCATAGTCCATATTCAATCGGTCAACAAGTCTTGTCAGGTCCATCTGCAAAATGTATCCAGAATTTTATGCTGTAGAATATTATTCAGCCATAAAAAAGAATGAAATCCTGTCCTTTGCAGCAACATGGGTAGAACTGGAGGTCATTATGTCAAGTAAGCCGGGCACAGAAAGAGAAATATCACATGTTCTCACTCATATGCAGGAACTAAGAAAAAGTGGATTTCACGGAGGTAGAGAGTAGAGTGATGGTTACCAGTCTGAGAAGAAAATCAGGGGATGAAGAGAGATTGACTACTGGGTACAAAAATACAATTAGAAGGAATAAGATCTGGCCAGGTGCGGTGGCTCACGCCTGTAATCCCAGCACTTTGGGAGGCCAAGGCAGGCAGATCACGAGGTCAGGAGTTCGAGACCATCCTGGCCAATATGGTGACAGAGTAAGACTCTGTCTCAAAAAAAAAAAAAAAAAAAGAAGGATAAGATCTAATGTTCAATAGCACAGTAGGGTTACTATAGTTAAAAATAATATTTTGTGAGTGTGTGTGTGTGTGTGTGTGTTTTAATACAGAGACGGGGTCTCACTCTGTTGCCCAGGCTGGTCTGAAACTCCTGGGCTCAAGCAGTTCTCCCATCTTGGCCTCCCAAAGGCCTGGGATTACAGGCATGAGCAACTGCACCTGACCAATAATGTACTATATATCTCAAAATAGCTGGAAGAAACTTGGAATGTTCCCGACACAGAAAAATGACAAATGTTCAAGGTGATTGATATGCTAATTACCCTGATTTGATCATTACACATTGTGTGCATGGATCAAAATATCATACTTACACCATAAGTGTGTGCAAACATTATGTATAAATAAAAATTAAAATTAGCTGGGTGCGTCTGCAGTCCCAGGTACTTGGAGGCTGAGTCTGTAGTCCCAGGTAGAGACTGAGGCAGGAGGACTGCTTGAGCCCAGGAGTTCAAGACCAGCTGGACAACATAGACTCTGCCTCAATTTAAAAAAAAAAGAAAGAAAAAAATGCCGGGCGCAGCGACTCACACCTATAATCCTAGCACTTTGCGAGGCTGAGGCGGGTGGGTCATTTGAGGTCAGGAGTTCAAGACCAGCCTGACCAACATGGCAAAACCCCATCTCTACTAAAAATACAAAAAAAAAAAAAAAAAAAAATTAGCCAGATGTTGTTGCACATGCCCTGTAGTCCCAGCTATTCTGAAGGCTGAGGCAGGAGAATCACTTGAACCCAGGAGGCAGAGGTTTCAGCGTGCTGAGAATGCACCACTGCACTCCAGCCTGGGCAACAGAAAGCGATTCTGTCTCAAAAAAAAAGAAAGAAATTTTAGAAATAATTTCTTTTAATGTAGCCATAATTTAACCACTTCTTTCATTGAGAACTTCTCGCTTCTCTCTCCCTCTCCCCTTCCTCCTCATGGCTCTTAATTTCTATCTATTGCCATCTCAGGACATTGTTTGATTTTCTCCACGGTGCATTTTGCTTTCTGAAAGTATCTTGTTTGTTCAATTCCTTGTGTGACGATTTTCTGTCTCCCCTTCCTCTAAAATGTAAGCTCCCTGAAGACAGAGACACTGTCTGGTTCACACCTGCTAGATGAATACAAGTGAAGGCATTGCAGAACTTGCCTTCTTCAAACATGTGCAGCTAACAACTTCCAGCACCAGAAAATTGAAATTCTCTTCTGCCTTTTCTTTAATGCTCTGCCTCCATTTCTAAGCTGGTTTTCTTCTGGGTCTCTGTTCTGATTCTCACACACCTGAGTGTGACTTACCCTGCTTCCCTTGCAGATGTCATTGTTCGTCCCTCAAAATGTTTGTGGCACATTTCACGGTAAGGCTCTGAGACAGCGCTCCAAATTGTGTCTACATATCTTCTGTTGTGGTTACTTTGAAGTTTGTTGAATTATATTGTTTTGACAGAACTGTCACATCTCAAAACGTGTTGCTGACTAAAAACATATGCAGAACCTTTTTTCCTTCTTTTTCTTTCTTTCCTTTTTTTTTAAAAAGGAAAAACTCTACCATCATCTTGCAACTAAACGTATGGCCACAGGAGGGCACCATGAGGCCGCACTTCTGCTCTATGCAAAGCGGGTGGAAAATTGAGACCTGACGGTGGGGACAGTGCAAAACTCTGGGACTTTTATTCTTAATCTCTTTCTTCATTCCAAGATCTACCGCCCAGTGGTAACACACCCTTTGGAGAGCAGGCTGAGAAAATCAAATACTGGTACAACATTAACAAATAATAATAATTAATAATAAGCTGTGAATGTCTTCCAGTTCGTAGAAACTATAAAAGCACATTTACTCAGATATACTTTGTTCTAAGTTATTTTTATCAGGGTTGAGTAAAAGTGTA
Source organism: Gorilla gorilla gorilla (assembly GCF_029281585.2). Classification (NCBI taxonomy): domain Eukaryota; kingdom Metazoa; phylum Chordata; class Mammalia; order Primates; family Hominidae; genus Gorilla; species Gorilla gorilla. The sequence continues at coordinate 82,975,713 of NC_086017.1, read as the reverse complement.
TAGATCAACAGCTATGAGCAAAAATGGAAGAAATCTGAAACTCCTGTAATGACAGACTTCAGGAAAATGTCCTCTATTGAAGTAAAAAAAAAAAAAAAATTAGCAAAGTGACAGGATTGGGATGCAAACCCTGGCTGTGTATACAGTGTCTGTGTTCTGCTATTACACTCCATGTTCAGCACAGCCCAATATGGGAGTCACTAGTCACATGTGCACATATTTAAATTTTAAATTAACTTAATTAAAAGTAAATAAAATTAGGCCGAGCAGGGTGGCTCACACCTGTAATCGCAGCACTTTGGGATGCCAAGGCGGGTGGATCACCTGAGGTCAGGAGTTCGAGACCAGCCTGATCAACATAGTGAAACCCCATCTGTACTAAATACAAAAAATTAGCTGGGCTTGGTGGCACATGCCTGTAATCCTACCTACTTGGGAGGCTGAGACAGGAGGATCACTTGAACCTGGGAGGTGGAGGCTGCAGTGAGCCGAGATTGTGCCATTGCACTACAGCCTGGGCAACAAGATCGGAATTCCATCTCAAATAAATTAATAAATAAAATTACAAATTCAGTTCTTCAGTTGCACTAGCCACAGGTTCAAGAGGTCAACAGCCAAATGATGCCTGCGGCTTCTATTGCATAGTACAGATATAGAACATTTCCAACATCATGGAGAATTCTATTGAATGGCAGTCGCATAGACAAAGCCTTGCAGTTTGTGCTCCTAACCATGACACTTTACTGCCTCATGGATTCTAGCAGTCTATCTACCTTGCTTATCTACTGTCATAGTTTCCCTTGAATTCAAAACAAAGTTTAAAAATATTTCATTCTTCTACTAAACAAGACGTTTACTTAGTACCTACATTTTACCCACCTATTCAATATAACATACCAAAGGTAGCAAAGCAAATAGAAAATATGCTCCCTGCTATTAAAAATTTAGAATCTAGGCTGGGCACGGTAGCTCATGCCTGTAATCCCAGCGCTTTGGGAGGCCGAGGTGGGTGGATCATTTGAGGTCAGGGGTTCGAGACAAGCCTGGCCAAAATGGTGAAACCCCATCTCTACTAAAAATACAACATTAGCTGGGCGTGGTGGTGCACGCCTATAATCCCAGCTACTTGGGAGGCTGAGGCAGGAGAATCCCTTGAACCCGGGAGGCGGAGGTTGCAGTGATCCGAGACAGTGCCACTGTACTCCAGCCTGGGCACAACACAGTGAGACTCCATCTCAAAAAAAAAAAAAAAATAGAATCTACTTAAATAATTGACTGAATTATCTGATGCCTACCACAGTTGGGCAATACTGTATTCCAGTGGAACAAATGCACAAGATCGTGGAAAAGCATTATATTATAGGCAAATTTAACTAATAAAATATTATTCACCCAATATTTTCTTGCACTCTTGTGGCTTACAACATTACATTTCTTCCACAGAATCACTGACTCACATAGTGGTTCAATCTATTTCATCTGACCAAAGCCTGTGTAAGTCATCTGCAATTCACCTGAAGCAGTGTATTGTTTGCTATATTACAGGCCCTTTTCACTTGATGTGAAATGAAATCAGAAAACCCAAAGACATCTTGGCTCTGACATGCTCTGTAACAGTGGCTTTTCTGGGACAATGATTTTGCAACAGAGTAAGGCCAAAATTAAACTTAGGTAGGAGTCATGATAGAGCAACATGCACAGGTGTGAGGCAGAGGGCAGAGAACTTGAGTGTGGGCAAGCCAGACCTTGAAAAAAGAAGTCATTCATCTCTGTCAACTATTTTTTTTTTTTTTTGAGACAGAGTCTCATTCTGTTGCCCAGGCTGGAGTGCAATGGCATGATCTCTGCTCACTGCAACTTCCACCTCCCAGGTTCAAGCGATTCTCCTGCCTCAGCATCCCAAGGGACTACAGGCATGTGCCACCACGTCCAGCTAATTTTTGTATTTTTAGTAGAGACGGGGTGTCGCCAGGTTGCCCAGGATGGTCTGGAACTCCGGCCTCAAGTGATCCGCTCGCCTCGGCCTCCAAAGTGCTGAGATTACAGGTGTGAGCCACCACCCCCAGCCTTTCCATCAATTTTATCAATGACAACCTCAAAGAGAACACTTGACCTTCAGTAATACTGCAAATGAGATGGTCTGATGGATTTGGAAGAAGTGGGGAGACAAGAATAGAAAAAGGCTTTCAAGGCCGGGTGCAGTGGCTCACACCTGTAATCTCAGCACTTTGGGAGGCCGAGGCAGGTGGATCACCTGAGGTCAGGAGTTCGAGACCAGTCTGGCCAACATGGCGAAAACCATCTCTACTAAAAATACAAAAAATTAGCCAGGCGTGGTGGCATGCGCCTGTAATCCCAGTTACTTGGGAGGCTAAGGCAGGAGAATCGCTTGAACCCGGGAGGCAGAGGTTGCAGTGAACAGAGATGGCACCATTGCACTCCAGCCTGGGTGACAGAACGAGACTCCATTTCAAAAAGAAAAAAAAGAAGAAGAAAAAGTCTTTCAATATGCACTTATTGACAGTTTTTCACATAAAAGGGGATGAAAAACAGAAAGTTAAATAAATAAGTTGCACATAAACTTTGTAAATTGCCCTTACACAGAGTTCAGGCAAAGTGGAGGCTGAGACTTTGGCATCAGAGAATCCTACTCAACTGTTAACTGGCTGTGTGTCATTAGAGAGATTAATTTCCCTCTCTGAGCCACCATCTTGCTTATCTCTACAATGGAGATAATAACAGTCCCTACTTCTGGGAGTGTAAGGATTAGGAAATTAAATCTTTTTTTTTCTTTTTTCTTTTTTTGAGACAGGGTCTCACTCTGTCACCCAGGCTGGAGTGCAGTGGTGCCATCTCGGCTCACTGCAGCCTCTGGCTCCTGGGTTCAAGCGATTCTTCTGCCTCACCCTCCCAAGTAGCTGGGGTTACAGGTGCCCACCACCACACCTGGCTAATTTTTGTATTTTTAGTAGAGACGGGGTTTCACCATGTTAGCCATGCTGGTCTCGAACTCCTGGCCTCAAGTGATCTGCTTGCCTTGGCCTCCCAAAGTGCTGGGATTACAGGCATGAGCCACTGTGCCAGGCCAAGAAATTAAATCTAAATCACCTGGTGCATAAAATGCCAAAATGGCTCCACTAATGACCTTTTATTTCACATCCCCAGCTGTATGACTTGAGAAGTGCCACTTTCTGGTGTCAATTTTAAAAGAAATGTCTCTGTGTTATTAAGGATTACCAATTGGGTCCCCTTTGAAGTTCCTCAAGAGATACCAGGAAACCTTTCAATAGCTTTTAACTCAAATAAATTTATGAAAATGATTATAACACCTCCATCATTGCCATTTGCCCTAGACATTGCTACCATAGGGACCAAGATGTTGTCAAGGACCTGCTTTTAGACTTTGTTGACATCAATGTCAAATCAATGGCTGAAATAAAAGCATCTTCAAAATACTTCATAAAGCAATTGAATGACATGAGTTGCACAGAACATCCAAGCCTGCTTGGAGTGCCATGTTTGGTCAAGGAGAGGGTGGAAGACGGAAACTCAAGACCCACCACCTGCTTTCAAAAAGTCTTTCTCCATAAATAATACAGGAGTTTTAAAAAGACAACAGATACCTCAAGCATTCACTGGAAGAATCACATCCACAAATTCTAATTTTGGGTTTGTATTGACCACAAGAGTCTGTGTCCAACACGTGTAAAAGACTTTTTGGCAAATTCATCACTTTATATACAGTTTGATTTTGGATACCTTTTTCATTTTACTTTTCTTTTTTCACGTCAAACGGGGAATGTGCCAACATCGTAACAAAGTCTGAGGGAGGCACAGCTCACATACGAGCGTGAAAACCCAATCATCACACTTATGAACTATAAAAGGATCCTGGATTTTATTAACGAGCACATTTCTGGGTTTTGCTCTGCCAAGCTTCATGCTTTCATCCTCAGGCTAGTCTCCTCAGAGATAGAAAGCAGCTGTTCACTTCAAGACCTGAGTCTGAGTTCCGTGTAGGAAGAGGAGGTCAGAGAAGGGAAGAGGTAAAGGGGCCAAGGGCGCAGAACTTTCTCCCAGCAAGAAAACATCACTCCGGACTTCTGCTTTCATCTTGTCGGCCAGGGCTGTATCACAGGGCTATTCCTAGGAAGCTGGGTGGCCAGCAGGTCGCCTTTCCACCCTTTATAGAAAAGGTAGGCAATGGCCAGGCGCGGTGTCTCACGCCTGTAATTCCAGCACTTTGGGAGGCTGAGGCAGGCGGATCACTTGAGACCAGCCTGGCCAACATGACAAAATCGCATCTTTATCAAAAATACAAAAATTAGCTGGGCATGGTGGTGCATGTCTGTAATCCCAGCTACCAGGAGGCTGGGGTGGGAGAATCATTTGAGCCCGGGAGGCGGAGATTGCAGTGAGTCAAGATGGCACCACTGCACTCCCGCCTGGGCGACAGAGTGAGACCCTGTTAGAAAAAAAAAAAAAAAACTAGGCAAGTGGAGAGTGACAGATAATGGCTTTGGGATATCAATCAATGGTCTATCAAGGGACCCAGCCATGAGTGTTCAGTGTTTTCCTTTGCCGGTTAAAGACACTAAAACACTACCAGCAACTCTCACCTATTACCCCTATCATTTCCTAAAAGAAAGGGTATTTGAACACTGCCAAGGCCGGGCACAGATGCCTGTAATCGCAACACTTGGGTAGGCCGAGGCAGGCAGATCTCTTGAAGCCAGGAGTTCAAGACCAGCCTGGCCAACATAGCAAAACCCCATCTCTACTAAAAATACAAAAAAAAAAAAAAAAAAAATCAGCCAGACGTGGTGGTGGGCGCCTGTGGTCCCAGCTACTCAGGAGGCTGAGGTGGGAGGATCACTTGAACCTGGGAGGAGGAGGTTGCAGTGAGCCAAGATTGCACCACTGCATTCCATCCTGGATGACAGGGAGCTTGTCTCAAAAAAAAAAACAAAATGAAAAAAAAAAAAAACCCCACAAAACCTGCCAAAAGAGGAGGAAAGACAATCTCAGAATAATGATCTGCCCACACACTGCACCATCACTTTCGTTTTGTGCAAAATTCCCCCCATTGCTCTTAGTTTCTGAGACGTTTTCAGTGAAACTTCAGTCCTGGGAGTGGTGCTGAGCGATGGTGGCCCTGCATTCGCAGCAAGATGAGTAAACCACAACACTGAAGGGCCTGTGGCCTTCGGAGACAGAAACTGGAAAAATAATGTTTTTCGGATTTCTTCATACAAACGACCATGGAGGTAAGTCTTATTACAAACTTACATGAGTTGTCATAAATGGAATGAGAAGTAGAGAAGGTGGAGGGGAGGGGAAGTGTCTTCAGGTAGGATACATGAGGAAATGTCTTCAGGAATAAATACACGAGGAGCAGCTGTCAGCCACAGAAGGCTTTCACAAAGGCAGCAGCAGGTTGGGCAGGTCTTGACAGAAAGTGCAGACAGCTGGCCCTCCCAGGATGGGAACGCTGACTCCACTCAAGGCATCTGGTTCATGCAAACTCCGACGCAAACCGTGGTGGGATGGTAGCTTCAAGGGGTCGTGCTGTCATTTCTCTTCAGTGAATAGGTCACGTGGCTAGGGAGTTTGAATCTTTCCCTCCTTTTCCCAAAGAAGATTTTGTACTTCTCACAAACAAACCATCCCATTTAAAGGAAGAACGCAAATTTTTCCTGGAAGAGCAGACTTGAAATCGGTCATTAAGAGTATTAAAGGTCATTTCTCCACTGAGAACATTCTAGGCGTTTCAATTATTGGCAGCAGCCCTTCAAGACGGTTTTTCTGCTAATTTTCCCTCAACCTCTTCAGTTGCATTCTGAATTTTCAAAAGTAGGACCAAGCTAGTTATGAGTGACTGTAAATTTGGAGAACGGAAATACACATGAAAATAACCACTACTGGCCAGGCGCAGTGGCTCACACCTCTAATCCCAGCACTTTGGGAGGCCGAGGTGGGCAGATCACGAGGTCAGGAGATGGAGACCATCCTGGCCAACATGGTGAAACCCCATCTCTACTAAAAATACAAAAATTATCTGGGCCTGGTGGTGCATACCTGTAATCCCAGCTACTCAAGAGGCTGAGGCAGAAGAATCGCTTGAACCAGGGAGTCGGAGGTTGCAGTGAGCCGAGATCGCGCCACTACACTACAGCCTGGTGATAGAGCAAGACTCCGTCTCAAAAACAAACAAACAAACAAACAAAAACCACTACTTAGAGATCACTGGGTGTGGTGGCTCACACTTGTAATCCCAGCACTTTGGAAGGCCGAGATGGGCAGATCCCACGAGCCCAGGAATTCAAGACCAGCCTGGGCAACATGGCGAAACCCCATCTCTACTAAAAATATAAAAAATGAGCCAGTAGTGGTGGTGCACTCCTGTAGTCCCAGCTACTCTGGAGGCTGAGGTGGGAGGATTGCTTGAGTCCGGGAGTGGGAGGTTGCAGTGAGCTGAGATCATACCACTGCACTCCAGCCTGGGCGACAGAGACGCCATCTCAAAAAATAAAAAATAAATAAAAAATAAAAAAAGAACAGAGGCCAGTAAACTTTTCCATCAAGGCACAAATAGTAAATATTTCAGGCTCTGTGGGCCGCATGGTCACAGCTCTACTGCAGTCCTAGCAAGAAAGGAGCCACAGACAATACATAAAGAAATAGCAGTGGCTGCATTCCAATAAAACGTCGTTATGGATACTGACATTTGAATTTCAAGTATTTTTTACACAAGTCACAAAATACTACTTTTCTTTGTGTTTTTTCCAATCATTAAAATATAAAAACTATTCTTACTTCACAGGCCATAAGAAAACAGGCAGTGGTCCCACGGGCTGTAGTTTGCTGATGATCCCTGAACTAGAAAATAAAATAGATAAAGCACTCAGGAACAAATTGAACAAGAAATATGCAAACCTCCATGAGGAAATTTAAACGTTTTTGAAGTCACAAAAGTTGACTTGAATAAAAAGGTATACCTTGTCTTTGGTTAGAGAGATTCAACATCCTGAAGATGCAAATTCTTCCACAATTAATTTTAAAATGTATTATGAGGCCGGAAATGGTGGCTCACGCATGTAATCCCAGCACTTCGGGAGGCCGAGGCAGGTGGATCACCTGAGTTCAGGAGTTTGAGACCAGCCTAGCCAACATGGCAAAATCCCGTCTCTACTAAAAATATAAAAAATTAGCCAGGCATGGTGGCAGGTGCCTGTAATCCCAGCTACTCGGGAGGCAGAGGCAGGAGAATTGCTGGAACCCGGGAGGCGGAGGTTGCAGTGAGCCAAGATCGCACCACTGCACTCCAGTATGGGTGACACAGCGAGACTCTGTCTTAAATAAATAAATAAATAAAGTATTATGATCCAAATTAAAGTAGCAAGAGATCATTTTTTTCTGGAATCACACAGCTGACTCTGAAGTTGATATGACAAGATAAATAAGCAAGATTAGGTCTGGAAAATTCAGAAAAAGAAGAACAAAAAGGAAGCAGCTGTACTAGAATGTAAAACACTGTACACATCAGCAACTAAGCCAGTGTGGTATCAGCACACGAATGGACAGACAGAACACATCCAGAAATATTAATACATCCAAATGAACCCAGGACTTACTGTGTGATGAAGGTAGCATATCAAATCAGGGTGCTAAAGATGAAGTTTTTAATAAATGGTACTGGGCCCTAAAGACAAACAGATCCAAACCTCATAGTACGCATCAGGATAAAAAGCACTGCAAGCAAACCAAATATTAAATGTAAGAAATGAAACCATATAAGTTAAAATGGGAGGAGCCAGATGGTGCACAGTGGCTAATGCCTGTAATCCCAGCACTTTAGGAGGCTGAGGTGGGAGGATCACTTGAGCCCCGAAGTCAAGGCTACAGTGAGCTGTGATCACACATTGTCCCTGTCCAGGCTGGGTGACAGAGTGAGACCCTGTCTCAAAATAAAATAAAATAAAATAAAATGGAGAAAGCCATTCTAAAACTAATTTAAAATCCAGAACCGTTAAAAAGAAAAAACTCATGAATTCAAATATATAAAAATAATTTGCTGATGATTTTTTTGTTATGCAAAGATCAAAGGAAAAAGACAAACTGGAAAAACAACATGATTGTAACATCACAAAGATTAATTTCCATAATCTATCAAAGAAATTCTAAAGAAAATTCTGAAATGTTCTAGAAATTCTAAAGAAAAAGACCAACAACCCAATTTGGAAAATGGGCAAAGGACGTGAACTGAGAGGTCACAGAAAAATACCAATAGCCCTTCAACCTGGGGAAAGACCTACACTGTTGGTGAGGCCATGAGAAACAGGCACCCCCATACAAAGCTGGTGGGAGAACAGAACATAAACCCTGAGGAAGGGGAATTTGATAGGAACTACCCAAATTACTGAAGCAGTTACCTTTGACAGGATCCACTTCTGAGAATCCTGATTGGAAACAAGTGGAGTGTACATCCACTCTAGAGACTACAGGAAAGAAAGAACAAGAGTGATCTCTACATGGAGTATGGTGTGAGCAGCAGGATATATTAAGTGAAAAAAGGCCAGGCACGGTGTCTCAGGCCTGTAATCCCAGCACTTTGGGAGGCTGAGGTGGGTGGATCACCTGAGGTCAGGAGTTCGAGGCCGGCCTGGCCAACATGGTGAAACCCTGTCTCTACTAAAAATACAAAAAAAATGAGCCGAGCATGGTGGTACATACCTGTAATCCCAGCTACTCGGGAGGCTGAGGCACAAGAATTGCTTGAACCCAGGAGGCAGAAGTTGCAGTGAGCTGAGATCGCGCCACTGCACTCCAGCCTGGGTGACAGAGTGAGACAATGTCTCAAAAAAAAAAAAAATGTGTAAAAAGCAAGGTGTATGCTACTTTTGTGTAAGGAAGAGAAATAAGACTACAGATAGATAGAGACATAGATAGATGATAGAGATATAGACAGATGCTAGAGATATAGACGATAGAGATAGATAGATAGATAGATAGATAGATAGATAGATAGATAGATAGAGACTAGACATTTTCTTTTTACTGTTTTGGGTGTTTTTGAGACCAGGGTTTTTGCTGTGTCACCCAGGCTGGAGTGCAGTGGCTATTCACAGGCAAGACTGTCGCACATCACAGCTTCCAACTCCTGAGCTCCAGTGATCCTCCCACCTCAGCTTCCCAAGTAGCTGGGACTACAGGTGCATGCCCAGCTAATTTTTATTTTTGGTAGAGATGGGGGTCTTGCTATATTGCTATACTGCTCAGATTGGCCCTCAAGTGATACTCCTGCCCCAGCCTCCCAAAGTGCTAGGATTACAGGTATGAGCCGCCAAACTCAGCTCTAAGATAATATGTTTTAATTCTTTTTTTTGAGACAAGGTCTTGCCCAGCCACCCAATGGCACAATCACGGCTCACTGCAACCTCAGTCTCCTGGGCTCAAGCAATCCTCCTGCCTTGGCCTCCCAAAGTGCTGGAATTATAGGCATAAGCCACAGCACCCAGCCACTATATATTTTAATTTGCTTGTATTTGCATCAGGAAATACTAAAAGCAAGAAACTAATAAAAATGGTTACCTATAGATTGGGAGCAAGGGGGATAAGGACAAGAGTGGGAAGGAGAATTTTGTGTCATTTTGACATTTTAACCATTTAAAATTGTCTAATTTTCTTTTAATGAGTTCACTTATTTAACAAACTTTAATTGAGCAATGCCCCAGGCATTCATGAATACCTGGGTGTCGAGGAGTGGATGCAGACAGAGAATGTGACAGTAGGCCAGGTGCAGTGGCTCATACCTATAATCCCAGCATGTTGGGAGGCCAAGATGGGCGGATCATTTGAGGTCAGGAGTTTGAAACCAGCCTGGCCAACATGGTGAAACCCCATCTCTACTAAAAATACAAAAAAAAATTAGCAGGGCGTGGTGGTGGGTGCCTGTAATCCCAGCTACTCAGGAGGCTGAGGCAGAAGAATTGCTTGAGCCCAGGAGGCGGAGGTTGCAGTAAGCAGAGACCGTGCCACTGCACTCCAGCCTAGGCAACAGAGCAAGACTCTGTCTCCAAAAAAAAAAAAGAGAGAATGTGACAGTATGCTCATAAATATGTATACTTCTACATATTAAAAATATATCTCTGAATATCCGCTTTGGTGCAATGGAAAATAATTCAGTTACATGATTAAGAAACCAAATCTAATTAGTAATTGAAAGTGCATGTGTATGAGAAAGAGAGATGGAAGTATTAGAGACCCTATTCGAGATGCAAGTGCGTTCTCAGAGATGGCAGTTGCTGTCTTCAAGGGAACCGAGCCCCTCTGTGGGGGACAACCACTGCACTCAACATAAAATGTCATTTCAGAGACACCATGTTTGAAATAGAACTACCTCCTCCCACAACCCTTCTTTCTTGCTTGCTTTATTTAGGATCATTGAACTTATCACCATCTTACATATATTTTTACTTATCTTGTTTGTCTGTCTTCATTAACTACCCCAGGGCCATACTCATAAGAAATCCCTTAATAAACATCTGTGGATGAACAAATGAGCAGATCGCTGCCTGGATTGATTGATGGCTCTTTCTGAGATGTTTGACTCCAGAACGCTGGTTTTGTTGTCTCAGAAACCTCGATGCATAAATCCCTGTGGCTGCTGCTGTTGCAAGAACGTATGCAAAGTTGGTCATCGCCGTCGATCCAATCGAGGTTATGTGCGTTGCTGGCGTAGCACACATACTGAAATTAATCACCACTGGAAATGTCTTTAGGAGGACTATACTGACTCCACAGTGAGACAAAAAGTTAGCATGTCCTCCAAAAGTTAAGGAAACAGAGCAGCAAGGAGTAACTTTGACATTAGGAGAGCATGTATTTGTCATTGTGGGGATGGCTGAAATTCCACATTTTCTTGGAGCTTAAGAGAGGAAAATACTCACAAAATTCCTCGGAAGAAATGAAAATGTCAAGCCAGGAGAGGCTGTTGTGACCGGTCCATGCATTGTGCAGGCACGTGTCCTGTTTCAGTGGGTGGCTTATTTCCTTACTTTACATAAAATAATGGTGTATGTTACCATCTTAGATGACTGGGAATATAGCATGTGGTTTGCCTGCCAGATAAGGTTCCATTCTCACCTCCAACCACATCCCTAGGTGCAAGGATGTCTATTTCACATTACCTAATAATTCGACAAAGAACACTTAAAAGTTTAATGACTTTTTTCTTTCCAGAGGGCGCTGATTTTAAATGTCTCCATCTCAAACTGCTTGAACCGAGCCAGTAATAGTCACAAGTCAAAATACTATGAGATCACTTAGAAGGGGACTGGTTAAATTAATTATGGTTCATCTATATACTGAAAGACTATGAAGCTGCTAAGGTGACTAGAGCACTTTCTAGGTACTGATTTGGAATATCACAAAACTCCAGTAAATGGGGAAGGAGAAAAAAGACCAGGTGCATCTATCTCAATGGGTTCAGTGTGCACTCACTATGAAAAGGGGAGTGGGGTAGGCTGGGCACGTTGGCTTACACCTGTAATCCCAGCACTTTGGGAGGCCAAGGCGAGTGGATCACCTGAGATCAGGAGTTCGAGACCAGCCTGACCAACATGGTGAAAACTGTCTCTACTAAAAAGACAAAAATTAGCCGGGTGTGGTGGTGGGCGCCTGTAGTCACAGGTACTCGGGAGGCTGAGGCAGGAGAATCGCTTGGACCCGGGAGGCGGAGGTTGCAGTGAGCCGAGATCATGCACTCCAGCCTGGGCAACAAGAACGAAACTCCATCTCAAAAAAAAAAAAAAAAAAAAAAACCCAAGAAAGAAAAGAGGAGTAGGGGAGAGGGAGTGATGGCCACCTTGTGCTTGCCAGAGTATGCAGTTATCTCTAGAAAGATACAGCACATTTCTTTTCTTCTTTTTCTTTTTCTTTTTTTTTTTTTATGGTGAGACGGAGTCTTGCTGTCGTCACCCAGGCTGAAGGATACAGGACATTTCTGCAAAATGCTTTTTTTTTTCTTTTGAGACAGGGTCTCACTCTGTCACCCAGACTGAAGTACAGTGGCGTGATCTCAGCTCACTGCAACCTCCACCTCCTGGGTTCAAGTGATTCTTTGTGCCTCAGCCTCCTGAGCAGCTGGGATTACAGGCGCACACCACCATTCCTAGCTCATGTTTTTGTATTTTTAGTAGAGACAAGGTTTCACCATGTTGGCCAGGCTGGTCTTGAACTCCTGACCTCAAATGATCCACCCACTTTGGCCTCTCAAAGTGCTGTGATTACAGGCATTAGCCACCACTTCCGGCCTGCAAAATGCTGTTTTTTGAACTCATTTGTAGGTAGGGCTTACTATCTACCAGTTAGTAATTGAAAATGCGTAAGTATGTTTTTTTCTAGTAGTTAACGGTTAATCCTTTTCTAACGGTAATCCTCTTAACAGCCCTGTGAGGTAAGGGCCTCATCCCCCTTATTCCACAGATGCACAGAGATCACACAGCCAGAAAATGGCGGAGGTGGGATGAAAACCCAGGGAATCTGGCTCCTAGTCCTGGAGCATTCTGCCCCACTGTTAAGACTGGCCTGGGGCATGGGGGAGAGGGGTGTAACCAAGGGATCTGGAAGCAAGGGTAGGTGGATGGAAATAGCATATACTATTTTGTTCTATTTGAATTTTTGTCAGGTGTAAACATTACCTATTTTTAAAATAATTTTTAAATTTTATTTTTAAAATAGATAATGCATTCAAAATGTCTAGCTGGAAAAACATGGGTGATCCATTTAGAAGGATCAGGTGAAAACAGATGGTGAAATACATGGAATGTGAAACCAAGAGCTTGGGTTTGTTGTGAATGATGAGGAAGCTTTTTGATGTTCTGAATGTGGGCAACTGGAAGTGGCTCTGAGAATCTTCAGCCACCAGGAATGGCTTCCTCTCTGCGGTTCACCTCCTCAGGGTCACCCTCCCCCTAATTCTACAAGCCCTCCAAGACTAGCCAGCACCTAAGCATAATGGATAACAACCACCGGGCTTTGGAGGCAGAGCCACTGATTCTCATTCTGACCCTCCACTTTTAAAGGGTCCCTGGGCAAGTTGCCTTTCTTCACCTTAAATATCTCATCCATAAAATGGGCATAAGATTAAGCACCTCACAGGGTTGATAGTATGGTTAAATTAGGTAATATATGATATGTGCTAAGGATAATGTCATGCATAAAGTAAGTGTTCAATTAGTGCTTGCTATTATTATCCTAGCATTGACCAGGATTGAAATCTCAACTTTGATTCCAAAAAAACTGTTGTCTTCCCCAGGGACAACCAGTATCTTCCCCTCTTCCCTTCATGTTTCTCCTTTCTCCCTGAAAAGAAACATCAGGTGCTGGACCAGACGTAGTTTATACCCATAGTCACTTAATGTTTCCAACAATCCTACCAGGTAGATACAACTATACCCATTTTCCAGATGAGAAAACTAGGCTCAAAGAAATATTGTAACTTACACAAAATGCCTCAGCTGGGAATGGTGAAGTTGTGACTTAACCCATATCGTGCAACTCCCATGCCACTCTCCTCTGCCCATTACACCATGCTACCTGATGGTCCTGCTCACCTAAGGCCAAACAGAACCTGACTCAACTGAGAAGCCTTCCCAGACTGCCACAGCTGCACCAATATGGTTCTCCTGTGCACCTATGCAAGTCACACACCAATTTGTTAAAATCTTGCATTGCTTATTTTCTTCAGGGTGACTGAATTCTTCAAATATGAAATTGGACTAAATCTACTCTTTTTAGCCCCCCAAATACACAACTCATGAAAGTTGCTACCTAACAACAGACATGCTTTTCTCCATCTGTATGTTGTGTGTACCTCTTCTTAACTCCCTTTGTTGGGATAAGTGAAATCTGATAGTCATCATTTCATGAAATTCCAAATGAATACTCAAAACACCTGGAATTCTTTCTGTGCTGTTGTTTTTTAGAGGGAACTTATGAAATATACTGGAAAATATTCCCTACCTCCTATATCTGGATACAGTTCTAATATTCAAAACAACACCATCATTATAATGATCCCAAGACACTGCAAATTCTATTGCAGTTTGAATCACCCAATATTGAGATATATTTAGTTTATGCTAAATCCCTGACTTTAAAATAACTGACATATTTGGCGAGCTGCTGGATCTTAACACACTTCCACCTTCAGAGTCTTTACTTGCACTGCCAAAGCTGTGGGAGAGGCATTTTTGACAAACCCACAGTGGAAACTGACCCACATATTTCAATAGAAATGTTACAATTGCTACATTTAACCACAGTAATACACTCAACATTAAGGCCTAAACAGCTTCTTGTATAATAGCCTCAAAGTTAGCCACATTTTAAATACTTTACATGAGAAACTGTATTCTGAATTCCAATCAAGTAACGATGTTTTCAGGTTGAAAGTGGGAAACTGCATGCATTCTTAAATACACATGGGAATTGTTAGTCACCAACTAAGCTTACCCTTCCACTCAGTAGCATTGCATGAAATGCAAAGAAAAACAGTTATCATCCAAAATGAAGACAGAATACTGAACCCATATTTATCTTTCAAATTCTCAGCGATTATAGGCAGCATCAAAAGTCTCACAAGCCTACTCAACTGCAAAAATTTCTTGCTGCAAGTATTACTAATATCAAGTCCCATTATACCATGCCTAAAGCAGGACTTGGGTAATTTAATGATACGTCCTCCTGTAGCAGCACCTATCCCCTGTAAGAGGTGGGTGTGCTATTGTGCTTTCTATAGGTGGGGGTAGCTGGTCTCATTCATGGAAATTTCCTTTGTTAAGATGCTCACTTTCTGGTGATACCGTCCAACTGCCCACTGATTTCCTGGCAAGGGCATTCAACAGAATGTACTGCTCCCAATCCCACAAACCTAGTAGCAAAGTTGCAGGGGTGACCTTAGCACACTTGAAGTGGGCAAAGTAGACACAGAATCGGTAAAACATAGGAATCTAAAGTGGGCTGTGGACCTACCACTTGCTTTCAATTTTGTTATCACTTGTCAAGCATGGGGCTAGCCTGTGAGGTTACAAAGATGAGTAAAACAGTAGAGTTGGCAGACTAGTATACAGGGAATTGCTGGCATTTTGGAATATTCATTACTTTTAGTTATGGGAAGAAAAACTCTGAAAATGTACAAATAAAACCTAAAGATGACAAACTCTACTGCTAAAGTTTAAACTCAAAACGTTCTGAAGAATAAAAGGGAATTGCATACTCTTCATTTTAAATAGGGAAGAGTTCACGCAGTTTATTCCTAGCCAGTGGAAAAATCAGTCTTCCCATCATTAGCCCTGAACTGTGTACTAGTTATACTACTTAGTAAACAAAATTAAGTGGGGGTAAGAGATCAAATATGAGAAGCTGAAAACTAAGACACTCTTAAGGTTAGAAACACACTGACTAGTACTCTCCTTAGTTCAGAGCCACAGATCTTACCCTCTACTGTAGCTACTGTGCGATAATATGCCTAGAGGGCCAGTCATGGTGGCTCATGTCTGTAATCCCAGCACTGTGGGAGGCTGAGGCGGGCAGATCACCTGAGGTCAGGAGTTCAAGACCACCCTGGCCAACATTGTCAAACCCCGTCTCTACAAAAAATATATATATACAAAAATGAGACGGGCATGGTGGTGCATGCCTGTAGTCCTAGCTACTCAGGAGGCTGAGGCAGAAGAATTGTTTGAACCCGGGAGGCAGAGGTTCCAGTGAGCTGAGACCGAGATCATACCACTGCACTCCAGCCTGGGCAACGGAGGAAGATTCCGTCCCAAAAACAAAAAACAAAAAACAAAAAAAAGCATAGGAAAGGAGACCCAGAGTTGAAAACAGAACCCTCCTCTCCACTTCAGGTAATTCTACACTTCTTGCCATGTAGTTGCCTGAAGGTGGGATTTCAAAAATGATTTTTTTATTTTTAAAGACGGAGTCTCGATCTGTCACCCAGGCTGGAGTGCAGTGGTGTGATCTCGGCTCACTGCAACCTCTGCCTCCCAGATTCAAGCAATTCTCCTGCCTCAGCCTTCTGAGTAGCCGGGATTACAGGTGCCCACCACCACACCCAGCTAATTTTTGTATTTTTAGTAGAGACGGGGTTTCATCATGTTGGCCAGGCTGGTCTCGAACTTCTGGCCTCAAGAGATCTACCTGCCTTGGCCTAAAGTGCTGGGATTACAGGCGTGAGCCACTGGGCCCAGCCTTTAAAATGATTAACACAAATATTGTAAATATATACATGCAAGCTAGTGCCAAATTATACCAGTGGAGACTTATTTAAATCTGGATTTTGTTGACAATCAGCATGACTTGCCTGGCAAAGAACCACAACTGTCAAGTCAGATGCACCTTCTGCTGGAACACCTTGTCACCACGTAAGAAACAGGGCTGTAACAAAGTCATGCATTGAGTTTCCTCAGTTAAGGATGTGAGGTGGGTGGTGGCGCAGGGTGGGGGGGGGGGGGTTGGGGGAGAAAGGTGGGGGAGTCGGAGTGGCAGCAGGGCAAATAAACCATTATGGCACATAAAATAATTACACACATAAAAATATTCTAATTTATATTTTATTGCATTATGAAAATAATACATTTGCCAAAGTAATCTAGGCTCCAAGTTGAAATAAAAGAAAATCCTGAAGAGTGTACTGATTTTTAAAATGTGAAATAGTAAGATGTATTCTAACCAATACATACTAGCACTCTTATTAGGCCAAAACCCAGTAAACCTAATTTTTATAATTCCATATGAAATTACAAGGTGTTTTGCATTCATTCATTTTATGATTAGCACAAATCTTGAGAACTGACCCTCATTTTATCAAAACCAATGTTAAATTCCTGTTCAGAAGACAATTTGAAACACTACCAAAAATTTTTAATTCCTTTGGTTTTGTAAGTTGCATTTTCATCCTTACCATGTTACATTTTTTTCCATAATCAAACATTGTAGCAGCTTTAGATTCTGCCCAAGTACCTTTAAGTAAACTAGTATATTACATTTACATTATTTGAAAAGTTGATTTTACAAATGCAAAAATGCATAAATACATGCCTATCTACACCGGCAAAACAAAATACTCTGAATCTCAATGCTTTAACAAGCCACACCTTCTGGCCGAGGATTTCTGGGATGCCTTTCCAAGCCACAGGGCCTGGCTGGCAATTCCACTACTCCAAAACACACGTCTGAAAGGTGTAGTTACAATAAACCCTAAGCAGGTTAAATTTATCTAATAATCAACATTTAAAATATGACATTTTCACTACTTCTGCTACATTTTTCAGAACTGAAAATATATTTTTCAAAAATGTACAAGGATATTTTCACTTTTTAAAAGGGAAAAGTGCTAGAAACATAATACATATATATATATATATATATATATATCTCACTTTCCTCATCACCATCTTCAAATTTTTTTTACATGTTGGGTTATAGTCTAGAGAACAGGTAAGCAATCTGCTCAAGGTCAGAAACAAAACATCTTTAATCACTGAGGTCTCCATTCTTCATTTAGATCTTTTAACAGGACTTTGCTTGATATATGTTAAGAAATATGCCTAAAATCACTTCTGTTCAGAAGTGAATCAGTTACTATTAGAATTGATTCATAAATGAATCAGTTACTATTAGAACTGACATTTTCATTAAGCAAAGTCTGTGTTAAGTGCACCTATGAATACCTGCGGAAATTTACTTCCAAATGGCCATCAATATCTAAAACCAGCTGAACAAGGTTTCCCAATTTAACTACAGAAGTATTCCACCTACCCTAAAGATATTCCATGAGCATTCTACAATTATCTGTATAAACAGCAACAAGTTTGATCTATGATCAACATATGAATATCTAATAAATATTAAAACTATTAAACTATAGATTAAAATGCAGATCTCTCATAGAGTTAAGTGATGTCATTTTGGTACATTCACCATTATTGTACTTTATTTAATAAAGAAATACATTTGCCCTCGCAAATATAGCAATTGCAAGTTTACAAATAAAACCACAGACCTGAAAGTCATAATGCTAAATCTTCAACTTATAACCAACAAAAGTAAATCAATTTGTTTACAAATGGTCCATGGCACTACAATTAAAATAAAAAATATCAAAGGTCACAGGATCTTAGGTAGGTTTACTGACAATTTCATAAATATTCAAAAGAAAATCTCAAAATTTGTAAACTTAAATTTGCTTCATTTTAACATTTTTGAAAAAATTTTAAACAATTTACAATGGTTAATTTTTCTCCCCTCATGGGTATAGTAAATCAATATTCAGATTTTATTTCAACTATTAGACATAGTCATAAATATATCATCTAGCTGTTGTGAACTTGACAGTCAAGTCAGTCAGTAGTATATTATCCTACAAACATAAATGGATCCAAATCGTTTTGGTATTTATAGCCATGATGATTTAAGTAGTCAAAATGCAAAACTTGTGGTTGCCCCCCAAATCACCCAAAAGCATATTATACAGTGTCAGAAACTGTTTGCATCAGTTTTAGAAGCTCATCTGTGTAGTTCAGGTATCTGAAACTAAAAAAGGGGGGATTCTTTCATATTTTGATAAAAATGTACTCGAATATTTCATAACATTAATATTTATTGCTTTATATGAATACTGTATTGAAAGCCCAAGCATTCAGTTTACACACAGAAATTATACAATTATATACCGCTTCACAAAGGCAGTGAACACATTACATTCTACAAAATCTACTTTACAGAAATTTAAAAACTTTAAATATCAAAAGGTACAGCTGAAGAAACAGGTATAAATTTGGCAGCCAGTAATTTTGACAGGGAAGTTGCAGCTTGCATGACTTTAAATATGTAAATTTGAAAATACTGAATTTCGAGTAATCATTGTGCTTTGTGTTGATCTGAAAAATATAACACTGGCTGTCGAAGAAGCATGTTCAAAAATATTTAATTCACTTCAAAATGTCATACAAATTACGGTGGTTTCTATGCACCCCTAAAGCTTCAGTCATTTAGCTCAGGTACATACTAAAGTAATATATTAATTCTTCCAGTACAGTGGTGTTTCATACCATTGACATTTGCATACCCTAGAATAATTTAGAAAGACATGTGTAATATTCACAATGTTCAGAAAAGCAAGCAAAAGGTCAAGGAACCTGCTTGGTTCTTCTGAGATGGTCTCATATCAGCTTCATAAACATTCATTCTACAAAATAGTAAGCTAACATTTGAACACAATTTCCAAGATAAAGCATATTTTCTCATAAATAATGAAGTCTTTTTCTCAGGCACCTCAGAAGTATACAAAAGAATTTGAGTTTGAACAGATCTCTTGGAATGTGTTTAACCTGGTATTTCAACAGACTTAAGATTTCCAGGGTTTCACAAGGGCCAGATTTTATTTCAATTACTCAGAAGAGAAAGAAAATGTCTTCTGAAAGAGGTGAACTCAATCATTACCAATAGAAAAAGTATCCACTGTATTCAACTCTTATAGAAACAGAAAAATATAACATTTCCCCCCTTAGAATAATATATATATATATATGTATGTATATATGACTTAAAGTTCCATTGTACATAGCCAAACAATAAAATCTGGAAACCAGCATGAAACCCTATAATTCACATGGTAAAATGTTGAAACTATGACCAAAATATGAAAACTGCTAGAGCTATCAGAAAGAGACAAGACAAAAAGCTTCTTGCATATGTATAAACTAAATGTGATAATCTCGAAAAACTTTTCAAAATTATAATTACCTTCCAGTTTAAAAACTTCAATCCTAAATTAAAAAAAAAAAAAAATCTATACACAAACCACTGATTTGCCCAGACCAAAAAAAGAAAGAAAGAAAAGTCAGCGGTAAGGTAAGCAGGACCCAGAGGAGCTGATATTCACAGTTCTTACATGTACAACTCTTTCAGGAATTATCCAAAAAGTACTTTATTTTACAACCTGCTTCTCTTGTAAAACTAAAGGTCCATTTTATTACATAAAAGTTTTATACAGTGTTAAAACCAGAACTGTATGTAAAATACTGCATCTAAATGTTTCTAAATAGTTAGTCTTGTTCCATTGGTTCATCGGTGACTTCTGTGGCTTCGTCATCATTTTCCATGGATGATTCTGAAAGAATCTCTCCAGTTTTACTGGAATTGGATCCTACTAATTCTTCTGTTTCACGGCAGTCAGAAGAACTACTACTTACAGGGCCTTCGTTTTCACTACCTTCAGAATGTAGCAAATCTTTCTCAGCTTGAGACACATCAGATTCCTCCATTTGATTATTTTCCTCAGAAGTCTCTTCATTCACAGTTAAGGCATCATCAGATTCTTTTTCTTGATTTTTTCTTTCTGGGATCATTTCTCTTGATGTCATAAAAGACTCTAAAAATAAGCAAATGTTGTTGTAGTTAAATTTTATTTTCAAAATACCTCCACAGTTAAGTTTCATGAATTCTGATATTCTATAGTTCAAATCACATCCCCTGAAATTCAGCAGCAACTACATACAGGTGGGAGAAAAGCCCAACATCAGCATTATAAGGAGTTCCATTACGTAAAATTCTTTCACGAAAAAAATGAAGTACAAGAATTTGAGGATCTCCTTACTCCACCCTTTTACAGATGGTCTCTAAATACCTTCTTCTTCCTCTTCATCCTCTTCTTCATCCTCTTCTGTACAGTGCTGCCGGGTACAATGGCTATCTTTGTCTTTATCCTGAGATGAAGATGATGCTTCTGTTTCTCCTACCATAACTGAAGAAATTTCGCTGGAAGTCGTTTGACTGGCTGTTTCTCTGACTTCACCTTCTTTGTCAAACCTGAGTCTTTTTACCTCATGCCCCTCAGCTTCCACAGCTTCTTCATCTGGATGTTTATTTTTCAAAGGGCTCACTGAGGAAACTTCTGATTCAGATGTCGAAGAGTCACTGTAAATGTTTTTTTAAAGTGTCATTAATAAGATTATTTTCCCCATCTTCTACATCCCCATTTTTAAGGTTAAATAATGTTTTAAATTGTATTTCAGTGTCAAAGTTAAATTATAACACCTGAACAAAGAAAAACACAAGAGAATAATTTCAAGGTAAACTAAACTGTTTGATGAATAATTCCCAGTAGGACTCAGAAAAGCTATATGACCTTTCTGTGCAATTCTCCAGTAAGTTAAATATTCTCCTACAATAAACCCGCAAGTCTTCCATACGGACGTACTCTCTTAAGTCCTCTCCCTCATTTAGTCTTCCTTCCCTTAATGTGATACAGAAAATTTGAAGATATAAACAAAAGGTGTACTTTTATGAACTACAATGAGAAACGACTCACAAAATCAACTTATTTATAAAGATCGTTTCTTTTCAAGTAACTTTCAGAAACAACAAATGAAATGGATCATCATATCTACGTTACTTTTAGACCCTACATAAACAGTCTCCACAAATTAGCAGTTTTAAGTCTTGTCTATGTCCACCTTCAACATTTGCTACAGCTGCAAAGAGAAGCCAGTGCTCCTATAAACCGCATGAAAACCTTGTTCTGTCCCTCAGAACTTATAAATAGTAAGTGATAAGTACTGATTAAATGTTAACTTTAACTTTTAATAAAAACACTGTTTTTACATATAAAACATACAAACCTGTGATTTTTCTCCTCATTTTGCTGCAAATTTGCCTCTTTGCTGTCTGTGCTCTCAGGCAACCCATTTGTTGTCATGGGGGCTGACAAAGAAACCTTTGGTCGATTAAGTGGCCTGGGTGTCCCAGGCCCATTTATATTAGACCTATAATAAGATAAATGAACATCATTTCCTATTTTTATAAAAAGTCATCCCTCTTAAGGTATGTTGATGTGAATACATCACAGAAGTATTTGCTGCAACTTTGTTTTCAGGCCCATGCCTTACCAAATTAACTAATTCTATGTAGTTCATCCTATAGTGTCCATAAAATGCCCAATTTTAAAAAAGTACACTAAGCCTGCTACTCAAAATCAGGACAATGCAAACTCTGTAGGTATTAAAAATCTAGAATCTCACCTCTCAGTATAGCTTGGTGAATTTCCAGGAAACATAACACCATTCATTCGATTTAAACTATTGGAATTGTTTTTCCTATAAGAAAAGAAAATACACTTGTGGATGACTTAATTTTTTTTCAGATGGAGTCTGGCTCTGTCACCCAAGGTGGAATAGAGTGCAGTGGTGCAATCTCGGCTCACTGCAACCTCCACTTCCCAGGTTCAAGCAATTCTTATGCCTCAGCCTCCCAAGTAGCTGGGATGACAGACGTGTGATGCCATGCGCAGCTATTTTTTGTATTTTTAGTAGAGACGGGGTTTTGCCATGTTGGCCAGGCTAGCCTCAAACTCATGACCTCAAGTGATTGGCCCACCTCGGCCTCCCAAAGTGCTGGGATTACAGGCGTTAAGCCACCGCACCTGGACTTTTTTTTTTTTTTTTTTTTTTAATAATGAGAATTAGTTCATGTTAGGAGTGCGTGGATCTATGATTCCACCCAACACTCCCCCCTCAAGATCTTACGGGGTAGATGCCATTTGAAGCAAAGGGAGTGTGATGGTTGATCCTGGTATAACATCAGGAGCTTTAAATCCCAAAAATGTGGGGTTGCTCATCTTGGCCCAGTAGTTTGCCGCTGTTGCTAAGTTTGGGAACATTCGTGGTGATAGCTCCCCAATAATGGGGTGGCAAAGTACACCCCCAAACTCAAAATATTTCCCCAATGCCTTTTTAACCATTGTTTTTTTTCTCCTCAAAGACTGGGATCTCAGACACAATGGCCCGCAGAGCAATGGAGCCATCCATGCACCGATCTAGAAACATTCTCACAGCATTAATAGGTTGTCATCTGTGCTTTCTTGGCAACTAACTTGACTTGCGTAGCTTGTGTAGAGGGGATTCAAAGTCTCCAAATAGAAATGTGAACATTAATTCTCCAACCCACGGTCTTGAGCTGATCCAACCTATGGCTGATTCTGCACTGTAGCTGATTAGCAGATCAGCACTCTCACCATGTGAAAGTCTTCCAATAGATGCCATCATTGCCTTGAATCGTCTCTGAACTTGGAGACTGCTGGTGCAAATCTTATCACTTGATCCAGCGGCAACGCCTATCAAAAGGTCACAGCAGTGGCGGAGAACTGATGACTTCTCAAGGGCAATAAAGTTAGGCGTATCTTTGAATCCCCTAGCATAAGGAGTACCCATTTCCTCGTTCTCATTCCCAACCACAGTATTAGACCTCTTGCTCACACCAACACTCAGTAATGCCTGGTGTAACCCAACAAATATGAAACACAAGAATACTAAACTTGGGGTCACAGGGTGGAAATGAGATTTATGTGCTGGGTCTAGCACAGACTTGGCTGCTTTTTTAATGTCCTTAATATCCCCAATGCTGGGTTGGGGTTCCAGTGCATCCAGTGGATACTGTCTGTTTTTCCCAGATAGCTCAAATCTTCCTTGAAGGTCAGGGAGCCCACTCCTGTCCATTGCGTCATCTGCTGGGCTGCTGGGCTGTGAGTCCTTTCTTAGATGAGACATTGTGGGAAATTGGTTCCGACTTAATTCTTTAATTTTGTTAAGAATCATAGGTCTAAAAGATCTTTCGTAAGATCTGTCACAGACCCAAACAAAAAGACAGTGAGAATTAACATAAGCATACAATTTAAGAAAAGAATCCATTATTAGTCGCTATGACTTGACTCCGCACTTCTTTACCATTTTTCCAAAATACCTCACGTTCATGAGCAAAACAAAACATATTTTGCTTCATAAAAGAAATTTTTATCATGTATACATTTTAACAGTTTTTCTGTCAAGAAGTATAGTATGGGATTATTTTAGTATCTTATTTAGCAACATAACTATATTCTTGGGAACATTCTAAAAACAAATTGACTGGGCTAGGTGTGGTGGTTCACACCTGTAATCTCAGCACTTTGGAAGGCCAAGGCAGGAGGATCACTAGAGTTTAAGGCTGCAGTGAGCTATGATCACTCATCACCGCACTCCAGACTGGGTAACAGAGTAGTCTATGAAAGCAGAGCCAGATTAACCTTAAACCAATGGTTCTCAGCAGGGGACAACCTCCCCTCCCTGCCTTTCACATCTCCAAGAGACATTTGGCAATGTCTAAAGATATTTGGAGAAGGGAACACTACTGGCATAAGTGGGTAGAGGTCAAGGACACTGCTAAACCTCTTATAATCCCCAGGACACCCACTCACAACAGAATTATCTGGTACAAAATGTCCATAGTTCCAAGGTTGAGAAACTGTATCTAAATTTAATTCTTACTTTGCTATATCTAAATCTTGACAACTGGAAATATTTTCCATCATAAAGAGAAACGCCATCAAGTAGTTATTCCAAACATGGGAATTATGCTCTAGAGACACCCTGGAAAGGCATCTAGAATGGCATCTCAGGGCAATGAGTGCCACCACAGTATGTAAATCCAACAATATTAAAATTACAGTAAATCACCAATCTCTTTAATCCAAATCTCTTTACTGGAAAAAACATATAGATAATGTTATTAGTAATATTCTACTTTGGGGACTGAATGGTAGGTTCACAAGTATGTTATCACACTTAATTACATATTAAATAAATTCAGTCTATTTTAAGAATAATATATTAGAAGCAATAAAATGATTAAATATAGTAAATAATATACTAGAAATGGAAAAAATATACTTACTCTGAAGAAGGATAAACACAGCTAACAACCATCACATTCTGCAATAACAAAAATCAGTGATTTAGTATGAAGAAAAGTACTACAACATAAAGTTTAATCATTTTTGTTTCTAAAATCACTGTGGTGGGTTAAATTTCCATTGATTCTAATTTTGCTAGTAAAGGAAAATGGTTAAAAATGAAAACTGGTAAAACAGCAAAAACTAAAACAATAACAAAGGACCAAAAGAGAATATCCTACTCAGCCACTGATTTTTTTTTCCTATACTTATTTTTTACCCTAATCTAGTTATTCTAGACCCATAACATCATACACTATATGTAGTAGAGTAACTAAGCTCAGATGGAATCAACAAAGATGTTGAGAGATTGAAGTACTTAAGACATATGTAATTGATTTTCCTTACAAAGCAACACCCAATCCACGGCTTGTTGTGTTGCATCATATATCCCACAGAAAGAGACTCAAACCTTTTTTGTAATATATTTATGATCTTCCCAGTAAAAATAACTTTACTAATATTCAGTGTTCACTGAAAGTTTACTATGAGTCACAGTAAGTGTTTTGCATTTAATCCCCCTCACAGCCCTATTATTAACCACATTTTACAGAGGAGAAAACTAACTGGCCCAAGGTCACACAACTATGAAGCACTGCAACCCTGATTTAAAGGCAGGGCACCTGGTATGACTACTGTAACATATTGCTACTTTATCTGAAAATCTCCAAAATGTAATTATTACAACTCCTGGAGCTGAAAAATAAGTACTGATGAGCCATCTCAGTTTCCTGGCCTTTGGGGATATTATTCAATTGAGTGTACAGAGGATCAACAAAATATATTAATCCAGTATGGCCACAAAAACTACTGTAAATCACTATGTAATGGTTTTTGATTCCTGTTCCCAGGGTAAAATAAAGTGGATTTGAACCAGATCCTTAAATGAACAGTGGAGTGTTTTCAGACCAATCATCAACTGAAAATTAGAACTCATTAGTCCCATCTTGGTTCTCACAGGGCTTCCTTCATTTTTCACTCAAGACAAGTCAATTTCTTACTTTTCATTCCCTTAAACACCTTGAATCTTTGTTCTTCACACCATTTCCTTTTTTTTTTTTTTTCTGAGACAGAGTCTCACTTTGTTGCCCAGGCTGGAGTGCAATGGTGCCATCTCAGCTCACTGCAACCTCCGTCTCCCAGGTGCTAGCAATTCTCCTGCCTCAGCCTCCTGAGTAGCTAGGATTACAGGCGTGCACCACCACGCCCGGCTAGTTTTTGTATTTTTTGCAGAGACAGGGTTTCACCATGTTGGCCAGCCTGGTCTCGAACTCCTGACCGTGATCCACCCACCTCAGCCTCCCAAAGTGCTGGAATTACAGGCATGAGCCACCGTACCCAGCCAATTTCCTTTATTCAGAATACCCTTCCCTTATTCTAACACTCCCTCAACCCCCTCCACACACAAACACTAATGTTTATCTCTAAATCTGACCTGCATCTTTCTACTCAATACCTCATTTACATGCTTGGCACCAATAAGTTTCCAAAGTTATGTACCTTTGAACTCCAGAATTGAGAAAATGAATTCCATGGGTAAGTTTATAAAACACTCTATAAAGTTAAAATAGCAATTATAACTTCACAGAACCTTTAATAAGTTGATATACACTATGAATTTCCAAGAAATAATAAGCTGCTTTCCCCAAACTTCAATGACCAACACACAAACCCTCCTCTACCCGGTCCTATTAAATCTCTCTGTAAAACAGAATGCAATTTGGAAAACAATTTGGGAAACTCAAGGTAGGCTGAAAAACATATTTCAAAAAGTGGTACCTGAAACAGATCTTACTCAATGTTCTTTTCTAAAATAAAAGCTATTACACCACAGCATAATATAATTCCAATAATAAAATAAATACCTTTTCTACTCCTCTGAGAAATTTGTCTGTTCCTGTATAGTTTCTCCTTGGATCTGTTAACAACTCACATAGTCGCTGAATAGTAAAAGGGATACTGCAAAAAAATATAATTTTACAGTGTGAGATCACTGATAATCAAGAGAACGAGGAACATTATTTCTTTTGCTAGGTAAAGCTGTATCTAGTCACCCATGTATTAAGCTACAAAAGAAAATGCTATAATAGGGAAATAAATGGATGAGTCATTTAAAAAAAGACAATAAAATAAGCATACCTTTCTATTTAACAAAAAACCCATTCTCCCTTCCTTTAAAAAGCAATAAAGGTGTGGGGGGGGGGGGGGGGAGAGGGGGAATGGTTAACGGGTACAAAAATACAGTTAGAATGAGTAAGATCTAGTATTTGATAGCACAACAGGTTGACTACAATAATTTATCGTACATTTTAAAATAACTAAGAGTATAAGTGTACTGTTTGCAACACAAAGCATAAATAAACGCTTGAGGTGATGGATAACCCATTTACCCTGATGTGATTATTATGCATTGTATGGCTGTATCAAAATATCTCATGTACCCCATAAATATGTAAACCTACTATTTACCAACAGAAATTCCTGTTTTTTTTTTAAAAAAAGCAACTTAGAACACCCAAAATCAACAAAAAGCTTCAAAACTGAGGAAAAAATTTTTATATAATAGAAAATTCTAAATCCTGATAATTTGATTTTTAAGTTTACAAGAGAGGTAACACAAATAATAATCAAGTTGGGGGTTATTTAATATATGTATTTTTCCTCAAGTATTCTTCTGCACTCAAAGGTTTCTTTAAAACGTTCAAACAAAACTACAAATAAAGTATTTTAAATGTGGTTCTGCTCCATTATTGCAATTTCATATATAATCTACGTTTAATCCAACTTAAAATATACACAACATTTATTTAACTTTACCAAATAATTTCACTATACCTCAATTTTTCCTTGACCATAGTAAATACAAAACTGATATAAGTTGGAACTAAAATCATTTTATAAATATTTTTAAGTTTTGAGCTCATGTAGCTATTAGCATTCATAAGAATTACAAGCTGAACAGAACAGCAGAGTTATGAGCACGAGGTACGACAAACGCAGCTAAGTACAAACATAAATCTTCAGACTTCAGTGTCTGCCATACCAATCTATTTATTCTCTTTAATGAAAAGAATTACAAAGCCTCAAATTAATAGTTAACATTCACAAAGGTCTTCATTTTTTATAGGCAGTGTGATACAGAATTTTCTTCCACCACAAGGTATAGTAGTTAGTGAGTTACAATGCCAGGACTCAAACTCAGTCTCTCTAACTTCAAATCTCATGTCCTTTCCATTGTACCACACGTATTTTACAAAATTATAGTTGTTTATTTTCTAACTGGATAAACTACATTTGGTTCTCATATTCTTTGTGTCAATACTATTCTTATGTTCAAAGTATAAGATGTGCAAAAAATTCTGAAAGTGCTTAAAGTGCATGTTATTCATATGAGAACAAATGTTTTTAGATAAATTTGAGAGTCCAAGAATCAATCTTTTGTCTCAAACCTAAAATCGAATCCAAACCTACAAGTGAGAAAACTGTTCTACCAAAAGACAAGGCACAGAATAAAAGATTAAATGTTTGCCTGATATTCCAAACATTCAGAAGCAACTAGAAATTCCTCTGGGTTTCTGAGGAAGAATACTTTTTTGCTTCTGAAAATCTACTCAGAGTGAAGTACAATGTCAAAACGAAGAATCCTTTTACATGGGGAAGTACAAAGCACACCAACAGCGTTACTAATTATGAAACAGTAAGCTTATACAATCTTTTGTTTCATTCCTATAAAGACAACCATTAGAAATCTATAGCTAATACACAAAACTAACTCTACTTTAAAAATGTTTAAGCATTTTCCACATGTATAACAATCAGTATTAGTTTCTCAATTGTCTGTCCATGAAACCCAGTATTATCGTGGATTTCAGATTAGTGGTATAACTCACCTTAGCTCCTCTTCTAGTTCATGGCTCTTCAAACCTTACACACACAACACACCTAAGCTATTTCCTCATTAATCACCCCATAGTGATACTGTCATTAAAATTTATTATTCAAAATATACAAAATAGCACCAACAGTTTGGGTATTCAACAAGTGTTTGCGTATTCAAATAGTACTTAACTGAAAAATACTGTCTAGTCATTATGCTTTTTCTTCCAACTAAAATTCTTTCCCACATTAAAACCTAATGTTTTCTCACTAATTAAAATTAGTTTTAACAGATGAATATTTTAAAACTTCTTGTTTAACAACATGTACACTGAATGTTTTGGCTAATTTTCTTTAGAAACATAAGTTAAATTGTAGCCAATTATTAATATTTTATGTGTTGCTTAATATTAATACTGCTTTGGGAGGGGGGTATGTGTTTACATAGCAATACCAGCAATGATAAAATGAGTTTAAGTTCTTAGACAATTTCAGAAGCTTTTTTCAAAAGATCCTTACTTCAAAAAGTAAAAGAAGCTTTTAAAAGTCATTTTACCAAGTATCCAATAGATGGCACTAAAATGTCACACAACACTTCCTTTTCTTACATGACAGGCTAAAACCCAACCAAACACTTTCTGCAAATCAATGGATCCACTGGAAATATTAGTATGATAAATGAACGTAACAACAGCATTGAAAGGTCTCTTTACATACAGACTGTACTTTTAAACTTATTCCATAAATATAAGAGCCTATTATAAACTAGAAATACCAACCTTGCTCAACAGCAGTCAAAAGACATGTAAATAATTACAATTACAGTAATAAATAACAACACTGTATAAAAAGTGCCATGGAGACAGAATAAACTGTATGGCAAGCTTAGTAAGCACGACACTGGGAAAACTTAGTTTGAGGTAGGCCTCTAAAAGGAGGCACAAGAATAAACCAGATAAACCAGTACAAAATGAATGCATTTGGTACAAGTATATGAAAGCTCTGCTCTCTCATACTCATCCATTAGACATAGCATACAAAATAGTTTATTCTAACTTCTGAAAATATTAAGGCTTTTCCCACACATACTAAGAAAAGCAAATATAGGGAGAGGAGTGTTAAACACACATGCCACTCATTCTCAATGAAAAGTCTATTCAGAAATCCTTAAATTTGGGGGGAAGTGGTGATCAGATGTTCATTAGCAAAGTTATACTGTAAAATAAAAAACCCTGGGCCAGGCACGGTGGCTCACGCCTGTAATCCCAGGACTTTGGGAAGCCGAAGCAGGCGATCCCCTGAGGTCAGGAGCTCAAGAACCAGCCTGGCCTGTAATCCTAGCTACTCGGGAGGCTGAGGCAAAAGAATCGCTTGAACCTGCGCGGTGGAGGTTGCAAGTTGCAGTGAGCCAAGATCGAGCCACTGCACTCCAGCCTGGGTGATAAGAGTCAGACTGTCTCCAAAAAAAAAAAAAGTGTTTGGTTTACTCTGCAATGATATATCATCTGATTTATTCATATTGTAAAATGGAAAACTAAGATAATATAAGGAACTGAAAAAAGGACATGACTAGCTAGCATCTCAAATTTTTTAAAACAGTGCCTACAACATCCAGTAACATTTTTTAAACCCCCCGCCCCACACATTAAGGATCCACCTTTGCTAAATATATATATATATATTAATACACACACACACATGCTACCCCACTAGGAGACCTTACTCAAAACTGAATTTACCTGAGTCTTCATGGGTCTCATGGGTCTTGTCTGAAAACAAGGGTTCTGCAAGTACACTTCAAAGATTATCATGACGACTAAATACAACATAATGTATATGGTATATTAAATCACCTAACAGTGCCTAAAATATTTCAGAAAGTTCAATAAATCTAGTTCTTTTTTTTTTTTTTTTTTTTGAGACAGAGTCTCGCTCTGTCGCCCAGGCTGGAGTGCAGTGGCGCGATCTCGGCTCACTGCAAGCTCCGCCTCCTGGGTTCACGCCATTCTCCTGCCTCAGCCTCCCGAGTAGCTGGGACTACAGGCGCCCGCCACCACGCCCAGCTAATTTTTAGTATTTTTAGTAGAGACGGGGTTTCACCGTGTTAGCCAGGATGGTCTCGATCTCCTGACCTCGTGATCCACCCGCCTCGGCCTCCCAAAGTGCTGGGATTACAGGCGTGAGCCACCGCGCCCGGCCAAATCTAGTTCTTATTGTCATCATTCCATCTACTCTTTGATAGAGATTGTGGGAAGGCACACATGGTCCAAAGACCAATAAAACCAAAAGTATAGGTCTGTCTTTAAAAATACTCCCTTTAATTCCAAGGAAAATAACTAACCCTAATTAATAGGACCACACATTTTACCTTATATATCTTAATTTAAATGCAAGCTGTCCCTATTTACTTTTTTTAAAAGCAGAAGTTTTGTACACCTAAAAGCTATGGAAATTCAAATACCAAGAAAGCTGCTGAATATCAGGGAAAGACATATCAACATAAAGTAGCAATTCAATGCTATTTTTTAAAAGATAAATTTTAAGTCATAAGGCTAAACACTAAAGAAATAATGTCTTAAGCATGTATTTTAACCTAAATTTCTATAAAAGTACTAAGTTGAAAAGAAGGCACTCAAAAAATAAGTGCACGCTTCATTCAGACTCTAAAAAAATCAGTTTAACTACCTTAACTTTAAATTATATAAGCAACTTTTCCACATGAAAAAGACAAAGGAATGTAACATGTAGCACAGAGGCTACTGGAGTAAAGAAATGACCATAAAATCTGACATCCTACTAAAAAAAAAGTCAAAAGTCATTCACTTTTGTTTTATCCATGTATATGTGGATTTTACTGTCTTTTCTGACTAAATGACCACATTAGTGGTGTCTTAGTTAACAGAAATACTGAGTTAAACTGTCAACATGGAAACTAACAATATCTCTGTTACCAAAGACTAAGTCCATAATTTTGTTTACACCTACAAAGTCTTACAAAAGTCAGAAATACCATTAGAATCCTGTGATACTAGCTTTACTTGAAGCAATATGTTCTTTCTGAACTCAGGCTTTAATATTTACATAAACATACATATTCATAAATATATTTATGAATTTTGGGTTAAGGAGTGGTGCAGACACTAGTTTACTTACATCACTGGGGTTCCTTATCATTATTAAAAGAGGCGAAATTAGCTGAGCACGGTGGCTCACGCCTGTAATCCTAGCATTTTGGGGGACCGAGGCGGGTGGATCACCTGAGGTCAGAAGTTCGAGACCAGCCTGGGCAACATGGCGAAACCGTCTCTACTAAAAATACAAAAATTAGCCGGGCATGGTTGATGCATGCCTGTAATCCCAGCTACTCAGGTGCTTGAGGCAGGAGAATTGCTTAAACCCAGGTAATAGAGCAACACTCTGTCCCCACCAAAAGAAAATTCACACACATATAATCTTATGTCTCAAATCAAATGACAGATTTCGCTTTTTTTTTTTTTTTTTTTTTGAGATGGTGTCTCGCTCTGTCACCCACGCTGGAGTGCAGTGGCACCATCTCGGCTCACTGCAACCTCTGCCTCCTGGGTTCAAGCAATTCTCTTGCCTCAGCCTCCCGAGTAGCTGGGACTACAGGCGCCTGCCACCACGCCCAGCTAATTTTTTGTATTTTTAGTAGAGACGGGGTTTCACAGTGTTACCCAGGATGGTCTCGATCTCCTGACCTCGTGATCCGCCTGCCTGGGCCTCCCAAAGTGCTGAGATTACAGGTGTGAGCCACCACGCCCAGCTAATTTCGCCTCTTTTAATAATGATAAGGAACCCCAATGATGTAAGTAAACTAATGTCTGCACCACTCCTTGACCCAAAATTAATCTATAGCAATTGTCAAAGCTTTTAATAAAGTTAATCATCTCTTGGAGTTCCTATAGTCTGAACTGTTATTTTATTTGCATCAAATATAACTAGCAAGAAAAAGTTAATTAGGCTTTCTGTTAATTTCAATTTTTAAGTTTATTAAAGAGAGTATCACATCAAGCCATATTACCACTAGACAAGACCAGGTGGGGAATAGTAAGGAGGGATGGTTACAAAATCATGCCAATTCTCAAGTAATTATTCTAAGAGAAAGAAAGGGGATAAAGAAAAAACAAGCAAGTAGGGGTGGGTGGGTGTGGGTTTGTGTATGTGAGAGAGACAGAAATCTGCCACAAATAAGTACATTTTAACTAATATACTCAACAAACACTGACACAAATAATTAACAGCACAAAAACCTATTTTCCCCAGGCAACTGGGGAGCACAAAAATCAGGAAGCAATAAAGTGGATCAACAGTGTCAGAAAACAAAGTAATAAACGGCTAAGGACCCATTCTCTCAGTCCCTGAATCATCTGGAGCTAACCATAAAGCAAACAACACACAAACTGAAAATCAAATGTGCGTTGTTTTATTCTACAATC
Organism: Gorilla gorilla gorilla; assembly: GCF_029281585.2. Lineage (NCBI taxonomy): Eukaryota > Metazoa > Chordata > Mammalia > Primates > Hominidae > Gorilla > Gorilla gorilla. The sequence goes on along the minus strand of NC_086017.1, from coordinate 82,942,545 downwards.
CAGACTTTGGAGTATAAAAGTCTCATATATAACTTTAAAAGATCATGAGCAGTACTCTCAGCTGTGACTGACTGTACCTGCTTAACAGATGATATAAAGATTATTAGGTATCAAAAGTTTTCCACTTTTTCCAGATCTCCTCATAAATATATAGGAACGCTATTTTAGTTTACTATTCACAGAGTGAGGAGGCCGACTGCCTACTTTAGAGAGGTCTTAGAGGTAACAGCAACGACAAGAAAGGGTCAAGACTTGAGAGATTAATTTACTTTTATATTCATTATTCTTTCATTTTGAAAAATTCAGAGAACATAAAATGGTATCTTTTAAAACTGCCAGAAATGTAACTTACATGCTCTCTATCCCTCAAAATGCCTCTTTGTGTTTACCATTATAGGAATGAACCATTACCTATTAGCAATTCCTAAATTATATTCATGGTCTCTGTAATAGGAGGAGGATTTTCATAAATGGCCCTGGTTTGAGTAAACCCATATACTCTTTATTATAATTCCAGAGGGCATAAAATGGTCTTTTAATTGACCATTTCATTAAAATTTTTAGTTTCGTTCATTTTAATTTTTTGTTTCTCATCTGACAAACTGTAACTTCACTTTTGGAGAGTAGTTATCATCCATCTTCCATGAAATTTTAAAGTTCCAAAGTAATTTTAAAAGACAAGAAAATGACCAAAAAAAAAAAAAAAAAAGAAATTAAGCATTCCATTCTGATTCTTCTATGCCTCAATAGACAAAATAGATATAAATATACTTTTATTCTTTTTTTTCTAGTCCCCAGTTATTCAATATTCTTTTCTTTACTCATTCATTCATCTATCCATCCACGCACCTAGTCATTCCATACTTGTCTGTTTAAGAACCTACTATATTCAGGCACTCACTCTTCTAGGCCTTGTTTGGAAAAGACTGTTACCCCAGCTCTCCAGAAGCTTATAGTTCAGGAAATCAAGTGTTAACAAGTGCATGGACAATTTCCACTTCAAAGAGGGAAAAATCTGTACTTTGGCAGGGCGCAGTGGTTCACGCCTGTAATCCCAGCACTTTGGGAGGCCGAGGTGGGTGGATCACAAGGTCAGGAGATCGAGACCATCCTGGCTAACAGGGTGATACCCCACCTCTACTAAAAATACAAAAAATTAGCCAGGCGTGGTGGCGGGTGCCTGTAGTCCCAGCTACTGGGGAGGCTGAGGCAGGAGAATGGCATGAACCTGGGAGGCGGAGGTTGCAATGAGCTGAGATTGAGCCATTGCACTCCAGCCTGGGCAAACAGCGAGACTCCGTCTCGAAAACCAAACAAACAAACAAACTTGTACTTTGGTAATATACTAAAATAATTTTAGAAAATGGATAATCTTTCTTACGGCAAAATACTAGGAAGCATTTAATATAAAACTTTTACAAATTAAAAGCAAAAACAACAAAAACTTACCAGTAAGAAAATTAGCAAAAGAAAGCCAAAAGAAGATATAAAGGGCAATTCACAGAAAGGCTGTAAGTACACAAAAAGATGTTCCATTTCACTTGCAATCAAAGAAACACAAATACAGACACATATACAGTACCGAAGAATTACAATATCTGCACTTATTACAAAAGAAAGCATCAACAACCACATTTTGCTTAGTCAATTTTGCAGCACTGATAAACTGAAAATTAAGTGTTCATAAGCTAACCTAGCAATTACATTTCTACAAATTAAAAAAAGTAACAATCTGGCCAGGCACGGTGGCTCATGCCTGTAATCCCAGCACTTTGGGAGGCCAAGGTGGGTGGATCACCTGAGGTCCGGAATTCAAGACCAGCTTGACCAACATGGAGAAACCCCATCTCTACTAAAAATACAAAAATTAGCCGGGTGTGGTGGCGCGTGCCGGTAATCCCGGCTACTCCGGAGGCTGAGGCAGGAGAATCGCCTGAACCCAGGAGGGGGAGGATGCGGTGAGCCGAGATCGTTCCACTGCACTCCAGCCTAAGCAACAAGAGTGAAACTCTGTCTCCAGAAAAAAATAAAAAAAGGCAACAATCTATACGTATATTCAAAACATGACATTCATCAACAAAAGATACGTGGAAGGATGCTCACTACAAGCACTGCTCGTTGACAGCCAAAAAAATAAATGCCTACCATCAATCAGGACAGGCAAATAAAAACCTATTATTCACATAATAGAAAACAATGTAGCCATTTCAAATAAATAAAAAGATAGCTTTAAATGTACTAATATAGACATGTTGAAGCTTCTCTAAAAGGAAAATACCACTAGCATATAGCATGATTCTACTTTCATTCTTTATGTACTTCTGTAACAGTGGGGATCTTTTTAAAAGCGTGAACATACACGGCTTTTGTAATTTAAAGATTATCTATTACAAATGGGGGGAGGAGTGTGTAAGAATGGACAAACCCTCAAACTGGTGGAAAACCAACAAAATGTTACTTCTTAGTAAATATTTTTAAATACTATATACACATAAAAAACACAAAAATTGAACATTTTGTAGACATGTTTCAACATACCAATATATTAAAATACAGACAAAAAAAGAGTAAATTAAAAATAGAAAAATCTTGATGTATCACTAATTAAATAAGACTTAGATTCTGCCTGCTCAGAGAAAGTGATTCATAAACTGAAAAATCAAATTTAAAAAATGTAAGTTCGGGCCAGGCGCGGTGGCTCAAGCTTGTAATCCCAGCACTTTGGGAGGCTGAGGCAGGTAGATTACTTGAGGTCAGGAGTTCCAGACCAGCCTGGCCAACATGGTAAAACCCCGTCTCTACTAAAACTACAAAACAAATAAACAAACAAACAAAAAAAACATAGCTGGGTGTGGTGACGCACACCTGTAATGCCAGCTACTCGAGAGGCTGAGGCTGGAGAATAGCTTGAACTTGGGAGGCGGAAGTTGCAGTGAGCCCAGATGGTGCCACTGCACTCCAGCCTGGGTGACAAAGACTCCATCTCTAAATAAATAAAATAAAACAAAAACAAAACAAAATTTCAAAATACGGTTCAAAAATAAAGTTGTAAAAGAAGAATGCTCAGGCATTTAATGACTGTTCAAATCATTTTCTGAAGTAGGTGAATTACCTCTTTTACAGATTAAGAAATTACAAATATTTAGATTTATGTAATAAATAATACACAATATTAATTTTATTATATTTATATATAATACATGTATTTGTTTCTAGCCCAACTTAATGTGAAAGAACTGAAAATGGTATTTGCTATTACTAATTCAGAATAACAAGTAAATCTGCTTACAAAGCAGCAGTATAATTTGACCTGTTTCACCTTAACTTTTATTTTTGAATGACGGCCATAATTTATTGAAATAAAAGATGAGTCACTATGTCTAAGTACTATTTATATATATGTACAATTTATAAATAACCCCGAGAAGTATTCTCTTTTTTTTGAGATGGAGTCTCGCTCTGTCACCCAGGCTAAAATGCAGTGGTGAGATCTTGGCTCACTGCAGGCTCTGCCTCCTGGGTTCACCCCCATTTTCCTGCCTCAGTCTCCCGAGTAGCTGGGATTATGGGCGCCCGTGACAACGCCCAGCTGATTTTTCTGTATTTTTAGTAGAGACGGGGTTTCACCGTGTTAGCCAGGATGGTCTCAATCTCCTGACCTAGTGATCTGCCCACCTTGGCCTCCCAAACTGCTGGGATTACAGGCGTGAGCCACCACACCTGGCGCCGAGAAGTATTCTAATCTTGAATGTATTCATTTAGTTCAATAGTAAATCTTATGCAACATGCTTCTAAAATGTATCATGTGGCTATTTCTTGGATAAGTGCCTTTAAAATGTTTTTTTTCCTTTTTCTGAAAAATTTTAAAATATTGATATGGAAATATACACATACTGGTTAAATAATTTCAACAGTCCAACAGGGTGCACAGTGAAAACAGGTCTCCTTCCCATCCCAGGCCCCCAGGGGTAACTATAACTGATAAACCTCAAAGACAAAAGCTATGATTTCTCCCCCCCAAAATATTTTTGTAACAGACCCAAAGTCAAGGCCTAAGGGTTTGACATTTCAAGCAAAATTCTTAAACCTAAAAACAGTGGAATATGATATAAAGCAAACCGTTAACTGGATTACACTATCTTATTTCAAAATCCCATGCAATTAAATACGTAAAGAATCAAGCCATTTATGCCATCTAAAAATACAACTGAAACCCTTCAAATACTATCTAATTCTAACTATGAATTCACTGGTTAGAAAAACCACAATTCATTTTATTTGGTATTGTTGTTGTTCCACACCCTAAATTAATGCCAAACTAAATATCGAATAATTCAACTTCACAAACACTTCTTCCCTTCAATAAAGGAAACCGTAAAAATACAAAGTCCTGGCTGGGCGCGGGGGCTCACGCCTGTAATCCCAACACTGTGGGAGGCTGAGGTGGGCGGATCACAAGGTCAGGAGTTGGAGACCAGCCTGGCCAGCATGGTGAAACCCCATCTCTATTAAAAAATAAAAAAAATTAGCCGAGCACCATGGCGCACACCTGTGGTCCTAGCCTAGCTACCTGGGGGGCTGAGGCAGAATTGCTTGAACCTGGCAGGCGGAGGTTGCGGTGAGCCGAGATCATGCCACTGCACTCCACCCTGGGTGACAGCGAGACTCTGTCTCAAAACAAAACAAAATAAAACAAAAAACAACAAAAAACAAAGTCCTAAAAAAATAGAATTTAAAATGACAGAGTATGAGACACAGTAACATTTCTTTAAAAATGAGTACTGCCGGGCGTGGTGGCTCACACCTGTAATTCCAGCACTTTGGGAGGCCGAGGCAGGCGGATCATGAGGTCAGGAGATCGAGACCATCCTGGCTAACATGGTGAAACCCTGTCTCTACTAAAAATACAAAAATTAGCCGGGTGTGGTGGCATGCGTCTACAGTCTCAGTTACTCGTGAAGCTGAGGGAGGAGAATTGCTTGAACCCAGGAGACCGAGACTGCAGCGAGCCAAGATCACGCCACTGCATTCCAGCCTAGGTGACAGAGCGAGACACCTTCTCAAAAACAAACAAAACAAAACAAAAAAACCAGGGAGTTTTACTTTTGTACAGAATATCTTTTTAGTGTTTTTAATGTTTTACAAGCGGCCAAAAATGGTTACTTGTAACTAACAAGCAAGCCGTTATGTAGGAGAGAAATGAGGACTCCAAAAAAAGTCTAAACAAAAACTCATTAAAATACTTCCATAAATTAGTATTTCGTTTTAAAAGAAATGTGATTTCTCAATGATATAAAGGTTCTATATAAAGTATGAAGACATAACACCAAATATAAAACAGGAAAGAAAAACCATTAAAATGTTTCCTGATAAATGACTGTTTCCACTGATACCTATAAAAAGGTGGTTCAAGTTTTTTAAGAGGCTACAAATATTTTAAATAGTTGTAAGCTAAAAATCATCAACTACTACATGTCACTAGAAACAAGGAATTTATTCTAATGGATAATCAATCAATTATCAACCAGACACATCAAAACTAAAAGAAAAATCTATTGATCTTCTGCTAAAAATTAAATCTTTAAAACAGTATTAAGTGCATACCCATTAAATCCAGTGACAATTTTCAGTATTCTTTCCTTCATTTCATCAAAGGGAATATATTCGACATTAGGGTTGGGAGGACCTCTTGGCTCAGGAGCTGAAGTTCTGAAATCATCCATCACTTTCTCCAGTTTGAAAATAAAATAGCCTTTAAATTGGGACCACTGAATCCTATAAGCAAAAAATCAAAAAATATATAATACCATGTAGCTTCACAATTCTTGAACACAAAACACAAATATAAAATATACTATGACACTAATACTAACAAAATTAAGATGTGAATAATTAGTAATGAGAATGCCGTCATTGAAGAGCACACATCATGCCTCATTTATCACAAGCTCCATCCTGATGCTATCCAACTCCCAACCCAAACAAAACCCAGATCTCTGATTTAGATCTTTTAAATGAACTACCTCTGCCTGAAAGTCTATGGTGTGTTAGGTCCTATTATTAGTATGTTTAAAATAGTATTTTGACTCTTTCACTCATAACAAACCTAACCAGGGGGGCATTAGTTACACTATCCTATTAAGTCAGAATGAATCCATACCTTAATCATCCAAGTTACAATGTTTGCATGGACTAGTAAAATTTGTCTATTATCTACTAAATAACAAAATAAACTTTACTTTCTCCTTTTTTTTCCCCTTTCAGTTAATATCTTCAGGCTCTTCTGTCACTTAAGAGACAAAAGGCATGTACCTATGATTAAGGCACATAATCACAGGTTCTATCCAACCAGTACTTGCACAATAAAAATACATAATTTGCTTAGGTACTTTTCACATCTATTCATTTATCAAATTAACATAAACACCTTTTTATCCCTCTTTCCTCACATTTCACCACTAATATAAAAGGAAATTTTGTGAGGATACCTGCCTGAATAGTGTAAATTCCAGGAGACACGGGAGTCAGGAATGCTAACCATTTCCTCAGGCAGACAGTACTACCATCAGTGACAGCAGATCAATCTCTTTACACAGGTTGACTACTTAAACAAATTTACACAAATTAACGGGAGCCCATCTGTAATCACCTTCCATCCCATCCAGCAACCCTATAAACTAGGGTAGCAGTTTTCAAATTGTGGTCCAAGAGGTCAAAGCTATTGTCAAAAGAATAAGGGCTGACTAGTTCGCTGTTAATGTGTGCACTGATGGTATAAAAGGTGGATAAAACTGATAATCCATGTAGCAAGAGTCAAGACAGCAGCACCAAACTGTATTACTAGCTGTAGTAGACGCCATAATTTTCACAAACTCGTAATTTAAAAAATCTGTTTCACTTAAAGTGTAAAAGATATAAAAATTACTAATTTCATTAAATCCCAACCCTTGAATACATCTTTTACATATTCTGTGTAACAAAATGAGAAATAGATATTAAAAAAATTATGCTGCATATCAAAGAGGTATGGGATTCTCAAAGAACAATACCTTTATTTAGACCGTTGCCAGCTGAACTAGCTATTTTTCATAGAACAGCATTTTAACCTGAAAGGACTGCCACACAAATAAAGCTTATTTAGATTAGCAGACTGGGTGTGATGGCTCACACCTGTAATCCCAGCAGGCGGATCACCTGAGGTCAGGAGTTCAAGATCAGCCTGGCCAACATGGTGAAACCCTGTCTTTACTAAAAATACAAAAATTAGCCAGGCGGGGTGGTGCATGCCTGTAATCCCAGCTACACAGGAGGCTGAGGCAAGGAGAATCACTTGAACTGAGGAGGTGGAGGTTGTAGTGAGCTGAGGATTGCATCACTGCACGCCAGCCCGGGTGGTTAAGCAAGACTCCATTTCCAAAAAAAAAAAAAAAAAAAAAATTAGGAGAATGTGGTAGACATTTTCTCAAAAATAAATAAAGTGAACCTGTCATTTCAAGATAAATAACTGACAGTATTTGTTACCAATGATAAAAATTTGAACTTCTAAGCAAAAAACTAAAAGTCTGGACAATTTTTATTCTTTACTGTGAGCTTGAAAGCTTCCTGATATAGTCCCAAAATATTCTGAAAGCAACCAGTGTCGACATAAAAATATTATACGAGGCCAGATGTGGTGGCTCACGCCTGTAATCCCAGCACTTTGGGAAGCCGAGACAGGAAGATCACTTGGGCCCAGGAGTTGGAAGCCAGCCTGGGCAAACAGCAATACCCCGTCTCTACAAAATAATTAATTACTAATTAATTTAAATTAGGCATGGTGGTATGCACCTGTAGTCCCAGCTACTCAAGAGGCTGAGGCAACAGGATTGCTTGAGCCCAGGAGGTAGAGGCTGCAGTAAGCCAATATCACACCACTGCACTACAGCCTGAGCGACAGAGCAAGACCCTGTCTCTTAAAGATACTGCGTGATACCAAAAGCACAAGCAACAAAATAGATAAATTGAATTACATCAAAATTTAAAATTTTGTGCATCAAAGGACACTATCAACAGAGCAAAAAGTCAAATCGTGAAATGGGAGAAAATATTTGCAAATCTTTTATCTGATAAGGGGTTAATATCCAGAATATATAAAGAACACCTACAACTTAACAAAAAAGATGACCCAATTTAAAAATGGGCAAAGTACTTAAATACGCACTTCTCCAAAGAAGATATACAAATAGCAAACACACAAGATGCTTAACACCATTAATCTTGGGGAAATGTAAATCCAAATCACAATACCACTTTATACCCATTAGGGTTGGCTATTATCTAAAAAACAAGTGAACAAGTATTGGCTGGCCAAGGATATAGAGAAACTGAAACTTTCCTTTTTGAGACAGTGTCACTCTGTTGCCAGGGCTGGAGAGTGGTGGTGCAACCTCGGCTCACTGCAACCTCTGCCTCCTGGGTTCAAGCAATTCTCCTGCTTCAGCCTCCCAAGTAGCTAGGATTATAGGTGCCTATCACTACGTCCAGCTAACTTTTTGTATTTTTAGTAGAGACGGGGTTTCACCATGTTGGCCAGGCTGGTCTCGAACTCCCGACCTCGTGATCAGCCCACCTCAGCCTCCCAAAGTGCGTGAGCCACTGCCCCCAGCCAAGAAACCGAAACTCTTGTGCATTGCTGGTAGGAACGATGCAGTCACTGTGGAAAGCAGTTTGGTTCCTCCAAAAACAACAACAACAACAAAAATTATGAAACCACCCTATGATTCAGGAATCCCATTTCTCCATAGATCCCCAAAAGGTGAAAACAATCCAAATGTGCCATCAGCACGTGAATGGATAAGCAAAATGTGAGAGATAAACACACACACACACACACACACACGAATATTATCCAGTCTTTAATCTGAAAGAAATTCTGACATGGATTAAGCTTGATGGCATTATGCAAAGTGAAATAAGCCAGACACAAAAAGAACGACTATTGTATGATTCCACTTATATGAGCTATCAAGAATAGTCAATTTAGAGTCGTCTGGAACTGTGGGGAGGAAGGTGCAGGGACTTACTCTTTAATGTGTACAATGTTTCAGTTTGTGTAAATGAAAAGTTCTGCAGATGGATGATAGTGATGGTAACATACATCATGAGTGTACTTAGTGCCAATAAATTGTACACTTCAAATAGTTAAAATGGTAAGGTTTACATTAGGTATATTTTGATAGGTATTTCCCCACAAAGAAGATACACAAAATGGCCAATAAGCATATGAAAAGATGCTCAGCATTATTATCTATTAGAGAAATGCAAATCAAAACCACCCATTTCACACCCACTAGGGTGGCTATAATCAAAAAGATGAATAATAAACGAGTGCTGGGTTGATGTGGGGAAACTGGTAATGTCATACATTACTGGTGGGAAAGTAAAATGGTGTAGTTGCTTTGGAAAGTACTTGGGCAGTTCCTCAGAAAGGTAAATGCAGATTTGTAATCCAACAATTCCATTCTATTAAATGAGTGAATTATGTATTTTACCGCTACTACTTTTAAAAATGGTGAGGATAATTAAAAGCTATTTGCATGATTACTTTTTTCCACCTTTCCCTATCCTATTTTAGAAAGGGGAATTTGAGGTTTAACAAGCAGAATTTTTAATTAATTTAATTTCACAGAATTTTTGATATGCCTAATATTAATCCTTATTAATGTACAATTGCTTTTGGTTCCTAAAATCTATCTTTAAATTTTATGAGACTCTCCACATGCACTTCATACTTAAACATACCAGGGAAAGTTATACTGAAATAGGATGCTTATACTTTTCATTTCTTAAATTAACAATTTTTTGTGCTTTTAATAATCACCCACTAATTCATAGCGTGAGTTCAGATTTCCATATGCACAGAGTCTTGTGGTGTGTTTTAATCTCATCTTTCCATTAACCATCTGACATGACATGTTTGCGGTCCAAAAAAAGCACATTAATGGGAACAGCCAGACAAGAGGTATGGGACCCCAGGTAATGGAAATTCTGAAGAGATTCAAAGACTCTATGGCACTAACTCATGAGACAGAAATTAAGCCCCATAAATTGACATGAATTATGAACACACTGTAGTCTTAACTTTCAAATAAATCAAGCAGTTACTCTAAATTAGATCAATACGATGCAACTCAAGTGATACTATTCCACATATATATATGGGGAGGGCATTCATAAAATGTGAAAGATACAGCTTTTCGATGGAGGACAACTATTTGATAAAAACAAAACCAGAAAATGCTTCCCTAAAAGTTATATAATTCAGGGGCCAGGCGCGGTGGCTCACCGATGTAATCCCAGCACTTTGGGAGGCCGAGGCGGGCTTATCACAAGGTCAAGAGACCGAGACCATCCTGGCCAACATGGTGAAATCCTGTCTCTACTAAAAATACAAAAATTAGCTGGGTGTGGTGGCACACACCTGTATTCCCAGCTACTCGGGAGGCTCAGGCAGGAGAATTGTTTGAACCCAGGAGGCGGAGGTTGCAGTGAGCCAAGATTGCAGCACCGCACTCCAGCCTGGGTGACACAGCTAGACTCCATCTCAGAAAAAAAAAAGAAATTATATTCAGGCACAAAAAACAGGCCATGCGCAAATCAACTAAAAACTTGGCAACAAAAACAATTTCTTAGGAATGTACACTCACTGGATGAGTAGAAATGAGAACAAAAAAACCCTTGGCTTTCAATATGAAAATCAAATTATTCTAAAAAGATGCTCATAAGACATAAACACATTTTCAACTTCAGAACAAATTTCTCCACATAAAATCCCCTCCAATAAAATACATACTCAAAATTTAAATCTACTTTGCTGAAATTAATAATGTACTGAAATTAATCACCATTAACTAAGTAGCTTCACCTCCCTCCACTTCCTTTTTCTTCTCCCCTTCCATTTTCCCATTTTTGCAGTTTCTCCTGTAGGAAAGTACAATTCATATCTCTAATAAATATATCCTGGTGGTAGATTTTACATTGACCTTTTTTCTCCATAGAAACTCTCAAGTTCATATTCAAACATGTTTCTCTCACAATTCTCTAAAGGCTAAAGGTATTTTCCAGAGGCTTAAGGACAGAAAATCCATCTTTTCTTTTCCCAAGTGGTGCTACAACAATTTAGTGGCCAGCGGCCAACCACCTTAACGTACTGGTTCCTATCATTTCCAGTTCTACTAAGATTACTCTCTACTCAGCCTATCTGCATTGCACACAAAGTGTGAGGAACACTAAGAGCACAGCAAAGCTGAGGAGAGTCCTACTACTATTAGCTACTCCAAAGGATAGCAAATACTGCACCATTTATAAACATCAAACGGGAATTTGAGAAGAATGAATAAATAAAATCTAATGGAGATGATCATTCATTAAAGGTGACAGGCTTAAAATACACTTAATGTTTAAAAGGCAGATATTTCAATCAGATGACTTAAAATGTCAAATAATTCAGTCTTAATTATATGACTGAGGCAAACAAAACAAGTATATTTAATCTGAATACTGAAATAAGTGAAAGATCTGCAAAAGTAAGAAAACACTGTGCGTTGCTTACATAAAATTATGACATTTTTAAGGACTAATTTTAAAACACAAATTAACTATCTCTATAAATGGGGCACGAAACAAGAGATTCTTTTACATTATCATTCCACATCATATTACATCTTGTCGACTAACTGAACATTAAAATAGATCAGTGGAACAGAAGAGAGCGGAGAAGCACACCCACACATATATGAAAATCTGATATATGGTAAAGGACAGATTAGTCAGTAAACTGAAAAATATTGAGACTACTCCAAAATGTTAATAGGATTTAAAAACTAAATAATGTGTTTTTTCTGATTACATCAATAGTACAGCCATTATAAGAAATAATAAAGACAAAGAAGTAAAATGTATCCATAATCTGCAGTCAACCATCATCACTAAAGTAACATTTTAATATATTTTTCAAATTTGATATCCTAATATTCCTTTTTCCCTCCTCCTTACTCACTACGGGTATTTGCATGGGACAAACAGTCTTTGAGGGCAAGATTTTTAACTGCACCACGTATTTGTGCCATAATTTATTAATCACAGTTTAAAAAAATATTTAGGGCTGGGTGCGATGGCTCACGCCTGTAACGCAAGCACTTTGGGGGGCTGAGGCAGGCAGATCACCTGAGATCAGGAGTTCAAGACCAGCCTGGCCAACATGGTAAAATCCCACCTCTACTAAAAATACAAAAATTAGCCAGGCATGGTGGTGAGCGCCTGTAATTCCAGCTATTGGAATTACAGACAGGCTGAGACAGAAGAATCGCTTGAAGCCAGGAGGCAGAGGTTGCAGTGTGCCAAGGTTATGCCACTGCACTGCACTCCAGCCTGAGTGACAGAGCAAGACTGTCTCAAAAAAAAAAAAAAAAAAATTAGGTCACATCTACTTCATTACAATTAAAAATAATTATGTAGTTATGTGATTAACAGCCTAATAATAAACCCTGTAGGCATCTATCACCTGAGGATAGATTTCTGTAAGTGAAATTATTGAGTCCGAAGTATGAAGTACATACATCAAGACTTTTGTTTCAACCTTCAAAAACTCCCCAGACACCATGTACCATACTTTGTAGTGTCATCAGTAATATAAAGCAACATGTTACATTTGAGTACGATAATCTTTCAAAAATTCTGTCAATATGCTAGTAGAGAAACAGTTTAATTTACATTTCCTTCATTGCTAGTGAAATGGAATATTTTTACCTGATTTTGACCACAAGACACTTGTTTTATGTGTTAACAGGTCCTTTGCAATCCCTCATCCCAGGGCTTCTTCAATTTTGGCACTACTGACATTTTCTTTTTTCTTTTGGAGACAGAGTTTCACTCTTGTCGCCCAGGCTGAAGTGCAATGGCGATCTCGGCTCACTACAACCTCCGCCTCCCTGGTTCAAGCAATTCTCCTGCCTCAGCCTCCTAAGTAGCTGGGATTACAGGCACCTGCCACCATGCCTGGCTAATTTTTGTATTTTTAGTAGAGACGGTGTTTTGCCATGTTAGCCAGGCTGGTCTCAAACTCCTGACTTCAGGTGATCTGCCGCCTTAGCCTCCCAAAGTGCTGGGATTACAGGCGTGAGCCACCAGGCCCGGCCACTGCTGACATTTTCAAGTTGGATAGAATTCTTTGTCACAGGAGGATGTCCTTTGTATTGGAGGATGTGGAGCTACATCCCTGGCCTCTACCCACTAGAAACCTGCAGCACACCACCCACTCCAGTTGTGACAACCATAAATGTCTCCCAACATTATCAAATGTTCCTTGGGAGTCAAAAATTGTCCCCAGTTAAGAACCATGGGCCCATTCCCCACCTCTCTAAAATTATTTGTCTTTTGCTTATTTTTGTGTTATGGAAAAGGTAAATTATGTGATACAAGTATGAACATAATTTTTGGATTCTCATTTTGTACTGACTGCTTCAAAGGTAAAAAGTATTGTTTTTGGCCAGGCATGGTGGCTCACACCTGTAATCCCTGCACTTTGGGAGGCCCAGGTGGATGGATCACTTGATGTCAGGAGTTTGAGACCAGCCTGGCCAACATGGTGAAACCCTATTTCTACTAAAAATACAAAAATGAGCTGGCATGGTGGGGCATGCCTGTAATCCCAGCTACTCAGGAGGCTGAGGCAGGAGAATCACTTGAACCTGGGAGGCCGAGGTTGCAGTGAGCCAAGATGGCGCCACTGCACTCCAGCCTGGGCAACAAAAGCAAAACTCAGTCTCATAAAAAAAGTATTGTTTTTTATATAAATGAAATGACACTAAAATATTTCTCATGTTTCCTATTTTGAAATTATCCTTGAAGTGTTACATATTTTCTTGCTCATAAACTTCTATCTGAAGATGGCATAGTACCTGCTTTGAAACAATAAAGTTTTGACAAAAATTCTAAAGGGAAAGTATTTGCCACTGAAAGTGACAAATTTTTCAAATTAGAGTGCTAAATGGTTGTACACATAAAGGATCCAATCAGATGAAAAAGAAAGCTTCAGAAGGTAACACAAACTTTCAGACAATAGCTCAGTGTAAACCTGGGTCTCTTTCTTGGCAATTTACATATTCATGATAAGGATTCTAAAAATGCCTAAAGATTCAAATTACTACCTATTCATCCACCTCTCCCTACCAATTAAAAAAAGTCCAACCAACAGTATATTCCGGTTAGCCTGACTTGTGCTTAATTTTTAGCCTTTGAGCCCTTATAGAAAATGTCCCTGGCTGGGCGGATCACGAGGTCAGGATTTTGAAACCAACCTGGCCAGAATGGTGAAACCCTGTCTCTACTAAAAATACAAAAATTAGCCAGGCATGGTGGCACACACCTGTAGTCCCAGCTACTCAGGAGTCTGAGGCAGGAGAATTGCTTGAACCTGGGAGGTGGAGGTTGCTGTGAGCCAAGATCATGCCACTGCACTCCAGCCTGGGTGACACTGCACTCCACTGGGTGACAGAGTGAGACTCCATCTCCAAAAAAAAGAAAAAAAAGAAAAAACAAAAAGAAAAAAAAATGTCCCTAGAATCTATTACTATACCAACATAGACTCCTCCCTCCTACGTCAGTGCTGTACCAAAGATGACTCTTCTAACAGCACGGCTCACAATGACCACAGCCAACAAAGAGATGTTGAGTTTTTTAACTTGTACTAGCTTAATGGCTGAAGTGGATCTACCTTCCTCCCTGCAACTAGAGAGTCACTTTTCTCACCAATTTTGCTCCTGCTTTTTACCACCCCCTCTATAATCTAGTTGATAACCAATTCCAATCTGCCATCAAAAGGGACTGATCTATCCCTTCACCCCGACATGTGTCAGACAGGACCGGGTAGGTAGGACCTGGGCCCTTTTTTTCATTCTACCAACTCAGCCCTAACATGAAGGTCAACAGCAGTTAGCAAGTCCTGAAGAAATATGTGACAATCCTTGACTAACAAAATTACTTTGTTACTGCCAGCAGGTGTGCTTAAAATAATAAAACAAAATTCATTTAGAAAACCAGACTTACAGATATTAAATAGAAAATAAAACATCATAAACACTTAATTGCAGAGATTTCAGTGATGGTACAAGAGAACCTAAAGATCACAGTGTAGGTTTAGGGCTCAACAAGGAAGGGCCTCAGGACAAAGTTGGAACTTTAAGCTGAACCTTACAGAAAAAGGAATTGGAAATATATTGACTAAAGTAAAGCAAGAAGCAGGTGTTTAATATAAACAATAAACGAGTTTCTCAAACTCAGCACTATGGACATCTTGAGCCAAAGGGTTTTAGCTTGTGATGAGCTGCTGTCTGTGTGCACCGTAGGATATTTGCATCCCTGACCTCTATCTAGCAGCAATCCTCACTCCAAGTGGTAAAAAAATGTCTCTAGTCATTGCCAAATGAACCATGGGAGGGAAGTGGTTCCTGGTGGAGAACACTGCAATACACAATCCCTTTTGTTAACATCTTACTGGTTACCTTAAAATAATAAGGCTGGGGAAATCAGAACTGCCAAGATCAAAGTCACAAAATTTGAGGAATAAAATTTGTGGCACATGTATATACATCTTTTTAAAGAAAGAGGGAAAGAGAAATCTAAATAATCTAAACCTAATATACAGATGATTCATTTAAAAAAATACATACTCATTAGCATTAAAATCTCATGAATCACTTTCAGTTGTACAGGACAATGTGCTATGAAGATCTAATCTAGAATTTTTTTCTTGGGTGTAGTCGTCTGTGTATTAAGTGGAGGGGGAAAAAAAATCCCCCTTCTATCCAACCCAAAAACCAATCCATGTGATATACAGCAAAGAAGACAATAATCATTCCATTTTTAAATTTAGGGAGACTGAAAGACATATGTAAATGATTAAACCTTAAAATATCTGTTACTGAAATATAAAAATGAGTTGGCACTGCCACAAGTGGTGAGAGATTACTGTATATTTTAATACAAAGGTTTTATCCTGAAGAATCTTGAGTTTGACAGTAAAACAAAAGTATCTTAACAATGTCTGCTATGTTAGCTAATATTTTGGTATTCGTTTATTTTGTGTAATTTTATATACAGATTACTTTCACTGCTACTTTAAAGTATATCCCAGAGTTATGTACTACTTTAAAATTGCCAATCACGTAAGTAATAATTATCTGGAATGCATTTTTCTGTATCTCATACTTTCAAAAAAAGAAGAAAAAAATCATTAAAAGCAAAGTACCTATCACAAGAACAATTTGTACTTTGGTTTAAGGACTGAATACATGGAAAATGAACATGTCAACGCTACTAAATGAATTAACACTTCCTGGGAATCTCCATTTACATATGACAAAACTAGAAAGATAAACTGGAAATTTGTACTGATACATAACTATACATATTTATGGGATACATGTGATACTTTTCATACATGTTTGCAACGTGTATTGGTCAAATCGATATTTGGGATATCCATTTCAAACATTTATCATTTGTGCTGGGAACATTTCAAATCTTCTCTAGCTATTTTGAAATATACAATAAATTTTTAACTATAGTCATCCTACTGTGCTATCAAATACTAAAACTTATTCCTTTTATCTGACTGTACTTTTGTACCCAGTAACCAATTTCTATTCATTCCTGGCCCCCCACCCTTCTCAGCCTCTGATAACCCTCATTCTACTCTCTACCTCCGTTAAGATCAACTTTTTTAGCTCCAACATAATGCATGAGAACATGTGATATTTGTCTTTCTGTGCCTGGCTTATTTCACTTAACATAATGACCTCCAGTTCCATCCACATTGGTGCAAAGGATGGGACTTCATTCATTCTTTTTATATCTGAATTGGACTGTATTTCACTGTGTGTGTGCGTATATATACACCATTTTCTTTATCCATGCATCCATTTGTAGATACTTAGATTGATTCTCTATCTTGGCTACTGTAAATAATGCTGCAATAAATATTAAAGTGCAGGTAACGGCCGGGCGCAGTGGCTCATGCCTGTAATCCCAGCACTTTGGGAGGCAGAGGTGGGCGGATCAGGAGTTCAAGACCAGCCTGGCCAACATGGTGAAAGCCCGTCTCTACTAAAAATATAAAAATTAGCCAGGCGTTGTGGTGTGTGCCTGTAGTCCCAGCTACTTGGGGAGGCCGAAGCAGGAGAATCACTTGAACTCAGGAGGCAGAGGTTGCAGTGAGCCGAGATTGTGCCACTGCACTCCAGCCTGGGCAACAGAGCGAAACTCCATCTCAAAAATGGAAAAAAAAAGAAAGTGCAGGTATCTCTTTGACACACTGATTTCTTTTCTTTTGGACATTTATCCAGCAGTGGGGATTGCTAGGTCAGATGGTAGACCTATTTTTAGGTTTCTGAGGAATCTCTACACTGTTTCCCATAGTGGCTGTACCAATCTACATTTCCACTAGTAGTGTACTAATGTTTCCCTTTTTCTGCACCCTTGCCAGAATCTATTTCTTTTTCTTTCCTTTTTTAGACAGGGTCTCACTCTGTCACCCAGGCTGGAGTGCAGTGGTGCAATCTCACCTCACTGAAACCTCTGCCTCCTTGGCTCAAGTGATGCTCCCACCTCAGCTTCCCGATTAGCTGGGACTACAGGTGTGTGCCACCATGCCTGGCTTGTCTTTTTGATAATGGTCATTTAACTGGGGTGTATAACATCTCATCATGGTTGCGATTTACATTTTCCTGATGATTACTAATGTTGAACATATTTTCACATACCTGTATGTCTTCTGAAAATGTTCAGATACTTTGCCCATTTTAATTGGATAATTTGGTGTTTTTGCTTTTGAGTTGAATTCCTTACATATTCTAGTTATTAATCCCTTGTCAGAAAGATAGTTGGCAAATATTTTCTCCCATTTCATTTTCTTCACTCTGACTCTTCCCTTGTGCGGAAGCTTTTTAGCTTGATGTAATCCCATTCGTCTGTTTTTGCTTTCGTTGCCTGTGCTTTTGAGGTCTCACCTACCTTTGCACAGACCAATGATCTGAACTGTTGGAAATTTTTTTTTAAGAACAAAACTAGGGCCAGGCAGAGTGGCCAATGCCTGTAACCCCAACACTTTGGAAGGCTGAGGCAGGAAGACTGCTTGAGCCCAGGAGTTTGAGACCAGCCTGGGCAACATAGCGAGATCCCATCTCTACAAAAAATTAAAAAATTATCCAGGCATGGTGGCGCAAGCCTATAGTCTCAGCTACTCAGGAGACTGAGGAAGGAGGACTGCTTGAGCCCAGGAGTTCAAGGCTGCAGTGAGCCATGATCACATCACTGCACTCACACTGCATGACAGAGTGAGACTGTCTCAAAAAAACAACAACAAAAAACTGCAACAGCTCTGGATTTCACTCAAAGGCCAAAGCCTTTACAGTGCTCCACATTGCCCTACGTTATATTTCCCCCATTCCCTTTACCTCCTCCTCTCCTTGATCAGTCTACTTCAGCCACAGTGGCCTCCTTGTTAGTCTGTGAAAGGGCTAGACACACTAGTCCTACTTAAGGCTTTTGCACTGAAAGGTTCTTCTACCTTGGCCGGGCGCAGTGGCTCACAAAAGCGCCTGTAATCCCAGCACTTTGGGAGGCCTAGGCGGGCGGATCACGAGGTCAGGAGATCAAACCATCCTGGTCAACATGGTGAAACTCCGTCTCTACCAAAAATACAACAATTAGCTGGGCATGGTGGCACGCATCTGTAGTCCCAGCTACTCGGGAGGCTGAGGCAGGGGAATTGCTTGAAACCAGGAGGCACAGATTGCACCACTGCACTCGAGCCTGGTGAAAGAGCGAGACTCCATCTCAAAAACAAAAAAAGTCTTCTACCTGGATTTATCTTCTATATATTGCATGGCTGACTCCCTTATTCTTGGGCCTCGATCAAATGTCACCTTCTAAATGAGACTTCCTCTGACCATCTTATTTAAAATTCCAACTACCTGGGCCAGGCATGGTGGCTCACACCTGTAATCCCAGCCTTTGGGAGGCTGAGTAAGACCCCGTCTTTTTTTTTTTTTTTTGAGACGGAGTCTTGCTCTGACACCCAGGCTGGAGTATGGTGGTGCGATCTCAGCTCACTGCAACCTCCGCCTCCTGGGTTCAAGCTATTCTCCTGCCTCAGCTTCCTGAGTAGCTATGATGACAGGCGTGTGCCACCACGCCTGGTTAATTTTTCTATTTTTAGTAGAGATGAGGTTTCACCATGTTGGCCAGGCTGGTCTCAAACTCCTGACCTCAGGTGATCCACCTGCCTCAGCCTCCCAAAGTGCTGGAATTAGAGGCGTGACCCACTAGTGCCCAGCCCACCCCGTCTCTTAAAAAAAAAAAAAATCCAACTACCTATTCACTCTTAAAAAAAAAAAAAAAAAAAAAAAAAGAGTTTTTTTTAACATGGGAGTTTGAGGGGAGCGGTGGGGAGGCTTTCTGGTAAAGACCTCCCAGAAAGCCTACTAGACAAATTCTAAAAGAGCTGTAACATTCTCCACTCTTAACTCTCATTTCCCTTACCCTTTTTCTTATTTTTGCATTGCCCTTACTATCCAGTAACATAATATATAATTTATTTAATTATCTACTGTCTGCCCACATACTTATTCACACACACACACACACACACACACCCCCCTCACAAGTACCAAGAAGTTATTCATATATATAAAACAAATACAAAGTCTGGCAAATAGTAGGCACTCAATAATTATCTGGTGATTGAATAAATGAATATCCTGAAGCCCACTCTGTGGGAATAATGTCTACAAACCATCTACAGTAGAAAAAACAAATCAGGTAGAAAAAATGCCACCTTCCAAGCAGATCTGGGAATTATGTGTAGAACTGCTTTGGCAATTAATAGGGGAATAGCTGGGAGCAGGGCTCACGCCTGTAATCCCAGCACTTTGGGAGGCCAAGGCGGGTGGATCATGAGGTCAGGAGATTGAGATCACCCTGGCCAACATGGTGAAACCCCGTCTCTACTAAAATGCAAAAAATTAGCCAGGCAATGGTGGCGCACGCCTGTAGTCCCAGCTACTCGGGAGGCTGAGGCAGGGGAAGAGCTTCAACCTGGGAGGTGGAGGTTCAGTGAGCTGAGATCATGCCACTGCACACCAACCTGGTGACAGAGCAAGACTCTGTCTCAAAAACAAAAAAATAGGGGAATAGATTCATATTTGAACTGTAATGCATAATAAAAATAGCAAGCACATACATAATCACAAACGCCAGGTACTGTTCTAAGCACTTTGGACATATTAACTCAATCTTCAGAAGCATATGTATGAGTTGGGTGGTACTACTCTCCGCATTTTATTATCAATAAGACAACTTCGAAACAGGTTAAATAAACTGCCCATAATTGCACAGGTAATAAGTAACAGGGCTAGGATTTCAACCCAGGCATTATGGCTTCAGAATCCATACTCTAATTACATCATGACATCTAGTTACAGGAACAGTATAGGCCAGGAGTGTCCAATGTTTTGGCTCCCCTGGGTCACACTGGAAGAGAAATTGTCTTAGGCTGCACATAAAATACACTAACACTAACACTAATGATAGCTGATGTGCTTTTTTAAAAAAAATCGCAAAAATCTCACAATGTTTCAAGAAAGTTTATGAATTTGTGTTGGGTCACATTCAAAGCTGCCCTGGGCTGCATGCAGCCTGCGGGCTGTATAAGCTCGGTATAGGCCAAAAAACATTTAATGCAAATATGCATCCCTAAGCTATTATGTGGTAAGAAAAGATATATAAAGAATTTAGTTGTCCTCAGGGAACTCACAATCTAAACAAAAAATAATGGCACGGCAAATTTTATATATGATGACAGAAGTGGGCTGAGTCACATCTAATTCAGGGTCAATGGAGGTTTTCTAGAAGAGATGACCCCGTGCATGTATCTTTTAAAATGAGCACAAAGTCAAGAGCAACACAGAAGAGGGAGAAAAAATGTACACAAAGGAAAAGTAAGGTCTTTGTTCCAGCAAAGGGAACAATATGTACAAAGTCACTGGGACGAGGCAGTACAAATTTACTAGAGAACTGAGTAATTTAGGAGAAAAGAAAAACACAGGGAACAAATAGAAAAATATCAAATTAAGTAGAGCCACAATTATTTATTTATGCCTTAAATCTCATAAGAACCTTAAGTTTTAACTTGAGCAAGGGAGAAGGTGCAGAAAGATTTTAATCATGGGAATAACATACTTACATTGTAGCATGACTACTATTAATAGCATATATTAGACAAGACTAGAAAGGGCAAGCAAAATCAAGTTAGGAAACCTATAAAAACCCAGGCAAGGTGAGAATGATGAACAGATATTATCTACAGATCCATAACCCAATGTTGTCTGTGAACCCTCATGTTCATTCCCACTAATGCTGCACCATTACAAATTCTCATCTCCTCTAGCTTAAATACCATAATAGTCTCCTGAGTGATTTCCCTAATTCCTTTGAATTAAGACTCAATTTCTCCAAGGCAAAGCTCTGATTTATCTTTTCTCTGCTCAAAAGCCTTCATTAATTTCTAATGTCTTTCTAAAGCCAAAATTCTATGCATTAGCAAGACCCTTTCTAATCTATCCTAATTCTTCCTCCACAGCTCTGAACTTTACTATTCCTTTGCTCACTGTTCCCTCTGCCCAGACTAAGTTGAAATGCCTCCTTGCACCATGATGCACTGCTAAATATTCCTTGCCAGAAATAAACTTTTTAAGTTACTGCTCCCAAAGCACTTTGTTTATAACTTCCTTAAAGCAACTATTATATTCTTCCCCAGACCATAATCACCAGTTCTATGTCTTTTTTTCCTTATAAGAGCAGGTTCCATGATACTAGGCTAACAGAAACTACAGTATCAAGAAATATAAGCATTTCAACAATTCAAAGATCTTAGTAAGAACAATAAACGTCTCACAATAATAGAACAAGGGTCAGTGCTAAATTTATCTGGACCCTTAAAGGTCAGAAGGTGATTCCCACTGACACAACAGTTTTAAGATAATAATTTTAACATATTTTACCAATATGATGAATTGCAGGTACTGTATACACATATATGCTGATTATAGCACATACTAATGAGTCAGCTCCCCAGCTCATGGTTCCCATTTTCTTTAAAAGGTACTGAATACACAAGGATGGGCCTCCAGTAGCCAGCTCTGTTTCTCTCATCACCCCACCTGACCAGGGCCAGGCCAATCAGATATTTTCCTCCAAAAATGTGAAATATGGAAGATACCAAGACTGGAACTCAGTCCTTTGCTAGAACCTGAAGAACAAGTCTAACAACTTCTGCTGCTGAGGTCCCTGGGCTCCATCCTCATACCCTTTGGCTTGGTAGTGTAGCTCAACCCTTGTTTCTAAGTGTTACTTCAATATCCTTCTAATAAATATTTCTTTCCCTTCTTTTCTAGTTTTCTTTTGGGCTTACGTGAACCACAATCAGTTGTGCTGCTTGGAAGCAAAAATTTTTAAATGAATTTGATGCTTTCAAAAAGCCAAGTATTATTTTGGGACTAAATCTTAAATGTTTTAGCTTAAAAGCAGAAATCTGAGCTGTGAAGAAAAAAAAAAAAGGAAAAGGAAAGGAAAGGAGAAGGAGGGAGGGAGGCAGGAAGGAAGGAGAGAGAAAAGAAACTCCTTTGGGCTTTCAAATTATAATTTAGAAGTTTATTTACCATTTAATATTTAAAATGCTGTGAGACTACTAAATTAATTCAAATCTGGGTGGACATTCCCAAATGAACCATTTAAAACACTGAGTCCAGCAGACTACCCAACACCTTAAGATCCACTGAAATATTCAGAGAATTTAGGTTTTAGTTTGGTTCTCCGCAGGTAACCCTACAGAATGTAAAAGATCCTCTATGTTGTTATACACATTGACAATCCTCCTAAGACAGATCACTACCAATAAAGTAACTTTATTGCTATTTTCCTTTCTTCCTAGAAATTTATCCCTTGATTTTAGTTTGATAAATTTTCCTTTCTACCCTTGATTATAAATTGGTGAATTTTACCTTTTTCCAATATAAGTATCATAGATCTTCAAAATATATAAATGTTCCTGCATCAGACCCAAACACTGATTTTCCTACATTAGAAATTAGATCTGAATTTATTATGTATATATTTATGAATTTAAGTTTCTAGTCTGAAAAAGGCTGTTCATTTCAGCCAATCATATCTATAAAATCTATTTTATTTTTAATATAAGCTTTTTACCTTTTAAAAGTATTAAAAAGGTAAATGCTTAGTGAAAATACAAATTAAGAAAAATTAAGCTACTAATGATGAAACTCTGTAATTCAGAAACAAAAATATTCAAACTGAATACCAAAAAAGCAAAGGTAATCCAAATTATTCTTTTAAGTGGCTTCTGGCATTTCTCTTCCAAGTATATTATACCTGAAAAATCTGAATTTAATTCCTTAACATACAAAGGTTTGCTCAAGTATACTTTCATTTTTCACTGTGACTTTTTAAAAAGCAACTTACTAAATGGTCCACTTCCATTTTTTATTTTACTGAATGCACATAAATATTAAGTATATTCTAAATTAATATGCTATATTACATGGGATAGAAATGGAGGGACTGTCATGTCTTCCTTTGATGAACTACTGCACTGTTTAAATTGTTTTAAACAAGGTTTCCCACTTTTGTAATAAAAAACATATTTTAAATATCCAGCTGTGTTTTTTAGCACCCTATGCCTCATCTCAATACCAAATTCAGTGATTTTTAAAAAGGGCACATTAAAGAAATCTTAATTCTGGCCAGGCACTGTGGCTCACGCCTCTAATCCCAGCACTTTGTGAGGCCAAGGCGGGCGGATCACCTGAGGTCAGCAGTTCCAGGCCAGCCTGACCAACATGGAGAAACCCTGTCTCTACTAAAAATACAAAATTAGCCAGGCATGGTGGCGCATGCCTGTAATCTGAGCTACTCGGGAGGCTGAGGCAGGAGAATTGCTTGAACCCAGGAGGCAGAGGTTGCAGTGAGCGGAGGTTGAGATCGTGCCATTGCACTCCAGCCAGGGCAACAAGAGTGAAATTCCATCTCAAAAAAAAAAAAAAAAAAAAAAAGGGAAAAGAAAAGAAACCTCATTCCATAATGATTCCATAATTTAAAGTTTTTGTATTGTTCCATTAACAATTTTAAAAAGGCAAAATCTCTTAAACAGTCACAAAGTAAGGATGCAATTTTACCCACAAATCCTCATAATGATCTGAACTTCTGAGCAAACAATACCAACTAAATATAAAAGCAACATACTAAAAATGTCTCTTAAAACATTTTCTTACCTGAAACACACCATTATTTAAATCAGCCTATTTACACTGAATACTCAGAAGTCTTTCCTTCAAGAGTGAATGTCTCTTCCAAGTTGCTTGTACTATCCAATATCCTAAGCCTTCCAAGAGTTATTAATATTGTATCCATTAAATCTAAGTCAGCATCAACTGTAAGACTGCATTGTTTAAAAAAAAAAAACAAAAACAAAGAAATGCGGCAAGCTGCAATTCTAGGTCACTACTGATGTTTCAAAGACTTTCCAATTTCAGAGATATTAAAATGTGGAGAAAAACATAATGATGATATTTATTGACATTCTTAAACTTGGTAGCAAAGATATTATAGGATTAAACTTCATTTTACTGAAGTTTGTAATTATGTCAAAATCTTTGGAATTTACATATATAGCAGAAAAAATTCTAAAGGCAAAAATTTAAATTTCAATTTTACTCCCATCTAATCTAACCAAGCTCTCTCACATTATGAACTAAGCACTTCACACATTATGAGGCTACTATCACTTGACACTGTAACTTTCACCTTGTAACTAAAACTTTCCAATGCATAACAAAAGTAATAATTGTCTGTTGACCTTCTATATACCTCATCAGTCTTAGGCCCCTAACCTAAGCTTATTTAAAAATCAATTGAAAAAAATTACTCTCTTAAAGGGCTACATTTATACAAGATTTCCTCCAGGCCTAATTTTTAAAATGAAGTTAATGTATTTTGCACAGGCCAATGCTGATAAAAGCAATAAGCAAAATATTAAAAGAAACAGGCTGGGCGCAGTGGTTCATGCCTGTAATCACAGCACTTTAGGAGGCCAAGGAGAGCAAACCACTTGAAGTCAGGAGTTCGAGACCAGCCTGGCCAACATGGTGAAACTCCATCTCCACCAAAAATACAAAAACTAGCCAGAAGTGGTGGCAGGCACCTCTAGACCCAGCTACTTGGGAACCTAAGGCAGGAGAATCACTTGAACCTGGGAAGCGGAGGCTACAGTGAGCCAAGACTGTGCCACTGCACTCCAACCTGAACAACAGAGCGAGATTGTCTCCAAAATATATATATATATGTATATATATATATATATATACGTATATATATACGTATATATATATACGTATATATATATGTATATATATATATGTATATATATATACGTATATATACACACACACATATAGAAATGTAATACTTCACTGTTAAAGTAATTTTTAAAATTACTACCAGATACTGTGGTTTGCTCACCACAGCACCCGCAATACCTAGCGCAGTACTTGGAACAGAATATATACTCAATAAATATTTCTTGACTTAAGTGATACCTTAATAAACATGAGAAGGAATGTGAGCAAACAATGTAAAATCAGGAATTACACAAATACTGTGATAAACAGAGCTTCCCCTTTGAGAAAATTCACACCAGTATTTTTTTCCTAATTTATGTTGAAAGTATCTAACCTGTCACATGGTATACATTTAATAAATTCCAGGCTGGGCGCGATGGCTTATGCTTGTAACCCTAACACTCTGGAGTCAGAGGTGGGAGGAAGGCTTCAGCCCAGGAATTTGAGACCAGCCTGGGCAAAAGGGCAAAACCCTATCTCCACAAAAAAATATATAAAAATTAGCCAGGAGTGGTGTTGCAAATCTGTAGTCCCAGCTACTCAGGAGGCTGAGGTGGGAGGATCACCTGAGCCAGGGAGATTGAGGCTACAGTGAGTAGTGATCTTGCCACTGCACCCCCAGCCTGGGTGAAACAGTAAGATCCTGTTCCTAAAAAAAAAAAAAAAATTTTTTTAAATGAAATAAAATGAATCCAAGCCCCTTCTCCTTCCTACTCTTTTTAAGTGAGCTATATGAGTTCACTTAAAACATTTACTACACACAACTTAGTTAACATAATTTTCAAAAACATATCTGCATAAAGCAATCCATACCTGAATTTAACCAGTAAACATTAAGCAACATAGACTAATGCACAAATCTTTGACAAATGTTACATACTAAATGTGTGCCCTTACCCGCCCGCCCCACACCACTAAAATTCATGTGTTGAAACCCCAATTCCTAATATGATAGTATTTGGAGCCCAAGCCTTTTGGAGGAGCCCTCATAATCGGATCAGGACCCTTATAAGAAGAGACCTGAGAACTTATTATACTCTCTCCACCATGTGAGGACACACCAATTATGCCAGAAACACCAGGCACGGTAGATCACACTATAATCCCAGCACTTTAGGAGGCCAAGGTGGGAGGACTGTTTCAGCACAAGAGCTCAAGACCAGCCTGGGCAACACAGCAACACCCTGTCTCTACAAAAAAAGTTTTTTAACTTTTTTTTTTTTTTTTTTTTTAAGAGACAGGGTCTCACTCTGTGGCCCAGGCTGGAGTGCAGTGGTGCCATCTTGGCCCCATGCATCCCTGACCTCCCAGGCTCAAGTGATCCTCCCACCTCAGCCTCCTGAGTAGCTGAGACTACAGGCACACACCACCACACCCAGCTAATTTTTGCATTTCTTTGTAGTGACAGGGTTTCAGCATGTTATGTTACCCAGGCTGGTCTCAAAACTCCTGGGCTCAAGCGATCCGCCTGACTCTGCCTCCCAAAGTGTTGGGATTACAGGCGTGAGCCACCCACCACAACTGGCCAAAATAATGTTTTTAAAATATAAGCCAGGCGTGGGGATGTGTGCTTGTAGTCTCAGCTACTCAGGAGGCTGAGGACAGGAGGACTGCTTGAGCCTAGGACTACAGTGAGCTATTGTCCCACCACTACACTCCAACCTGGGTGATGGAACAAGACCCTGTCTCAAAAACAAATGAAACAAAAAAACAGGGCCAGGAAGAAAGCCTTACTACATAACCTGACTATGCTGGCACACTTATCTTAGACTGCCAGCCTCCAAAACCATGAGGAAATAAATTTCTATTAAGTCACCAAGTCAATGGTATTTTGCTATAGCATCCCAAGCTAAGACAGTAAATTTGTATTTTGAAGGAATCGTGACATATGATGCAGAAGGAAATAATGATAAAACCACCAAATTATGCCCTCTAGAAGAAGCCTACACCTTGGCAGAATAATATTTATAACAAAATACCCCTAATATAGAGTGGAAAATAAGACAAAATTTTAAATGGCAAGGCTATTATATTCTAGGAAAATCTGGGAAGCTCTCAGACAAGAGCCAAGTGGACAAATAGACAGAATGTGGACATATGGAAACTGGGAGAGAAGAGAGAGAGCAAGTATACTTCACTCAGAATACACTTTCACCCACTCACACTCATGACTCCAATCCCGATAATAATTTCTATTATTTTCTAAAGTTACAAATAATAGCTTCTAGGGGCCGGGAATGGTGGCTCACACCTGTACCAGCACTTTGGGAAGCCAAAGGGAGCGGATCATCTGAGGTCAGGAGTTCGAGACCAGCCTAGCCAACATGGCAAAACCCCGTCTCCACTAAAAATACAAAAATTAGCCGGGTGTGGTGGCACATGCCTATAATCCCAGCTACTAGGGAGGCTGAGGCAGGAGAATCACTTGAACCCAGGAGGAGGAGGTTGCAGTGAGCTGAGATCACACCACTGCACTCCAGCCTGGGCAACAGAGTAAGACTCCGTCCCAAAAATAAATAAATAAATAAAATAATAGTTCCTTTGTAGATGAAGACAGGGTTCTGTTTTTCATCTACAGTGATGTATCTTTTAATGACGAGGGTATGTTCTGAGAAATGTGTCATCAGATGATTCCAATGTGTGAACATCACAGAGTGCACTTACACAAACCCACATGGTATAGTCTACTATACACCTAGACTATATGGTATATGGCTTATTGCTCCTAGCCTGCAAACTTGTAATGGTAAGTATTCGTATGTCTGAACATAGGTAAAATAGAAAAAGTACAGTAAAAATACAGCATTATACTATTATAGGACCACCATCATATATGTGGTCCATCGATGACTAAAATGTCATTATATGGTACATATCTCTATTCATTTATCTAACCCAGCTCCTACTGTGGGACACATTCTGAGTAACGTAAGTTCAGTCCCCTCAAAACTTACAGAACCACAAGTAGAAACAGACTAGTAAGCAAACAGCTATAACAGAAAATGCAATTGATGCATGTCAGAAATATGGCAGTTTTTATTGAGAAAAGGAGATCCAAGAAAACTTCTCAGTAAATAATATATATTTGAATGGGGGCCATCTGAACAGTCTTAAAAGACAAGTTGAAGGTATCCCATAAGGAAGAACATATGAGGCAATTAACAACAAAGTGCTATGAGAATTTAACACCAGCACAGTAGAACACTGCATATTCAGTGAACTTCAAGTAATATGAAAAAGTTACGAATGGTGGAAAGAGAAGACTGGAAAGGTAAGAAGAACCAAGGTGAAGAAAAAATTTTAAAGACCAAGACACTACATGGGAGGCTGGGGTGGGAGAACTGCTTGTGCCCGGGTGGTTGAGGCTGCCATGAGCCATGGACACATCACTGCACTCCAGCCGGGGCAACAGGGCAAGACCCTGTTTCAGATAAATAATAAAATAAAATAAAATAAAGACTATGACAGCAGAGTCATCCCTTGGTATACTTTAGGAACTGGTTCCAAGACTCCTGTGTATACCAAAATCTGCACATACTTAAGTCCTGCTGTCAACCCTGTAGAACCCACGAATACAAAAAAAGCAGTCCATTGTGTAGGCAGGTTTCACATATCCTACAAATATTGTACTTTCAATCTATGTTTAAGTTGACCCCCACAGTTGAAACCTGTGTTGTCTAAGGGTCAAGTGTATATCTGCCTGGCTAAAAGTATAAGAAAGATAGGATAAAAATATAAGAAATATATTAACTAGCAATGATGTACAAAGCACATCAAAGAAACAAAATAGAGTGACCATACCTCCTAGTTTCCCCAAAACCAACCTGGTCTATATCTGCACGCCCAGTGTCCCAGCCAGTTTACCATCTCTACCATACATTAACAAAATATTGTTAATAGTTGCATTAAAACATGCTGGTATGAGCCTGGCCAACATGGTGAAACCCTGTCTCTACTAAAAATACAAAAATTAGCCGGGTGTGGTGGTGGTCGCCTGTAATCCCAGCTACATGGAAGGCTGAAGCAGGGAGAATTGCTAGAACCCAGGAGGTGGAAGTTACAGTAAGCCAAGACTGAGCCACTACACTCCAGCCTGGGTGACAGAGCAAGACTCCATCTCAAAAAAAAAAGCTGGTATGGATTTAGTAGACTTCTCCACCTTACACTTCCAGCTTCTTCCAAAGTTCTTCCAACTTTGTCAAGAGTTTCCGAAATGCATATATATGATGCATATATAAGGAACAGAGTCCTCACTTTAACATACACTTAATTCTGAAAGATGACAGAAATAACCAATCTCTTTCTCTCTCACTCTTTCTAGACTCAATATATCTAACTCTTCCCTTTCAAGGACAGCATGCAGGGGACTCACCAGTGGCTAGGGCAGCTAGCTCCTTTGGGTGCTAATTGGGGGTGGGGGAAGTGGTCAGCACTGCTGTCACTGAAGACTGGTTGGTGTATCAGCAGTGGCCTGTGACCTGGACTGTAAAATACACACAGCTTCCAGGCTAACAACAGGCAGAGTTTACGGGAAACTAAAGGTTAGGTATACCTCTATGCTTACCTGTGGTTAATGAAGCCATGAGGCTACTAATCCATGAAGAAAGTGAGGAATTAAAGGCTCTCTCCCCACAGGTATGAAGAATGACCTGGCTGGGCACAGTGGCTGATGTCTGTAATCCCAGCACTTTGTGAGGCTGAGGTGGTAAATAGCTTGTGCCCAGAGCTTGGGACCAGCCTAAGCAACATAGGCCATATCCCATTCTCTATTAATCCCAGCACTGGGAGGCCAAGGCAAGCAGATCACTTGAGCTCAGGAGTTCAGGACCAGCCTGGGCAACATGACAAAACCCTATCTGTACTAAAAATACAAAAATTAGCTAGATGTGGTGACACATGCCTGTAATCCCAGCTACTCGGGTGGCTGAAGCATGAAAATCTCTTGAACCCGGGAGGTGGAGGTTTCAGTGGGAGGTGGAGGTTTCAGTGAGCCACTGAACTCCAGCCTGGGTGACAGAGTGAGACTCTGTATTTAAAAAAAAAAAGAAACAATGAACCAATAAAGCCAGTTAACAGACACCATATTTAAATAAACACAAAAACATCTAGGACATTCATATTATTTATTTCTCAAAATTATACTTCACCGTCTCAAACAGAATTCTGATAGGTAAAACTAAGACTTGGTTAAAGACCTTAATTGGCGGTCTTACCGTTTTTTTAAATTTCAGAGGTCCTAGAAGAAAACTTCAAGACACTTTTAAAATCTTCAGGTATGCCTTCTCCTATAAAGCAGTCTCTCAACCTTGACACTACTGACATTTGGGGCCAGACAATTCTTCATTGCTGGGGAGTGTCCTGAGCAATATAGGATGTTTGGTGGCATCCCTGCCCTCTACCCCACTAGATGCCGGCAGCATGCCCCCAAACTGTAACAACCAAAAACATCTCTAGACATTGTCAGCCCTGGTTCACTGCTATAAGGCATTGAAAAAAAAAGTGAACGAGAATATTATAGAATTAAAGGAAAATGTGGGGAAAAAACCCCCACATCTCAAAGAATCTCATACATCTTCAAATAATTTCAGATCTAATTTATTGTCAAGGGTTATTATTAGCTTAAACAGCATAGGTCAAATTAAATGTTTTATTTATATTTAGATTAAAATATGTCATTTAAAACTATTTTTAAGATAGTAGAGGCCAGGCATGGTGGCTCACACCTGTATTCCCAGCACTTTGGGAGGCCGAAGCAGGCAGATACTTGAGGTCAGGAGTTCGAGACCAGCCTGGATAACATGGTGAAACCCTGTCTCTACTCAAAAAAACAGGGCGGGTGCAGTAGTTCACGTCTGTAATCCCAGCACTTTGGGAGGCCAAGGCAGGTAGATCACGAGGTCAGGAGATCGAGACCGTCCTGGCTAACACGGTGAAACCCCGTCTCTACTAAACACACACAAAAATTAACTGGGCATGGTGGCGGGAGCCTGTAGTCCCAGCTACTCAGGAGGATAAGGCAGGACAATGGCGTGAACCCAGGGGGTGGAGCTTGCAGTGAGCCGAGATGGCGCCACTGCACTCCAGTCTGGGCGACACAGCGAAACTCCGTCTCAAAAAAAAAGCTGGGCATGGTGGCACACGCCTGTAGTGCCAGCTACTCGAGAGGCTGAGGTACAAGAATCGCCCGAACCAGGGAGGCAGAGGTTGCAGTGAGCCGAGATCATGCCACTGCACTCCAGCCTGGGTGACAGAGCGAGACCCCCCCCCCCCCCAAAAAAAAAAGACAGTAGGCTGGGCATGGTGGCTCATACCTGTAATCCCAACTTTGGGAGGCCAACGCGGGCAGATTACTTGAGGCCAGGAGTTCAAAACCAGCGTGGCCAACATGGCGAAACCCTGTCTCTACTAAAAATGTAAAAATCAGCTGGGCATGATACACACCTGTAATCCCAGCTACTCAGGAGGCTGAGGCAGGAGAACTGCTTGAACCAGGGAGGCAGAGGTTGCAGTGAGCTGAGATCAAGTCACTGCACTCCAGCCTTGGCAACAGAGAGAGACTCTGTCTCAAAAAAAGATAGTAGAGAGCAATCTTAAATCTTGTGGGTAGTGTTTTCATTCCTTCTGTTTTATAGGACTTTATGACATTTCTGAGATCTCAGAGTGCTCTCAGTATATATTTTCTTCTTATATCCTAAATGGCTTGCTTTGGCATGTTTATTAATAAACAGGCCAGGAGTATATTTCGAGGAAAAAAAATTACGACTGGGTGAGGCTGCTTACATCTACAATCCCCGCAGTTTGGGAAGCTGAGGCAGGTGGATCACTTGAGGCCAGGGTTTCGAGGCCAGCCTGGGCAACACAGCAAGACCCCATCTCATTAAAATGAATAAATAAATAAACAAGGATTCCAGCTAATAAATGATAAAGCAATGCTAGATTTAGAATATTATCACTTTCAAATCTCCAATGAAACAAATGATACAGGCAATTTTTTTAGTCTAGCCAAAAAATCTGAAAAAGGAACAACTGTATCAAGGAGGAATCAGATAGAAAACTAAAAGTGGCAATAAAAAAAACTATAAGATGTTAGCACAAAATAAAACAATGCAAATTAAATAAAGCATTTTTCACCTACCAGATTTTCAGATTTAAAAGCCTAATAATGGGCTCTGCACAATGGCTCATGCCTGTAATCCCAGCACTTTGGGAGGCCAAGGTGGGAGAATTGCTTGAGTTCAGCAATTCTCAGTTGAGACCAGCCTGGGCAACCAGCCTGAGCAAGACCCCATCTCTACAAAAAAATTAATAAATTAGCTGGGTGTGGTGGTGCACACCTGTGGTCCTAGCTACCGGGGAAGCTCAGGTGGGAAAATCACTTGAGCCTAGGAGTTTGAGGTTGCAGTAAGCTATAATCATGCCACTGCACTCCAGCCTGGGCCAGAGTGAGATCCTGTCTCAAAAATATATATAAAAATAAAAATAATTTTAAAATCTGAATAATGCTTGGTGCTCACATGGATACAGAGATAACTTTCATATACTGCTAGTAGAAGCACATACTGAACAAGTTTTTTGGAAAGCCAGCTGGCAGTATCTGTCAAACATAGTAATGTACATAATCATGAACCCATAAATCCCACTCTTACATCTGTGCCAGTATATTAACTTAAGCACTGTTTGAATTGGTTGGTAACTGTAAACTGCCCAAAAAACCATCAAAGAAGACAGGTTAAATAAAGAACACCCAAAACAATAAAATATTATGCAGCCCATGAAGACAATGAGGTAAATTTTTGTGTTTTGGTAAGATATCTAAATACAAGCCCGGGCGCGGTGGTTCATGCCTGAAATCCCAGCATTTTGGGAGGCCAAGGCAGGTGGATCACCTGGGATCAAGAGTTTGAGACCAGCCTGGCCAACATGGCAAAACCCCGTCTCTACTAAAAATACAAAAAAATTAGCTAGGCATGGTGGCACGTGCCCGTAATCCCAGCTACTCGGGAGGCTGAGGCAGAAAAATTGCTTGAAACCAGGAGGTGGAGGTTGCAGTGAGCTGAGGTTGTGCCACTGCACTCCAGCCTAGGCAACAGAGCAAGACTGTCCCAAAAAAAAAAGAAAAAGAAAAAAGGTATCTAAATAAAGAAAATAACAAAAGGCAAACTGAAGTTTCATGGCATTTAACAAGAGAATTAACACACATACACTTATGTGTATAGAAAATTCTGTTAAGAATATACAAGAGATAGGTAACAGTATAGTTTTTCTTTTTTCTTACATTTTTGTAAAATGAGACAGAAACATCTAAAGCAGTATCAATTTCAATCATCTTTGCACGAGTTTTCCACATTTATAGGCACAAGAATTACCTAATTTGTGTGATCCATTACACTCAAAATGCAGTTATTCTCACCGAATTCCTCCTTAACCAAAATGAAGACGTAAATAGAAAAAGCATATATCAAGATATTCTCCATATTTCAAATCCAAGTTTTTAAAGCTACTTTTAAAATTTTACCTGTTCATCTAACCATCTAATATTTTGTCAGAAATAATTTTTAAAGTAACCACATGCTGGCTATGGCACTGATTTTAGCCATATCCTACCAAAAGCAACATAGCAAAACCAAAGACCACACACAATATTTACAAGAAAACTGAATGACAACTTAACAAGGTATCATCCCCAAAAACTCTCTACTATGAACAAGCAAGCAGGGCAAGACTAGAAAAGTATCAGTATCTACACAAGAGGAAAAGAAACACGACTTGTCTTGCAATGACCCTACAAACATGAAAATCTCAAATTCACCACTAGTATTCACTGGTAAGGGTGGTTTAAAAAAAAAAAAAAGCCTACATTCTACCTACATTTAAGATTGCTCCTTACAGCAAGACACACTCTAGTATGCAAAAGCCCTAGAAAAGGTGGACCAGTCTCCAGTTAACAAATCTCTTTGAAACAAAAACGGCCACCACCTCAAAAGCCACCCTGGAAGTCACCATAGACAACAGTATCCCTAATAAAACAATCTCTAAAAATATTAAATTCCCTTTAGTTGAACAATTTTAAATAGAAATACAGTGCGCCCTCTGTATCTACGAGTTCCACATTCGCGAATCCAACCAACCTCAGATTGAAAATATTTGAGAAAGGGCTGGGCGCAGTGGCTCACGCCTGTAGCCCCAGCACTTTGGAGGGCAGAGGTGGGTGTATCATGAGGTCAGGAGATCAAGACCATCCTGGCTAACATGGTGAAACACAGTCTTTACTAAAAATATTTAAAAAATTATCCAGGTGTGGTGGCAGGCGCTTGTAGTCCCAGCTACACGGGAGGCTGAGGCAGGAGAATGGCGTGAACCCGGGAGGCAGAAGTTGCAGTGAGCTGAGATTGCGCCACTGCACTCCAGCCTGGGTGACAGAGCAAGACTCCGTCTCAAAAACAGAAGGAGAAAATATTTAAGAAAAATTGTACTGATATGTGGAGACATTTCTCATCATTACTTCCTAAACAATATAAGGTATAAAAACTATTTACGTATCATTTATATTGTATTACGTATTGTAAGTAATCTAGAGATGCACCAAGGATGTGCAAAGGTTATATGCAAATATTATACCATTTTACATCAGGGACTGAGCATCCACAGATTTTATGTCCAAAGGAAGTCCTGGAACCAATCACCCACATATAACGAGGGACAACCGTACTTTGCCATTAGTTGATAGAAAGCTACCTCACTCTCCCCCTTCCTCCCAGATATACACAATAGTGCAAAAATTACAAATGTTAAGATCTCGCACTTTCCTTAAATTTCAAATTCTATAGCATATATTTTTCTCCAGTTTCATCACCTACAAATGGGAATATTAGAACTACCTCCCAATATTGGTGTGGTAAGATTTTTACTTAACTGAGAATAACAAATCCAAGATGCATATATTAAATAGAAAGCTTAGAGTCACTTCAAGTTAAAATACATGTATCAGTCTCATCACCTGTATGTTTCAAATTTATGTCTCTACAAAATTACAATTACTTAAAAGTTTTTTTCCTTGAGGTGACTGGAAAATAGTCAAAATTACAAATGTTTAAGGTACATCAGTCATCTATCTTATTGACCCACACTCAACCTTCTCAAAATTGCCCCAAAATCCCCCACAGTACATGAGGTCAAGCTTAGGTAAGCCACTTGAAAAATCTCAGAAATTACAGAAATAACGATTATAAGAGTCCTAACAAAAGCAAAAAGCTCCAATTTTTTTTTTTTTTTTTTTCTGAGACACTGTCTCACCCTTTTGCCCAAGCTGGAGTGTGGTGGTGCAATCTTGGCTCACTGCAACCTCTGCCTCCCGCGTTCCAGCAATTCTCCTGCCTCAGCCTCCCGAGTAGCTGCGACTAAAAGCGCCTGCCACCATGCCCAGCTAATTTTTTCTATTTTCAGTAGAGGCAGGGTTTCACCATGTTAGCCAGGCTAGTCTCGAACTCCTGACCTCCGATGATCCACCCGCCTCGGCCTCCCAAAGTGCTGCGATTACAGGCGTGAGCCACCGCACCTGGCCTAAAAGTTCCGAATTCTAACAGTGGTTTTGAAAAGATTCTGGCACTGTTACAGTAGAGGAGGAGGATGTAAGACAACTGAACAAGGGGCAAATGGTATATATTAATAAAATGCAAATTACAAGAGGATTTGGAGCCAGAATGCCTGAGTATAAAACCCAGTTCCATTACTTATCAGCTGTACAACCTTGGACAAATTATTTAAGCCTTCTAAGACTCAACAGCCTCATTTTTAAAAAAGAGAAAGACCTACTTCAGATAGTAGTTGTAAAGACTAAATCAGGTTATGCATATGAAATATTTGATAATGTCTGACACAAAATAAATGTTCATTAAATATTTGCCATTTAGGAATAAAAGAAAGGCTGAGCCCGGTGGCTCACGCCTGTAATCCCAGCACTCTGAGAGGCCGAGGCAGGTGGATCATCTGAGGTCAGGAGTTGAAGACCAGCCTGGCCAACATGGTGAAACCCTGTCTCTACTAAAAATACAAAAATTAGCGGTGGTGGGCGCCTGTAATCCCAGCTACTTAGGAGGCTGAGGCAAGAGAATCACTCGAAACCGGGAGGCAGAGGCTGCAGTGAGCTGAGACTGCACCACTGCACTCCAGCCTGGGAGACAGAGTGAGACTCTGTCTTAAAAAAAAAAAAAGAGAGAGAGACAAGTAAATTATACTGAAAGAAGTAGAGTTTTAACCATGACTGTCTTCTAAGCAACGGTCAAACAAATTACAAGCATAGAGACAAGAGAGATACTATGACACTTATAGCTCCAAATGGCTCTTCACGCTACAGAGCCTCTCAATAAAGCTTTTTATTTTTCTAGCCAGGCATGGTGGCACATGCCTCTGGCAGCTACTGGGGGCGGGTGCTGAGGCAGGAGGATCATTTAAGCCCGGGAGGTCAAGGCTGCAGTGGGCCGTGATGGCACCACTGTACTCCAGCCTGGATGACAGAGCAAGACCTTGTCTCAAAAAAAACAAAACAAAAAAGTTTTTTATTTGTTTGCGTTAAGTGGTAAGTGATAACGAAAAAGCCCTACTTCCATGCCACATTTTTAAAAATACCACTAAGGGCATTATTACTACTGTTTTATATCATTACTAATCTGAGACTTGAATTAGCTATTATTCACTTTATAGTCAATGGTGTCAGTTCTCAAAAATATTTAATATTCAGGTAATAGGTTACCCAAGGTATCCGATAGGGATGGAATGTGCAAGTGGTTACATGTAGATTTCCACACACATGTATTACAAGCAATGCAAAACCTGGGCAGCCTGACACATCAACAGGACTGCTCATGGGTGAAACCAGAGAGAAGACAAGCAAACGAACACATCAGAGAGCTGGTGAAAATGAAGATCTAAAATACATTTCTCAACATATAATGTTTTCCATAGGCACATGTAATTAAACAGTAAACACTCTCAATTATCTACACTGTTATGTTTTAGTCAGCGATTCAGTTTTTTGCTATGGATCCTGAATAATAAACTTCTACATCAAAAAGGGAAAAGACCTTCAGTCTACAAGCAGAGAGAAAGCATGGTGCTCTGTGGACTATAAATTCCTTATCTTCTTACTAATGAGATCTGAAGCTTACTAATGATGTTTTGAAGCAACGTGAAGTTTTTGACAGGTGTCCAGTAATGTCATATACAGTAATAGTCCATAAACATTATGATTCCATACATTCACTGGCAGACACAAAGTGGATCTGTAGATACAGATACACATGTGCATACAGGTAAAACTAACAGATATTTTAAGAACCTCTTTGTGACTTTAAAGAGTTTAGTAGTAGTGGTGTCTGCTCTTTCTCATGCAATATAGACAACTGCTTCTCAACTTTTTAATGTCTCCACACCATTCACCAATTACTAATTACTCCCGAACAGTTATCATCTCATATTATTATCAGACACTTTAACACTAAGCACTATCACCATGTCCCATTCCCCACTCGTAGTCGCTACTGCTACAATACCACCCCCAGACAAATAGTGCTGCAGCACAGAGATTCCTCTAAGCTTTCAAGCTGGAAGGAACCTTGGAGATCATCTATTACAAGCCTCTCATTTAGTATCTGAGGAAACTGTGACCAACAGTAACTTAAGTGATGAAAATCACTAAAAGTAGAATAATTAGTTACAGTAACTCCCACTTACAGGACACTCACTATGTGCCTGTCGCTGCATTAAGCACCTTATAAACTCATTTAATCCCCACAACATCCCTTTAAATAGACCTACTTTATTACCTATATTTACACACCTGGAAATTAAAGGAGAGAAGTCAGCCTTGGTCATATAGTAACTACGTGATGAAATTCAGAATTCAAACCTAAATCTGTTTTGTGCTCTCCTGACTGTCCAATCAGAGTTCATGCCACAAGATTAAGTACTTTAGACTTGTTTCTTTAGCCATATTCATTCTATTTATGCCCAGCATACAGATAATTTTTACTGTCCCCCAAGTTTTCATATCTATGGCTATATACTTTATTATTCAAGTCCTCACAACAGTTGAAACAACTAAAGGTACAAACCCCATTTTTTTAAGTGAGGAAACAAGCTCACAAATAATTTGTCCAAAGTCTCACCAAGAAGTAGAAAAGCTAAGTTTGGAACTCGAGCAATGTTCTCTCCAAGACATGACATTACTCCACCATCACCACATGCTAACTCACATGCAATTAGGAAACTAGCCAACGACTAGTAAAAACTAAACCGACCACGGAAAACATGAGCTTATTTGGGCACCCAAAAGAATGAAGATAAGAAAAATTAACTCTACTCAGAAAGTTGGCGTGCCTAACTTCCAGTGTACCATTCAGGTTTACATGATGTGATGAAAAAGAAAACTATAATTTTATTCATGTTCATACCTTAATAACTTCACTCACTGGAACATTTAGAAGCAAAAGGGCATCTATTCAACTAATATTTACTGAAAATCTATTGTGCTTCCTCTGTGTACCATTGTGATGACAGCACATGAGAGGACTTTAGGTGACACATGGATAATTAATATTTTAGTAATTTTAGTATTTATAGATTGTAAAGTGACTCAGAAAACGTAACCACTATACCAAGCCAATGGCTTCAGATCTTATTTCCCAAAGCAAAATTAAGGGAAAAAAATTTAACACAGTGGTTATGGGAGGGGGGGTGGGGGCTGGGGGTTGAGGGCCTGACCTTTATCTGTAATATTCTTTTCACTTAAAAAAAATTTTGAGGGAAAAAAACTCAGCTGACCTGAAAAAAACCATTAAAGAAGTAATTGCACAGATGTTACAAGAATGCGGAAAAATTCATAAAGGTAGTATTTGGCTGACATTTTAGAAATAATTTTCAAAGTGTTTCAAGAAATACTATGTTAGACAAAACAAAATTCCCTCTTAAGAAACCCCACAGAGGCCGGGCGCGGTGGCTCACACCTGTTATCCCAGCACTTCGGGAAGCCGAGACGGGTTGATCACTTGAGGTCAAGAGTTCGAGACCAGCCTGGCCAACATGGTGAAACCCCATCTCTACTAAAAATACAAAAATTAACTGGGCGTGGTGGTGCGCACCTGTAGTTCCAGCTACTTGGGAGGCTGAGGCAGGAGAATCGCTTGAACCTGGGAGCTTGAACCCGGGAGCCAGAGGTTCAAATGAGCCAAGACACCACTGTACTCCAGCCTGGGTGACAGAGTGAGACTCTGTCTCACAAAAAAACAAAAAACAAAAAACAAAAAAGAAAAAGATAAAAGAAACCTCACAAAAGGATCTAACAGCCTCATGGGCTTAAGGAGAATTTCTTTATAATAATGCGGGTCTTAGTTGTCGATAACTACTTTTAAACAACCTTTTATTTTCTTACTGTTATGTCAAAATACCTGAACACAAAGAACTTCAAACTGTAGAGGGGGAAAAAAAGCAGAATCAAAATATGCATTATCAACAACATAACAACGAGTATTATCATCGAGCATTTACTCTGCATACCAAGCACTGTGCTGAGTTTCCTATGTATTGCCTGCCCATACTTCAAGGTACTATTATTATCTCATTTAAAAATGAGGGAAGTGACTTAACAGGGATGTAAAAGTTTTCCTAAAAAGCAGAATTCTAAGAAGGTGGCAGTGGTGCCACAGTTTTTCATCTCTCTAAAACCTTATGGCCGACCAAACTAGAGAGCAGAACCAAAAACCAGTGGACCATATTTACAACAAAACTAGCTGACACAGTTTTCCCACAGACTCCAAAAAGTGGATGAGGAAAAACTGATAGTCACATGACCTCAACATTACTGGGATCTGTGACAGAGAGAAGTCAAGGTGTATTTCAAAGGCCTAGGAACAGGAGAATCATAAAATAGCCAACAGGTATTCACTGGAAATCACTGCAGACCAATTTGAGAACAGCAGCTGAAACTGAGATGGATTTTGCCAACTCCAGCAATGAGTGAATAGACTGCTCTGAGTTCGAAAAGACGAAGCAGGTCTTGCTCACTTGAGCTCTTGAAAGTGACCCAACAGTGCTCCAATCTAGAGGTAAGCCCCACAATGAGGAGAAAGAGTCAAGAGAAATGAAGACAAGGTTCAAAAAAAAGCAGGAGTGGCGAACACAGCCTGGAATTTCAGAATGCAAACTGCCGCGTTCTTAAAACACTTCACAAAACCAACGAGAGTGCTCCATGTAGTTAGAAAAGCTACTCTGGGCCAAGTGTGGTGGCTCACGCCTGTAATCCCAGCACTCTGGGAGGCCGAGGCAGGTGGATTACGAGGTCAGGAGTCAGCCTGGCCCATGTGGTAAAACCCCGTCTCTACTAAAAATACAAAAACTAGCCAGGCATGGTGGCGCGCGCCTGTGGCCCCAGCTACCAGGGAGGCTGAGACAGAAGAATAGCTTGAACCTGGAGGCGGAGGTTGCAGTGAGCCGACATCATACCACTGTATTCCAGCCTGGGCAACAGGGCGAGACTCCATCTCAAAAAAAAAAAAAAAAAAAAAAAAAAAAAATTGTGGCATATTCATACGATGCATCTACTCAGAAATAAAAAGAAATACAAACTATGTAGAATAAAAGCCAAAGAATACGTACTGTATGGTTCCATTTACATAAAATTCTAGAACTCACAAGAAATAAAAAGAAATACAAACTATGTTGAACAGAAGAAGCCAAAGAATACATACTGTATGGTTCCATTTACATAAAATTCTAGAACTCACAGACTAATCTACATTGACAAAAAGTTGCTTGGAGGGAAGGCGGCACACACAGGGAGGGAAGATTACAATGGGGCATGAGCAAACTTCTGGGAGTAATGAATGAACATGTTCACAATCTTGATTGTTGTGATGGTTTCCTGAGTGTAGATATGAAAACTTAGCAACCTGTACATTTCGAATAAATACAGTGTATTGTATGTCAATTATACCTCAATAACACTGCTTTTTTTTTTTTTGGAGACAGAGTTTCACTCTTGTTGCCCAGACTGGAGTGCAACGACGTGAGCTCGGCTCACTGTAACCTCTGCCTCCCGGGATCAGGTGATTCTCCCGAGTAGCTGGGATTACAAGCACGCACCGCACCCGGCAAATTTTGTATTTTTAGTAGAGATTGGGTTTCTCCATGTTGGTCAAGCTGGTCTTGAACTCCCGACCTCAGGTGATCCGCCCGCCTCAGCCTCCCAAACTGCTGGGATTACAGGCGCGAGCCACCGCACCCGGCCAGTAACACTGCTTTTTAAAAAAGGACTCAAAAGAAGAATTCAAGACAAAATGATAAGTACTGAAGATATGCAAAGAGGCAGCAATATAGTCTCCCTCCCCTCCCCAACAAAAAAACCAAAGACAACAATTCACTTTCTTGAAATATTTAATATTTTTTAAAAATTTAAAAATTCATATTGAAAGACTACACCACCAGTGTGTAAATAAGTGGATAAAAAAAAAAAAAAAGACCACACCATATACCTGAGTACAATGACTCCAAAATATCCAACACTGATTTTCAAAATGCTTTTAAAGATCTAGTCTATAAATACCACTGTATTTTGGCCGGGCGCAGTGGCTCACACCTGTAATCCCGACACTTTGGGAGGCGAAGGCGGGGAGATCACGAGGTCAAGAGTTTGAGACCAGCCTGGCCAATATGGTGAAGCCCTGTCTCTACTAAACATACAAAAATTAGCCAGGCATAGTGGTGGGCACCTGTAATGCCAGCTACTGGGAGGCGGAGGTTGCGGTTAGTGGAGATGGCGCCACTGCACTCCAGCTTGGGCAACAGAGCAAGACTCCGACTCAACACACACACGCACACACACACACACACACACACACGACTCCGACTCAACACACACACACACACACACACGACTCCGACTCAAAACACACACACACAAACACACACACACCCCCCACACTGTATTTTAAAGAAAAAAATCTTTTAGGAAGGTAGGCAAAAAGAGTGGGCAGTTTATAAGGTAAAAAAAATTATCATCAGATGTTAACAGCTGGCCAGGCATGGTGACACCTCTGTAATCCCTGCACTTTAAGAGGCCAACAAAGTGGGCAGATCACTTAAGCTCGGGAGTTCAAGCTCAGGAGACCAGCCTAAAAACATGCCATCTCTACAGAAAACACAAAAATTAGCCAGGTGTGGTGGCATATACCTGTAGTCCCAGCTACCGGGAAGGATGAGGTGGGAAGACAGAGTTTACAGTGAACCAAGATTGCATCACTGCACTCCAACCGGGGCAAAAGAGCAACACTCTGTCTCAAAAATAAATAGATTTTAACAGTTTTACTGGGGGAAACACTAGAATTAACAAACTTAAGACACTCAAGGATAGAAAATGTGAACCAAAGATTTTACTTCCAGCCAAAGTGACCTTCAAGATTAAAGGGCACATGCCAGGCACGGTGGTTCATGCCCGTAATTCCAGCTCTTAGGGAGGCACAGGTGGGAGGATAGCCTGAGCCCAGGAGTTTGAGACCTGCCTGGGCAATATAGCGAGACCCCATGCTCAACAAAAAGGGGAAATAAAAAGGGGGGCAAAAAAAAAAAAAAGAATAAAAGGCACAGACAACATACAAGACATACACATAAGAACTCCAGGCCAGGCGCGGTGACTCATGCCTGTAATCCCAGCACTTTGGGAGGCCGAGACAGGCAGATCACTTGAAGTCAGGAAATCGAGACCAACCTGGCCAACACGATGAAACCCCATCTCTACTAAAAATATAAAAGTTAGGCCAGGCACAGTGGCTCACGCCTGTAATCCCAGCACTTTGGGAGGCCAAGACAGGCAGATCACCTGAGGTCAGGAGTTCGAGACCAGCCCAGCCAACATAGTGAAATCCCATCTCAACTGAAAATACAAAAAAGTAGCCGGGCGTAGTGGCATGCACCTGTAATCCCAGATACTCAGGAGGCTGTGGCAGAAAAATCGCTTGAACCCAGGAGATGGAGGTTGTAGTGAGTCAAGATCGTGCCATTGCACTCCAGCCTGGGCAACAGAGCAAGACTCTGTCTCAAAAAAAAAAAAACTCCAGAAATATTGTTTCAATTAGCCGCTTTTCAATAATCTATTAAAGAATAAGCTTCATTCAGACAACCAAACTGACTAGAGACAGAGAGAATACAATGACAATGACATAAGGACTGGTCGTAGGCATGAGATATATACCTACTGTAAAACTAAGATTGACAGTTAAAAGGGAAAGTCAGCCGGGGCAGTGACTATGCCCGTAATCCCAGCACCTTTGGAGGCAAAGGCAGGGGGAGGATCACTTGAGGCCAGGAGTTCGAGAACAGCCTGTTCAACATAGCGAAACCCCGTCTCTACTAAAAACACAAAAATTAGCCAGGCAATGGTGGCACGTGCCAGTAACCCCAGCTACTCAGGAGGCTGAGGCACAAGAATCACTTGAACCCAAGAGGCAGAGGTTGCAGTGAGCTGTGATCACACCACTGCACTCCAGCCTGGGCAACAGAGTGAG
Organism: Gorilla gorilla gorilla; assembly: GCF_029281585.2. NCBI lineage: Eukaryota > Metazoa > Chordata > Mammalia > Primates > Hominidae > Gorilla > Gorilla gorilla. Next base: position 82,898,486 of record NC_086017.1, on the reverse strand, counting down.
ACTCTGTCTCAAAAAAAAACAAAAAGGGAAAGTTACGTAATAGCAATATGCTCAGACAATGTAGACAGAAAAACTTTTAAATGGGGACTAGAAATAGAGAATATGTAAAAAAAAAAAATTTAACATTCCTAGTAATTATATTGGTGGCAGTAATATTCACATTATTATTTTAGACTTTCTGATGTGTAATGTTGGTTACAGTCAGTAATTACAAGACATCCTGATTCTATCATACCTTGCCTGTGTTCTTGAGAGAACCAGGATTTCTGGTATGCAAAAAGTTATAAAAACCCTGGTCCAGGCGCAGTGGTTCACACCTGTAATCCCAGCACTTTGGGAGGCCAAGGTGGATGGATCACGAGGTCAGGAGATCGAGACCATCCTGGTTAACACGGTGAAACCCCATCTCTACTAAAAATACAAAAAAATTAGCCAGGCGTGGTGGCGCATGCCTGTAATCCCAGCTACTCACGAGGCTGAGGCAGGAAAATCGCTTGAACCCAGGAGGCAGAGGTTGTAGCGAGCCGAGATCGCGCCACTGCACTCCAGCCTGGGTGACAGAGCAAGACTCCGTCTCAAAAAAAAAAAAAAAAAAGAAAAGAAAAATCCCTATGCACTCCCATGTTTACTGCAGCACTATTCACAACAGCCAAAATATGAAACCAGCTCAGTGCAATGGCTCATGCCTTGTAATCTTTGCACTCTGGGAGGATTGCTTGACGCCAGGAGTTGGAGATCAGCCTAGGTAACATAGCAAGACTTTGTCTCTACAAAAAAAATTATCAATTAGCCAGGCATCGTGGCATGTACCCTATCTGTAAGTCCTAGCTATTCAGGAGGCTGAGGCAAGAGGATCCCTTGAGCCTAAGAGTTTGAGGTTGCAGTGAGCTATGAATGAGTTGCTGCACTAAAGCCTGGGCAACAGCAAGACCTTGCCTCAAAAATACATTTTTTTAAAACAAGGAACCAACCTGAGTTCCCATCAATGGATAAGAAAATGTGGTATATTATTCAGCAATAAAAAAGAATTAGATCCTGTCATTTGCAACAACATGGATTGAACTGTAGGCCATTATGTTAAGTGAAGTTAAGTCAAGCACAGAAAGACAAACATCACGTTTTCACATATGTGGGACCTACAACAGTGGATCTCACAAAGGTAAGAGTCTAAAGACTGATGATTACTAGAGACTGAGCAAGAAACAGGAGAGATAAAAGGGGAGAAAAAAGAATATACATGTATTTATTACCACCAAACTGTACACTTAAAATGGTAAAGATGGGGCCGGGGGCGATGGCTCACGCCTGTAATCCCAGCAGTTTGGGAGGCCAAGGCGGGTGGATCACGAGGTCAAGAGATAGAGATCATCCTGGCCAACATGGTGAAACCCTGTCTCTACTAAAAATACAAAAATTAGCTGTGTGTGCCTGTAGCCCCAGCTACTCGGAGGCTGAGGCAGGAGAATCGCTTGAACTCAGGAGGTGGGGGATGAAGTGAGCCGAGATCACGCCACTACGATCCAGTGTGGCATAGAGCGAGACTCCATCTCAAAAAAAAAAAAAAAAAAAAGAAGAAAGAAAACTAAAATGGTAAAGATGGTAAATTATGTAAGTGTGCAAGTGTGCGTGTGTGTGTTTGAGACAAGGTCTTACTCTGTTGCCCAGACTGGAGTGCTGTGGCACAATCATGGCTCACTGCAACCTCAACCTCCCAGGCTCAGGTGATCTTCCTACCTCCTCCTCCCAAGCAGCTGGGAGTAGCTGGGACTACAGGCGCATGCCACCACGTTAGGCTAATTTTTTGTATTTTTTGTAAAGACGGGTTTCACCATGTTGCCCAGGCTGGTCTCGAACTCCTGGGCTCAAGTGACCCTGGGCCACCTGCCTCAGCCTCTCAAAGTTCTGGGATTACAGGCATGAATCACTGCACCTGGCCAGTAAATTATATAAGTATATTTTACCTAAACAAAAAAAAACTTTTTAAAACGCTGTATTCCTCATTCTGAATTGCAAGTCTTAGTATTTTATCTAGCTGAGTAATAATAAACTTCTCTACCACCAAGATTGTAGTCTTGAAACGCCATTTCCCACTAAAAGGCAGGTCTTCTTGAGAAATATCTGATTCACATCTGGGGCAGGAAATGAGCTTGGAACATATTCTTATACCAGAGAATAAGGATATTATCAAAAACTACTAAGGTCATGTCAAAAGGACTCTGGAGCCAACTGGAAAAGGCTACCACTGACCAAATGGGAGACAACTTGACCGTCAAAAAGGATAATAATTGCAACTCAAACCCATCAAATACCTTTAAATCCATGACTGAAATGCATCAAGTGTTTAAATTCACGATTGAAACACACCATATGTTCCTGTTTATTCAGCGCATACTATATATTTAGCATGATGTCAGAAACTACATTACCTTCAGAAGAGTGTATTCTTTCCAACATAAAAACAATTTTTTGAAGTGGCCAGAAACAATTCACCTGGGGATTAATTATTTTAGTTATATACATATATAGTTTCCCTCTTCACATCAATTTAGTATGTCTTGGCATCTTTCCTAACTTCCTACATCAGATGTTTACAGGTAATTTTAATAGACTAAGAAGTAAAAATGTTCAAATTTTTCCTACAACCTCCTCCATTTTTCCTACAACCTCCTCCATTGTAAAAGCCTACACTTACAATTCTAAAACCTCTCTAAAGCTAAAAGCAAGTGTCAAATCAATTGTCTTTTGAAAAGAAAACTAAGCAGCCTGAGGGGTCACTGATTTTGATCCATAAACAGTTTCACATACTTCTTCTGTTAATGCTTTCTTGCTATAATGCATCAGTGAAAATAAAAAAACTATGAAATTTTTTTTTGAGACAGAGTCTCACTCTGCCACTCAGGCTGCAGTACAGTGGCACCAACCATCATGGCTTACTGCAGCCTCAACCTCCCACGTTCCAACAATCCTTCTGCCTCAGCCTCTGGAGAAGCTGGGACTACAGGCATGTAACAACACACTCAGGTAACTTTTAAATTTTTTGTCCTGAGCTCAAGTGATCCACTGTTTCCCAAAGCGCTGAGATACAGGCATGAGCCACCACATCCGGTGGAAATGCTTATCTTAAGCAATCCACCCATCCTAAAACATCAGAAAAGTCTAAATTGCTGTTCTTTAAATTTTCATTTTCATTCTCTTGTTACAATCTCACATACTAGACAAAGCTTAGTTTAGCCATAAATGCGTAGCAGAAACTCTGCAAACGTCAGTATCAAAGATATGCCATGTTGATAAAAAGAAATCAAAGCTTAAAGCTAAATGCATAAACACTGGCTGCTATTTACATAATAAAATAAAAAATATTTTCCAAATTCCATTGAATATAAGAATCTAACTACACCAATCATTTCAGTACAAAACATGCTTAGTGAATATATAAACACCTAATATGGGGTGGAGGATTGGGAATTTTAAGTCCTCTTCTAACAGGATAAAATAACTGTCCAAAAAAAAATCAGATAACTTCCCCAGCCACTTGGTGTTCCAGTAAGACAGGATATTAAAAAGCTATCTTTTAGAAACTTTCAATTATTTATACATTTATAGGCAATGTACTTTATCAAAAAGGGAAAGCAGTGTGTACAAACCTGATAAACTGAGTAAGACGTTTTAAGTACTCATCTCCAAATAGTTTGATATCATCTTGTATATCAAAAAACAGCCAAAAGTAAAATGCTATTTGGCTTGACATTGTTGACAGGGCTAAGTCTGTGCCGACTAGCAATTCAAGAGGAATAGTGGCAGTCTAAGCATTTATGTTTTAGGGATTAATTTATTTTTGAAAGATGGCATGTGGTCATTTTTAGGCTTATCTATATAAGCACAAATTAACAGTTTTACATTGTTCTAAATCAAGATGTTCTATATGAAACCCTAATGCGAAGGTAAAAATGACTTCCCCCCCAGAGGGTCCCATTTTTTAATGTAATAAATAGAAATACAAGATTGAACACATCACAGTGACGTTCTCAAAATGACTGGTGTATTTTAATAGAATACTAAGGAGATTCAGCTTGCAGGCATGACCATTAAATCAAGCACTGAGGCAGCAAAGGTTTTTTTCTTTCTAAAATTAGGCTAGTTGTTAAAAGGCTAGACTACAACCATAAGCAAATCTTGTGAGAAATGAACACTTGCTAATAATAAAGCCAGAGAAATTATACAATACTTGTTGAAAGCTACACTCATACTGGGCAGATAACCCACTTATTAACATTGAAACCATAGAAACCTAACCCTTTCCTGCTGCCCCAGCCCCCACCCAAAGACTACAAAAAGAAGCCATCAAAGATTCACTGTTCTCTACAAATAAACTTAGCCAGATTGTGTCTACCACACAAACTGCAAAACAATGACCTGGAATGTTCCTTCTGAACACAGCCCTAACTTTATAGTGTAAGTTTCAGATTCAGAACATTTGGAAACGAGCTTAATAAAATGCTGAGCATATGTAACAAGTCAACTATCTTAGAAAATCTACAAGTCAAAACTGTAGCATCTGGAATTTGTCAGATAATCACAGAGTCCTCCAGACGATAAATAGAAGTGACACTTTAAACACCTACATATGCAAATATGACCAAAAAAAGGCTGGACACACGACAATATGAGAAAATACCACCAAGACTCTGAAACAGAATCAAAGCCACAAAATTCTAGGAATAAGCCTATTTGTTATGGCCAAAAAGGGTCATAATGGAACAGGCATTCTTCCTTTCTCTGGCTCGTTAAGACTAATACATTCTCTAAGCGTGCCAAAGCCTAGCTATAAAGAAAATTTTAACATACACAAGTTTTTAAAATCCGTTACAGACCATGTATAAAGTAAGTAAGCGTATACGTTCTTTAAACGTAAATATATAAATTATTTAAATGACCAGGACTTCTACAATTTAGAATGAATTATTTAATTATCCCAAAATATACTTTTTTCCCTTTCCTGAGCAATTCTTAATAATGCACTGGTCTATAACGACAAATGCATGTTTTCAACTCACATTGTTTCTCCAGTCTTGGCTACATGACAAAGAAACTGATCCAGGACAGGACAAACTTCCTTTTTCCCCCTCTTCTCAAAATCTAGATGAAGGAAGAAAAAAAAACGTTATCAGTTTTCTCAAAAGCGCTCTAAAAAAAACTAGGACTTCCCTCCTAGTCCTTTACCTTGTTAAAAATCAATTAAATACAAAATTAAAAAAATAAGGCCTCTCAACCAAATTACCACCTCAATCCTCCAAGTTCTACTTCCAACATGTCACCCTCTTTACAGATAACAAGAATCCTCCTAAAGGGGGCACTCAACTTCACAAACCATTTTTAACGCAGTGCTTCTCGAAGTGTGGTCCGGGGAAACACCAGCATTATATTAAAAGCCGGGAATCCAATGAAAATAAAAATCCCCAGGCCCCGACTCCCACCAATTGTTCATCTAAGTCCATAAATCTGCCTTTCTAAGAAGCACCAACTACCCCAAGTTGCCGTCCCCAAATGATTCTGTATGTCAAAGAATAATTCTCAAAACGCTGAAATCTCTCTATTCGAAGTTTGTAAGCCACTGTTCTCAAGCCTGTTGCGTGGAAGGCGTGCCATCAAGAACAGTGAAGGCAACCACCTCGAAATTAGGGCGCGGAAGGATGACTTCAAAAGCCCTGAAAAAGGTATCCTGAGACAACTTAAAAGTTGCGATGCCACCCCCTACCCCCGCCCCCACCAACCGTTTACTTTTTCTCCCACCCCAACGACTAGCGTGCGGGTAGCCTGGTGGAGAAAGGAGGATGTCTGCGAGGGAGGGGTCTGCGGTCCGCGACTCGGCCCCTGAACGGGTGGGAGAAAGACTGGGGCCCCCGCAAGAGCTTCCCCGGCTCCCCTCCCCCAGCCCAGACGCCGGCTGCCGACACAAAGCCAGAGCGGGGCGGGAGGGAGCTGCCCACAGGGCTCCCCGCCCCTGGGGAGGTGGAGGGGGATGGGAGCCCGGGAAACACTCTCCCCACGCCGCGCCCGGACCCGGTCCTCGGAACCATCCGCCCTAAAAGGAGAGAAGAGCGAGCCGGAGAAGGTGAGGGGGAATGGAGCGGGGGCAGCTACCCCCACCTTTCAGCGCCTCCTGGAGCCTCTCGACGTCCATGGCTTCCCGGAGTCCCTCACAGCCTCCGCCTCCCTCCGCGGGTCTCTTGGGGACCGGAACGCCTCCCCCCACCCCCCCGACGCCCTCCCCCTCCCTCGCACACACTCCGGCACGCAGGCGACCGGGGGGGGGAAACGAAGGGAGCCGGGGGAAGCGTGCGAGAGAGCGAGACCGACAGAGCGAGCACCTCCCCAAGCCGCTACCACCAACCCTCCAACATGGCGCCCGGCACGTCACCGCGCGCACGCTCCCTGCCGCCGTCCTCGCTCCCGCCGCGCGCTCCGGCCCGGAACCCGAGAGCGCGTGCGCGGCCGAGGCGTGACGCTGGGGCCCAGTGGCGGCTGCGTCCCTGCGGCTTCCCGAGCCCCAGCCCCAGCCCCAGGCCCAGGCTCCGCGGAGCTGAAGACTGGACGGTCAGGCGAGAGGGTTGCAGGCGGACTCCTAGGCTTTGAATCCCTGCCATTTCCTCTCTGTGTGAACTTAAGCTACTTACTTCGCCTGTCTGAGCCTCATTTTCCCCATCTGTACAGTGAGGGCACTGGTACCGATGCCCTATGCAGTTGCTGTGAGAATTCAGTGTATACACTTCACGTTCAGAATGCGCCTAAAAAACGTAGAGCAAGGCCGGGCAGGGGGCTCAGGCCGGTGATCCCAACACTTTGGGAGGGAGGCCGAGGCGAGAGGATCGCTTGAGCCCAGGAGTTCGAGACCAGTCTGGGTAACAAAATCAGCCCGCTCCCGCGCCCTTCTCTATATAAAAATAAATACAGGCCGGGCGCGGTGACTCAAGCCTGTAATCCCAGCACTTTGGGAGGCTGGGGCGGGCGGAGCACCTGAAGTCAGGAGTTGAAGACCAACCTGGCCAACATGGCGAAACCACGTCTCTACTAAAAATACAAAATGTAGTCGGGCGTGGTCGCTCGTGCCTGTAATCCCAGTTACTCGGGAGGCTGAGGCACGAGAATCGCTTGAATCCAGGAGGCGGAGGTTGCAGTGAGCCGATATCGCGCCACTGCACTCCAGCCTAGGCGACAAAGCGAGACTGTTTCAAAAAAATGATAATAAAATTAAAAATACATACATACACTAAGCATTGCTAATAATCCTAACAAGAATACCTCCCTGCTTAACCCAACGTTCGTTCGTCACTGGCCCACCTGTGGCAAGAAGTAATATATACAGCAAAGTCATTAAGAGCTCAAGGTTTGGAATCAATATTCAAATCCCAACTCAACTACTTACTCCTTGTGTGGCCCTGAAGTAGTTACCTAAACTCAGGCAGCTTCAGGGTTCTTATTTATAAAATGAGGGTTGTAAAACGGCCACGAGGATTGAGTGAAATGGCAAATGTGAAACATTTGGCACAGTGCGTGAAACCTGGAACACTCAACGTGGCTGGGTTTTTATTACCACTGTTATCATTATTACATGACATAATCTCCCAGGAGGTAGGAGAGGGCGGAAACCTCAGAAGTCCTCTGCAGCCCTGACATTTTACAAATGGGAAAGCTGTGTCACAGACAGCAAGTCTGGGGAGACAGAACTAGAACCCAGAACCCAAATCATCTGGCTCCCAGCCAGTGCGTGGACATTTTTATACTCATCTGTGAGCTTTTAAAAGAAAAGGTACTGCCCGGGCACGGTGGCTCACACCTGTATTCCCAACACTTCGGGAATCTGAGGCAGGCGGATCACCTGAGGTCAGGAGTTTGATACCAGCCAGGCCAACATGGCAAAACCCTGTCTGCTAAAAATACAAAAAAAAAAAAAAAAAAAAAAAATTAGCTGGGCTTGGTGGCGGGCACCTGTAATCGCAGCTACTCGGGAGGCTGAGGCAGGAGAATCCCTTGAACCCTGGAGGCTGAGGTTGCAGTGAGCCGAGATACTCCAGCCACTGTACTCCAGCCTGGGCACGACAGAATGGGACTCCGTCTCAAAAAAAAAAAAAAGACAGAGAGAAAGAAAAGAAAAGGTATTGCGTTGTTCCACCTCCTCTTCCCAAAACCCAGCATAGCACAAAGTCATGGAAGGAAGGAGGGGAGAGAAGGACCAAGGGAGGGAAGGAAGGTTATTGTTTGGTCTAAGAAGATGCAAGTTTGGACACAGCCTTTACACTGTTGACCCTCTTAAAAGACAGTGGGTCTGACCCTGATCCCAGGTGGTAGATGTAGGCAAAAGACATTCACACCCAAAATAGTTCTCTCAAATTGTGCCATCAGAGAACCAGTCCCCTGTGTCTTTAGACCTTCGTTGTTCAGAGCATCTAGCTCAATTACAAATATCCTTGCAGAGAGAGGGAATAGGCTAGCACATCAAGCACTTGGCCAGCACTTGCCAGGCACCAGGTTTAGTTTATCCAGGTCCCTTCCAGTCTGAAAGGGCCTACTGCCTACATGGCAAAGCTTAGCCTCTCCTTCTATCCGCCACTCTACTATTCAGAAGGGTCTCTTACTGTAAGAGCTCTGCTGTACAGTAGATATTAGCCATGTGTGAATATTGAAATTTAAATTAATTAAAATTAAATAAAATTTAAAATTCAGTTCCTGAGTTCTTCAATAAAAATCCAATTCTTTTTTTTTTCTTTTTTTTTTTTTTTTTTTTTTTGAGACGGAGTCTCGCTCTGTCGTCCAGGCTGGAGTGCAGTGGCGTGATCTCAGCTCACTGCAACCTCTGCCTCCCGGGTTCAAGCAGTTCTCTGCCTCAGCCTCTCGAGTAGCTGGGATTACAGGCTCCCACCACCACGCCCAGCTAATTTTTGTATTTTTAGTAGAGACAGGGTTTCACCATATTGTCCAGGCTGGTCTTGAACTCTGGACCTTGTGATCCACCTGCCTCAGCCTCCCAAAGTGCTGGGATTACAGGTGTGAGCCACCGCCCCTGGCCTAAAAATCCAATTCTGTGGTCACACCAGCCACATTTTAAGTGCTCAGTAGCTACATGTGGCTAGTGGCTCCTGTATTGGATAGTTCAGATAAAGAAAATTTCATTATTGCAAAAAGTTCTATTGGAACTTTCTGTTGGAGAACACATTATGCTAATTTCTAACACTTTGTTTTGTCCCTTTCATTGCTGTCAGCTTAACTGAATTTCTTATGGTTTTTCAGATCCCACCTGGTCTTCAGATAATCAAGGCCTGTGCCCCTCTGGTTAGCTCTTCCTCTCCAATGCACTTTGCTACGTTCCTCTGCAAATTCAGATCTCTACTTAAACACCACTTCCTCTGGTACACTTTCCACGATTCCCTTAGGCTGTCATTGCTGTGTGCACTTTGTCGCCCGTCATAGACCTTATCCAGTGTCTGGAAGTCAAGATTACAAGGGGAGAAGAGGCAAAAGATGAGGCTGAAAAAATAACTTCATTTGGTTCATTCCTTCCTTCTTCCTTGAATTCTTCTCCAGCCGGCCTGTATCGCAATATCTGCAATTACTAGAGCCTCCTACTGGCTGGGCATGGTGGCTCACACCTGTAATCTCGGTACTCTGGGAAGCCAAGGCTGGAGGATCACTTGAGACCAGCCCGGCAACATGTCTCTACAAAAAATAAAAAATTACCAGGGGTAGTGGCACACACCTGTAGTACTAGCTACTTGGGAGGCTAGGAGGATTACTTGAGCCCAGGAATTTAAGTCTGCAGTGAGCCGGGATCATGCCACTGTAATCCATCCTGGGCCACAAACATAGTGAGACCCTGACTCAAAAATAAAAAATAGAATAAAAAGCCTCCTACTGATGCCAATTTCCTGGGAAGAAAACAGAATACAAATGTGGCAGCCAGCCCCCACAATTACCCCTCATGATCCTCACTTGCTGAGATTCATGCCCTAGTATAATCCGGCACACCAAATCACAGCTGTCTGTGTGAAGGCACTAGGGCTTCTGCCTTGGCCTCTTGAATTGGTAAATGGGGCCTCAATGGGGGAAGCCAGCTGCCATGTCATGAGAACATTAGACAGTCTTGTGGAAAAGCCCCACAGAGAGAAGAACTGTCCTTGAAGGTGGATCCTCCAGCCTCAGGAATTCCTTCAGGTAACTGCAGCCCCAGCTGACATCTGGATCACAACCTTAGCAGACATCCCACACTAGAGCAGCCCATCTAAGTCACTTCCCAATACCTGATCCACAGAAACTGTAAAAGGTGACAATGTCTATAACTGTTCTAAGCCTCTAAATTTTAGAAACTAATGCAACAAATAAGAAATTTAATAGTAACAGCTAATATTTATTAAATACTTTCATGTGTCTGGCATTCTCCTAAGCAGTTTACAAAACTATCAAAAAGTGTCTCCTAAGCAGTTTACAAAAGTATTTAATTGAATCCTCACAAAATCCTATGAGGATCCTCCTCACTTAAAAGAGAAGAAAACTGAAATATAGAGGCCCAGCACAGTGGCTCACGCCTGTAATTCCAGCACTTTGAAAGGCCGAGGCGGGTGGATCACCTGAGGTCAGAAGTTCGAGACCAGCCTGGGCAACATGGCGAAACCCCGTCTCTACTAAAAATACAAAAATTAGCTGGGCATGGTGGTGGGCGCCTGTAATCCGAGCTACTCGGGAGGCTGAGGCAGGAGAATTGCTTGAACCCAAGAGGCAGAGCTTGCAGTGAGCCAAGATCACGCCACTGCACTCCAGCCTGGGTGACAAGAGCAAAACTCAAGAAAGAAAGAGAGAGAGAGAGAGAGAAAGAAGGGAGGGAGGGAGGGAAGGAAGGAAAAGAAAAGAAAGAAAGAAAAAGAAAGGGAAAGAAAGAAAGAAAACGGAAATATAAAGAGGTGAAATTGCTTGCACAAAATTACACAACTACATAGGCAGGTGACTGACCCATGATTCAAACCTAGACTGGCTTCAGAGCCCCCAAACACTTTCTTGTCCTCAAGAAGTTTGCAAAATACTAGGAAAGATAAGATGTAAGTGTAGGCCCTCATACAAGGTTGAAGGCAAAGCTGTGTATCAGATATTCAGAGGCCTTCAAAATTTCTTCCAGGAAGAGATGGAAGGGTCTCACTTAAAGACTGGAAAAGATTTGTACTGACAGAGAAGAGCCCTCCTGGCAGAGGGAATGGTATTAACAAGGTAAACAGTCTGTGAGGGTCTCCAAGGTGCTCGGGAAAGTTGGTGCATAGTCTCTTTTCCCCCACGGAGCTCATAGTCTAATAGGGGAGGTAGACCTTAAATAAATATGAACATTCAGGAAGACTGGCAAGATGAAGGCCCATGTTCTGGGTGTGCACAAGAGGGAAAAGGCCTGAACATGGAGGAGACACAGAGTAGGCTGCAGAACATGGAGACACAAAGAGATGGGAGGGAGAAAACAGCCAGAACTATGTCAGAGAACATGTGGGTGGATCTTTTTTTAACCCCAGGGAAAAGTACTGGAGCTTGGCTGTCCTTCTGAGATGGGTCTGTGGGAAGAGACAAGAAGAGATTGAAGAAAAATCTAGAAAAACCAATATCCAGTCTAAATAAGCTGGAGAACAGAGGACAGACTGGGTTACAATACCACTACACAAAGCTTTAGACGTTCTTTGATTCTCGTGGCTTTTTATTCATGCCCTGAAGTCCTTATTTGTATATATAATGGGTACCAAATGAAGTTGAGATAGGAAGATAAACTAAACTGAATACATTTTTCTAAACAAGTATGAGGGCAGTTTCACAAACCATCAGGCTTCACTTTTTTCCCAGAGACTTTCCACTTTTTTAGTGGAAACAAGGGTAACAAAGGGTCTATGCAAAAAACCATGGGTTGTTTTCTCTGGAGTCACCACAGGCATGATGGCTGCTGGTGGCCATGGTGGGTGTTTAAGAGCAGTGTCAGAGAAGGGAACTGGCAGAGTGAAGCTGCCTAGGTGGCCATCTTGATTAGGTCTGACTGTAGTAGTGGAAGTTGGCTTCGAGTTGTGTGAAAGAAAATGGGATTTTATGAGGAGAGTAGGGTATTCCACAGATTAAGGACGCTCACTGAACCCAACAGCCATTCTCTTCTTCAACTCTGCACACTTTCTGTCTCTTTCTCTGTCTCTCTCTCTCTTTCCCTTTCTCCACACCCACACCCACACATCCTATAGGTTGTGTCTCTTTGAAGAACCCTGATTATACATATACAGTCATGTGTCACTTAATAACAGAGATAGATTCTGAGAAACGTGCTATTGGGCAATTTCATTGTTGTGCAAGCATCGTAGAGTGTACTTACACAAACCTAGATGGCATAGCCGCCTACACACCTAGGCTATGGTACTTTCTATTGCTTCTAGGCTACAAACCAATACAGCATGTTACTGTCCTGAATATTGTAAGCCACTGTAACACAATAGTAAATGTTTGTTTATCTAAACATACCTCAACATAGAAAGGCATAGTAAAAATACAGTATTATAATCTTATGAGACCATTGTCATTTATGTGATCTGTTGTCGAATGAAACATTGTTATGTGGTGCATGACTGTATATACACAAATACACACACATATATATATTCGATAATTGAATATGATAAAATCGAATAGTGTATTAAGAGAAAAAGGTCTAAAATCAGATATCTAGTTTAATTCCTGGCTTATTACTTCCTAGCTGTTTGAATTCAGGTAAATGATTAATATCAAAATGCCTCAGTTTCCTTATGTATAAATTGAAGTTAATAGTGGTGACTTACTCATTGGTTTGCTGAGAGAATTAAGCCAGTGATCTGACTCAATCAATATTAGGTATTGTTCATACTTAGATAGGTTAAGAATTACAAAAATAATTTATGGTTTTTCTTTCTCTTTTGAAATGATTTCATACTCACATAAAAGTTGCAAGTACAGGCCAGGCGTGGTGACTCAAGCCTGTAATCCCAGCACTTTGGGAGGCTGAGGCGGGCAGATCACTTGAGGTCAGGAATTCAAGACCAACCTGGCCAACATGGTGAAACCCTGTCTCTACTAAAAATACAAAAAAATTCACCAGGCATAGTGGCACATGCCTGTAGTCCCAGCTACTCGGGAGGCTGAGGCAGGAGAATTGCTTGAACCCAGGTGCTGGAGGTTGCAGTGAGCCAAGATCTTGCCACTGCACTCCAGCCTGGGTGATGGAGCAAGACTCCATCTCAAAACCCAACCAACAAACAAACAAGTTGCAAGTACAGTACGAACATTTCTTTTCCTGAACTATTTGAGAGTAAGTTGCTGAAGAGATACTCCCAACCCCCCGAAAACTTTAGTATATAATTGCTAAACATAATGGTGCAACAATTATTATTATACAACAATTGAGGCCGGGCACAGTGGCTCACGCCTGTAATCCCAGCACTTTGGGAGGCCGAGGCAGGCGGATCACGAGGTCAGGAGATCGAGACCATCCTGGCTAACACGGTGAAACCCTGTCTTTACTAAAAATACAAAAAATTAGCCGGGCGTGGTGGCGGGCGCCTGTGGTCCCAGCTACTCGGGAGGCTGAGGCAGGAGAATGGCGTGAACCTAGGAGGCGGAGCTTGCAGTGAGCCGAGATCGCACCACTGCCCTCCAGCCTGGGCGACAGAGTGAGACTCCATCTCAAAAAAAAAAAAAAAAGCAATATATGTAGTTTATTTCAATTATATCTTAAAAGAGTTGTACAAAAATACTGACTCCCTAAACACATGTCAGAAATTAAAAAAAAAGGCCGGGTGCGGTGGCTCACGCCTGTAATTCCAGCACTTTGGGAGGCCGAGGCAGGTGGATCACAAGGTCAGGAGTTTGAGACCAGCCTGACCAACATGGTGAAACCCCGTCTCTACTAAAAATACAAAAAAATTCACCAGGCATAGTGGCACATGCCTGTAGTCCCAGCTACTCGGGAGGCTGAGGCAGGAGAATTGCTTGAACCCAGGTGCTGGAGGTTGCAGTGAGCCAAGATCTTGCCACTGCACTCCAGCCTGGGTGATGGAGCAAGACTCCATCTCAAAACCCAACCAACAAACAAACAAGTTGCAAGTACAGTACGAACATTTCTTTTCCTGAACTATTTGAGAGTAAGTTGCTGAAGAGATACTCCCAACCCCCCGAAAACTTTAGTATATAATTGCTAAACATAATGGTGCAACAATTATTATTATACAACAATTGAGGCCGGGCACAGTGGCTCACGCCTGTAATCCCAGCACTTTGGGAGGCCGAGGCAGGCGGATCACGAGGTCAGGAGATCGAGACCATCCTGGCTAACACGGTGAAACCCTGTCTTTACTAAAAATACAAAAAATTAGCCGGGCGTGGTGGCGGGCGCCTGTGGTCCCAGCTACTCGGGAGGCTGAGGCAGGAGAATGGCGTGAACCTAGGAGGCGGAGCTTGCAGTGAGCCGAGATCGCACCACTGCCCTCCAGCCTGGGCGACAGAGTGAGACTCCATCTCAAAAAAAAAAAAAAAAGCAATATATGTAGTTTATTTCAATTATATCTTAAAAGAGTTGTACAAAAATACTGACTCCCTAAACACATGTCAGAAATTAAAAAAAAAGGCCGGGTGCGGTGGCTCACGCCTGTAATTCCAGCACTTTGGGAGGCCGAGGCAGGTGGATCACAAGGTCAGGAGTTTGAGACCAGCCTGACCAACATGGTGAAACCCTGTCTCTACTAAAAATACAAAAATTAGCCGGGCATGGTGGCACGCGCCTGTAATCCCAGCTACTCGGGAGGCTGAGGCAGGAGAATTGCTTGAATCCGGGAGGTGGAGCTTGCAGTGAGCTGAGATTGTGCCACTGTACTCCAGCCTGAGCGACAGAGCAAGACTCTCTCAAAAAAAAAAAAAAAAAAAAAAAGAAATTAAAAAAAAAAAACTAGTTTAGAATACAATGCATTTAAAGTACATACCTTAAAAGGGGAAATAGGGATAATAAAAGCATTGGGGGATTTTTGGAGTTAAAAGTAAATCACCCAACTATGTTACCATTAATAATAATATTAAAGTAATAGCCATGCTACAAACTGGAGGAGAAATGTTATAAACCTTGAATATGTAACATCATAATAGCTAGTAAAATCCAATGATGAGAGAAAAACAAGAGAATATATAAGAATGCTAAATTCTAAATACTTTGTGCAGAGTTAATTCAAACTTTCCAAAATAGAAACAGAGATTGGCCGGGCACAGTGGTTCATGCCTGTAATCCCAGCACTTTGGAAGGCTGAGGCAGATGGATCACTTGAGGTCAGGAGTTCGAGACCAGCCTGGCCAACATGATGAAACCCTGTCTCTTCTAAAAATACAAAAACTAGCCAGGCATAGTGGCAAGCACATGTAATCCCAGCTACTCGGGAGGCTGAGGCAGGAGAATCACTTGAACCCAGGAGACGGAAGTTGCAGTGAGCTGAGATCGTGCCATTGCACTCCAGCCTGGGCGGCACAGCCAAAGCTCCATCTCAAAAAAATAAATAAATAAAAATAGAAATAGAAACAGAGATGAAGGGCCAGGCACAGTAGCTCATGCCTGTAGTCCCAGCACTTTGGGAGGCCGAGGTGGGCAGATCACCTGAGGTCAGGAGTTCAAGACCAGCCTGGCCAACATGGTGAAACCCCATCTCTACTAAAAATACAAAAATTAGCTGGGCATAGTGGCTCACGCCTGTAGTCCCAGCTACTTGGGAGGCTGAGGCAGGAGACTCGCTTGAACCTGGGAGGTGGAGGTTGCAGTGAGTCAAGATCACACCACTGCACTCCAGCCTGGGCAACAGAGTAAGACTTGGTCTCAAAAACAAAACAACAACAACAACAACAACGAACAGAAACAGACGTGAAGAAGGAGTAGAGTGGGGAGGAGGATAATTATTCTTATGGTTAGTAAACTTAGACACAATATAGGTCTTATTATTTAAATTTTTTTTTTGTTTTGAGACTGAATTTCACTCTGTTGTCCAGGCTGGAGTACGGTGGCCGGATCTCGGCTCACTGCAACCTCTGCCTCCCGGGTTCAAGCAATTCTCCTGCCTCGGCCTCCCAAGTAGCAGGGATTACAGGCACGTGCCACCACGCTCAGCTACTTTTTGTGTTTTTAGTAGAGATGGGGGTTTCACCATGTTGGCCAGGCTGGTCTCAAACTCCTGACCTCAGGTGATCCTCCTGCCTTGGCATCCCAAAGTGCTGGGATTACAGGCGTGAGCCATCTGCACCCGGCCAAAATTCCATTTTTTATTCACATGAACAAAAATTACCAATTGCAAATGACAAGACAAAGATTTGAGTTCAAGTGGTCTATTTGGGGGCCAAATCCAAGAAAACACTGGTAGGAGTGGGGAAGTGTGATGGGGATGGCAAGAAGGCCAATAAAGAATATATATTATTCAAGAAGTTACTACTGTGGGCAATTTGAGCTTCTTCACACTGGGAAATTCTGGGATGCAATTCTGGAACAGACCAGAGTTACCCTTCCAGAGAAGATGAGGAGCTGAGGTATTAATCTACCAACTCCTGTCAGTCAGTGATTGTTACTACTCCCAGAGGTGTTAATTTCCCAATACTTTGAGCCTGCCTGTAGGCAAGTGGAGCAGGCTGCAGTGGCAGAAGGGAGCCTTCGGGCAGAGTCACAGGTTGGGAATCAGAATTTAGAGCTGGCATGCATGGAAATAATGTATGTTAAGGGAATAAGACAGGGCATGCTATGCTGGTCATCTATTCTGTGCCAGAAATTGTGTGTTCTAAATAGGCAGATGGCGACCTTAGGAAGCTTAAATTCTGACACACAATACACCAACTATTTTCTTAATTAGTTATTGACTTTATTTGAATTTCCTCTCATTTGAGCACGTATTGGTTTTATGTTTTAAAAGCTCCATACACATACAAACAATAGAATATCAGAGAAGCTGTTATAAACAGTGATCAAGTTTTAAACATTTAATTTTTTTTTAAAAGCTACTATTGGCTGGGCGCGGTGGCTCAAGCCTGTAATCCCAGCACTTTGGGAGGCCGAGGCAGGCAGATCACGAGGTCAGGAGATCGAGACCATCCTGGCTAACACGGTGAAACCCCGTCTCTACTAAAAATACAAAAAACTTAGCCGGGCGCGGTGGCAGGCGCCTGTAGTCCCAGCTACTCGGGAGTCTGAGGCAGGAGAATGGCGTGAACCCAGGAGGCGGAGCTTGCAGTGAGCCGAGATCACACCACTGCATTCCAGCTTGGGTGACAGACTGAGACTCCGTCTCAAAAAAAAAACAACAAAAAACAAACAAAAAGCTAGTATCAGTCCTTTTACTTTTCTTTCAACTGTGTGCTTGCAATCTTTTCTTTTCTTTTCTTTTCTTTTTTTTTTGAGATGTAGTTTCGCTCTGTCACCCAGGCTGGTGTGCAGTGGCGTGATCTCGACTCACTGCAACCTCCGCCTCCTGGGTTAAAGCAACTCTCCTGCCTCAGCCTCCCTAGTAGCTGAGATTACAGGTGCCCGCCATCGCTTCTGGCTTTTTTTTTTTTTTTTTGGAATTTTAGTAGAGACTGGCATTCTGCCATGTTGGCCAGGCTGTTCTTAAACTCCTGACTTCAGGTGATTCACCCACTTTGGCCTCCCAGAGTGCTGGGATGGATACAGGCATGAGCCACTGCGCCTTGCCGCTTGCAATCTTTTCTAATAACAATAATTTAGAAGAATTCAATTTCCTAATATGATATTTAGACTTGCATTGTCACTTGACCCAGAATAGCAATCCTGAAAAAAGAAATGCTATTGTTTTGATAAACTCTAAGTGCTCCGTAATGAGACAGGCATAGGTGTTCCCAGGTGTCTCTTTATAGTTACAGCCTATATGCATATACATGACATAGAGCCTATATAAGTATAGTGGATACATCAACATTTATGATTTTGACTGTCACCTCTAGGAGTCTATGGGGACTGTGGAACTGAGGAATTGTTGAAGTGCTCTTGTCCAACAGATCAAATTTATGATAAGGAACCACCCCCTCCCAAATCATTCATTCATTTTAGATTATTGAATTGTTTCTGGTACGAGGGGTTTATTTGGTTAATGATAGTTTTCAATGAGGAGAAAAAGATATATTATAGTTGTCTTAAGTTAAACACCAGGAGAACAATTTTCTTGATATTTTGACCCAGGTTGGCAATACCATTTTTCATCTGAACATGGAGACAAGGTATTTTTCCAAAGATGGAATGATTCTATTAAAATGACATGAAAATTTTATGGCCGGAATCCTAGAAGGATGTGTGGTTTTCAATAAAATATTAATGAAAAAAGCATTGTTAAAATGATACATTTCCCTTGGCATCTTTTGAGCCTTTGAATATAGAGCTATTTCCAGATTTTTCACTTACACAAGACCTTTTTTTTTCTCTGTACTAGTTTGAGTTGTGTTTGCTGTCACTTACAATTTAAAGAGTTTTAATGACTAAAGAAATTGGTACCAGGAGTGGGGTGGTTTCCAGGCAGCCAAAATCCCACAAATATCTATTATAGAGCTATAAAAAACAGATTATGGAAATAGCATTTACACAAAAAGGAACTTTAACCTCATCTGACCTAACCATGTCATTTTATGAATAAGTAAATAAACTGACTCAATCAATGCATTCTCTCTCTTTTTTTTTTTAGGGACAAGGTCTTGTTCTCTCACCGAGGCTGGAGTATAGTGGTACAATTACAGCTCATTACAGCCTTGACCTCCTGGGTTCAAGTGATCCTCCTGACTCAGCCTCCCAAGTACCTAGGACTACAAGCATGCGCCATCACTCCCAGCAAATTGAAGTGTGTTTTTTTTTTGATATGGGGTCTTGCCATGTTGCCCAGGCTGGTCTTGAACTCCTGGCCTCATGATCCTCCTGCCTAGCCTCCCAAAGTGCTGGGATTACAGGCATCAGGCACCACACCTGGCCTCAATATACTTTCACTGACTGAGACTTTATTTATTTATTTATTTATTTGAGACAGCGTCTCACTCTGTTGCCCAGGCTGGAGTGCACCTGGCCTCAACATACTTCCACTGAATGAGACTTTATTTATTTATTTATTTATTTACTTATGTAAGACAGAGTCTCGCTCTGTTGCCCAAGCTGGAGTGCAATGGTGCGATCTCGGCTCACTGCAACCTCCACTTCCTGGTTCAAGCAATTCTCCCACCTCAGCTTCCCAAGTAGCTAGGACTACAGGTGTGCACCACCACACCCGGCTAATTTTTGTATTTTTAGTAGAGACGGAGTTTCACTCCCACAGTGCTGGGATTACAGGTGTGAGCCACCATGCCTGGCTGAGACTTTATAGGATGGGTTATTATAGTCCAGCACCAACATTTACAGGAAAAGTAGTTTCTGAGAACACTCAAAATCAATACAGGGTATTGTGAAGCTTTGCCAATAGGAATTGGTCCCAATTCATGATGCAGATGAATAACTTCATTTATTTATTCCTTAAAGTTTTTTTTTTTGAGACGGAGTTTTGTTCTTGTCACTCAGGCTGGAGTGCAATAGCACGATCTCAGCTCACTGCAACCTCAGCCTCCCTGGTTCAAGCGATACTCCCGCCTCGGCCTCCTGAGTAGCGAGGATTACAGGTGCCAACCACCATGCCCAGCTAATTTTTTTTTTTTTTTTTGAGACCAAGTCTCACTCTGTCGCCCAGGCTGGAGTGCAGTGGCACGATCTCAGCTCACTGCAACCTCCACCTTCCGGGTTCAAGCAATTCTCCTGCCTCAGCCTCCTGAGTAGCTGGGATTACAGGCACATGCCACCATGCCTGGCTAATTTTTTTATATTTTTAGTAGAGATGGGGTTTCACTGTGTTAGCCAGGATGATCTCGATCACCTGACCTCATGATCCGCCCGCCTCAGCCTCCCAAAGTGCTGGGATTATAGGCATGAGCCACCGCGCCTGGCCTAATTTTTGTATTTTTAGTAGAGGCGGGGTTTCGCCGTGTTAGCCAGGCTAGTCTCAAACTCCTGACCTCAGGTGATCGCCTGCCTTGGCCTCCCAAAGTGCTGGGATTACAGGCATGAGCCACCGCGCCCAGCCCTCAAATATTTTTTGAGCATGAGAAATGTGTTAGCCGGCCCTCAGATATTTTTTGAGCATTGAGTTGATGATGGGCATAGAGCAGAGAACAGGATCAGCAAGGACCATACCCTCAAGGAACTACGTGTCTACTGGGGCAGGTATTCAATAAACTAATATTTTAATACAAATAAGTATTATTATTGCTATAATAATGCAAATAAAAAGTGCATGGTGATATGAGTCAATATAAAACGGGGACCTGCCCTTATATGGCATAATAAGAGGAGGCTTCCATGAGGAAACGGCATTTAAATTCAGACCTGAAAGATAGTGGAAATTTGCCAGGTGAAAGAAGGTGCGAGGCAAGGTGTAGGATTCCAGGTACATACGAAACCCCTGTGGGAGGAAAAAAGCTTGTATACTTAAAAGAGAAAACAAACCAGCATGAATGGAAATTAGTGTAGTGGGGGAGAATAACTCAAGATGAGAATAGGGAGATAGGAGACAGATTATACAAGAACTTTCTGAAACATTTGTTTTGTTTTTCTTTTGTTTTGTTTTTGAGACAGAGTCTCACCCTGTCGCCCAGGCTGGAGTGTAGTGGCACAATCTCAGCTCACTGCAGCCTCCATCTCCCGGGTTCAAGTGACTCTCCTGTCTCAGCCTCCTGAGTAGCTGGGACTACAGGTGTGCACACCATGCCCGGCTAATTTTTGTATTTTTAGTAGAGATGGGGTTTCACTGTGTTGGCCAGGCTGGTCTCAAACTCCTGACCTCAGATGATCCACCTGCCTTGGCCTCCCGCCTGTGCTGGGATTACAGGCGTGAGCCACTATGCCTGGCCTCTGAGACATTTCGAAAGGAGCTTAGGCATTATCGTAAGAGCAAAGGGGAATATGGGGTAGGGGTGGGTTATGGTTTAGAGGAAACCAGAGGGAATGTAGAGAGAGAAGAGAGACATAGGGCACAATGCAGGCTGGAGATGACAGGGACTCAAAGGGTTCTGAGCAGAGATAGCAGTAAAGATAAAAAGAGGAAGCTGACTCAGTTAATATTCAGGAGGTAGACATAGTCCATTCTCTTCTTTTCTGTGCTAGTTTGAGCTGTGTTTGCTGTCACTGGAAATTCAAAGGGCTTTAACTTACCACAGAAATCGGTACTGGGAGTGGGGTGGTTTAGTGGCGAAGTAATGATTTAGTGATGACAATGATGTAAAACCAGGGGGAGGAAAGAGACAAGGATAATGCCCAGGTTTCTGGGATAAGGCAGGGGGTAGGTGTTAGTGACATTTATGACTTAATGGAACAATAAAGAAGGAGAAGGAAGAGAAATATGAGATTGTGATGAAAGAGGGTGAGGCTGCTTTTGAGCTGTGTTCCAACTAAAGGACTTGATTAGGAAGCAAACAGAAACAGGACTGCAGTGAGAATTGTAAAGTGCAGCCAGAGAGTCACGCTTTTGTAGCTAAGTTCCTCTAAAAAGATAAGGAAGGCAGAACTTCTGCATATGAACCCCCTGGTAAGTAAACATAGGACATCATGGTAGACTGGTAAATTGTCATTCCTTAAATCTGATATTTTAAAAAATCTATTAGCCATTTATTTAGTGGAGGCAGGGAGCACAAATAAGATATTTTTAATATTCTGAAATTTCATGTTTTGCTTTATTTATTGTTTTTGAGAAAGGGCTCACTGCAGCCTCAACCTCCTGGGCTCAAATGATCAATCCCCCCAAGTAGCTGGGACTGTAGGCGCATGCCACCATGTCCAGCTAATTTTTTGTATTTTCGGTAGAGACGGGGTTTCGCCATGTTGCCCAGGCTGGTCTTGAACTCCTGAGCTCAAGCGATCCACCTGCCTCGATCTCCCAAGGTGCTAGGATTACAAGCACAAGCCAGTGTGCCTGGCCTCATGTTTTACTTAAATGCACCCAGGCTTTACTTTTCTACAGTAACAATGTAGACGTGATAATAAAGCATGCTTTTAAAATTAGCAAGTGCTTTGAATCAGCATTATGCTAAAAGTCTTATTTTTATATCTCTTGTCACAATAACCCTTATAAGGTAGATATTTTAATGTCTGTTGTTTAAGGCACAGAGAGGTTAAGCTACTTCTACAAGGTTACACGACTAATAATTTATAAGCTAGGATTTGAGTCCAAGTTTATCTGAATATAGAAAGTTTTTTGTTTGTTTTTTGAGATGGAGTCTTGCTCTGTCGCCCAGGCTGGAGTGCAGTAGTGCAATCTTGGCTCACTGCAACCTCCACCTTCTGGGTTCAAGCAATTCTCCTGCTTCAGCCTACTGAGTAGCTAGGATTACAAGCACCTGCTATCACGCCTGGCTAATTTTTGTATTTTTAGTATAGACTAAACATGGTTTCACCATGTTGGGCAGGCTGGTCTCGAACTCCTGACCTCGTGATCTGCTGTTGGGCAGGCTGGTCTCAAACTCCTGACCTCGTGATCTGCTTGCCTCAGCCTCCCAAAGTGCTGGGATTACAGGCATGGGCTACTGTGCCTGACCTTTTTTTTTTTTTTTTTTTTTTTTTTTTTCAGACAGGGTCTCACTCTGTTGCACAGGCTGGAATGTAGTGGTATGATCATGGCTCACTGCAGCCTTGACTCCCCTGGCTCATGATCCTCCCACCTCAGCTTTCTGAGTAGCTGGACTACAGGTGTGCACCACCGCACCCACCTAATTTTAAAAAAAGATTTTTTTCTTGACAGATGGGGGCTTGCTTTGTTGCTCAGGTTGGTCTAGAACTCCTGGCCTCAAGCAATTCTCAAGCCTCAGTCTCCCAAAGTTTGGGATTACAGGCATGAGCCACGGTATTTGGCTTAGTCAGTTATTTTTGATGTGTGTACTAGCTAGCAGGTTAGGCTCAATTTTGTTAAATAAATGTAGGAACATAGATAATCAATTTTCACATTCTTCAAACTCTATTTATTCTATCTTAAACACAAAACACCATTAAAACCAAATAACATCATTTGTATTATGGCATTTTTAAAAACAAAGCAAATTTTAATGATTTTTAAAAATAGACTAAGCTAATTACTAAACCAAATATTTCATTACTTATTATAAGAATTTAAATATTATTACTTACTGTAAATGTTTAAACTTGAAATCTTATATAAAAGAAACATACCTCCAAAATAATACCCAAAGACATGTTTTTAAAGCTTTTATTTAAAAAAAGGGTAAAACAAGAGATGATATTTTAAAAAGACAGTAATTAAATCATAGTACCGTGTCCCTTTTAATTTGCCGTAATAATTCCTTTTCTTTGGAGTATTCTTTTTTATGCTCATTTCTTTGCAAAGAAAAATTACAAAAAAAAGTTTTCCAATATAAAAAATGAATACGGGGCCAGGCGCGGTGGCTCACTCCTGTAATCCCAGCACTTTGGGAGGCCGAGGTGGGTGGATCACCTGAGGTCAGGAGTTTGAGATCAGCCTGGCCAACATGGTGAAATCCTGTCTCTACTAAAGATACAAAAATTAGCTAGGCATGGTAGCAGGCACCTGTAAATCCCAGCTACTGGGGAGGCTGAGGCAGGAGAATCACTTGAACCCAGGACGCGGGGGTTGCAGTGAGCTGAGATCGCGCTACTGCTCTCCAGCCTGGGCAACAAGAGCGAGACTCCATCTCAAAAGAAAAAAAAAGAATTTGGGGTCTCCTTGGGAGCTATAAACAGTGGATGCATTTTTTCAGTGACAACATGAACATGTGAAACTGATGAAGCAGAAATTGTATCTTGATTCTTACATGTTCATGCATATGGTGATAGAAGCACAAACACTTTATCTTGCAGACAAGAGAATATTGCCAGGTTTGACCTATGAAGAACAAAAACTAGGACAAAGCTCTCTCTTTGTCAGAGAAATCTCATCAGTTTTCAATACCACCAATGCAATTGTGAAATGATTTGACCTAAGGTTTATCTATAATTCCTCAGTTCACAGGTACAACAAATATTGGCTCCTCCTTCTAAAGGCAGTGTGTGTGTGTGTGTGTGTGTGTGTGTGTGTGTTGTGTTGATTGATTTTTTTTTTTTTGAATTCTGGAAAACTCTTAACATAAAGATTTGGTCTAAGGGTTAGAACTTCGTTCTAGCCTGCAAGGGATCCCTAAGTTCTGTCATTCTACCACTAAAGCCAAGCTTCTTGGTTCTCCTCAGAAGCTTACATCATAGACAGAAACGGAAAGGCAAAAAGGAAAAAGAGGAATATGAAAAAGTGGGAGAGAAAAAGAAAAACATGAAAAATTTCTCTATAATTCTATTAAGTGAGAATATGTCAGCTGGGCACAGTGGCTCATGCCTGTAATCCCAGCACTTTGGGAGGCCCAGGCAGGTGGATCACTTGAGCTCAGGAGTTTGAGACCAGCCTGGCCAACATGGTGAAATCCCATCTCTACTAAACATTCAAAAATTAGCTGGGCATGGTGGTGCACACCTGTAGTCCCAGCTACTCGGAAGCCTGAGGCATGAGAATCGTTTGAACCTGGGAGGCGGAGGCTGCAGTGAGCTGAGATTGTGCCACTGCACTCTAGCCTAGGTGACAGACGGAGACTCCATCTCAAAAAAAAAGAGAGAGAATGTGTCCTGTGTTAGCTTGCTTAAGAAAGAAAGAAAGAGAGAGAGAGAGAGAGGGAGGGAGGGAGGGAGGGAAAGAGAGAAAGAGAGAGAGAGCAAGAGAGAGCGAGAGAGCAAGAGTAAGAAAGAAAGAAAAAAAGAAAGAGAAGAGGCCGGGCGCAGTGGCTCACGCCTGTAATCCCAGCACTTTGGGAGGCTGAGGCGGGCGGATCACGAGGTCAGGAGATCAAGACCATCCTGGCTAACACGATGAAACCCCTTCTCTACTAAAAATACAAAAAATTAGCTGGGCGTGGTGGCGCCTGTGGTCCCAGCTACTCGGGAGGCTGAGGCAGGAGAATGGCGTGAACCCGGGAGGTGGAGCTTGCAGTGAGCCGAGATCGTACCACTGCACTCCAGGCTGGGCGACAGAGCGAGACTCCATCTCAAAAAAAAAAAAGAAAAAAGAAAGAAAGAAAGAAAGGAAATATGATTTGTGCTGTCATAGAACTCAACATATTTCTGATTTCAGTGATGAAATGTTCATGTTGGTTTATCAAACACATGTAATTTATCTTTTATATGTATAAATATCAGATAATGTATAAATATCAGATAATATTTATACATGAATCTAAATTTGTATGAATGTCCTGCTTTCAGGCTGGGCTGGAGTGATTATTTTGTTATTGGATCATTATTTTGTTTTCAATCACTGTGAATAATAATGTTTTGTATGATTTGGTTTATTTGTTTGTTTTTGCTCATGAACACCATAACTGCAAATAAAAGAAATACTCTCAAACGTCTGAGTCCATATAAATACCCATTTCAATACCAAATTTGGTAAAAGTCACAATAATTTGCAATGGAAGCACTGAATATGAACTAGACATATCCCATAAATAGTAAAGCTTGGAGCTTTGTATCCAAAGTGCTAAATTGCCATTTTGGAAGTTGAAGAAAAACTTAAATTGCTTTTCTAGCCAGTTAATTGTTTAAATATTAGAATTTTCAATGTAAGCCATGATTACTGAGATTTATATTGGAGAAACACTCAGCAAGAAAAATATTGTCAGCATTTCCAGTGACACTGCTGTTGAAAAACCTCAATCTCGATGCATATAAAAATACTGTCACCTTTTGCTATCAGAAAGTGCTCTTTCCTTCTTTAATGGAACTCCATAGTCATATGCATTAAACAGAAATTAAAAAGAAATGAGTAAAGAAGAAAAGAGAGGGAAGAGAGAAAAGGCAGGGCAGGAGGAGAGGAGAGAACTGGCCCACCTTCTTCCCAGTATTCTTTTTTTTTTTTTTTTGAGACGGAGTCTCGCTCTGTCGCCCAGGCTGGAGTGCAGGGGCGCAATCTCGGCTCCCTGCAAGCTCCGGCTCCCTGCAAGCTCCGCCTCCCGGGTTCACGCCATTCTCCTGCCTCAGCCTCCCGAGTAGCTGGGACCACAGGCGCCACCACGCCCGGCTAATTTTTTGTATTTTTAGTAGATACTGGGTTTCACCGTGTTCGAAAGGATGGTCTTGATCTCCTGACCTCGTGATCCGCCCGCCTCGGCCTCCCAAAGTGCCGGGATTACAGGCGTGAGCCACCGTGCCTGGCCCTTCCCAGTATTCAATGTGGCATATGGGGCAGCACCACCTTTGGCAAACTTTAAACCAGAGAGTGCATGTTTTAGCAGGCCACTGAATTAAAATTTGTGGCTCCTGGATTTCAAAGGCGGTTAATGTAGTAATTTGCTGGGAGTTATCAAAGGCAGAGAAAATATTGCTCCATGGTAATATCCTAGCTATGGAAAATAATTAGCACTTTCAGGCAGCAAGGATTAGAAAAGCAAATTTTCTCTAAATTCTCTGCCAAATTCAGCTAAAATTTCGGGATACAGCACAGGAATTCCAAGGCAGACAACCGCACGAGGTTCTAAGGTTTCACATTCTCAAAATTCATCATTCTAGAATGTTCTAGGGTGATATCATTGACCTTTGCGGGCAACCCTTTTCTGCACAGTCAGACCAGTACTGGTATTTGAGAGTTGTGGGTAAACTTGGCTCTCATAAAAAAGAAACGCATTGTATTTCAAGTCTTTACAGTAGATGTTTTTGTGGGACTTATCAAAGGAGGGAAGGAACCTCTTTGAGTTGGTGAGCCATCAACAAATCTGAGTGCCATTTGTGTGTTTCACTGGCCATTCTGAACAAGTAGAAAGGAAACTGGGATGAAGTTAGGAAATTATGTTCCATCCTGGCTCTCTCACTAAAACCCAATTTATGGGTATATAAGATGCAATTTCCCCTATGTGAAAGACAATTCAAAAATTGCTCCATATCATATGTGTCCATACCACAAATGGAAAGCCTAGTACTAAAGTTACAAAATAATGATGTCACCTCTAGTGGTGAAATAAGGAAACAAAATATAACAGCAAAAATAAGAGTTTCCCATCATAATGGTAGTTTCCTTAACAAAAATAACCACAGGGCAACTGATCAGAAGGAAAGTATTACTCTAAAATTTTAGATTTAAATTTGTTACTACTATAATAATGCTGCATACCAAAACTGATTGACATCTAAACATTTCTGTGTAGTGCTGAGATTTTCATATCTATTTTTTTTTCAGGGTAAGACTGACTTTTTTTTGCTAATATTGCGCCCATGATATCTTATTGGATTCTAATATATATAAGGATATCATATTTACATCAACAAGATAATATTTTTCTTTTTATACTTTCAGATCATTGTCTCTATATAACAAAAGGTATTTAATATTTTAATTTTCAAAAATGTCTCTGTAAATAAGATGCATCTTACACAGACTGTATGTCTTACAGAATAGCAATTATATTCAATATGTTTATTTCTTTGTGTTACAATTTCCTTGTTTGCCTTATAGAGATGATTCAGGACCCTACCAAATCCACTAGGCTGTTGCAAATATCAAGATCATTTATGCAATAGTCATTTGAGAAAAATAAAGCATTATGCAAAATATTGCTATGCTGATACCAACTATATGAGCAACTAGGGATTAAGCCAGATCCCCGTGGGGAACAGAATATTCAACTTCCTCCTTGCAGTGAGGTGATAAAACCTGTATGGACCAGCTGAGTAACCCTAGCGGGAAAGAAATTGTTTAAAGAGACCTTTCTAAGGCTGGTAGGAAGTTGAATTTTCTTACCAATAGAAGCAGCTGAACTATTTGTTTTTTACACATTAAATTTGAAGTTAGTCTCTGATTTCCACCCATTGCCCAAGAGTTTAAGGAAGAGAGATGACCACAGCTACTGATGATTAACAGATCAAATGTTTTTGTCTGTGGTGAACACAAACATTCCTGAATTTCCTCTCAGAAGCTATCGTTGCATAGAAATGTATTATGATTTAGTCCTCCACAAATCGAAACAATTTTTTTCTTTAGAAATACTCCCAGATTGGCTGGGTGCAGTGGCTCACACTTGTAATCCCAGCACTTTGGGAGGCTGAGGCAGGCAGATCACTTGAGATCCAGAGATCAAGACCAGCCTGGCCAACATGGTAAAACCGTGTCTCTACTAAAAATAC
Organism: Gorilla gorilla gorilla; assembly: GCF_029281585.2. NCBI lineage: Eukaryota > Metazoa > Chordata > Mammalia > Primates > Hominidae > Gorilla > Gorilla gorilla. The sequence goes on along the minus strand of NC_086017.1, from coordinate 82,870,204 downwards.
AAAAATTAGCCGGGTGTGGTGGCGCACACTTGTAATCCCAGCTACTGGGGAGGCTGAGGCATGAGAATCACTTGAACCCAGGAGGTGGAAGCTGCAGTGAGCCGAGATCCTGCCACTGCACTCTAGCCTGGGCTACAGAGTGAGATTCCGTCTCAAAAAAAAAAAAAAAAGAAAGAAAGAAAAAGAAGAAATACCCCCAGATACATGCTTCATCCTTTAACACTGCCCAAGTATCTGAATGATTCTCAGATGTATTTTAAATAAAATTCTGTACGCATAATCATCTCGTCTAATATTTTAGTCTCCCACATAAAAATCTCAGCAAAAAGGCCAGCTTTTACTGAGATTACCTGTTTTAGATGTGTGTTAGAGTGGAAAATGCAAAAGTAGAGAAAAAAGGTTGTAAGGAACTGCTTTAAAATGGAAACAATCTTTTCCACTGGTCAATAGGATTATGGCTAATCTAATCTTGATGTTCAGCCCTTGACCCATATGCTCTACAAGTGTGTCTCTCTGTTTCACAAGTGTGTATTACTTTTATAAGACGGGTGTGGGGGAGTCAGTTGCATAGAAAGAGTCTCAGGAATGCTAGATCAATATAACACCTCAGGTGCCACTGAAATGGTCTCAGACGTTTAGGAATTGGAAGGCTCACAAAAGCTATTTTCACAGCTAGCTCAACCTGCTTAAACAATGTTAAATGAGTAATAGTCTTTTTTTTTTCCTTAGAATAATAGCATTTTAGAAAAAAAAATAAGGAAAAGCATATTCCCTTTTGGGGGCAACTGATTTGGCAAAATTTAACGAGGTTTTAAAAACTCAACAGTCATGGAGCACCATTAAATATTCACACAAAAAGACCCAGGCAGCTTAGAGATTAGTATTTCCTTGGTCACAAGACGCCTAATTGACTTGCAACAAGACAAAATATTCAGTGCATCTGGTTCGGGCCAACATGGATGATGACGTGTTTCTCATAAGCCCTTTTCATTGTTTTCTCAATTTGCTTCAGAAAAACTTGCGGGATTCGTCCACATAAAGTGTGCACAGTCTCCAAAAACTTCAGCTGAAGGGGGTAATACATGGATTGAAAGAGATTGTCTTGAAAGGGAAACTGAAAGATGACAAAAAAAAAGCTTATTTAGTAACGGAAATGCCATTTTAAATGCAGATCATTTTTACTAAGAAATGACACAGGAATTACGATAAGCCCACAGGCACAGGTTTGGACAAGCGAAAAGACCTTTGAGGATCTAACTTAAAATCCTGTCTCAGCTGTGCAACCCCAGGTAATCATTTAAACTCTCTGAACCTCAGTTTCTTTACCTCTTTAAAAAGAAAAAGGCTAGGCGTGGTGGCTTACACCTGTAACCCCAGCACTTTGAGAGGCCGAGGTGGGAGGACCACTTGAGCCCAGGAGTTTGAGACCAGCCTGAGCAACATGGCAAGACCCCATCTCATTAAAAAAGAATACTAATAAAATTAAAAAAAATTTTGGGTCCTTAAGGGTCTTACAATCTAAAAATGATGCATGTCTCTAAGGACAGGAAAGTCCATATATCATAGCATGTTTACGCTGAGTAGAAGGAAGGCTCAAGATACTCACTTGAAATCTACTACAACAAAACAATGAATTCTTCATCTTTTTTGACCTTAATGAAGAAACTTTAGGGTATGTCTATGGTAATCTCGTGAAGTTCAGGGTTTAACAATTACTAGTAAAATTTATTGGCAATAAACCAGATTTTAATAATTCAGGTACCAAATATTAGTGGTTGTTTACTTCCCTCTTAATATTGGGCTTTTGAGATCATCACTGCCATTTTTAAAAATTCTTTTGTTTGTTTCATGGAATACGTCTATGAGCAGTATAACCCAAAATAAATCTGTCAGACCACTTAGTTACGCACATGTATCAAAGTTTTATTACAATCTTGTTGAAAGGGAAAAGTCTGGTAGTAGATCAAATCAAAGATCCACTCTTGGTCAGGACATTTTATATGGAAAGACTAGCGAGAAATGAAAGAATGGTTAAAGATCAGTACACTCTTGCCTAACAGGAGAGGTGGGTGTCTGGTTTCCTAGAACAAATGTTAATCCTTTAAAATTAATCAGAAATACTGCTTACACAGGTTTATCAGAGATGCCAATTTCTTCTCGGAAGGAGATTATGCATTATGTAATGCAAGAAGGTTCTCTCCCAGACCAGGTTGGTTTGGGATACTTTTTCTTTAATCATGAGATTTAAACCATTAATAAACCCCTTGAAGCCAGTCCTGAATCTGTCCTTTTCACCACTGTAGCTCCAGTAATGGGAACAGGATAGGTCAAAACCTTGGAATCACCCTCAATTCCTCTCTTTCCCCCCACAACCCTCATCCAATTCATCAGCAAGTCCTGTAAACTCTATCTCAACAACATAACCCAAATATGGCAACTTCTTCCCATTTTCCTGCCACCACGCAAGCCCATGCTGGCCCCATTGCTCACCCAGGTGGCTGCGATTAGTCTCACAAATAGCCTTTGTGTTTTCACTCTTGCATCCCTTCCACCACGTTACCAAGGTGATATTTTTAAATCATAAATCAGAGCCTATCACTTTCCCGAAGGGGCTTTCCACTGCCATTAGAATGAGATTCCAACTCCTCCCTTGTTCTAAAGGTTCAAGGTGACCTGGAAACTCTCCCCTCTCAGTTCCTCCTCTCTCCTCTTATCTGGCCATTCCTGTCTTTCCAGCACACCAAATTCATTCCTGCCTCCGGGACTTTCCCCTGGTTATTCCTTCTGTTTCACGGGATTTTCCCCAGATTTCCCCTGGGCTGCCTCCATCTGATAAGTCTAGGACTTACAAGCAGCCTTCCTGGTGCCCCTCCCCCAGCTGGTAGAACACTCCTCTCCAGCCCAGGACTTTGGACCCATCAGCCCACTCTTTTTACACCTTTTGAACTCCTTTCACTATCTCAGAGGATTTTTTTTTTCTTTTTTCTTTTTTTTTTTGAGATAGGGTCTTGCTGTGTCACCCAAGCTGGAGTACAGAGGGGCAATCACGGCTCATTGCAGCCTTGAACTCCTGGGCTCAAGTGATCCTCCATCTCAGCCTCACAATTAGCTGGGACCACAGGCACTTGCCATGACACCCAGTTGTTACTATTTTTTTTCCTAAAGAGGCAAAGTCTTGCTGTGGCTGGAGTACAGTGGTGCCATCCTAGCTCACTGTAGCCTTGGCCTCCTAAGCTCAAGGGATCTTCCCACCCCAGCCCCAACCCCTCCCCGCCCAGTAGCTGGGACTACCGGCATGTGCCACCAGGTTAATTTTTTTTTTTTTTTAATTTTTTAGAGACGCATCTCACTATGTTGCCCAGGCTGAATTTTTCTTTCTTTCTTTTTCTCAGTGAGTATTGTCTGGCTTCCCCCACCAGAATATATGCTTCTTTTTTTTTTTTTTTTCCGAGACAGAGTCTTGCTCTGTCACCCAGGCTGAAGTGCAGTGGTGCGATCTCGGCTCATTGCAACTTCTGCCTCCTGGGTTCAAGAAATTCTCCTGCCTCAGCCTCCTGAGTAGCTGGGATTACAGGTGCCTGCCACCATGCCCGGCTTATTTTTGTATTTTTAGTAGAGACGGGGTTTCACCATGTTGGCCAGGCTGGTCTCGAACTCATGACCTCAGGTGATCCACCTGCCTCAGTCTCCCAAAGTGCTGGGATTACAGGCGTAACCCACTGCGCCCAGCTCAGAATATATGCTTCTTAAAGACTAGGGCTTTGTTCATCTTATTACCTTCCAAATTCCTAGAAACTAGAATTGTTCCTGCATAAAATAGATGCTTCATAAGTGATTGTCAAGAGAATTACTGCAAAAATGTCTATCTGATAGATGCCTTCTTGTGGGGAGGCTGCACTGCCCTTTCACACAAACACGTACCACACAGGTTAGGATGTCTATGAGCACCTGAAATAGAGAGAGAAATAGAGAGAAAGAGAGATAATATTTTCAGAGACAGATGAAGGGAGTAAAAGAAAAAATATATAGAGAGAAACTTTATAAGCAAGAAGAGAGAGAGAAACGTGAAAAAGCTAGAGAAAGTGTGAAATTGTTATCATCAAAACAACTTCCTTATATCTTTTTTTTTTTTTTTTTTAGATGGAGTGTCACTCTGTCGCCCAGGTTGGAGTGCAGTGGCACCATCCTGGCTTGCTGTAACCTCTGCCTCCCGGTTTCAAGCCATTCTCCTACCTCAGCCTTCCAAGTAGCTGGGATTACAGGCATGCGCCACCACGCCCGGCTAATTTTCATGTTTTTAGTAGAGACAGGGTTTCGCCATTTTGGCCACGCTGGTCTCGAACTCCTGACCTCAAGTGATCCACCTGCCTCAGCCTCCCAAAGTGCTGGGATTACAGGTGTGAGCCACCGCACCTGGCCAAAACAACTTCTAATTATTGCACAAACTGTAAGTCAGGCTCTGTACTAAAAGCGTAAAGACTATCATTTTGTTGAATTTTCATAACACTTGTTTGAGGTAGATAATCTTATTATCTACACTTGACTGATGAAAAAACTGAGGCCCAGCAAGGTAAGGGCACAGTTAATGGCAAATCACCAGAAAGTTGCGAAATTGGGATTTGAACCCGTCTGTCCAGGCCCAAAACCAAGCTCTGACCCACTACACAATGGTTCACAGCATTGTAGAGAATGGGGAAATACATCTTTTATGATGGAGTCTCTTTATATTTACTCACATTTTGGGTCAGGGTTAGTGATTTTTCTGATTGAAATGCCTGAATGAAAACTATATTTTCAGGCCCAACTGAGGAAAATCATGGAGTGTACTAAGCAGAATCATTTATGAAACAAAGTTGTTCAGCCCTCTTTCTGATCCCCCAGAAAACAAACAAGATGAGTTGTAACTCAAGAACCACAACTGCTCAACTCCAAACCAGGGGTGACAGATCACAAAAGAAACCCAAGAGTGGCTCTGATAGACACACGGCTGCTGTGTACTTATTTAACTTCTGCTTGTACTCCTGAATGAGTTTGCCCCTGGAGTCAGTGTTTGAATATTTAAATGTGAGGATATCATTAAGCACAGAACAAATTTTTTGCATAATTAAATCACCTGGCCTTTGAAAACCAAACAGCAGGAAATGCAGAAGGAAAAGCTTGGATGCATGCTAAACACTTTCCCTGTACAGAAGTCAACTCTAGGAATTTCTTTTTTCTTTTTTTGAGATGGAGTTTCACTCTTGTTGCCCAGGCTGGAGTGCAATGGCATGATCTTGGCTCACTGCAACCTCTGCTTCCTGGGTTCAAGTGATTCTCCTGCCTCAGCTACCCGAGTAGCTGGGATTACAGGCATGCGCCACAATGCCCAGCTAATTTTGTATTTTTAGTAGAGACAGGGGGATTTCTCCATGTTGGTCAGGCGGGTCTCGAACCCCTGACCTCAGGTGATCCACCCCCGCCCCCCCCGGCCTCCCAAAGTGCTGGGATTACAGACGTGAGCCACCACGCTCAGCCAACTCTGCGAATTTTCAGAGTTAGAATTCTCCAGGACTCTCCCTAGCAAATGCATACTTTCTTTTTTTCATTTATTTTCTTTTTTTTAATTTGTTTTTTCAGAGACAGGGTCTTACTATGTTGCCCAGGCTGGTCCTGAACTCCTTGCCTCAGCCTCCAAAGTGCTGGGATTATAGGCGTAAGCTACTGTACCGGGCCTATTTAATTAATTAATTAATTGGTTTTTTTGAGATGGAGTGTCACTCTGTCACCCAGGCTGGAGTGTAGTAGTGCAATCAAGACTCACTGCAACCTCTGCCTCCCAGGTTCAAGCAATTCACCTGTCTCAGCCTCCCTAATAGTTGGGATTATAGGCGTGCACCACCATACCCGGCTAATTTTTGTATTTTTAGTAGAAATGGGGTTTTACCATGTTGGCCAGGCTGGTCTTGAATTCCTAACCTCAAGTGATCTGCCTGTCTCAGCCTCCCAATGTGCTAGGACTACAGGCATAAGCCACCACACTGGGCCGATTTTATTTTTTATAGAGATGGGGTCTCACTATGTTGGCTGCGCTGACCTCAAACTCCTGACCTCAAGCAATCCTCTCACTTCTTACCCTCTTGAAGTGCTGGGATTACAGGCATGAGCCACTGTGCTGGGCCTTAAATGTTTTGTTTTTTGTTTTTTTTGCAAATGCACATTTTCATACACAAAAAAATGTTACTATGTTACAGGATTTACCCCCTACCTCACTTCTACCAAAGCCTGTTCATGAAACTTAGAGAATTCGATCTTTAACAACAAAGCCTAATAAATTCTACATGTTTTATGTCAGGGGTTGGCAAACTTTTTCTGTAAAGGAGTAGATGGTAAATATTTTAGACTCTGTAGACCATATGTCCTTTGTCACAACTAATCATCCTGTTATTATAGTGCCAACATAACCATAGATAATACATAAATGGCCAGGCACGATGGCTCAGACCTGTAGTCCTAGCACTTTGTGAGGCTGGGATGGGAAGATCACTTGAGGCCAGGAGTTTGAAATCAGCCTGGCCAAAAAGCAAGATCCCATCTCCACCAAAAGAAAAATGACAATACATAAATGAATAGGTGTCACTGGTTCCCAATATGACTTTATTTACCAGTGCTGACATTTGAATTTCATATAGTTTTCTTCTGTCGTGAAATTTTTTTTTTTTTGAGACAGGGTCTTGCTGTGTTGCCCAAGTTGGAGTGAAGTGGTGCAATCATAGCTCACTGCAGCCTTGAACTCCTGGGGTCAAGTGATCCTCCTGCCTCAGCCTCCCAAGTCACTGAGATTACAGGCATGAGGCTTGCCTTATTTTTTAAATTTTTGTACACATGGGGTCTTACTATGTTGCAGTTTTCTTGAGAAAGTTGCATAAAGGGCTCCAGACAGCCATGTTCATACACATACCTGCATTCCCACCCTATTTTCTCCTCTCTTTTCCCATCCCTAGCCCACGAGTCCATAAAGAGGCAAGAACCTTCTTTTTTTTTTTTTGAGATGGAGTCTTGCTCTGTCGCCCAGGCTGGAGTGCAGTGGCGCCATCTCAGCTCCCTGCAAGCTCCACCTCCTGGGTTCATGCCATTCTCCTGCCTCAGCCTCCCGAGTAGCTGGGACTACAGGCGCTCGCCACCACACCCAGCACCAAAAAAAAATTTTTTTTTGTATTTTTTAGTAGAGATGGGGTTTCACCATGTTAGGAAAGTCTCGATCTCCTGACCTTGTGATCTGCCAACCTTGCCCTCCCAAAGTGCAGGGATTACAGGCATGAGCCACTGCGCCAAGCCTAATTTTTGTATTTTTAGTAGAGACAGGGTTTCACCGTATTGGCCAGGCTGGTCTCGAACTCCTGACCTCGTGATCCACCTGCCTTGGCCTCCCAAAGTGCTGGGATTACAGGCATGAGCCACTGCATCCAGCCAAGAACCTTTTCTTCAGTGCCCCTTGGCAGTGAGAAGGTTCCTGCCATGTGTGCTGTATGCACTTGACTCTTATCTTGTACCCTTTGGTGGGGAAAAATGGAAGACTGGGGAGTCAGGGCCTCTTTCTGCTGCTTGCATGCACTTCTGCAGTTAAGCAAATAAAGGCTTGATTGTTACTTTTAGTTTGGCTCCTTGTCATAACTGAACACTTTGACCCCTGATTGAGTAACAGATTGGAGCTGGCAACCAGGCAACGTATTTAGCTAGAACTGAGTAATATCATTTTCTTTTTATTGTCTAATCTTGATCCTATGTGTTACCTTACACTATGGCAAAAGGCACAGAAGTTGTCTTCGTGACATGAAATTTCCTCCTAAAGTAGGTGGCTCACACCTGTAATCCCAACATTTTGGGAGGCTAAGGCGAGTGGATCACTTGAGGTCAGGAGTTCGAGACCAGCCTGGCCAACATGGTGAAACCCCATCTCTACTAAAAATACAAAAATTTGCCAGGCATGGCGGCGCGTGTCTGTAGTCCCAGCTACTTGGGAGGCTGAGGCAGGAAAATCACTTGAGCCCAGGAGGTGGAGGTTGCAGTAAGCCAAGATCCCACCACTGCACTCCAGCCTGGGTAACAGAGCAAGACTCCATCTCAAAAAACAAAAACAAAAAACAGAAATTTCCTCCTAAAGTAAATTTGGTTAAGTAAAAGATAATGAATGGTATATGTGGAAATAAGTCAAGTAGATATGATATAGTACAAGGTGGCAAGAGGATATAGTGACAGAGCGTGACTGAGGTCGGGAATAACTGGTATAACTCTAAGCTTTGGGAATATTTGGCCTTCAAAGGGACAGGTGACTAAAGCGCCAATATTGCTTCATGCTGATAAGCACATCTGCTAACAGCAGCAAGGGCACACTTACATCCCGTATTGCTTCATAGAGTGCTCTGAACGTTGGTTGCTTATCGTCATGGTAGACGCCTCGGTTTCCATGCAGAACAGACACACCTTCATGCTCAGCCTCTCTGCAGTTGCTTCCGTACATGCAGTGATCGGGACGGTAGTTCCACTGGCAGGGGAATACATAGAGACACTCTGGTGGTAAAAAGAGAAAGACATATATGTCCACGGTTAGTGCCAGCTCTCATGCACATGTCCCACGATTAAACTGTTTCCACTAACTGTACACAGCATGTAATTTCAAAGTACAGGAGTGTGATTTTTTACTCATAGATCAAATTTTGCCCCATTCTGAGATCAAGAATTGAAGGGGCACACAGTGATGATGTAGGTTTCATCTAAAAAAAGAAGAGAGTATTGCATCTTAAATAAGAAAGCAAACACAGGCATGAGGCAGCCTGGGTCCAAATCTCAACTCTCTCACTCAAAACCACTGAAATCCATGTCTAGTCATTTAACTTCCTGTACTTCTGTTTTCTCATCTGTAAATGGGAATAATACAACCTCTATCTTATTTTGATGATTAAACTTTAAACATACACGTAAAATGCTTAGCAGGGTATCAAACATACAGTAGTGGTTCAATAATGTTAGCAGTTGCACTGGCTGGGTGTGGTGGCTCACACCTGTAATCCCAGAGTTTGGGAGGCCAAGGTGGAAGGATCACTTGAGGTCAGGAGTTTGAGACCAGCTTGGGCAACATAGCGAGACCCCTGTCTCTATACAAATTTTAAAAATTAGCAGCTGGGCCAGGCATGGTGGCTCACGCCTGTAATCCCAGCACTTTGGGAGGCCAAGGCAGGCAAATCACCTGAGGTCAGGAGTTTGAGATCAGCCTGGCCAACATGGCGAAACCTGTCTCTACTAAAAATACAAAAATTAGCCAGCCATGGCGGCACGCACCTGTAATCCCACCTACTTGGGAGGCTGAGGCGGGAGAATAGCCAGGAGGTGGCAGAGGTTGCAGTGATCCAAGATCGCACCACTACACTCCACCCTGAGCAACAAAATAAGACTGTCTCAAAACAAAAAAAACGAACAAACCAAAAAAATTACAAAAATAAATTAGCCAGGCATGGTGGCACACTTGAAGCTACTTGGGAGGATTCCTTGAGCCCAGGAGTTAGAGGTTACAGTGAGCTATGATCATGCCACTGCACTCTAGCCTGTGACGGAGTGAGATCCTATATCAAAAAAAAAAAAAAAAAAAAAAAAGATACACACAAAAAAATGTCAAAAATAGTGTTAGCAGTTGTAATCAACTCTTTGGAAAGGTTTTATAAAACGGACAGAGCTAAAAAAGAGGAGTCAGGATTAAAGTAAAGATTATGCTTCAGATTAAGAACAAACAAAAAACCAAAGAAAAAAAAAAAACCAGCAAAAACCCCCACCTTCGGCTGGGTACAGTGGCTCACACCTGTAATCCCAGCACTTTGGAAGGCTGAGGTTGGTGGATAACTTGAGGTCAGGAGTTCGAGACCAGCTTGACCAACATGATGAAACCCTGTCTCTACCAAAAATACAAACATTAGCCAGGCATGGAGGCAGGAGCCTGTAATCCCAGCTACTCAGGAGGCTGAGGCACGAGAATCTAGAACTCGGAAGGCAGAGGTTGCAGTGAGCTGAGATCACACCACTGCACTCCAGCCTGGGTGACGGAGTAAGACTCCATCTCAAAAACAAAAACCAACAACAACAAAAAAGCCCCACCTACAACAGGAAAGAGAAAAACCCCAAAGCAAAAAGCAAAGAAAAAAAAGCCCTGTGCCAAGGTAACTATATGCACCATGGCCATATGTGCACATATGTACACAGGTGTGTTTGTATCTCTAAACCCTGGTTGGTTCTCAACCAGGGGCAATTTTGCCCCCTCCCTACTCCTCTACCCCAGGGCCATTTGGCAATATTTGGAGGGAAACACTGTTGACTGTTATACATGGGGGAGGCTGCCACTGGTATCTAGTGGGTGCTCTGAACATCCTATAATGAACAGGACAGTCCCCAACAATAGCAATAGTGCTGATGTTGAGAAACTCTGCCCTAATCCTATTGGATTCAGAAAATTTCCTCTTGGTGACCAGAATTACACAATTAGCAATAAATTCATGACCCCCTAGCTTCCTGGCTTCTCAGCTTGATGCTTTTCAGGGTTGGGGGCAGAGGAGTATGGATCAAAGCTCTCTGCAAATGTGTGTTGCTGATCATGAGAAAGACCCTGTGAGAGAGCACAAGAGAGGATTACAGCAAATCAGTAACACCACCACCATTGGAAAAGCAACTTCAAGATGTGCTTGTTCATTGGGTTGATGGCATTCCTGTCTCACAGAAAAAAATCATTGCTTAGTGATTACTTACAGAAAGCTTCAAGATGGAAAGCAAATAATGAAGTGATTGTCACACATCCCGTCTGGCAGGCTGTGTATGTTTTCATGGCTCAGTCTTTTATAGGACAGTGACATTTAGGCATCTTTTATCAAATTCCTAATTGCTCATAACACACTGTGACATTTCTCTTTTCTCAGGAGAACTCCATTCCACCATGACATTCCCTTACTTGCATTTACCTGAACATTTGCACATACATAGTCCCTAAGTGGGATGGAGTAGTGGCCATCCTCAAGTCACCCTATAGAGATTTGAATCACAACTCCTCTATTAGCTGCCTGACCTTTCTGCAATTTAATGCAGAGGCTGGATGTGAGGATTAAATAAAGGAAAATATCTAAAAGTGCTTTTGAACTGTGCCTGGCCACACCCAACTGCTTCCTTTTGTCACCCAATGGGTCATATGACTCATTAATGATGCTCACCCAAGCATTTACATTGTCTTAAGCGCCTTCTAAAGTTTCCAGTTGAATAAACTGTGCTTGAGTCTGTTTTTGTAAACACACTGATTGATTGAATCAATGAATATTTGTTGAGTGTCTGCTGTGTGCACTGTGGACAAATAATAGAAAAATCCAGTCCCTGCTTTCATGGAGTTTAGATTAGTGATGAGAGTTTTTGCCTCTTTCCAAGTAGTTTAGGGCTTACAAAAAGAAACCTTTTCTCGGCTGGGTGCAATGGCTCACGCCTGTAATCCCAGCACTTTGGGAGGCCAAGGCAGGCGGATCACGAGGTCAGGAGTTCGAGACCAGCCTGGCCAACATGGTGAAACCCCACCTCTACTAAAAATACAAAAATTAGCCAGGCATGATGGCGTGTGCCTGTAGTCCCAGCTACTCGGGGGGCTGAGGCAGGAGAATTGCTTGAACCTGGGAGGTGGAGGTTGTGGTGAGCCGAGATCGCACCACTGCACTCCAGCCCGAATGACAAAGCAAGACTCTGTCTCAAAAAAAAAAAAGAAAAAAAAAGAGAGAAACCTTTTCTCTCTTTGCAACCTCCTTAGAGGACTGGGCCCAGTGAGGGGCACTCCAAGGCAGAAAACAAATAGAAAGAGCAAAGACTCTGGAATCAGAAGTGCAGAGGTGTAAATCTGGCTTCTACCCCCATCTAGCTCTATAATCGTGGTAAGTTAGAAAAACATTTCACCTCGATTTAACAGCAGTAAAGAGAAGCCAAGGCCGGGCATGGTGGCTCACGCCTATAATCCCAGCACTTTGGGAGGCCAAGGTGGGAGGATTGCTTTAGCTCAGGAGTTTGAGACCAGCCTGGGCAACACAGCGAGACTCCCGTCTCTACAAAATTAAAAAATTTGTCCGGGTATGTTGGCTCACGCCTGTAATCCCAGCACTTTGGGAGGCCAAGGCAGGTAGATCACCTGAGGTCGGGAGTTCGAGACCAGCCTGACCAACATGGAGAAACCCTGTCTCTACTAAAAATACAAAAAAATTAGCTGGGCGTGGTGGCACATGACTGTAATCACAGCTACTCGGGAGGGTGAGGCAGGAAAATTGCTTGGACCTGCGAGGCAAAGGTTGCAGTGAGTCAAGATCGTGCCATTGCATTCCAGCCTGGGCAACAACAGTGAAACTCTGTCTCAAAAAAAAAAAAAAAAATTAGCTAGGCATGGTGGTACACACCTGTAATCCCAGCTACTCAGGAAGCTGAGGCAGGAGACTCACTTGAGCCCAGGATGTGGAGGTTGCATTGAGCCAAGATTGTGCCACTGCACTCCAGCCTGGGCAACAGGGTGAGACTCTGTCTCAAAAAAAAAAAAAAACCTCCGGACCTCAGGTGATCTGCCCGCCTCAGCCTCCCAAAGTGCTGGTATTACAGGCCTCTACTGTGCCCAGCCAGAGTTTCGTATTTTTAGTAGAGACAGGGTTTCGCCATGTTGGCCAGGCTGGTCTCGAACTCCTTATCTCAAGCAATCTGCCCGCCTCAGCCTCCCAGTGCTGGGATTACAGGTGTCAGCCACTGTGCCCAGCCTACTCCTCTCCTTATATTTCTGATTATTTCATACTCTTGGGATCTCTAAGATTATGAACTAGTTTATGCCTGATCATTTTAACTTCATGGTAATACAGGCTTGCTACACTTTTATTTTTATTTTTTATGTATTTTTATTTTTTAGTAGAGATGGGGTCTTGCCACGTTGCCCAGGCTGGTCTTGGACTCCTGGCCTCAAGCAATACTCCCTGCTCAGCCTCCTAAAGCGTTGAGATTACAGGCATAAGCTCCCACACCCGGCCTCGCTTAATACTCTGTATCAATAGAACGGAGGCTGTTCAACTGCACTGTTAATAGTTTTTTTTGTTTGTTTTTGTTTTTTAATGTCCCATCCTGGAACTGAGATTTCCCAGCATTCTCTTTTTCCTTATTTCAGAATGCTCCTTGTTCCAAAAAAGGCAATTACTTTTTTTGAGAAGGCTTTTCTGATCACACAATCTAAGGAAGCTCTTCTTTCTCCAGCCTTGAGGGTCTCTCTCTCAACCCCTCATTTGTTTCCTCCATCTCATTTATCACAATTTGTGATTTTGAACAACTAGTTATTCTTTAGGAGTCTACCTTCTACCTCCTCCAACAAAAGGTAGGTTTCATGAAACCAGTAACTTTGTTTAACTCATCTGTTGCCATATTCCTGGGACCTAGCCCTGTGGCTGGCACATAGTGCTCAAAAACTAGTGCTGAATGAATGAATGAAATGCAACTTACACCTCCTTTCACCAAATGCATCTTTTCCCTTTCTCCAGCTTTCTATCTCCCTTCTCTCCTGAACTTCTCTTTTCTCTCATTTTCCTTGCTGTAGCTCTTTCTCTTCCATTTATTAATACTTTTCCCCTTCACTCCCTTCTCTTAACTCCATTCATTCAACCAAACAACACTTCTGAACACCAACTCCATTTAAAGCACTGAGCCTTGCACTGTGAAAGACACAAAGTTGACACAACCCCTTCTCACACAGACCATACCATTTTTATCCTTTTCTCTTGCGTTTTACATCAGGGCTCATGAACTTCCTAGACTCCTGAAACAGTGATTTGTTACCAGTTTCCTAGAACAGTCCCAATATGAAATAACTGGGCTTGTCAACCCCACAATGCAGCACTCATAACTGCCTGTTGCTGGGTGCTTTGGTGTGGTGAATATACAATGTGGTTGCACGCTCAAGGGCAGGGCTCCAGTGACCCCAGGCAGGATGAGAATAAGGCCCTCCTGGAGCCATTGAAGAGACTTGTCCCATGTGAGTGAGTCCTGCTCCTTGAGGTTCCCATGAACTCCTCCTGCCTCCCTAGTATCACACACTCGACTCACAATCTACGTGTACTCCATGGGCATTTCAGCTCTTCTCTCTTCCCTCAGGCAGAATTCTGCCTCTACACTAGCCTAATGCCCTGCCTTATCACTTATACTTGGCTGGTTTCATTTTCTTCCCTACCCACATCTCAGTTTTCTAGAAATTGCCCTTGTAGAAGGAGCAGACCTATGTGGTCACGTTTGAGAGAGGAAAATGCCACATGACTTTGCCCTTCTAGAGCCTGATCAAGGGTGGTCTCCCAAATTAAAGAGAATTCAGTCGCAGCTGGGCTGGGCCAGTCTCTCTCTCTCTTTTTTTTTTTTTTTTTTGCCAAGAATTCGAATTAGGAAACAGAGGAGATCCATCATCATTGATTGTGGACTTGTGAAAATGTATTCACTTGGGGTTGACAATCAGGTTGGGCCATGGGCAAACAGAGAATGTGGTCTGAGAGACAGAATAGACTCAGACTGGCATGGAGAGAAGCAAAGATCACAGAAACCATGAGGCCTCTGAGAGATGAAGAAACTACTTTGGTCCTTGGCAACTTCCCAAGGCCAGTTCTCATGAAGCCTGGCTTGATTTGACTCGTGTGGTCATGAGACTGCCCCTGGCCTCTTACAGTATCTGCCCTCACTTAGCTGGCCTGAGTGGAGCTGTGTTCCCTGAAACCTAAGTGCGTTCATCTAAACACATCTTCCTATATAGAATTCTCTTTTGGTTCCTGTCAGATTTACCCCTTCCATAGAACTCTGCTCTTGACTCAGACTCACCTTTAAGGGTGTGAACTCAGTTTTCCACCCCTTGATGAAGCTGCCTTGGCTCACCTGCCAGGAAATGTCCTGTGAACTGTCCTGCACGCCCCCACGCGTTTCAGCTATCTCAAGTCAGTCTATTACCAGCACTGCAATTATGCACCCACAGGCATTTACTATCTAATTATAGCAAGAGTTTTAAAACACTTTCTAGCTAATGACTTTTAAACACATTTTAAAAAGTGGTGTTATCAGATACAAGACACTATAATAATGACAACATTTCCTGATGTGTGCTACAGGTTTTATATGCATTGGTTCACCCATGGCAACCTGAAGAACCATAACAATAAACATATTTATCTGCTGTGCCGTGGCCAATACTGTCTCCCTCTCTCCTTTCCAGGGATAAAGGTGACAAATCTTTTTTTCAAATACAGTTTGTTCTGGTTTGTGGAAAGTACTCTGCAATCAATATACATGAAGAGAAACCTTACAATGTGATAGATATTGCTGGATCTCAGTTCAAAGATCCCATGTTTAATCAAGTACCTGGGTAAAGTATGAAATAGGAAGATCAAATGCAGGCTGTACGAAGAACAGTCAGGGAGTTAACCTAACAATCACTCATCTAAAACCAGAAAACTTGGTTATTTACTTGATACTGTGCAGAACCAGGATTTAGAACAACGTCACGATTATTTTCCAATATCCTGTTTTACTCAATGGATCTCAGATGGAGAGTGAAGAAGCAATTAAACTCCTCTGGTTTCAGCCCCAGTTAAAGACAAGGGACTCCTGTTTAATTGCAAAGCTGCTTACGACTGCCTTCGGGTATTATTTATTTACTCACTAATCACATCCTCAAATAATCAGCAACAGGCTAAGAGGAACTGGGGAGGCAACTGTGTGAATCTTTTGGATTCCTCAATTTGGGAATATGGACAGGGAGACTTAAATTAGATCGTTTCGGCCACATGACAAAGAGGAAAATGCAGTATTTAAAGAAAAGGGCCGGGTGTGGTGGCTCATGCCTATAATCCCTCAAGTGATCCACCAGGAGGATCAAAAAATTACCTGGGCATGGTGGCGGATGCCTGTAATACAAAAATTACAAAAATTAGCTGGGTGTGGTGGCAGGTGCCTGTAATCCCAGCTGCTCGGGAGGCTGAGGCAGAAGAATCGCTTGAACCCAGGAGGCAGAGGTTGCAGTGAGCCGAGATCGTGCCACCACACTCCAGCCTGGGTGACAGAGTGAGACTCCGTCTCAAAACAAACAAACAAACAAACAAACACACACACACACACAAAACCGGTCATGGTGGCTCATGCCTGTAATCCCAGCATTTTAGGAGGCCAAGGAGGGTGGATCACCTGAGGTCAGGAGTTCGAGACCAGCCTGGCCAACATGGCAAAACCCTGTCTCTACTAAAAGCACAAAAATTAGCCGGGGGTGATGGTGCATGCCTGTAGTCCCAGCTACTTGGGAGGCTGAGATAGGAGAATTGCTTGAACCTGGGGGGCAGAGATTGCAGTCAGACGAGATGGTGCCATTGCACTCCACCCTGGGTGACAGAGCCAGATTCCATCTCAAGAAAAAAAGAAAAGACGAAACCTACCTAAGAAGAAAAAGGAAGAGATGCAGACCTACTGTCACAGTGAAATGGATTAAAGCATGCCCTAAGAGGCTGGGCCTGGTTACTCATGCCTGAAATCCCAGCACTTTGGGAGGCCGAGGCAGGAAGATCGCTTGAGCCCAGGAGTTCCAGATGACCTTGGGCAACATAATGAGACTGCCCCCCAATCTCTATAAAAAATTAAAAAAATTTGGCCGGGTACAGTGGCTGATGCCTGTAATCCCAACACTTTGGGAGGCCGAGGCAGGTGGATCACATGAGGTCAGGAGTTTGAGACCAGCCTGGCCAACATGGTGAAATACTGTCTCTACTAAATATACAAAAATTAGTTGGGTGTGGTGTTGGGTGCCTGTAATCCCAGCTACTCGGGAGGTTGAGGCAGAAGAATTGCTCGAACCTGGGAGGCAGAAGTTGCAGTGAGCCGAGATCATGCCACTGCACTCCAGCCTAGGTGACAGAGCAAGACTCCCTCTCAAAAAAAAAAAAAAAAAAAAAAGCTGGGTGTGGTGATGATGCACACCTATAGTCCCAGCTACTTGGGAGGCTGAGGTGGAAGGATCACTTGAGCCCAGGAGGTCAAGGCTACAGTGAGCCATAATTGCACCACTGCACACCAGCCTGCGAGACAGAGTGAAACTTCATCTCATTAAGAAAAAAAATACCTGGGCACCGTGGCTGATGCCTACAATCCCAGCACTTTGGGAGGAGGAGGTGGGCAGATCACCTGAGGTCAGCAGCTCGAGACCAGCCTGGCCAACATGGGGAAACCCCATCTCTACTAAAAATACAAAAATCAGCCAGGCATAGTGGCACACTCCTGTAATCTCCGCTACTTGGGAGGCTGAGGCAGAAGAATTGCTGGAACCCAGGAGGCAGAGATTGCAGTGAGCTGAGATTGTGTCACTGCACTCCAGCCTGGGCGACGGAGCCAGACTCTGTCCCAAAAAAAAAAAAAAAAAAAAAAAAAAAAAAACCACAAGTGAACAGCTAAGACATTCCCCTTTCCTCTACTAAATTGGTATTGGGAATCTTCCCAAGAAACTCTGTATCAACCTGCTTTTTTTTCTTTTCGAGGATTTGATCCTTTTTGATCCAAAGACATATGAAATTGAGTTTTATTCCAGAATTTTTTAAAAAAAGGTTCACAATATGTGTTCCAAGGGTGACATACAAACAAACACAGGCAAAGTCTTTCTGAACAGCAGTCTCTACCTCAGGATTTTTAAATCAAAAGGAAAGGCCTGAAAAGGGTAGGGTAAGGATTGCTTTTTTTGCCCAAAGATCTCTCTCAAGAAGAAAACATAGTTTTAATTTTTTTTTTTTTTTGAGACAGAGTCTCGCTCTGTTGCCCAGGCTGGAGTGCAGTGGAGCAATCTTGGCTCACTGCAACCTCCACCTCCCGGGTTCAAGTGATTCTCCTGCCTCAGCCTCCCAGTAGCTGGGATTACAGGTGCCTACCACCACATCTGGCTAATTTTTTTGTATTTTTAGTAGAGATGGGATTTCACCATGTTGGGTAGGCTGGTCTCAAACTCTCGACCTCAAGTGATCCACCCAACTCGGCCTCCCAAAGTGCTGGGATTACAGGTGTGAGCCACTGTGCCCGGGAGTTTTAATTTTTAATAAGAATAAAGTTTTAACAAGGAAGAGGAAAAAAGAATTTTATCAGCTTTACGTGTTAATATAAACACATAGACCAGAAATTTTCATCTCCCTTTTTCCCTCTACCCCACCAAATCATCCACCTAACAATATAAGAAGAATTTCTTTTGCCCCAGATGAAAAGCAAAAGGGATTTGGGGATCTGAGTTCTTTTTCTAGGATTTTTGACCCTGAATATGTTCCTGAACTCCAAGGACCCTGAGAATCAATTCCCTTCAATCTAGCAATTGTTCAGGCTACAGGGTCTCCCGCCTAGATTATAATATTTCCATTTAGTTTCACGCCTCACATCAATTTTAACTGCACTTCTTAGAAGAATGGTATAGCAAAACCTAAAAGATACTCTCTAAAAATGAGTCCAGTGTTGGAAGTTTCAACATTTGGCCTTTTGTGTCAGTAGTGCAAGGCCCCGCCTCCATCAGATACCCAGGGGGGCGGATGAAAGGGCAAACTTCGCTGGGGAACACAGGCTCCTCTGTGCACAATTCAAGCCTAGTCAATAGCAACCCGGGCATGGAATGTGCTCCGTGGGGTGTGCTGAGTGTACTCCTACACAAAAGGCATTCTCCAAAGATAACCTACCTGGGTTGAAATAAAAAATAATATTTAATAAATCCTGGTCTCCCCACGTGATGGCATTCTTGTACTTCTGGTACAGAGGGTACAACATGTCCTCCCAAGCCAGGCCTGTTGGAATCATGCTGTTCTGGAAAAAAGAAAACCATCAGAACAGCTGAAGCAAGGCAAATACATTTTGTCCACTGAGAAACAATGTAAGGGACTAGTTTTCTTCCCTTCAGAGGAGGGAAACAAATACAGGAGGGGTCCTGCTATTCTCAGGTCACAGAACAAAGCAAAATTTGGGCTGTTGATTGTATCGCTTTTTTCAGCTGTACACACGGATACTAGATAGACCAGGGACTGATAGTTGAACCTATGGTTTCTACTCAGAAAACCATGCCTGGAATTGAACCCCTTCCTTTCTTCTCTTCCCTCCCTCCCTCCCTCCCTCCCTTCCTTCCTGTGTTTTTGTTTTTGTTTTGAGACAGAGTCTTGCTCTGTCGCCCAGGCTGGAGTGCAGTGGCACAATCTTGGCTTACTGCAACCTCCACCTCCCGGGTTCAAGCGATTCTCGTGCCTCAGCCTCCCAAGCAGCTGAGACTACGGGTGCACGCCATCACGCCCAGCTAACTTTTTGTATTTTTAGTAGAGATGGGGTTTCCCCCTGTTGGCCAGGCTGTTATCAACCTCCTGACCTCGAGTGACCCACCTCCCTCCCAAAGTGCTGGGATTATAGGCGTGAGTCACCACACCTAAGAGGCAAAGTCTTTCTGAACAGCAGTCTCTACTTCAGGATTCTCTACTCTACTTCACCTTTCTTAGGTACACATCTTTCTTAGGCTTATTTCCTCACTGTGAGGTGAAGGAACAAAATACAGATAACAGAGTTCAGGTATCTTAAGGAAAAACACCTTTCCTCGTCTCAAACAATGATTTACTTTTAAAATAAAAGTAACATATTCACAGACTGAATTATTCAAACAGCACACAAAAATATAAAATAAAAAAGTAAAAATATTCTTCTTCCATATCCCATTCCCATTTTCCCCAGACGTATCCACAATTAACAATTAATGGTCTCTTAGGTATTCTTCTGGACATGTCTTTTTCTTTCTTTCTTTCTTTTTTTAGAGACAGGGTCTCACTCTGTTGTTTAGGGTGAAGTGCAGTGGCTATAATGCAGCCTCGACCTCCTGGGCTCAAGCGATCCTCCCATCTCAGCCTCCCAAGTAGCTGAGACTACAGCCACGTGCCACCATGCCCCATTAATTCTTCTGGAAATTTCTAAGGCATACAAATAATCACAGTCTCTGTCGCCAGGCTGGAGTACAGTGGCGTGATCTTGGCTCACTGCAACCTCTGCTGTTCGGGTTCATACGATTCTCCTGCCTTAGGCTCCTGAATAGCTGGGACTACAGGTGTGTGCCATCATTCCTGGCTAATTTTTGTGTTTTTAATAGAGACAGGGTTTCGCCATGTTGGTCAGGCTGGTCTCAAACTCCTGGCCTCAAGTGATCCACCTGCCTTGGTCTTCCAAAGTGCTGGGATTACAAGTGTGAGCCACCACCCCGGCCAGGAGGATAATTTTTTTTGACTAGTTCTCTACTGATGTTCTTTTAGCTTCTTTCCACTTCTTTGCTAGGATAAAAGATGAGATCATGAACATCCTTATACAAATATCGTCACAGACTTACATAAATAATCCCTAGGGTAATTTGAAGAAATTTTACATAGTCTTTGAAGCACTGGGTATGAAGAGTTCAAACATTATGGAATTCAGAAATGCAACATAGTATTCCTGAATGGTAACTTTGCTGAAGCTTTAAATTCCATTGCCATCTGAGCTTTTCCTGAATAAACAAATATTCTATAATTTTCTCAACACTTTTCTCCGGTTCCTTTTATCCTCACCTATAGGCCACCCAATTTCCAGAATCAGCATATTGACACTCTGGTAATGCCACTGTTGACAAGACCAACTCCCAGTCTTTAAACAAGGAATTTTAAAGCACTCGTTTACCTTGAACTGGGTACTTCTTATCCGAGTTAAATTCATTAACATGACTCCTGAATTAACTCCTGCAGAGCCATAGAAAGGATGCCTAGCAAACCGGCTGTACCAGCCAATCTTGGGGATTTCATGCTCAGGGGCCATGGCTGCAAGCTGGGTGGAATTAAACAGCCTCAGAAGCTTCCAGATGTCATCAACAGGTCTCAGAAAGAGGACATCGGTGTCCACGTAGAGAAGTGAGTCCACATCCTTTAAAATCACCTTTGTGTGTAAGGAGTGGGTGTAAAGGGGAGAGGAGGGAAGAAAACAAAACAAAAACAGGTCAGAAACAAAGGAATTAGCCTGATAGGTAAATAATGCTACCAACTTTTGTTGATTCGTATTAAATTCTGGAAAGGTACCACTCTTAGCTTCCATTCCTTCATTCTCCTTTGACTTGAGGAATGAGTGTCGATCAAGAGGTAGAGACTTAAAAGAAGATAAATCTTGGTCTGGATTAGCCCAATTCTGGGACCCTGGACTATATTTGATAAGGGTTGAACTTACAAAAAAATGAAAACATCAGCAAATTATTGTGGCTCTCACTTCTTCCATCTTCCAATAAGGCCACTTGTTTTTCTCTCTTAGGTTTTCCTTGGAACATCCAGTGTGGCATTAGAAAACTTGAAGTGGACAATCTCTATTTATTTATTTATTTATTTTTGAGATGGAGTCTCACTCTGTCACCCAGGCTGGAGTGCAGTGGCCTGATCTTGGCTCACTGCAACCTGAAGTGGACAATCTCTAAAGCAGCTCATACCAAGCCTTGGGGGTAAATACTCTCCATCTTTGGATCCATTTCTTCTAGTGTTAATGGGGGGCCCTGCATCTTTTAAAATATATATAAATATATATAAATATAAATACACACACACACAGACACAGGCTGGGAGCAGTGGCTCACGCCTGTAATTCCAGCACTTTGGGAGGCCAAGGCAGGCGGATCATGAGGTCAAGAGATCGAGACCATCCTGGCCAACATGGTGAAACCCCGTCTCTACTAAAAATACAAAAATTAGCTGGGCGTGGTGGTGTGCGCCTGTAGTCCCACCTACTCAGGAGGCTGAGGCAGAAGAATCGCTTGAACCCAGGGAGGGCCGGAGGTTGCAGTGAACCAAGATAGCACAACTACACTCCAGCCTGGCAACAGAACAAGACTCCATTTCAAAATAAAAAATTAAAAAAATATATAGTTTGCAGATGAGGGTCTTGCTCTGTTGTCCAGGTTGCAGTGCAGTGGCATGCTCTTGGCTCACTGCACTCTCAATCTCCTGGACTCAAGTGGTCGTCCCACCTCAGCCTCCCGAGTAGTTAGGACGACAGCTACACACCACCATGCCTGGCTTTTTAAATTATTTGTGGAGACGAGGTGTTGTTATGTTGTCTGGGCTGGTCTTAAACTCCTGGACTGAAGTGATCCTCCCACCCTGGCCTCCCAAAGTGCTGGGATCACAGGTGTGAGTCACTGTGACCCACCTAAAATGTATTTTTAGCTAAGATTTGGTCTTGGGATTAGGCAATGCAAGTCATTGGCTAGCTTTGTTTGTATATCAGCATGCGGCAACCTTTTTCCTCTAAAGGGCCAGATAGTAAATATTTCAGGCTCTGTTGCAACTCCTCAAATCTGCTGTTGTAACATGAAAGCAGCCACTGATAACAGATAAACAATGAGAGTGGGCTGGGCACAGTTTCTTCAAAACAACCGAATTTGAAGATTCTAATTTCAATCCAAGCCCTTTGGGAGGCCGAGGCAGGCAGATAGCTTGAGCCCAGGAGTTTAAGACCAGCCTGGGCAAATGGTGAAACCCCATCTTTATCAAAAAATAGAAAAATTAGCCAGGCATGGTGGCATGCATCTATAGTCCCAGCTACTCAGGGAGCCAAGGTGGGAGGGTTGCTTGAACCTGGGAGGCAGAGGTTGCAGTGAGCCAAGATCACACCACTGCACTCCAGCCTGTGCGAGAGAGAGAGACTCTGTCTCAAAATAATAATAATAATGATAATAATAATAATAAGAGAGTGGCTGTGTGTCCTAATAAAAGTTTATTTCAGGACACGGAAGTTTGAATTTCATATAATTTTCAGATATCACAAAATATCCTTCTTTTGATTTTTCAACCAATGAAATGTAAAAGCCACTCCTGGCTCACAGGCTGTGGTTTGCTAACCTCTGCTTGGATGATTCAAGCCACCTTAGGTAAATTAGTTCTCCTGTGCGAACTGCTTAGCTTTCCAGAGCTTTGCTGGGTGATTTGAGACTTCAAAGCCTTAGTTAGTAGTAGCATTATTTGCTTTGTTTTGCCATTGTTCCTCAAACTTTGGGGTAGCTTAACCAAGGAAGGATTTGAATCTTCCTGGATCCTTGGCCTAACATCATCCCAACACCATAACACTTATGGACTGAATGTCTGTGTCCCCAACATTCATATGTTGAAGTCCTAACCCACAATGTGATGGCTTTTGGAAAGAGGCCTTTGGGAGATAATTGGGTTTAGTTGAGGTCAGAAGGATAGGGCCCTCAAGATGGGATCAGTGCCCTTATAAGAAGAGACACCAGAGAGTGCTCTCTCTCTCTCTCTGCCATGTGAGGACAGAGGGAGAAGGTGGCCATTTGCAAGCCAGGAAGAGGCTCCATCACCACAACCTGACCATGCTGACACCCTGATCTCAGACTTCCAGCCTCCAGAACCATGAGAAAATAAATTTCTATTGTTTCAGCCACCCAGTATTGTATTTTGTTACGGCAGCCCAAGCAGACTAGTATAACATGCCACTGGGATCCCCAATATTTAAAATTGATGAACATGGGTGCTACATGATACAAGTATCAAAGGAATTTCAGACTTGAGTAATTCTGAAGCCCACAGAATTAGCCACAGGATTTATCTTTTGTTCTTCACCTACTAGAGGAATGGATGTTGCAAACCAATAAAATGAAATTAAAAATACTGATCATCTACCATTTCATAAATGAAGATTATCTTAACATCCATTTTAAGAATTTGAAGATTCTAAGCCAGGCACGGTGCCTGGGAGGCTGAGGCAGGCAGATCACTTTAGGTCAGGAGTTTGAGACCAGCCTGGCCAATATGCTGAAACCCTGTCTCTACTAAAAATACAAAAATTAGCCGGGGGTTGTGGTGTGTGCCTGTAATTCAAGACACTCGAGAGGCTGAGGTACAAGAATTGCTTGAGCCCAGGAGGTAAGGGTTGCAGTGAGCCGAAATGATGACACTGCACTCCAGCCTGGATGACAGAGTGAGACTCTGTCTCAAAAAAAAAAAAAAAAAAAAAAAAAAGCTGGGCATGGTGTCACGTGCCTGTAATTCCAGCTATTCAGGAGGCCGAGGCAGGAGAATCCCTTGAACCCGGGAGGCAGAGGTTACAGTGAGCCGAGATCGTGCCACTGCACTGCAGCCTGGGAGACAGAGTGAGTAAGACTCTGTCTCAAAAACAAACAAAACAACAAAAAAATAAATAAAACAAAACAAAAAAACAGAATTTGAAGATTCTAATTTCAAAATTAGGAAGAATTCTGTATATTGACTGCTTCTTAAACTAAGCATTTAAAGTTTCAGCATGCTCATTTTGGTATGTAGATCATATTTCAAAGGAACACACAAAAGTAGCCCTAAGGGTACATCTCAGAGAAATGTGAGAAAACAGCACTTAAGAATCGTGAGTCTGGTATTCCTGAGTTCAAGTCTTGGCAGCCTGAGGTAATACCCTCGTGACTTCAGACAAGTTCCTCAGTTTACCACCCACCCAGGTTGTTACAAGGATGCAGTGAAATGAAACCCACAAAGTACTCAGTACAGTGGCTGGCACATAGTAAGTACTCAATAAATAGTGGTTTTGTAAGAAGTCTCTGTGTTTTCGCTTTTAAAATGTCAAGTATAATTAGTTACCATTCGCATCAATGCTCACAGCACTTCAAAACATGTGTCAACCACAAAAAGCCTTTTATGTAGTCAGAGTCAAGCAATGCAATGAAGTTTTGAACCTTCCTAATATGATCCACTCAGTACCTTGACTGAAAATAAGTACATAAGGACTTTTTACTCTTTATCTGAAAAAACAAAAGACCAAAAAAAAAAAATAAATCACTTTTTGATAACATTGCATCTCTAGAGGCTAATTCTGCAGCAATTACTGCTGGTATTAATTTGAAGAGAATCATTGTTGGCCATGTTATAAAGGGATGTGGGATATTTACCGAAAGGATATAAAATTAGCCATTCCAATTCCTTTATGGAAATTAGCCAGCACTAGCAATGAGGCCTTTGTTTTTTTAGAGTAAGGGGCGGGGTTAAAAGGCAGCACACAATAGTACTCTGTACCCGATGCTGCTGGCTATAATGTAATGGATCTTCCTGCTCCTGCTCCATGCACCACCCTAACCTGGGCACCCACCTCCAGTGAACCCTGCTCAGCCATCTGCACCAAGTGTGAGCCAAAGCCTGGCCATGGGCAGCAAGACGATCAGGGGCTCACCAGTGCACCTTCAAATTCATTTTCAATTTGTTTTAATTCTAGTCTGAATTTGACAGTATGACTTGGTGGTTAAAAGTTTTAGGTTTGAAATCTGACAACCTACGTTCAAATTCCATTTCCACCACTAACTATGTGATCGTGAACAAGCTCTTTTGGCCCATTTTTTTTTTAGACAGGGTTTCACTCTGTCACCCAGGTTGGAGTGCAGTGGTGCAATCATAGCTCACTGAGCCTTGACCTCCTGGGCTCAAGTGTTCCTCTCATATCAGCCTCCTGTGTAGCTGGGTCCACAGGCATGAGTTACCGTGGCCAGCTAATTTTTTATTTTCTTTTCTTTTTTTGAGATGAAGTCTCGCACTGTCGCCTGGGCTGGAGTGCAATGGCGTGATCTCGGCTCACTGCAACCTCCGCCTCCTGGGTTCAAGCGATTCTCCTGCCTCAACCTCTGGAGTAGCTGGGATTACAGGTGTGTGCCACCATACCTGGCTAATTTTTGTGTTTTTATTAGAGACGAGGTTTCACCATGTTGGCCAGGCTGGTCTCGAACTCCTGACCTCAAGTGATTCGCCCGCCTCAGCCTCCCAAAGTCCTGGGATTACAGGTGTAAGCCACTGTGCCCAGCTGCTAATTTCTTTGTTTTTTTTGTAGAGACAGGCTCTTGGTTTGTTGCCAGGTTGGTCTTGAACTCCTGGGCTCAAGTTATCCTCCTGCCTTGGCCTCCCAAAGTGCTGGGATTACAGGCATAAGCCACCATGCCTGGCCTGCTTAAGCATTCTAAGTCTCAGTTTCCTCTTCCTGTAAATGGGATTGATAACCCATTTCATAATGCTGCCAGGATGATTAAATGAGATGATGTGTGTGAAGCCCCTGGCACACACACAGCAAGGACTCAATAAATGCTATGTGATCTTATTCTCATCCCACTCTCATGAGGGCTAGGTTTCCTGACTGACAGCCCAGGTAACCAGCAACTGGCTATGGTAGTAGTAGTAATGAAAGAATGAGGCCGGGCACTGTGGCTCACGCCTGTAGTCCCAGCACTTTGGGAGGCTAAGGCGGGCGGATCATGAGGTCAAGACATCAAGACCATCCTGGCCAATGTGGTGAGACCCCGTCTCTACTAAAAATACAAAAAAAGTTGGCTGGGCACGGTGTCATGTGCCTGTGGTCTCAGCTACTCCGGAGGCTGAGGCAGGAGAATCGCCTGAACCCGGGAGGTGGAGGTTGCAGTCAGCTGAGATTGCCCTGTGGCACTCCAGCCTGGTGACGGAGCAAGACTCCATCTCAAAAAAAAAGAAAAAAAAAAGAAAAAGAAAGAAAGAATGATACATATTCCCTGTTCACAGGAGCTTTAATGGGGGACACAGAAAAGGGGCAAAGCAAAGTGATGATGAGAAGGTTAGCACAGAAGCACAAAGCAGAGCCCCTAAGCCAGGCTGGAGGAAAAGTAAGGAAAGCTTCCCAGCAGAAGTGACATCTAAGCTAAGAGATAAATAAGTGGAGAGCAGGGCAAACATGGAAGAGCATGTGAAAAGAGAGGGCATGGCAAAGGGATGACTGCCAGTTGCTCCAGGGCTGGAGTTTACAGTGGGAGGAGGGGTGAGAGATCAGGCTGTCGAAGTGGGCAGGTGCCCAATCAGGAACTATGTTGACAAATTTGGACTTAATCCTGAGAGCAACAGGGAGATATGTTCAATGACTTGACCCAGACACCTCTAGGTCATCCTTGCTTCCTCGCCTACCCATACTGCCCGCACCCAATCCTCAGCAAGTCACACAGGCTCTACCTCCAAAATGTCTGAGTCTGTCCATTTCTCTCCTTCTCTGCTTCCTCACCCGAAGTCCAGGGCACCATGACAGTTCTCCTAGAATTCTGTAAAGTTCTGTTCCCTGGGCTCCCTGTGTCTGCACTTGCCCCCTCCAATCTACTCCTCACAGAGCAGTCAAAGGGATTTTTTTTTTTTTTTTTTTTTTGAGACAGAATCTTGCTCTGTCACCAGGCTGGAGTGCAGCGGCATGATCTTGGCTCACTGCAACCTCCACCTCCCGGGATAAAGCCATTCTCCTGCCTCAGCCTCCCAAGTAGCTGGGATTACAGGCGCCCACCACCATGCCCAGCTAATTTTTGTATTTTCAGTAGAGACGGGGTTTCACCATGTTGGCCAGGATGGTCTTGATCTCATGACCTTGTGATCCACCCGCCTCGGCCTCCCAAAGTGCTGGGATTACAGGCGTGAGCCACTGCGCCCGGCCCGGGATTTTTAATTTCCATTGTGACTTGTTCTTCAACCCATCAGTTCTGTACAAGTGTCTTGTTTAATTTCCAAATATTTGGAATTTTCCAGATATCTTTTTGTTATCCACTTCTAAGTTAACTCCCTTGTAGTCAGGGAGCACACTGCAGGATTGCCATCTTTTCGAATTGACTGAGACTTGTTTTATGGCCCAGGATATGGCCTATCTTGGTGAATGTTCCCTGTACATTTGATAAAAAAAAGTTTATGCTGCAGTTGCTGGGTGGAGTAGTCTATAAATGCTATAGCTGTTGATGAGGTCACTTGGTTGATAGTGTTGTCAAGGTCTTCTATATCCTCACTGGTTTTCACGAGCTCCATGGAGCTTTACATCCAGACACAAAGAAAAAGGGATGGAGAAATGTGGAGTTACTGCAAATTCATTTATATCAACAGGTATAATTAGGGAATCATTAATCATTTTCCCACTAATGATAGTTAGTTATTAAAAGAGGAATGTTGGAATCTCCAACTCTGCGAATTTATCTTTTTCTCTATTTGTCTAGGAATGTTTTTGCTTCGTGGAACTGGAAGCTTTGTTATGAAGTGTACACTCAGTTGAGATGGTTATGCCTTCCTGATGGGTTGATCCTTACATCGTTATGCAACGTCCAGAGGGCTTTGAAACAAAAACAAAAACCTACAATAGATCATCCTACTTTTATCCTCAAACCCCTCCAAGGCCTTTCACTGCATTTCTTTCTTTTTTTTAGAGATGGAGTTTTGCTCCTGTTGCCCAGGCTGGAAGTGCAATGGTGTGACCTTGGCTCACTGCAACCTCTGCCTCCTGGGTTCAAGCGATTCTCCTGCCTCAGCTTCCTGAGTAGCTGGGAACACAGGTGCCCACCACCACGCTTGGCTACTTTTTTGCATTTTTAGTAGAGGCAAGGTTTCACCATGTTGGCTAGGCTGGTCTAGAACTCCTGACCTCAAGTGATCCACCCATCTCCACCTCCCAAAGTGCTGGGATTACAGGCATGAGCCACTGTGCCCGGTCTTCACTGCATTTCAAATAGTCACACCTGTACCATAGTCTATGAAAGGCTCCATAGGATATACACACTCCGTCTACCTCTCCAACTTAGTCGGCTGTCACCAGTGTTCCTCCACCGCGTAGCACAATCCATTTTTTTTTGGCTCCAGGGCCTTACACCTTTCATTACTGCTCTATTACTGTCAAAGTCAGCAGTGGATAGGGAGCTAAATAATCCTAATAGAAAGCCAATGAGCTCCTAATTCTCTCCCCGTCTACAGCCAGGGTCTTCTCTATCTGAGATGCTCTTAAATATTTGTTTCTATCTTTGTCTTTGCTTAGATAGAAACAAATATTTAAGTCCCCTCTGTCAGAAAGAAAACACAAAATTGAAACAATAGGCCAGGTGTGGTAGCTCATCGGGCACTTTGGGAGCAGGAGGTGGGAGGATCGCTTGAGGCCAGGAGTTTGAAAACAGCCTGGGCCATGTAGTAAGGCCTCATCTCTGCAATAATATTAATAATAGTAATAATAGCAATAATAATAATAAAGTAGCTGGGTGTGGTAGTGTGCACCTGTAGTCCTAGCTACTTTGGAGGCTGAAGTGGGAGGATCAGTTGAGCCCTGGAGTTTGAGGCTGCAGTGAGCTATGATCACACCACTGTACAGAGGCCTAGGCAACAGATGGAGACCTGTCTCTTAAACAAATAAAAACAAAATTAAAGCTACAAATTTCTAATTTAACAAAGGAATCATCTTATCATGGACTAAATGTCTATGTTTCCCCCAAGTCCATATGTTAAAATCCTAACCCACAAGGTGATGGTATTAAGAGGCAGAGTCCTAAAAGGTGATAAGGTTATAAGGGTGGAGCCCTCACGAATAGGATTAGCACCCTTATAAAGAAGGCCTCGGAGAGCTCTCTCACCCCTTCCACCACAGGAGGACACGGTGAGAAGGCACCATCTATGAATCAGGAAGCAGGTCCTCACCAGACAGATGCTGAATCAATCTTTTGGTGCCTTTATCTTAGACTTCCCAGCCTCTGGAACTGAGAAGTAAATTTCTGTTGTTTATAAGCTATCTAACTTATGGTCTTGTGTTCTTGCCGCCTGAACTAAGACATGCCTTCTGGAATGACTTAGTCTTCTCTACGACTGGGATGTCTTCTCTCTCACTTCATTTCCTAAGTTCATGAAGATGATAAAGCCCTCAAATGCACTTTAAAATGACATCCTTTTTTTTTTTTTTTTTTTCAGACAGGGTCTTGCTCTGTCACCCAGGCTGGAGTGCAGTGTCACAATCGTGGCTCACTGCAGCCTCAACTTCCTGGGTTCAAGTGACCCTCCCATCTCAGCCTCTCCAGTAGCTGGGACCGCAGGCATGTATCATCACGCCTAGCTAATTTTTAAATTTTTTTGGAGAGACAAGGTCTCGCTATGTTGCCCAGATTGATCTCAAACTCCTGAGCTCAAGCAACCCTCCCATCTTGGCCTCCAAAAGTGCTGGTATTACAGGTGTGAGCCACCACACCCAGCCAAAAGAAATGGCATCTTTATTGATTATGAAATACATGTATTGCACCTGATGCTTTAGTCAGTTTCTAGGTTTGTGAACTCTTGTTTTTGATCATTGCCTAAAGTATTAAAACTGTGATTAGTGCAGTATTAAAACTGTGATTAGTGTGAAAATTAATGCTTCCCAATCATATCTGCTGATGTAGGTGAATTAGCAGTCACTGCGCATTCTGCCCTCTTTCCCTGAGACTGCAGGTAAAGCCTCACGGAGCTCCTGCTGTTCATGATAAGCAACTTCCCAGGCCTGCTGGTGAAGTGTCACCAAATGCTTCCCAAATGCCAGGCAGAGCACTTCACTCATTATTCTTGAACACTCAGGTCTGACTCACCCCTTCTTAGAAAGATTTTCCCAGAGGGCTCCCCCTTCCTTCCTTCCATTTTCTCTTCATCATACCACCCGACTTCCTTCCTTCCGTCATGTCTCACAGTCAATGGCCTTTGGTTAAATTATTTTCTCATCTGTTGCTTGCCTCCTCTAAATAGAATAGAAACCCCTTGAGGGCTGGGATCTTCCATATCTAGGTAACATCTAAAGTCTGTGTGCCTGGCCCATGCCTGACATAATATACGCTAGGCATCCAATAAATAGTTACACAAGCTAAGGAATTCAACTGTTGAGCTCACTCAGAACCACTATAATTTTATTTTATTTTATTTTATTTTTATTTTTTTATTTTTTGAGATGGAGTCTTGCTCAGTCTCCCAGGCTGGAGTGCAGTGGCGCGATCTCAGCTCACTGCAAGCTCCGCCTCCCGGGTTCACGCCTTTCTCCTGCCTCAGCCTCCTGAGTAGCAGGGACTACAGGCGCCCGCCGCCACGCCCGGCTGATTTTTTTTTTTTTTTTTGTAGTTTTAGTAGAGACAGGGTTTCACCGTGTTAGCCAGGATGGATAACCACTATAATTTTAAATACGCTTCGAGGCTGATTGTAGAAGAGAAGGACAGGTTCTAAGTGATGAGAAGATCTGTGAACAAATGAAGTGCAGAAGACTCAAGTTCATGAAGGAAAACCACTGCATTGCCAATCACGGGAATATCCTGCTTTTGCTTGCATGTCTGGGATGTCACCCTCTAGGCCTCCGTTGACAAGACAGCTAGCTAGGTTGCTACGCACATCATTCCACTTCCTTACCTCTCACGCATTTCGAAAATGCCCTACAAACTAAAGGGCTAGAAAGAGAGCTAGGGGAGGAAAAGAACAGAAGCAAAGACAAAGTTGTCATTCAGATTCAAGCAGAAGTGAATTTCAGAGACGGAACCTTTGGAAAATGAGCCCGCTGATAATCAGGAGAGAGAAGAAATATTAAAGAGGATTAAATCAGGAGGTGGAAACAGAGAAGAGCAAAGAACAGTTTCAGAAGAAAAAGAGAAACACTCTTTTTGTGCCAAGAGAAGATATCACCTACATACATAAAAAACAAACAGCTGGGGCCGGGTGCAGTGTACTCCCAGCACTTTTGGAGGCTGAGGCGGGCGGATCACTCGAGGTCAGGAGTTAAAGACCAGCCTGGCCAAGATGGTGAAACCCCATCTCCACTAAAAATACAAAAATTAGCTGGGCATGGTGGCGCACGTTTGTAATCCCAGCTACTCGGGAGGCTGAGGCAGGAGAATCACTTGAACCTGGGGGTTGGAGGTTGCAGTAAACTGAGATTGTGTCACTGCACTCCAGCCTGGGCAAGAGAGCCAGACAGTCTCAAAAAAAAAAAGAAAAAAAAAGAGCCAGGTGTGGTGACATGTGCCTGTGGTCCTAGCTACTTGGGAGGCTGAGGCAGGAGGATTGCTTGAACCCAGGAGGTTGAGGCTGCAGTGAACTATGATCACACTACTGCACTCCAGCCTGGGTGACAGAAAGAGACCCTGTCTTTAAACAAACAAACAAAAAAGACTTGAATATAATGAAAATATCAACTATTAATTTATACAGAATCAGAAAGTCACAGTCTTGATGTATAAAAAATCAAATTATAACTAAAGAAATGATGCTCCCAGCCAGGCATGGTGGCTCACGCCTGTAATCCCAGCACTTTGGAAGGCCAAAATGGGAGGACAGCTTGAGCCCAGGAGTTTGAGACTAGCCTGGGCAACATAGCAAGACTCCACCTCTAAAAAAAAAAATGATGCTCTCAATGGAAAGGTGCAAGCAATACAGACACTAGTTTCAGTTCGGGAAGATGCAAACATTTTAGCACAACGGTGTGTCTGTCCTTAATGCCACAGAACTGGACACTTAGATATGGTTAAAATGGTACATTTTATGTGATTTCTATTGATCATAATAAAGAATAGGAAAAAGAGGCTGGGTGCTGTAATCACGCCTGTAATCCCAGCACTTTGGGAGGCCAAGGCAGGAGGATCACTTGAGGCCAGGAGTTCCAGACCAGCCTGGGCAACATGGTGAAACCCCATCTCTACAAAAAAATAAAAAGTTAGCCAGGCGTGGTGGGGCATGCCTGTGGTCCCAGCTACTCGGGAGGCTGAGGAGGGAGGATCACTTGAGCCCAGGAGATCAAGTCTAGAGTGAGGCATGTTCATGCCACTGCACTCCAGCCTGGGCAACAGAGGGAGACCCTGTCTCCAAAAAAAAAAAAAAAAAAAAGGAAAAAGAGAAATACAGATACCATTACTGCATTTTTTCAGTTAAAATAAAGATTGCTTTATGTGTACTCTATTGTATTTATTCACCCATTTTTATCTTTGTAAATTTTCACTTCCTTAAGCCAAATACATTTTGAGAAGTTATTCCAAGATAATACTTAATTTCTGTAATTATATCAGGTCCCTGTCCTCCTTTTTCCCCCTTTTTCTTTTTGAAGCATCCATCATTTCTGAAACACACACAAACACACATCTCTTTGGGTAAAATGTGTTGTCAAAGCTGCTTGACTGTGCTGATTTTCACCCATGCGTCTGGCTGTGTTTTTAAATTTTTTATTGTGAGATCATTTTAAATTTACAGAAGAGGTGTAAAAAGTTCAGACAGTTCCCATATATTCTTCACTCAGCTTTCTCTTGTGTTAACATCTTACATAACAAGAGAACAGTAATCAAATCTAAGAAATTAACCCTGGTATAAATACTACTAACTAAACTAAAGAACTTATTCAGATGTCACCAGTTTTTCCACAAATCTCCTCTTGCAGTTCCAAGATCCAAACATTGAATTTATTTGTCACATCTCCTTAGTCTCCTCCAATCTGTAACAATTTCTCAGCCTTTCCTTGGTTTTTTTTTATAACCTGGATAGCTTTGAAAACACTGGCCGGTTATTTAGAACAAAGTCCCTCAATTTGGGTGTCTGATGTTTTCTCATGTTTAGATTGAGGTTATGCTTTATTGGGAAGAACAGAGGTGAAACACGCCTGGGCATATACGATGTTGACCGGGCCAAGTGATATCAGTCTTGATTGCTTGGCAAAGGTGGAGTCTGACAATATTCTCCACAGTAAACTAAGGATTTCCCCTTTTTCTTTACTAAATATTTTGGAGGAGATACTTTAAAAATCATACAAATATCATGTTTCTGGTTAAACTTTCACTCCTTAACTTTAGCATTCACAGGTAGATCTTACCTGCAGTAATTATTACTATGGTGCTCTAACAATGATTTTCTATTTCCCTCATTCTTTCTACATGTATTAACTGGAATTTTCTATAAGGAAGAGGTGTGATTTTTCTACATTTATTTATTTATTTATTCAGTTATGTATTTATTTTTTAAATTCAGTTATTTATTTAGATTAGTGTGGACTTATGAAAAATTATTTTAAGTGTTATAATTAAATACTATCATTATTTATTTTGTTGCTCAAGTTGTTCCAGCTCAAGTCATTTGGAGCTCTTTCAGGTTGGCTCCTACCTCTTCCAATATGAACCCCCTCCTTTTAAAAATTATTTTTATTATTAAAAAATATTTTTTAGCACATCCTTACTTTCTGGCACCATAAGGTTAACTCTAGGGGCATCTTGCATTTTCCCTACCTTCAGCCAGGAATGAACAGTTCTCCCAGGAGCCCTGGGTTCCTTTGGAGGATGGAATTCAGAAACCAATATCTAGGTGCTAGGTGTGTTCATTGCTACTCAGGTGTCACTGCTTCTAGCCTCCTAACAGTAGACAGAGCTAGGAAATACATGTATGTATACGAACCCATGTATACATACATATCCATAATTACTTCTTTTCCTTATTTTTATCTTTTCCTTTTTTCACAGATGTTGAGTATCCATAATTACTTCTTTACTTATCTGTACCTATATATTTATTTAAAAAAACATGAGTCCACATTGACACTGATCTCAGGACTGTGCGGGCGTGTGTGTGTGTGTGTGTGTGTCTGCCTGTGAGAAATAATTTGTTAAAGGCAAAGAGAATTCTGAGCTTAGATTACTAGGGTGTTGGGCTAAGATTACTAGGTGTGATTTTAATAAGTGAGGCTGGAGGTAGGGGCGTAGAATGGCCAGGTTATTGTCTCCAGGCAACAGTATGGCAGAGGGTAATGTGCACAGCATCTGGGAAAGAGTGACACACACTAGAGCGGCTGGAATGGGAAATTCATGACTTGGAATAATGCTGAAAGTTAGTATGTAAACTCAGAATGCAAAGGGCCCCGAACACCAGGCCCAGAGGCCTGGACTTGACTCTGCAACAGGGACTCTAGGAGGATTCTGGGCCAGAATCCATCTGATGAGGATAGCATTCAAAAACCAAAAATGCAGGAGTGGTAACAGGAGAAAAGAGACACATGTAGCAGGGAGATGAGTAAACAGGATAATATAATAACCCTTTTCTCTATTATCATTGCCACCTTTATTTTTTGTCTTAATTGTAAATACATGCAGACCCAGAACACATGGTCAGAAAGAGGCCTATACCTTCATGGCTCTGTACTTCTGGTGCATGCGAATGTCTTTGCAAATGTGAACAGATAGCTTGCATACATTACGTAAAGCTCTGATGCTCTTTGTCTTTTTTCTCTTTCTTACTGGTTCACTATTTTTAAAAATTGGGCCAGTGCGATGGCTCATGCCTGTAATCCCAGCACTATGGGAGACCGAGGTGGGATTATTGCTTGACGCCAGGAGTTCAAGACCAGCCTGGGCAACATACAGATCCAATCTTTACAAAAAATTAAAAAATTAGTCAGGTGTGGTAGTTTGGGTGGGTAATTCCAGCTACTCAGGAGGCTGAGACAGGAGGGTCCTCTGAGCCCAGGAGATGGAGGCTGCAATGAGCCATGATTGCACCACTGCACTCTAGCCTGGATGACAGAGGGAGACCCTGTCTCAGAAACAAACAAACAAACAAAACACAAGTTGTCTGAATTCCACAATATACAAATTCATGCATGTGTGTTGTAAAAACATACAAACAATTCAGCAATCAACAGAGTAAGTTCAAGTTGCTCTTTACCTGTCCCTATCCTCACCACACCACCACTCCAAAACTCCATAACCAACCCCCCCTTTCTCTTCAGAATTAACCAACATTAACAGTGAACCTCATCCCAGTCTGTTCCATGGGGTCTTCGTATGGCCAGGAAGTCAGATCTCTCAACTCAATCAATCCATCACTCCTTAAACTCTTTTTTCTGTAATTCTTATTACTGCCTGAAATTAACTAATTTACTTGCTTTTTGTCATTCTTTTCTGACTTGGATATAAGCTCCATGAGATTGGGATATTTGGATATCTTATTCACAGTCATACTTCTAGGGCCAGTCACATAACTGAGGCTCAATAAATATTACCGAATAAATGGTTGTATGTGTAAATGTTTATAAACACACACGAACACATACATTTTTGCATTTTCATTTTATTTACTTTTTTGAGATAAGGTCTTGTTCTGTCACCCAGGCTGGAGTACAGTGACACAATCATGGCTCATTGCAGCCTCCACCTCCTGGGCTTAGGCAATCCTCCTGCCTCAGCCTCCCAGGTAGCTGGGATTAAAGGCGTGAGCCACAGCGCCTGGCCATTTCTTTGCATTTAAGAAATACTGGCTGAGTGCAGTGGCTCAAGTCTGTAATCCTAGCACTCTGGGAGGCCAAGGCAGGCGGAGTGGATTGCTTGAGCCTAGGAGTTCAAGAATAGCCTGGGCAACATGGCAAAACCTTGCCTCTACAAAAAATACAAAAATTAGCCAGGTGTGGTGGTGCATGCCTGTAGTCTCAGCTACTCAGGAGGCTGAGGTGAGGGAATCACCTGAGCCTGGGGAGGTTGAGGCTGCAGTGAGCTGTGATAGCACCACTGCATTCCAGCCTGGGCGACAGACTGAGACCCATGTTTAAAAAAAAAAAAAAGGAAAGAAAAGACTACCTATAGAATCATACTATACATGCCATACTTTCTAATTGTCTACTTTGAGATACTTCCCTTTAATTTTATGTGTGCAGACAACAAAGAACATTCTGTTTGATGCTGCATATTCTCAAGTATCCTCTTTGATATTCTTGAAATAGTTTAAGATAGTTTAGAGAATAATGAATACTTGGAAAATAATGTTGCTATATAATGCCTTCTTTTCTGTTTTGTTGTTGTAGTTGTTGTTGTTTTTGAAAGAGTCTTGCTCTGTCGCCCAGGCTGGAGTGCAGTGGTGTCATCTCGGCTCACTGCAACCTCTGCCTCCTGGGTTCAAATAATTCTCCTGCCTCAGCCTCCCAGGTAGCTGGGTGTCACCACGCCCGGCTAATTTTTGTATTTTTAGTAGAGACAGGGTTTCGCCATGTTGGCCAGGCTGGTCATGATCTTTTCTGTTTTAAAATATATATATAATTGGGAGTTTGTAATAAAATAAATATGTATTCTTAAGTAGTGTTCCACACTGTTTTAATCTGAGATTTTAAGATTGCTCATTTTGTTAAATTATTACCTTAAAATGGGGTGGCACAGGAGAAAATTAAAGCCTATCAATTTTTATTTTTGTTTCTATTGTGCCCCCTTGTGGAATTACATATAACTTACATATTCATTTTTGTGATGTTCTAACAAAGAGCAGGGTGTACCAATGTCATGGCTGCATTCAGGCATGCGCCAATCAATGAAGTAGCCTCTTCTGAACAGTTTAGTCTTTGCAAACAAGATTCTGATTGCTTCTGAGTTGAGCAAAGCAATGATGGCTTTGTTCAAGATGGTTCTTCTAAAATTCTGGCTCATTAAACTTGTGTTTGGTCTTTGATTTCATCATTTCGGCTGTGTGGCCAACTGTTAGAACTGCACGCAGGACGTTTTCCACAGGCCTTGCGTAACTGAAAAGTATCTGGTTTCTCCGGCATGTTCTGAGATAATGGCTCTCTAAGATGTTCCATCTGCTTCCATGCTTGCTTTTGGCTTGCTTCCTCCTCTTATCAGGTGTTGCAATCCCAGCCAGCAAGCACACAGTATCTTTCCTTGTTGGCTGTAGACATTCCGTTAGCCATGGCAACTGTCATTTAAAGCAGAGTCTAGTTTCTTAGTCAGATGGTGCCTCCCCAGAGAATGTGTTGCTGAAAACAGGATCATTGGATCACAAGGAACTATAGCTCTTCACTCAAATTAGACTGATTTTCAAAGAAGCTTTTCCCTTTTCTTATATTTGAGACTCTAATATAGCCAACATTTACTGAGTAGACACTGGGTTCAGGGCTCGGCACTTTTATAAGTTATATCTTTAAATCCTCTCTGTCACTTTTTGAAGCAGTGGTTAAAGCCCTTTTTATAAGACCATCCATCCATTCGTCCGTCTTTCCATCCATTGTCCATCCCCCTATCCATCTATACATCCATCTTTCCTTCCACCCATTCATCCATCAAAAGAGTTTTACAGAGTGCCTTCTGTTAGTATGTACCAAATATTTCTGTAGGTGCAGAAGATCAAAGACCTTTTACATTTTTTTCTTTTTTTAAAATTAAATTTTTGTAGAGAGGATCTCACTGTGTTGCCCAGGCCAGTCTTGAACTCCTGGCCTCAAGCATCCTCCCACCTCTGCCTCCCAAAATGCTGGGATTGTAGGCATGAACCACCATGCCTGGCCAAGATTAAAGATCCTTGCCCTGAGAGGGCTTACATGCTCCTGAGAAA
This sequence comes from Gorilla gorilla gorilla, assembly GCF_029281585.2. Lineage (NCBI taxonomy): Eukaryota > Metazoa > Chordata > Mammalia > Primates > Hominidae > Gorilla > Gorilla gorilla. Next base: position 82,832,051 of record NC_086017.1, on the reverse strand, counting down.
AGCCAAAAAATAAATGAGTAAAGTGTGTAGTATTCCAACTTTGAAGATGGTAGGATATAGAAAACTAAAGCAGGGATGGGGAGCAATTATAAATACAAACACCTCACTAAACTGGTGAGTCTGAGCAAAGACATATGTTCTATTTCTTTTTTTCTTTACCCATTTAACAGTTAAAGAATGGAAGGTTCAGGGGAATTTTCCTAAGGAGGTATTTTGGGAACACTTTAGGAATGTTCCCAAAACGCTGTCACTAATATTCTAAGAAGTAGGGCAGAATGACTATTCTTTAGGAGAATCTTGGGCTTCAATCCAGACTCCAAGATTTACCCCAGGAAAAGGATTTAGTTTTCCTCAATTTCAGTTTCCTCATTTGCAAAGAGGATGCAAATGAGCATATTCCTCAAAGAGTTGGGAAGAGTTAATGAAATCATAAACCTAAAGATCGCAGCCTGGGTTAAGTGCAGTAGGCATTGGGTGGTCATTGGCCACCTACCATACATTCCTCTTTTTTCAGTGTTATGTCCTGAAGACATATTTTAAAGCAGCATTTCTTAAACTATTTTCAACTGTATCTCATAGTAAAAAACACATTTTCATCACAATTCTAGTTTATGCATACATAAATATATAAGACAGAAATGTCAAAAAGAATACTTGTTTTTACTAAATGCAATGCATATTTATTCTATTCTATTTCTTTTTTAAAAAAAAAAGCTGATAATAATCCACTAAACTGGTTTCAGGAGTCACTGGTGGGTTATTCCTCACAATTAGGGGAAACTCAGAATAGTCAAATAGTTAACCAAAACTTAGTAAATAATATACATAGATAGGTAGGCAGACATATGGAAAAAGAAGTAAAAATGGTCCTTCCTCTATGTCCTCCACCATATTCTCTACTATTTTCTTCCCAGAGAAAACCACCAATTCCAATTATTTAAATTGATTCTGTAGGTACATACCTCTGTGTGTCTAAATAATATACCTTATCTATTAACTTCCTACCCTGGAAGAATAGGTTTTAGCTCTCTTTCACACAAATTTCCAACCCCACACATATACCTTCCCATCCCCCAATACAATTATACCAAAATATCATTTAGCTCAATATACAGTATTATGATGGCCATGAAAACATTATTTCCAGTGAAGCCACAAAATGAGTAGCAATACTTTCCCTCTCTGTACAAGTGTTTTTCCTGGAATTAATGACTCTTTTTGCTGTTGTTAATTTGTTTCGGGTTTTTTTGTTGCTTTTTTTTTGTTGTTGTTTTTTGAGATGGAGTCTCACTCTGTCACCCAGACTGGAGTGCAATGGTGCGATCTCAGCTCACTACATCTTCTGCCTTCTGGGTTCAGGTGATTCTCCTGCCTCAGCCTCCCGAGTAGCTGGGACTATAGGCATACTACACCACACTTGGCTAATTTTTGTATTTTTAGTAGAGACAGAGTTTCACCATGTTGGCCAGGCTAGTCTCAAGTGATTCATCTGCCTCGGCCTCCCAAAGTGCTGGGATTATAGGCGTGAGCCACTGTGCTGGCCAGTTTTCTATGTTTATTAAAGTTTCTTCCACGACTTCCTGATTTTCTCTTCTTTTTCTTTTTCTTTTTTTTTTTGAGATAGAGTCTTGCTCTGTCACCCAGGCTGGAGCACAATGGCGCGATCTTGGCTCACTGCAACCCCCGCCTCCCAGGTTCAAGCAATTCTCCTGCCTCAGCCTCAGGAATAGCTGGGACTACAGGCGCGTGCCACCACACCTGGCTAATTTTTTGTATTTTTAGTAGAGATGGAGTTTCACTGTGTTAGCTAGGATGGTCTTGATCTCCTGACCTCGTGATCCACCCACTTTGGCCTCCCAAAGTGCTGGGATTACAGGCATGAGCCACCGCGCCCGGCCAGCTTCCTGATTTTCTCCAACCAGGATGCTGTGCAGCTATCATCTCCTTTCCCCTGATACTCCTTTCATGCCCCCTTTGAGTAGTATTCCCTGCTTCTAGGATCTCACATCTTCATGTTTCTTAATGTACTCCATTTCAGTGGAGTACATTAGACTCACAGGAGGAATTACAGAAGACTCACAGGAGGTAAATATTTTGAAGTAGTGCACATCTGAAAATGTCTTGTGACCTAGACACTTAATTTGTAGTTTGGTTGGGTATAGAATTCTAGATTGAAAATAATGTTGCCTGTGAATTTTAAAGGTATTGCTCCAATATTTTGGCACTTTGTCCACTACTGTTGAAGAGTTTGAAGCCCTATTGATTTCTGGTTTGGGGAATGTGACTTTTTCTTCCCTTTCTGATAGCTAATATTATCTTCTATTTCACCTGTTGTTCTGAAAGTTCAGTCAATATGCCTGATACGGTATGGTTTTTTCCATCATATGTGATGTGTTCTGATGGATTCTCTCAATCTGGGAATTTATGTCTGCTTGTTCTGGGAAATTTTCTTGAATTAATTTCACTGTTGATTCCCTATCCTGTGCGTTGATTTTTCTTTCCAGAGCTCCTATTGTTCAGATGTTGGACCAGTCCTCTAAGTTTCTGATCATTTTATTGCTATTCTCTTTCTATTTAGTTTTTGTTTTTTGCTGTACTTTCAGAAAGAGTTCCTCAATTTTCCCAATTCTTCTATTGAGTTCTATTTCTTTCTGCTGTACTTTTAATGTACATGAGGTTTTTTTAATCCTTTAAATATTTCATTTTTGACATAGAATCCCATGCTTCTGTAATACATATTGTGTTTTATTTTATTCCTCTAGGATCCTAATAATAATTTCTTTAGAAGTTTTATTCATCTTCCATATATGATTTTCTGTAGGTTGATAAGCTCCCTTTGTTTGTTTTGAACCCTGTCTTTCCTAGTAGATGGTTTCTTCAAATGTCTAGCAATCACTGGATCTCTATTCATATTCCAGCTGTTTGGAAGTAGGTGGAGTAAGCCTGTCAGCTATGCACATCACTGGAGGAAGATCTGGTGGGCCACTCTAACGGGGAATCCTCCCATGTCAGTGTTCTTAAATCTCCATAGATATGCTTCCAAATCTCTGTAATTTTCTTTGCAAGGTTCTGGGCTCTACATGGTACAAACAGGCCTGGGGTCTTAACATTCATGTGTAAGTTTTTTACTGAATCTCATGTTTTCAACATAATATCCTTAACTGTGCCTGGATTCTCCTAGTCCAGAAACCCCCTGTTTTACTTTCTTTAGAAACTAAACTTCCAATATTTTTCCCAAGGGAGAATCAAATTCCAAGTTAAACAGTATGAAACAGGCAATCTGAAGGCGTAACTGCTTTTCAAACATAAATGTAACTACACCTCCTGATTTAGGTTCATCTTCATCGCCATCTCCAGACATAGTTGATGCCGCTAATTCATTGGCTTTGGGGGTCTTTTTGCCATATATATCATTTGCTTCTGCGTTTTCCCCACTGCTGGTTAAAGATTTAGCTGTCTCAAGTTAAGGTTGGTAAATACTATTCTGGTTGTCCTAGAATATATTTATGCTATTAAAAAAATTAATTATCAGCTAGGCATGGTGGCTCGTGCCTATAATCCCAGCACTTTGGGAGACTGAGGCAGGCAGAGTGCTTGAGCCTAGGAGTTTAAGACCAGCCAGGGCAATACAGCAAGACCCTATCTCTACAAAAAAAATACAAAAATTAGCCTGGCATGGTGGTGCACATCTGCAGTCCCAGCTACTCCGGAGGCTGAGATGGAAGGATCACTTGAACCCAGGAGGAGGCTGAGGCTTCAGTAAGCTGTGATCACACCACTACACTCTAGCCTGGGTAACAGAGCAAGACCCTGTCTCAAAAAAAAAAAAAAAAAAGAATAAAATTAAAATTAACTTATCAATTTTTGTATAGTTTTAGGAAAGAATGAATACAAATACAAATAATTTCCTTGCCATCTTTAATCCAACACAAGTCCAGCTGGCTAAGCTCCTCTTTCATTCTGAGAACTCCCAACATCCTTTCCTTTCTTTATTATTCTTCTTCTTAATTTTTGAGACAGGATATCACTCTGTTGCCCGAGTTGGAGTGCAGTGGGGCCATCACAGCTCAACTGCAGCCTCGATCTCCTGGAGCTCAAGTGATCCTCCAAGCTCGGCCCCCCCCAGGCTGCTGGGACTACAGACCTGTGCCACCACACCCGGTTAATTCTTTGTAGAGACAGGGTGTCACTTTGTTGCTCAGGCTGGTCTTGAGCTCCTGGGCTCAAGTCATCTTCCCATCTTGGCCTTCTAAAGTGTTGGGATTACAGGTACGAGCCACTGTGCCCAGCCCCAACATCCTTTCAATCAAATTCTCTTCTGATTAACTCAGCCTGAATCAATTATGATCACGTTCATTTATTTTTCTTTTTTCTTAATATTTGTACTTACTATAGCCAACATCATATATGATCACTTTCAACCAAAGAACTATGTTACAGTAAGTAATCAACATATATTATTGTGATTCTTACACTAGGCTTCTTAAGAAATATGACTCTTCAGTTGTAGAACTATTGCATCTATTAGCATTTACTAGCAACTATTGCAACTATTAGCATCTAATACTATGATGCTAATTATGCTGGAGTCAAAAAGACAATTCCCTACAATGTGACTGATGTTATAATAGGAGTGTTACCTGCTGGGACATGTTTACGATTGTTCATGGTTAGTTATGGCTTGGCCGACTGGGTCAAAAAAAATGATGTTGCTATTAATCAAGATAAAGTCCTTTTCGGAAAGAGAATTAACTATCTCAGTAGTTTCATGCTACATATCAGTCCTAAAAAAATAGGTATAATAATAAAAATAGCATCTAACACTTCCTATGTGCCAGGCATTGTTTCCAAGGGTGTTAAATGTATTCACTAATTTGAATTTTCACAACACTATGAGATAGGCAATATTATTATTCTCTTTTTACAGATGAGTAAATGGAGGCAAGGAAAGTTGAAATTATTTCTTCTGGTTACAAAGCGGTAAGTGGTAGAAACAAGATTTAAATGTATTTGGGCTGTTTCCAGAGCTTGGGGTCTTAACAACTATAACATACTGTCTCTATATAATAATATCTCAAATTAATTTGTCTCCATTAAATGCTTCCTAATACTGTGGCTATTACATTTTCTAAAGGCCACACTTTGTATATTATCTCATATTCCTCATCTTAACAAAGTAACTGGACCTCTCTGAAGGCCTGAGAAGAAATGTTATATAACTATTCCTTGTTAAGTCAAACAGATGTTTATTGTTTGCCCTCCCCTTCATATCTTTCTCCATCTCCTGACAAGAGCCACTCTCCTGTGGTAAAACCCAATCCATGTGGCTTAAATGTTGTTGGCCCCTGTGGCCCATGGAGGAGAATGTGATTCAAGTCAAGCCAATCTGAGTATCCTGTCTTCCTGGACATAATGATTGGTTCAGAAATAAGCATGACTTTGGATTAGACAATGGTTTCTTAGATATGACACCAAAAGCACAACAAAAATGGAAATAGATAACTTTGAATTAAACAAAATTAAATACTTTTGTGTTGCCAATGACACTATTAAAGTGGGCCACGTACGCTGGCTCACGCCTGTAATCCCAGCACTTTGGGAGGCTGAGGCAGGTGGATCAACTGAGGTTAGGAGTTTGAGACCAGCCTGGCCAACATGGTGAAACCCCATCTCTACTAAAAATACACACCAAAAATTAGCTGGGCATGGTGGTGGGCACCTGTAATCACAGCTACTGGGGAGGCTGAGGCAGGAGAATTGCTTGAACCCAGAAGGTGGAGGTTGCTGTGAGCCAAGATCGTGCCATTGCACTACAGAAAACTCCATCTCAAAAAAAAAAAAAAAGTTAAAAGACAATCCACAGAATTCAAATTTGTCCATTTCATCTAAATTACCTAATTTATTGACATACAATTATTCATAGTATTGCTTTATAATCCTTTTATTTTGGTAATGTTGGTAGTTATGTTCCCTCTTTCCTTCCTGATTTTAGTAGTTTGAGTCTTCCCTTGTTTTCTAGCTCAGTCTACCTAAAGGTTTGTCAATTTTGTTGATCTTTTCAAAGTACAAATTTTTAGTTTTGGTGTTACTCCTCTACTGTTTTTTCTCTTCTCTGCATCATTAATTTTCAGTTGAATCTTTATTATTTCCATCCTTCTGCTTGCTTGGATTTAGTTTGCTCTTCTGAGGTGCTGTAAAGTGGAAGGTTAGGCTATTGACTTGAGGCCTTTCCTCATTTGTACTGCTAAAGTTTATAAATTTCCCTCTAAACCCTGTGTTAGGTGTCTGCCATAAGTACTGGTATGTTGTATCTTCATTTTCATTGTAGTCTCCCTTGTAGTTTCTTCTTAAAGCAATTGGCTATTTAGAAGTATGTTACTTAGGCCAGGCGCAGTGGCTCACGCCTGTAATCCTAGCACTTTGGGAGGCCGAGGCAGGTGAATCACGAGGTCAGGAGATCGAGACCATCCTGGCTAACATGGTGAAACCCATCTCTACTAAAAATACAAAAAATTAGCCATGTGTGGTGACGGGCACCTGTAGTCCCAGCTACTCGGCAAGCTGAGGCAGGAGAATGGGGGGTGAACCTGGGAGGCGGAGCTTGCAGTGAGCCGAGATGGAGCCACTGCACTCCAGCCTGGGGACAGTGCAAGACTCCGTCTCAAAAATAAAAAAAAATAAAAAAATAAAAAATAAAGAAGTACGTTACTTAATTTCTACATTTTTGTTAACTTCCCAAATTTCTTTCTGTTATTGACTTCTAATTCCATTCCACTGTGGTCAGAGAACATACTTTGTATAACTTCAATCCTTTTATGTTTTTTACAGCTTCTTTTATGGTACAACATATGGTCCATTCTGGAGAAAGTTTCATGTGCACTCACAAGAACGTATTCTACTGGTGTTGGGTGGAGTGTCCTAAAGAAGTCGGTTGGTTCAGCTGGTTTATAGTGTTGTTCTTCTATTTCCGTGTTGACATTCAGCCTAGTTGTTCAATCCATTATTGAAAGTAAGGCAGCTGGGTGCAGTGGCTCATGCCTGTAATCCTAGCACTTTGGGAGGCTGAGGCAGGTGGATCACTTGAGCCCAGGGGTTCGAGACCAGCCTGGGCAACAGGGTGAAACCCCATCTCTACAAAAAGTATGAAAATTAGTTGGGCTTGTTGGTGCACACCTGTAGTCCCAGCTACTTGAGAGGCTGAGGTGGGAGGATCACCTGAGCCTGGGAGGTCAAGGCTGCAGTGAGCCATGATCATACCACTGTACTCTAGCTTGGGTGACAGACTGAAACCCTGTGTCAAAAAAAAAAAAAAGAAGAAGAAAAAGAAAAAGAAAAGAGGGGCACTTATATCTCCTACTACTGTTGATGAATTGCTTATTTATACCTTTTTTTTTTTTGAGACAGGGTTTCATTCCTGTTACCCAGGCTGGAGTGCAGTGGCATGATCTTGGCTCACTGCAATCTCTGCCTCCTGGGCTCAAGCAATTCTCCTGCCTCAGTCTCCTGAGTAGCTGGGACTATAGGCACATGCCACCACACCCAGCTAATTTTTGTGTTTTTAGGAGAGATGAGGTTTCACCATGTTGGCCAGGCTGGTCTTGAACTCCTGAGCTCAAGTGATCTGCCCGCCTTAGCTAGAATTACAGGCATGAACACCTCCTATAGAGAGCACACAGTTCGACTGTATTCTTTATCAACTATAACTGCAACTCTGTTTTTTTTGTTTTTTTGAGATGGAGTTTCGCCCTTTTTGCCCAAGCTAGAGTGCAATGACACAATCTCAACTCACTGCACCCTCTGCTTCCTGGGTTCAAGTGATTCTCCTGGCTCACCCTCTCGAGTAGCTGGGATTACAGGTGCACGCCACCAGGCCCAGCTAATTTTGTATTTTTAGTAGAGACGCCATTTCACCATGTTGGCCAGGCTGGTTTTGAACTTCTGACCTCAGGTGATCCACCTGCCTTGGCCTCCCAAAGTGCTGGGATTACAGGCATGAGCCACTGCACCTGGCCTGCAACTCTGTGTTTTTATTTGATTGTTGAATCCATACATTCAATGCTATTATTTATATAGTCGAATTTATGTCTGCCATTTTACTATTTGTTTTCTATATGTCTAATATTTTTGTTGTTCCTCTATTCTTTCTTTTCTGCTTTATTTTGCATTAAGTGAATATTTTCTTTTTTCTTTTTTTTGGGGGGGGGTACCAAATTTCTTATTTGAAGGAATGGTACAAATCAAAGAACTTAAGTGGATGTTTTGGTACAACTTATAGAAAAAGTAAAGGAAACCCCAACATGCATGCACTGCCTTGGTGACCAGGGAAGTCACCGCATGGCTATGGGGAAATTAGCCTGAGGCTTAGCTTTCGTTATCACTGTCTCCCAGGGTGTGCTTGTCAAAGAGATATTCTGCCGAGCCAGATTCGGGTGCTCCCATCTTGCACAAGTTGGTCACGTGGCCACCAAATTCTTTGATGGCTTTCACCTGCTCATTCAGGTAATGTGTCTCAATGAAGTCACACAAATGGGGGTCATTTTTGTCACTGGCCAGTTTGTGCAGTTCCAGTAGTGACTGACTCACATTTTTTTTTTCCCCAAATGTAATGCACACTCCATCGCATTCAGCCCGCTCTCCCAGTCGTCACAGTCTGGTTTCTTGATATCCTGAAGGAAGATTCGGCCACCTCGTTGGTTCTGCAACGTCATCAGTTTCTCGGCATGTTCCCTCTCCTCATGAGATTGGTGAAGAAAGTATTTGGCAAAGTTCTTCAAAGCCACATCATCGCGGTCAAAGTAGTAAGACATGGACAGGTAAACGTAGGAGGCGTAGAGCTCCAGGTTGATCTGGCGGTTGATGACGGCCTCTGAGTCCTGGTGGTAGCTCTGGCGCACCTGCGAGGTGGGCGCGGTCGTCATGGCGGCGGCTAAGGAGAGGCAGCGGTGGCTGCGCGGCGCTGGAGCGGCTGCGGGCCTTGGGGCGGTACCGAGGGCGCGGTGAAGAGGTGACGGAGGACTGGCTATGGGCGGCCGGCCGGGATGGGGGACGAACGCCGGGTTCCGTCCAAGCACTGTTGAAGCAGGAAACCCCGACGACTCCCGGCGAGGAACGTCTGGCAAAGTGAATATTTTCTAATAGAGCGTTTTAATTTATTTTTTTCATGGTTTTTTTTTTTTTTTTGAGTTATTTCCTCAGTGGAGCACAAATTGCCCCCACAGTCTGATCCAATGAAATTAAGGACCATTTGAATTTTTGAGGCTAGTCTGTGATATCTGTTATGACTCCAGGAGGGCACGTTTTACCTGCACTGTCCTCTGGCTCTCCCTTGTAAACTAACTGGCCTATGGTTTAGCTTGCTGTTCTCATTAAGCTGCAAGCCTCCTCTTAATTAAGAAACACCCTGGCTTCTAGGCCACACCTCCACGGAATTTAGGCTCTGCAACACATAGCTAGCTATTAGCAATAAGAAATGCTGATGGCCTGTACCTCCCAAGGAGATACCATGTTCCTCAACTGGGAGCTGGAGAGAGAGGAATCCCTGTGTTCTTGAATGAACTACCTGAAGGTGAATTTTTATCACACTGAACTGGAAGGGGGAAGGAGGGAGGCTGTGGTTCAAATGTCACAGATTCTCACTCTTCTTACCAAGTTTTAGTAGATTTTCTTGAATAAATGTTCCTTCATTTGCCTAGGTCCTTAGGACAATTTCCAAAGTATTTAGATAGTTATTTTAAAAATTATTTTCACAAGTTATGCTTGTTTCACTGGGGAGCAATTCCACAGGGCTCCTAATGTCACCATTTTGGAAGTTGCTACCTTGCCATGCTCTTTTTCTGCCGTAGCTGCTAAGCTGCTAGAATTTGGATTTCAGGCTGCTTCGAGCAATCATTATGCTTATGGAGTAGCCTTGCAAGGGACTGAAACAGAGAGACAGAGTCCTGATGACATTATGTTAGCCTCTGGATCTAGCTATGCTTGGAATCAGCCCTACAGTGTGGACTTTGCAGTTAGATAAGCCAATAAATTAATTTCCTTCTTTGCTAGTTGGAGTTGAGTTTCTCTCACATATAACCAAGAATTGTAGCTAATATCCTGAATGTCAAACTTTTAATAGTGTATGAGTAAATGATAAGTACCGTGGAAAGCTTGTTCAACAAAATTGGTATCTAAGGTCATTTCATGTAATCATTTAGGTGGCTAATCTCATCCAAATAATTTATGGCCTCTTGGTGCTTGATGAAATGTATAAACATCATTTATGGTGATTCTAATTGATGTTCCCCTTAATAAGGATTTTTAATATATTCCTATATGTGTGTCAATATTTGTTAATATCCAAAGGGTTTGTTGCAAGGATGTCTCAATGTTAATTGCAAATACTGAGGTGTAATATTAATAATAATATAGAGGTCTGACCTTAATTATAAAAAGTTCTAAAAAGTATGATAAGCTTCCTTTTTCCATTAGCCTACAGCTAACTCATGAAGACATCATTGGTAAGCATGCAGATTTCAAAACATTAGAACCAGTTACTGGTCTCTTTAACAAGCCGTAAGTAGAAAAGAGAAGATTATACATTGTTGCTTTCACTACATAAAATAAAGATTTATCTTTATTTGGCATGGTAGTCCTTTGAAATATTAAGGAGTGGGACAAGTTACTTGGAAATATGGAGTCAGAAAACTTTCAGAATACATTTACAGGTTAAAGCTATAACTAATTTGGCCAGGTGCGGTGGCTCACACCTGTAATCCCAGCACTTTAGGAGGCCTAGGAAGGAGGATCACTTGAGCCCAGGAGTTTGAGACCAGCCTGGGCAACATGGTGAGACTCTTGTCTCTACAAAAATTTTAAAAATTAGCTGGGCATGGTGGTGTGTACCTGTGGTCCCAGCTACTCAGGAGGCTTAGGTGGGAGGATCACTTGAGCCCAGGAGGTTGAGGCTGCAGTGATCCACGATTGCACCACTGCACTCTAGCCTGGGCAACAGAGTGAGACCCTCTCTAACTCCTTCCTTAAATATGGCTATCTATTGTGAATGTCAGGAGCAAAAAAGACATCAGACATTATCCTAACCTTGGAGCTTATTAAAACTTGGTAAAAACAAAAACAAAAACATTTATCCCTGGATACAACTTTACCCTACCTCAAATTACCATATTGGGTACCACTTACTAATAATGTCTCTAAAGGTTCCGCAATCCAGTGATGTCTGTCATGTTTTACCTATCTCTAGGATTCCCAGAAGACCACAGTTATTGAGGAGAGAAATCTTCATAATTAAACAGGCACAGCGTGTAGCAAAATGTACAGATCTATTATAAAATCTCACTACTTCCAATTAATTGGGGGAAAGGTGATGTGAATTCATACAACTCAATTACTCTTACAGATGTAAAGGATTTCTGGCCTGTACTAAGAAAATAAAAGTATTCCAGAATCAATTTTAATGAACACATTTGATTTATTTGTAATTGGCATATTGTTTTAAATATTTTAAGCTTCTGAATTACCTGAAATATGCATTTTAGAACACTTAACCAAGCCATCTGCAGTTTAGTTTGCATTCATAATGATCCCATGTCATAGGACCATTAGTCACAGAAGTAGAGGAGTAAATGTCCACTGATTTGTAGGAGTTCATAAATTTTGAATTGGTGGGATCTGAATCACACTAATTGTACTTGAGAATCTAATTGGCTTGAGTTGCAAAGACTTATGCTCTGATATTATTTAGATAGTAAAATCTTAGTTGAGAAAGGGTCTCTTCCACAGATTTGGGTAGATGACAGCCTCTTAGAAAATGGGTCGGACCATGGTCCTCAGTCAACTGACTACCTGATAGAATGTTTGCACTTTAGGATCTCCATTTTCTCTGTGCTCCTGAGGCAGCACACCTGATACGGTTTTATAGAGATGAATTCCAAGGAAAACACAACCTAGACTTTATTTAAAATTACCCTCAAGATCAATACATCTCACTGATGCCCAAAAATGCCATGTTCATAATCTGCTGTTGTGATATACAACTAGGAAAAGGTAAATGTCCTGTCAACCACAATCTCTCTTTATTATTTTTAAAGAGGGCTCGTTTCCATTATCAGAAGCAGATAAGGAATGCCAGCACCCATTTGTCATTCAAAACCAAGCACCTACTTAGCTGGGAAAGAATTAAGGCCATTAGGTGATGAATTTGTTTTTTTTAAATAATGGTAATAAAGTCACAATTCAAGGTCAACAAAAATTCAAATGTAGTTCCATTGGGTAGCTAATATTTTGGATAGAATGGGAAGACCATTTCCCAACATTACCTTTGGTTTTCCAATACTTATTTTTTGCAAAAATGGAGACAAGAAACAGAAACCTAACATTTTCTCTCACCTCAAAGAGTAATCAGTTTTTATATCACCAACCTAGAGATTTTCGTTTCAATTGGAGGGAGTCTTTTCCTACCCCAGTTTTTATGCGATTATATATAAAGGTCTGTGACATGTGAAGAATAGATGACGTGGCCAGGCGCAGTGGCTCATGCCTGTAATCTCAGCACTTTGGGAGGCCGAGGCGGGCGGATCACCTGAAGTCAGGAGTTCAAGATCAGCCTGACGAACATGGTGAAACCCTGTCTCCACTAAAAATACAAAAATTAGCAGGGCATGGTGGTATGTGCCAAAATCCCCCCTACTTGGGGGACTGAGGCAGGAGAATTGTTTGAACCCAGGAGGTGGAGGTTGCAGTGAGCTGAGATTGTGCCACTGCACTCCAGCCTGGGTGACAGAGTGAGACTCTGTCTCAAAAAAAAAAAAAAAAAAAGAAAAAGAAAAAATAGATGATGTAATGAGCAAGTGAGCTTGGGCAGCTGATCGCTGCCAACAATTCATCCAGGGTTTATTCTGCTCACAGGTCTCTGCGTAGGAAATGCCAAAAGGGCTACTCCCCAGTTAGTGTTTCCAGACCTGATAGATGTGAAGATTCCTTCTGCTTGAGTACACTCAGCCACCTCAAAATCAAAGTATGACCCAAATTAAACTCATTTGACCCCTTTACCAAAACTGCTTTTCCCTGTCTTTTCTATCCCTAAATGATTCTGCCATTTATTTCTTAGGTTGAGCCATAAGAAATTGCCTTTTTGTAGGTCATTAATGGTTGAATATTGGCAATTTCAAATGGATCAACCTTAACAGTTGTTCAGGTTAAAAAAAAACCTGGTAAAATCCTTTTCATGTCACTCCCCCTTCAACTCTTACAACGAGCCAATCATGAAGGTTGGTAAATTCTGTTTCAGGCAGGTCCATTATCCATCTCTAAGGCAACCATCAAAGCCCAAACCAAGTTAGTGAGCTGGCTTCACCAACCCTGTCCGCGCTGCCATAAACCAGAGTGTCTTCTTTAAAACACAGGTTAGAACATGCCACTTGCTGCAAAAAATCATCCAGTGGCTTCCCACTCCCCTTAAGAAAAAGACTGGGCTGAGTGCTGTGGCTCTCATCTGTAATTCCAGCACTGTGGGAGGTCAAGGTAGGAGGACTGCTTGAGCCCAGGAGTATGTGAGGAGTATGTGACCAGGTTGGCAACACAGCAAGACATCATCTCTACAAAAAATAAAAAAATTAGCTAGGCATGGTGGCTCACACCTGTAGTCCCAGCTACTTGTGAGGCTCGGGTGGGAGGATCACTTAAGCCCAGGAGTTGGAGGCTGCAGTGAGCCATGACTGCACCACTGCACTCCAGCAGGGGCGACAGAGAGTGACCTTATCTCTTTAAAAAAAAAAAAAAAAAAAAAGGTCAAAGACCAGACACTTCTAGATGGCTTGCTGAGCCTGCAAGCTCCAGTCTCTGCCGATTGCTTCACTCTCATCTCACTTTCTATTTTTTGGTTACTATGACCTTCTTTTATTTTCTTAAACATGGCCCTTCCCATCTTAGGGCCTTTGTATATACTGTTCCATCTGCCTGGACCCCTCTTTTCTCTCATTACCCCCAAGGCCCTTGTCACCTAGTAACCCTTACTTCTCCTTCACTCATGTCTGCATAAATGCCACTGCTGGGCAGGCATGGTGGCTCATGCCTGTAATCCTACTACTTTGGGAGGCCAAGGCGAGAGGATCACTTAAGCACAGGAGTTCAAGATCAGCCTGAGCAATATAGCGAGACCCCATCTCCACAAAAAAATATGCCACTGCCTCAGGAGAACCTTCTATGATCTCTCTCAGACCAGGATGGAACCCCATGTTACATACATCCATGAGATTATCTCTTCTTAGTACTGGTCATACTTCTAATTATTTGTTCAAGGCCCTACTAGACTCAAGCTTCAAGGAAACAGGACCATGGCTGTCTTATTACCATGTCATCATCACTGAGCCAGGGCCCAGCACCCTAGTGGGCACTCAAAAAATGTCTACTGAAGGCATGAATCCCTCATAAAAATTAAGGCAGCAACTGACAATTCAAAGTTGCCATCCCTGTGCAATATTATTCTCACTTTTGATATATCTTTTTTCTATTGAATATTTGTATTATTATTTGATTTTTAAAATTTTATTTCTTTATTTACTTTTTTGAGACACGGTCTCACTCTGTCACATAGGCTGGAGTGTGACGGTGCAATCATGGCTCACTGCAGCCTCAACCTCTTGAGCTCAGATGATCCTCCCACCTCAGCCTCCCAAGTAGCTGGGACTACAGGCATGCACCACCATGCCCAGGTAATTTTTTTTTTGAGATGGAGTTTCGCTCTTGTTGCCCAGGCTGGAGTGCAGTGGCGTGATCTTGGCTCACTGCAACCTCTGCCTCCTGGGTTCAAGCGATTTTCTTGCCTCAGCCTCCTGAGTAGCTGGGATTACAGGCATACACCACCAAGCCTGGCTAATTTTTGTATTTTTAGTAGAGACAGGGTTTCACTATGTTGGCCAGGCTGGTCTTGAACTCCTAACCTCAGGTGATTCACTCGCCTCAGCCTCCCAAAGTGCTGGGATTATAGGCGTAAGCCACCACACCCCGCCTAATTTTTGTATTTTTTGTAGAGATGGGATTTCGCCATGTTGCCCAGGCTGTTCTCAAACTCCTGTGCTCAAGTGATCTGCCTGCCTTGGCCTCCCCAGGTACTGGGATTATAGGTGTGAGCCGCCATGCCGGCCTCAAGATTTTAAAAAAGCAACCAAAAACATGCAATTTAAAAATTCATTAAACTAAAAGACTAAACCAAAATTCTGGACCCTTTTGGAATGATAGCCTAGCATGGCCATAACTAGTAGTTGTTATTGTTATAAGAGAAATAACAATAATCAAGGCTAATATTTATTGAGGGCCAGCTATGTGCCAAGCCTATGGATAAAACTGAAGTTAGTAAAGTTGGGGGATTTAACGAGGTTCACAGGGGCCAGTAAATAATGGAACCATAGTCACAAAGACCAATGATCCAAGAGAGGATTTGAATGCTCACAGTCCCTCAGTCTTTCGGTATGACAACCTCCAGAACACAGGGATCCTCTCTACATGCTGCAGACTTAGAGCATCAGCTCCAGAATCCAAGAGACACAGGTTTTCAGCTGTTAAGTTAAATGTTTCTACACACATCTCAGCTAATTTTACCTTATTTCCAAGAGCAAGCTACAACTTATTAAAAACAGGTGTTCCTACCGGAAGAAAGAGTCTCTGGGCAGCACAGGGTTTGAACAATTTCTTCCACTCCTGAGGGTTTCCAACAGAAAATGTGATGGGGTAGATTCTGTGCTCAAACTTCTTTGTATATGAGTCAGGCCACTGGCGTAACTGAAAAACATGGAAAGCAAGGGAAGGGTGATTAGGCCCTAGGAAATATGGAAAATGCCTGCAAAGCTTCTGGATGGTCAAATGGAAATTATTCAGGCAACTTACACAGAAAGTCTAACTTCATCACCACTATGAATGTTCACTAAATGAAAGAGTATTTGCTCCTACTAAAATTGCTAAGATTTTAAAAAATAACATTCACAGTTGGCAACAGTGTTGAGAAACTGCAGAGGGGAGTATAGATTTGAACAAACTTCCAAAAGGGCAACTTGGAAACTGGTAACAACACCCCAAAAGACAGAGGTACAAGGACATTCACCACAACCTAGTTTGTAATAACAAAACTTGAGAACTTTGCAGCTTGGAAGGAGGAAAAAAACCCAACAAACTTGGGAACAATCATAATGTCCAATAATAAGGAACTGGGACAATTAAGTACGACAGAACTATATAATAAAATAATGTACAGTTAGAGGGACCAGGGATGGTGGCTCATGCCTGTAATCCCAGCACTTTGGGAGGCTGAAGTGGGTGGATCTCTTCAGGTCAGAAGTTTGAGACCAGCCTGGCCAACACAGCAAAACCCCATCTCTACTAAAAAACACAAAAATTAGCTGGGCATGGTGGCACGTGCCTGTAGTCCCAGCTACTCGGGAGGCTGAGACAAGAGAATTGCTTTGAACCAGGGAGGCAGAGGTTGCAGTGAGATCGTGCCATGGTACTCCAGCCTGGGTGACAGAGCGAGACTGTGTCTCAAAAAAATAAAATTAAATTAAATTTAAAAAGAAAAATAGAATAATGTACAGTTAGAATAAAGTAGATGTCTTTTGTGTTATTTGTGGCAGGCTGGATTTGGCTTTTGTACTCCCATAGTTTGCTGACCTCAGTTCTATATCATTGTCAATAATGACTGCATTGTATTCTGTTATGTAGATATGTACTGACATGGAAAACAGTTATAACATATAGTTGGGTTTTGGAAAAAGCAAAGTGCAAAAAAACTATAATATATATATATATATTTTTATTTCTTCACTACTGTCTGAATGAATGGTTCTGTCTTATAGGAAAAAATATATGCATGAGGCCGGGCGTGGTGGCTCACACCTGTAATCTCAGCACTTTGGGAGGCCCAGGCAGGTGGATCACTTGAGGTCAGGAGTTTGAGACCAGCCTGGCCAACATGGCGAAACCCCGTCTCTACTAAAAATACAAAAATTAGCTGGCGTGGTGGTGGGCGCCTGTAATCCCAGCTACTTCAGGAGGCTGAGGCAGGAGAATCACTTGAATCCGGGAGGCAGAGGTGGAGGTTGCAGTGAGCTGAGATCATGCCACTGCACTCCAGTCTGAGGGACAGAGTGAGACTCTGACTAAAAAAAAAAAAATACATATATATATGCATGTACATTTTATATGTAAAGAAAAACCTAGATGGATATGCACCAAATTATTAAAAGTGGGCACTCTATAGCTGGTGATGGTGGTTTCATTTCCTCGGGCTACATTTCTATATTCTTTAGAATTTTTACAATGAGTATATATTACTTTCTTTGCATATATTAATTTTATAACAAAAATTTTAAAATACACTTTTAGATTTTAGAGCAGTTTAATGTTTACAGAAAGTCAGCCAGGTGTTAGTGGCTCACGCCTGTAATCCTAACACTTTGGGAGGCCAAGGCGGGAAGATTGCTTAAGCCCAGGAATTTGAGACCAGCCAGCGCAGTATAACAAGACCTGCCTCTTAAAAAAATTAAAAACAAGGCCAGGAGTGGTGGCTGACGCCTGTAATCTCATGACTTTGGGAGGCCAAGGCGGGCGGATCACCTGAAGTCAGGAGTTCAAGACCAGCCTGGCCAACATGGTGAAACCCTGTCTCTGCTAAAAATACAAAAATTAGCCAGGAGCGGTGAGGCACGCCTGTAGTCCCAGCTACTCAGGAGGCTGACGCAGGAGAATCACATCAACTCGGAAGGCGGAGGCTGCAGTGAGCCAAGATTGGACCACTGCACTCCAGCCTAGGTGACAGAGTGAGACTCTGTCTCAAAAAATAAAATAAATAAATAAATAAATAAATAAAGTAAAAACAAGAACAACAATGAAAACAAACAACAAAAAAGAAAAATTGAGCAGAAATCAGAGTTTCCAGATAGCCTCTCTCTTCTCCCTGCCCTACAGTTTCCCCTATTATTTATATCTTGCATTCATGTGGTATATTTGTTACAACTGATAAGTCAATATCAATATGCTATTACTAACTAAAGTCCACAGTTTACATTAGTGTTAATTCTTTCTGTTGTACACTCTTTCTATGGATTTTGGCAAATGCACATCATGTATCTATCATTACAGTATACAGAATAGTGTCACTACCGTAAAAATCCTCTCTGCTCCAACTTTTCAACATTCCTGCCTGCCCTCTCACCTGAACTTCTTTTTGTTTTTGAGACAGAGTCTCGCACTGTCATCCAGACTGGAGTGCAATGGCGCAATCTCAGCTCACTGCAACCGCCGTCTCCCACGTTCCAGCAATTCTCCTGCTTCAGCCTCCTGAGTAGCTGGAATTATAGGTGACGGCCACTACACCCAGTTACTTTTTGTATTTTTAGTAGTGATGGAGTTTCACCATGTTGGTCAGGCTGGTCTCAAACTCCCGACCTCAGGTGATCTACATGCCTTGGCCTCCCAAAGTGCTGGGATTACAGGCGTGAGCCACCGTGCCCAGCCCATTACTGATCTTTTTATAGTCTCTTCATGTTACCTTTTCCAGAATGTGATATAGTTAGAATTATATAGTACCTTGCCTTTTCAGACTGGCTTCTTTCATTTAGCAATATGCATTTAGGTCTCCTACATGTCTTTTTGTGGCTTGATAGCTCATTTTATTTTAATCATTTAATAATACTGTATGCTATGGTATGAATATATCACAGTTTGTTTATCCATTCACCTACTGAAGGATATCTTGGTTGCTTCCAGTTTTGGGAAACTGTGAATACAGCTGCTACAAACATCTGTGTACAGGTTTTTGTGTGGACATAAGTTTTCAACTCATTTGGGTAAATACTTAGGAGTTCAATTCCTGGATTGTATGGTAAGCCTATATTCAGCTTCCTAAGAAACTGCCAAACCGTCTTCCAAAGTGGCTGCATGATTTTGCATTCCTATCAGCAATGAATGAGAGTTCTTGTTGCTCCACATCCTCACCAGCATTTGGTGTTGTCAGGGTTCTAGATTTTAGCCATTCAAATAGGTGTGTAGTGGTGTTTCATTGTTATCTTAAGTTACAATGCTCTAATCACATATGACACTGAACATCTTTTCATATGCTTGTTTGCCATCTGTGTATCTTAATTTTTTTTTTCTTTTTGAGACAGAGCCTTGCTCTGTTGCCCAAGCTGGAGTGCAGTGGCATGATCTCAGCTCACTGCACTCTCTGCCTCCCGGGTTCAAGCAATTCTTGTGCCTCAGCCTACCCGAGTAGCCTCCCGAGTAGGCGCGCACTACTATGCCCAGCTAATTTTTTTGTATTTTCAGTAGAGATGGGGTTTCGCCATGTTTCCCAGGCTGGTCTTGAACTCCTGAGCTCAGGCAATCTGCCCGCCTCATCCTCCCAAAGTGCTAGGATTACACGCATGAGCCACCGCGGCTGGCCCTTCTCAATTTTTTTGACTTAATGCCTTCCCGTTGCTACAACAATTCTAAGAATTATTCCTAAGGAAAAATTTCAAAAATGGATACTTGTTTATTACAAGGTTGTTTGTTTTAGTGTTGTTTGTAACAATGAAAAACTAGAAACAATCTAAAGAAGAGTTTGGTTAAATAAGCTCCAGAGTCTATCTATATAACAGAATGCAATGTAGTCATTAGTGATAATGTCATAGAACTGGGGTCAGCAAATTATGGTAGTACCAGAGCCAAATCTAGCCTGCCACAAAGAGTACACAAGCCAAGAATGGTTTGGCATTCTAAAATAGTTTTAAAAAATCAAAACAAGAATAATATTTTCTGACAATTACATGAAATTCAAATCTCAGTGCCCATAAGTAAAATGTTACCAGAACACAGCCACACCCATTTGTTTATATATTGTTTGTGGCTGCTTCTACTCTAAATAGCACATTGAGTAGTTGGGATAGAGACCATACAGCCTGCAAAGCCTAAAATAGTTACTATTTGGCGTTTTCCAGGAAACATTGGTCAACTCACTTTAGAGGAAACTCAGTAATATAAGCATCAGTGATATAAAAGAGATCCCATTTCTGATGGTGATATGAAAAGAAAAGGAATGGAAATAAGTATTATATATATACACCAAAACTGTTCTCCCTGAGCATTAGTGTAATGGGCTTTTTTTCCATTTATTATTTATGAATTTACTGGTTTTTACAATGTACATATATTGTTTATATAACCATATACACTTTTTTTTTTTTTTTGAGATGGGGCCTCACTCTGTTGCCCCGGCTGGAGTACAGTGGCACGATCATGGCTCACTGCAGCCTTGACCTCCCTGGGCTCAGGTGATCCTCCCACCTCAGCCTCCCAAGTAGCTGGGACCACACGTGCATGCCATCATGCCTGGCTAATTTTTCTATTTTTTACTGAGACAAGGTTTTGCCATGTTGCCCAGGCTGGGATATAAACATTTTTTTGAAATACATGATTGGAAACACTTTAAAATTCTGAATGAGGAAAGGAGTGACAGACAAAGTATTTGACATTTGATATATGAAGGGTACTGACCAATTAGAACCCACACCAGGCATTACCTAGTATTTACCCAGTATAATTGCACAGATCCCATTAGAACTGACGCTAGGCATAAACTGTCAGTATGACAGTACTGACCAGTCAGAATGAACACTGGCACAAATACTGGGCACAAATACCAGTACAATTGTACCACCGCACAACAGCCCAAAATCAGCCCTCGAAAAAGTATGGGAAATTCACATGGTTCACGGGCTCCCTTAGCTCTTGGCATCCTCTAACAGTCTGAGAGGTTGGGGCTGCAGTGAGCTGTGATGGCACCACTGCCCTCCAACCTGGATGACAATGTGAGACCCTGTCTCAAAAAAACAAACACAAAGACAAAAAAATCCTTGCCACTCTGATTGTTAGCATCCTGTCTTCCGAAAGGTTTAACTACCTTTGTCAATCTAACCGCCCACCTCATCCTTTACCTCAGTAGGTAACTCCTCCTTTCTTGCAGGTTCATTCATTCTTTTCAAGTTATAAAAAATATTTTTGAGCATCTACAAATGTTATAGAACAGAAGACTTTTAGGATCTCAAATCCATTACATTACTTTCACAAGGGTTTGGCTGGTTTACAATAACACACTAGATACAATGAAGCTGTTAAAACTCAACTGTGGCTGGGCGAGGTGGCTCACATCTGTAATCCTAAAATTTGGGAGGCTGAGGTCAGGAGTTCGGGACCAGCCTGGCCAACATGGTGAAACCCCCGTCTCTACTAAAAAATACAAAATTAGCTGGGTGTGGTAGTGCACGCCTGTAATCCCAGCTACTGGGGGGCTGAGGCACAAGAAGCACTGGAACCCAGGAGGCGGAGGTTGCAGTGAGTGGAGATCACACCACTACACTCCAGCCTGGGCAACAGAGCGAGACTCTATCTCAAAAACAAAAATAAAAACAAAAACAAACAAACTCAGTTGCATCAGTCAGGATAAACTAGGGTTATCAAGAATTTATGGCCAGGTGTGGTGACTCATACCTATAAACTCAACACTTTGAGAGGTCAAGGTTGGAGGATCACTTGAGACTAGGAGTTCGGGACCAGCCTGGGCAATATAGCAAGACCCCATCCCTACCCCAACTCCCAGAAAAGTTTACTTTAAGGGGTTTTTCTTTTCTTTTCTTTTTTTCCTAAAGTTTGTTTCTTGCTCCTGCTACATCTTCAGATGGGCAAGGGGCTGTGCTCAGTATTCTCACTCAGGGGCCAAACTCATGGAGGCTCCATCTCAACTCACATCAGTGAACGCAGATGCAAGAGAAGGAAGTGTGGCAAAACACATACTAGATCTTAAGTTTCCACCAGGAAGTGACATATTTCATGTTAAAAGTGACGCTCATCACTGTCACCTACATTTCATTGGCCAAAGCAAATCACACAATCACATCCAACTTCAGAGGAGTCAGGGAGGTGCCAAATGACCATGCATCATCTAAAAGGATCATGGACCATGCATCTAATAATGACCACGAAGGTAAGACAACAAGGACCACACAGGGACAGTGAAGTGCAGCCCTTACCTTTCCCAAGGCCTCCATGGACATCCCTGAAACTGCTGGGCCAGCCTCAGCTTGTTCCTCTAGTAATGAGAAACCCAATACCTCTTTTTTTTTTTTTCAGACAGGGTCTCCCTCTGTCACCCAGGATGGAGTGCAGTGGCGCGATCTTGGCTCACTGCAACCTCTGCCTCCTAGGTTCAAGCAATTCTCCTGCCTCAGCCTCCTGAATAGCTAGGATTACAGGCGCATGCCACAACATGGGCTAATTTTTGTATTTTTAGTAGAGACGGGGGTTTCACCATGTTGGCCAGGCTGGTCTCAAACTCCCGACCTCAGGTGATCCGCCCGCCTTGGCCTCCGAAAGCGTTGGGATTACAGGCGTGAGCCACCCACGCCCAGCTCCCCCAATACCTTTAAAAAGGGCTCCTTGCATGGAATTAGAACCAGCTGCCTGAGACCTCCCCCACATCACCCCTCCTTTTGTCCTGCAGAGCAACACGGAAAAAATCTAATTCCGATTGTATACGTCTTTAAATTACTGAAGAAAACCTTATCATCTCTTTCTATGGGCTATTTTTCCTAAATCCCCCCCCGGCCAAAAAAAAAAAAAGGAAATGAGTAACGAAGAGGCATGGTCCCCGTCCTCTAAAAGCACGTGGTACTATTTAAAAGCAGCCCTTTGGTGCTTTTTTTTATTTCTTTAAAGGAAAAAAAACAACAACTCCTCACCATGTTTTAGTTACTTTGTGTTACTCTCAGGATGCTAGGTTGCACGCAATAAAACCAATTCAGGCTCTTTTTGAGATGGAGTCTCACTCTCTTGCCCAGGCTGGAGTGCAGTGGTGCCATCTTGGCTCATGCAACCTCCACTCCCGGGTTCAAGCGATTCTCATGCCTCAGCCTCCTAAGTAGCTGGGATTACAGGTGTGTGCCACCATGCCCAGCTAATTTTTGTATTTTTAGTAGAGACGGGCTCAAACTCCTGGCCTTAGCATGCCTTGGCCTCCCAAAGTGTTGGGATTACAGGTGTGAGCCACTGCGTCTGGCCCAATTCAGGCTCTTTAAGCCAAAAAGAATTTAATGAAAGGATGTTAGGTAGCTCAGAAGACCAGTGGGAGGGCTGGAGAACCAGACTCAGGGGTCATGCCCTGATCCAGCTTGAGCCAGACCCAGGCTCTATGGCGTCGGTATCCTTTCAATCTGTTAGAGCCTACCGCAAGCCAGTCTGGTAAGGAAACCCCAGCTACTGTCACCACAAGTGCCACAGTTTGCCCCACTGACTCCAGGCACTGAAAGCTCCGATGACAATTCTTCCCATGGCAGCTCTCTTCTCGCCACCCCCTCACACACACGCACATGTGCACACACATGCGCATATACATGCGCACGCATGCGTGCGCGCGCGCACACACACACACACACACATATATAAATATATGTATAAAAACATACACATATATACTGGCCGCCCCTACCACCAGAATGGATTGGTAGCCTCCTTATTTGTGTGTCCCACTACTTCCTGATTCTGAGTTGGGCAGTAGCACAGTTTAGCCGAATCTCAACCACATGCCTGATCCCGAGCTGCCGGAAAAGCCTAGGAAACCAACTGGCTGGCATCTCCCACTTCTCTGTTGGGAGATGACGAAAATAAATGAAACTTTAAAATATGAAGTATCTACCATGTAGACGGCAAATACCACCAGACATCCTGTACATATGCAACTTTAAAAAGTCTAATTAAATACAGAAAAACTCGCCCATACTGTAGCCTTCGGAGGAATCATGACGGTACTGGCATTTTGTTTTGTTTTCACCCTGAGGTAAAAAATATGTGGCCCTGAGCTTCCCAGAAGTTATCCCAAAAAAAACTCTGGGTTGCCCACAATGCCCTGGAGAAGGGTGACAGAGCCCACCCCTTCAGCATGTGCCAGTGGCTTGGCAGGAACCAAAACGGCTGTTCTATTTCTTTAGACCTAACGAAGTGCCCAAAATATAGGAGATGTTCCAGAGAATCTTTGTGGGATTAAAAAAAAAAATTCTTTATCTGATTTGGCCTCACCACCATAAGCAGGGTATCATTTGCCCCATGACACAGATGACAAACTGAGGCTGAGGAAATTCTATGGCTTACATAAGGGCAAAGGTGGTATGCAGCTAAACTGGCAACATAATCCCTGCATGGACAAGAAAGTGATGGTAGTATACACCCTGCCTAGTTTTTCTAAAAATTATTTTTATTTATTTATTTTTTGAGACAGAGTCTTGCTCTGTCACCCAGGCTGCAGTACAGTGGCGTAATCTTGGCTCACTGCAACCTCCACCTCCCAGATTCAAGTGATTCTCATGTGTCAGACTCCCGAGTAGCTGAGACTACAGGCACATGCCACCACGCCTGGCTAATTTTTGTATTTTTAGTAGAGACGGGTTTTGCCATGTTGGCCAGGCTGGTCTCGAACTCCAGACCTCAGGTGATCCACTGGCCTTGGCCTCCCAAAGTGCTGGGATTACAGGCGTGAGCCATCATGCCCATCCTCTGCCTAGTTTTTAACACCCTGTCATAATTTCCTTCATTAGATGAGCTTCACTGGTTTAATAAAAACCTGAGGAAATGAACCATCAAAGGGATAAAGTCATCAGGAAAATTCAACACCTAGCACAACTTCACAAGTATCTGCAATAATTTTCCCATATAATTTAGCTCTTAATTTATAATGTTCCAGTTCCTACAGCTCATAAAAAATTACCCCAAAACTTAGTGGTATAAAACAATCATTTATTATGCTTACAGATTTCACGGATCGGGAATTCAGACAAGGCAGAGGAGGGGACAGGTTGACTCTGCTCCACAGTGTCTGGGGCCTCAGCTGGAAGCCTTGAAGGCTGGCAGCTGGAATCTTCTGAAAGCTTATTCACTCACATGTCTAGACGTTGGGGCTGGCTGTTGGCTGGAGGCCTCAGTTCTTTTCA
The DNA here is from genome assembly GCF_029281585.2 of Gorilla gorilla gorilla. Classification (NCBI taxonomy): domain Eukaryota; kingdom Metazoa; phylum Chordata; class Mammalia; order Primates; family Hominidae; genus Gorilla; species Gorilla gorilla. The sequence goes on along the minus strand of NC_086017.1, from coordinate 82,807,053 downwards.
GGGGCAGGCATCCTCACAAAGAGCCAGGCAGAAGCTGTATCCTTTTTTTGTCACATAGCATTACACTTGGCATAATGTATTTCATACATACATACGTGTTTGTGTATGTATATGTGTATGTACATGTGTATGTACATATATATGTAATATATTAACTGTTGCCTTATAACCAATTACCTCAAAACTTAGTAACGTACAATCACAAACAGGCAAGGCATGGTGGCATGTGCCTATAATCCCAGTACTTTGGGAGGCCAAGGCAGGAGAATCACTTGAGCCCAGAGTTCAAAACCAGCCTGGGCAAAATACGGAGACCCCATCTCTACAAAAAATAAAATATTAGCCAGTGCTGGGCACAGTGACTCATGCCTGTAATCCCAGCACTTTGAGAGACTGAGGCAGGTAGATCACTTGAGGTCAGGTGTTCGAGACAAGCCTGGCCAATGTGACAAAACCCTGTCTCTACTAAAAATACAAAAATTAGCCGGGCGTGGTGGCGCAGTTTGTAGTCCCAGCTACTTGGGAGGCTGAGGCATGAGAACTTCTTGAATCCAGGAGGCGGAGAATGCTGTGAGCTAAGATCATGCCACTGCACTTCAGCCTGGGCGACAGAGCGAGACGCTGTCTCAAAAAAAAAAAAAAAAAAAAAAAATATATATATATATATATATACACACACACGCACACACACACACACACCCAACTTATATACATTAAAGTATATATAATATATGTTTTTATTAGCCAGGCATGGAGGGGATACTGAGGCAGGAGGATTGCTTGAGCCCAGGCATTCAAGGATGCAGTAAGCTATGATTGTGTCTCTGCAATGGGCAACAGAGTGAGACCCTGTCTCAAAAAAATAAAAATAAAAGTAAATAAAACCACAAACATGTATGATTTTACATAGTTTCTTAGGGTTGAAAATGTACAAGCTGGGTTGTTCTGTTTCAGGGCCTCTCATGAGATTACAGGACTACGGTCATCTGAAGGCTTGAAGGGGTTGGAGGATCTTCCATCCAGCTCACACACAAGTGTTGGCAAGGGTCCTCTGTTCCTCACCATGCAGCCCTCTCCAGAGGGCTACTCTGACATGGTAGGTGGCTTCCCCCAGACCCACTGATCCGAGATGGAAGGTGAAGTGCCTTTTGTAACCTAATCTCAGAAGTGACATACCATCCCTTCTGCCCTGTCCTATTAGTCACACAGAGGACCCTGGGACAATGTAGGAGGGAAGTATACCAGCATGAGAATAACAGAAGGTGGGACCATTGGGGGCCTCCTTGGAAAGTACAACCTGCTAAACAGATATGGTTACACGTATACATCTTCCTTCCCTTCCCTTTCGTTATTTTTTTTGAGACAGAGTCTTTCTCTGTCGCCCAGGCTAGAGTGCAATGGCACAATCTCAGCTCACTGCAACTCCGCCTCCCAGGTTTGAGCAATTCTCCTGCCTCAACCTCCTGAGTAGCTGGGACTATGGCGCACTCCACTACACCCAGCTAATTTTTGTATTTTTAGTAGAGACAGGGTTTTACTATGTTGACCAGGCTGGTCTCAAACTCCTGACCTCAGGTGATCCGCCTGCCTCAGCTTCGCAAAGTGCTGGGATTACAGGTGTGAGCCACCACGCCTGGCCCTTCCCTTCCCCTTTTAAAGTCCAAGTCTGTATTTTGTTCTGCTCCATCCCCACATCCTTGCTTTTTAGTATGCAGCAGGTACTCACTAAGTACTGGGTAGACAGATATTGTACAAGACATGAGTAGTGTTTGCACATAGCCAGCTTCCCTTTGTTCCGCCACATAGAGCACTTCTCAGTCCCCCACAGTTGGATGGGCTTGTGACTACTAGCCAGTTAAACATGCATGGAAAGACCTGTGTCACTGCCACACTGAGGGAATGAAAGGCGGGGTTATGACTCTCTAGTCTCTTTCCTGCCATGGCATCCCACGAACTACAGATGTCAAATGCTCTGGCAAGTGTAGCTAACACATGAATAGCCTCAGTCTACTTCCGTCCCAAACCTAAGAGGCTGTACAGAATGGAGGCTCTGTCCCCTGGGAAACAAGCTGCAGGCACATGAAAAGTGTCTGAGTTTTGGGGGAGTTGTTACTGAAGCCTGACCTGACCTATCCATATTACAGATCTACCATCTCTTTTAGCAAACCCGCTAGCCTCAAGTTGCAGATGGGGAAACTGAGGCTCAAAAAGGCCAAAAGACTAACCCAAGGTCATATAGCAAGTACATAGTGGAGGTGAGTTTTGAATTTGAGTCTTCTGTCTACTAGTTGAGGAGGTGGTATGGTATATCGATTAATTCCATGGAAGGGTGAGCCAATAAACTTGACCTGAACCCTGATGAGCAAATCACTAAAATTCTCTAAGCTCAATGATCTCAGTCTGTAAAATTGGGACATAATAATTACCTTCTTCAAAGGTTACCTTTGAAGATTATGAGGATTAAATGAGATGAACTCATAAATCATAAGCCCTTAACAAATGCTATATATTCTCATTATCATTTCCCTTATACTTCACCCTCTGAGCTAACGATATAGTTTCAGCCTTTTTCCTTCACCCTTCCCCTGATTCAGATCCTTTACAAGGCATTTTCCAATCAATTCCAAAGCCCCAAGACTATTTCCTCCATGGTTTCTCTTGGTAAAGATGTCAAGGTGATTTTTTTTCCTACTCAAACATAACACATTTTCCATCTTTCTATTATTAGCCTTTCTCTGCCCAACATGCTTTTTTTGGGCATTTCTCATTAGTGCAGCTAGCCTGGTGACAGGATACAGCACTGTTGACTCAAGCTGGTAGACACAAAGCAAACCAGCTTCTCGCTCTGCCACCATTTGAGAACTTACAGCAAGAGAAAACTCTCAAGGAAAACAAAGCTTGATCTGCAAAGGTCACCTGTGTACCTACCCTGGGGGAAGAGACCTTTCCAAAGCTCTTCTTGTGTACTGAAAAAAACTCATTACCTGTTCTTCAGTATGGGAATAGTCAAATAAATGAGGACCCAGCCCCATAATAAAATAGTATGTAGTCACCAAAAAGAATGAGGTAAGAATGTAGGAGTACTGACTGGGAACAATGCTGATGATACAGTTTTCAATGCAAAAAGCAAGTTCCACAACAATATACAGAGTACAATCCTGATTTTCGTAAAAGAAATACAATTTAATCAGGATACATACATATGTATGTAATTATACATATGCATGTCTATATGTACAAACATAGATAGACAACTATATATGGGAAAAAAAAAAAAAACGGCCAGGCGCAGTGGCTCATGCCTGTAATCCCAGCACTTTGGGAGGGACAGGCAGGTGGATCATTTGAGGTCAGAAGTTCAAGACCAGCCTAGGCAACATGGTGAGACCCCATCTCTACTAAAAATACAAAAATTAGCCAGGCATGGGGGCATAGTCCTGTAATCCCAGCTACTCGGAAGGCTGAGGCAGAAGAATCACTTGAACCCAGGAAATAGAGGGTGCAATGAGCTAAGATCGCACCACTGGACTCCAGCCTGGGCAACAGAGTGAGCCTCTGTCTCAAAAAAAAAAAAAAGAAAGAAAGAAAAGGAAAAAACAGGGGCTGGGCATGGTGGCACATGCCTATAACCCCAGCACTTTGGGAGGCCAAGGTGGGTAGACTGCTTAAGCCAACCTGGGCAACACGGCAAAATTCCGTCTCTATTAAAAAATACACAAAAATTAGCCAGACATGGTGGTGCATGCCTGTAGTCCCAGCTACTTGGGAGGCTAAGGTGGGAGGATCACTTGAGCCTGGAAGGTTGAGGCTGCAGTGAGCCGAGACTGCACCACTGTACTCTAGCCTGGGCAATAGAGTGAGACTCTGGTCTCATTCAATCCTCACCATGTCTCTATGAGGTAGGTATAATTATCCCTGTATTACCAAAAACTGAGGCTCAGAGTCAAGTGTTCAAGGTCACACAATTGAACATGCAGCAAAATACATTAGTTAACAGAATATGCAGTTCCTAAAACGTAGTCTGTTTGTACTCAGTAAACACTGTGCCATGATTTCTGCAAATTCACCTGCTTATCAAACTCGGGCTTCAGAGAGTCTTCAGTGAAGATGTGGAACTGGATCTTCCTGTGGCTAAAAAGCACAGCTGATTTGAGCATGACCAGCGTCTCCTCCAGCCGATTGCCACAGGCCACCACAGCCAGGTGGATCCAGAGCTCGGGTGGCAGCACAGCTTGGAAACTCCTGGGTTCTCCAGGCCTCCTAGAAAGAAGGAAAACAAGTGAAAGCTATTACTAAACTCAGAAAAGTAAAAACAACAAAAAACCGGCGAGTGAATGGTTAGAACATTTCAAAACATGATCAGGCACAATCTGTTATATTTTATAAAGTGATAAGCATTTTGACAATTCTTCCTGCTTAGAGAAAAATACCATTTATTCCCATATTTATCCTGGCAATAGCAGGATGAGTCACTGTTTGGACTGCTATAGGTGTCTGAGGCTTTTTCTGCCAGCACTCAGCTGTCTAGTGCCTGCTGGCTGCCTACTGGCCCATGTTTGGAAATAGTATTGCTAAACTTCGACAGCTGACACAAGGGCTGTGGAGCTCCCACTCGCACAGGCCGTGGAAATTAGATTTGAATGCAACTTGAACAAGAGGAGTGTGGGTTGTGGCTTTCCCATGTGAAACGAGCAACATGATATTCCCGTCATCTGGATGTTTTTAGGTTGGGGTGGAATGCATGACCACTGGACCAAAGCAAGTCATGCAAGTCTGGGAGGTAAGCAAAGAAAACAACATATGTGCCCTGACTACATCTCAGGAGAGTCTTGAAGAAACAGGTGTTAATCCTGACCGTCTCGCCAATACTGGTGAGGTGGTGGGTATGAAATTCATCTTCCAGTATGAAATTCACATTAATGAGAAACAGGCAGGAGAGGGGGTAGGTTAATCTGAAAATGATCAAGGTATCAAATACTGAGTCAACAGCTGACAGAGGGATAGGGTCCATGGGTCCAGATTCATCATCCAGCTATTTCCTAGTAATAAAAGATTTGTTCCAGATGAAGGGATGCAGCCAAGCCTCAAACACACCACTGAGAAACATTTGCAGTCAAGTTGGAAGAAGTTGGCCTGGAAAAGGTGCCCTGAGACAAATGAAACTAATTTACTTGCACAAAAGATTTGGAGACCAGGGGAACTTGGATGTCAAATGCTACCTTCCTTCCAAAAACTTCGAGTTCAATCAGCTTGCTGCTCCATTATTCACTGCATGGTTGAATAATGGCAGTCTTGCTCCAGATTTCTTTCACCAGGAGGAAAGTTGAAGATGTGGGTGGAGCATTTTGGAAAGGCTCCCAATTTGATTACTTATGAGCATGCTTAGTAGAAGCACAGCCTCATGGCTCAGCTAAGACCAGATGCGGAGAGTTACTTGGATTCCATTTACTTCGGGGATCACAGAAAAAGACAGTAGAGACATCCCAAGTATCTCTGGAAATTGTCCACTTCTCTCCATTCTCCCTGCCATTATCTGTTGAGGCCACCATCTGCCTTCCCTTGGATCACTGAGACAGCCCTCTGGGTGGTCCACCTGTCTCCAATCTTATCTTTAACCCCCAGCCTATGCTTTCTCCTGGTTGGTGCCAGGGTGATGTTTCTCTAAAATGCAAATAGGATTGTGTTATTCTCTTGATTAAAATCGTGCAAGGACTCCCCGCTGCCCCCAAGATCAAGTCCAAGCTGCTGACTATGGCTCCTACTTATATCTCTCACAACTGCCCACAGCACTCCAACCTGGAGAGACGGCCATTCATAATTATAGTCATATTCTGTTTCACTTCCAGTGCAGGTGACCACACTGTGTTGGCTCCAGGTCTTGGCACATACATTGCCTGTCTCTCTTTATTTCAGAAATGCTCTTCTTTGCCCTCTTTTCCTTGCTAACTTCAGACCATTTATTAATCAACAAATCTTTACTAAGTACTGTTATGCATAGGCATTATTTTAGGAAGACAGTGAACAAAACAAAGACGTCTGCACTGGAAGAAGTTACGTTCTGCAGGGAATAAGGGAAACACAAAAATAAGTAAGAGTCAAAGTGGATGGTAACTAAATAATTTATATAGAAAGCTAGACAGTAATAAGTACTATGAAGGTAATACATAGTGGAGCAGGATGGGGGTACCAGGAGTGGCTGGCGGGCTGGGGCAGTATATTCCCGACAGTGTCAAGTTGGAAAAGGCCTCACTAAGGTGAGCTCTGCAAATGACCTGCAGGAGGGGAGGTAGGGAGCCATGTGCACGTCTGGCGGGAGGAGCATGCCACGCAGAGGGGACAGCAGAACAAAGGCACTAAATCAGGGATCTTCCTGAAGAATGTGAGGACCCCCGCCTGCAAGACTCACAGGCCTGGTCTCTTCCTTGGCTTCATGGTTGGGTTTTCATGTTTGCTATTTAAGTCAACTCCCAAGTCACATGTAAAGGGATGTGGAGATGTTAAATATAATGCTAAAATGACAGTCAATTTCTAAAAATCAGTCAAGACACTAGCTGAAATACACTACGAAAAATTATGCCCAATATTTAGGGATATGCATATGATTCAAATGGACTAATACCATAAAGGCAATCACTTAGATATCTTAAATATGAATACCCTCACCTGCCCCCAAACAGAATGACTCCATCTAGTTTAGCTTTACATACTGGGCTTCTGCCAAGGATAACAAGTTTTAATCTTAGTAATCAGGGAAGTACAAATCCAAATAATAAAGAGATTTATTTTTATTTTCAGATTGGCAAAAATTACAAAGTAAAATAGAAGCTGCACCATATTGAGCTTTCATGTGGATATGGGGCAGGGAACAGCTCAGGCGCTGGTGGGGGCAGTGTAAGTTGGACTGAACACTATGGAGAGCCATTTGGCAACATACAGCACAGGTGAAGATGGATGTACACCCTCCACCCCCACAGTCCAACTCCTGCATATATAACCTGAAGAAACTCTTGCACATTTGCACAAGACCTATGCAAGAATGTTCACAGCAGCCCTGTTTATTGAAAATGAAAAATAGGAAATAAACTTCAGTGACTATGCAAAGGAGAAAAGTGAATATATTTGCTATGTTTTTAAAGTGAATACCATATAGCAGTGAGAAAAAATAAACCAGACCGGCATGTACCAACATAAGGCCAAAGAGAATGAAAAACAACAGGCCAGTGCGGTGGCTCATGCCTATAATCCCAGCAGGAGGTCGAGGCGGGCAGACCACTTGAGGTCAGGAGTTCAAGACTAGCCTGGCCATCATGATGAAACCTTGTCTCTACTAAACATACAAAAATTAGCTGGGTGTGGTAGCGTGTGCCTGTAATCCCAGCTACTTGGGAGGCTGAGGCAGGAGAATTGCTTGAATCTGGGAGACTGAGGTTGCAATGAGCTGAGATTGTGCCACTGCACTCCAGCCTGGGTGAGAGTGAGACTCTGTCTCAAACAAAACAAATGCAGGATAGTGGTTATTTTCTTTTTCTTTTCTTTTCTTTCCTTCTTTTTTTTTTTTTTTTTTTTTGAGACAGAATCTCACTCTGTTGCCCAGGCTGGAGTGCAGTGGTGCGATTTCAGCTCACTGCAACCTCAGCTCACTGCAACCTCCACTTCCCAGGCTCAAGCAATTCTCATGACTCAGCCTCCCAAGTAGCTGGGACTACAAGCCGGAGGCCATCACACCTGGTTAATTTTTTTTCTTTTTTCTTTTTTGTATCTTTAGTAGAGATGGGGTTTTGCCAGGCTGGTCTCGAATGCCTCGCCTCAAGTGATCTGCCCACCTCGGCCTCCCAAAGTGCTGGGATTACAGGGGTGAGCCACCATGCCTGGCCGCATAGTGGTTATTTCTGATTAAAATCTTATTCCTTAAGCCAAGTGGTGGGCACTTCATTTTGTTATTATCTATATTTTTTGTGGCCCCAAACTATTTGACTTTTTTTTTTTAATTAAAAAAAAAAGCGTGCACTGTTCTGCAAGACAGCAGGCCACCTCTTCTCTTCTTTGCAGGCTTCAGTGATTTGGGTCTGCACAGTACAAAAAGCAGGGGCTAGGGACGACAATCATTCACAGTGTCTGGTGACAGATACTAAAGAAAAATAAAACCTCTCCTGGTGCCTGTTCAAGTATCAGTGGTTGGGATTTAATGAGACCTTTGCTGGCCTCACCCTATTACTTCTCACATTACATGAAAAATCTCAGGCTTTAGGTAATCAGTGTTAGTGCTGTGCAGTCACAATGCATAATAAAGTTTAAGGGCACTGGCACGGTGTGCCTTTCACCAGCTCCTACTGATGGCACTCTCAAATGTCACTCAAGATTGTGAAGATCCAGGGGAGGAGTGCAGTCTAGGGACCTAGGACTTCTTAACCCCCTGAATGACTAGGATTGGGCAGGGAATGGGTGATAGGGAATTCTAGCACTGCTGTGACTGATGGTTAATAACGTTCTTATTTTTACTTTATAAAAGGAGACTGGAGTGAACATTTGCTGTCCAGGAATTTTAAGGACCTGTTGCTAAGGCAGGGGCTGATGGCAACGATCCTGGTAACCATGCTGGTACAGCCTGAACAGGAGTCAACTTATCACAGTGGAAAAGCACAGTCAGATGATGGCAGGGCAGATCTCTGGTGATACCACCTGGATCTAGGTGCATCTGACCCTAATCTTAGGTAGTTTAGTTATTAAGCCAATAAACTCCCTTTTGCTTAAACCAATTTGAAACAAACTTACAACTTAGCAATCAAAATAAGAGTCGTAACAAAGGTCCTAAAAAGATGTTCCCAATCAACTTTGACTCTTCCTGCCTCGCTCATATTCACCTGATTTATCCTTTGAAATGCCCACTGAACCCATTCCCTCCTTGTTGCTCACTGCTATGACCCTTACCCAAATCCTGACCATTCTTCCAGTTTTGTGGCTGGAAGAGATGCCAAACACCATGTAGGGCAGGGGATTCCCTACCTGGCCGTGCATCATAATCATCTGCAGTGTTTGTTATTTTGCAGACTCCCAACTCACAGAGATTCGGATTCCATGGGTCTTGGGTGAGGCCCTGGAGTCTGCATATTAACACACTTGTACTACACACCACCCATAGTTCAGCTATGGTCAGGAACCAGGGATCTGAGCTCAAATCTCACCTCTCCTCCTTTCCTTAAGACTTACATTCCCAGAAATGGAATTACTGGGTTAATATCTATGATCCTTTCAAGAAAGTAGCAATTTTGATAGTTTCTCAAATTTACCCAAGTTCTAAAGGAAAGCATCAGACTACGAGAAGAAAACAAAAAGCGTAACAAACACTACCCTAGCCATCTCTGGATTACTTGTACTATGTAAGCGGAAATGGTCTTGTGTAAGACCTACTGCCTCCTAATTCCATGTATTCCAATGGGGTGATGCATAGGTGCTAGTAAACATTGAGACTCCAATGCAGCAAATAACACTGAGTCACACAGTGAGAAAGCTATTCCATTTTCAGGGCTTTTTCAACAACACCAACAACAATAAAGTCTCAGCTTGATGCTTTTCAAGAATTTTAATATTTTCCTATTCTTTTTTGTTTTGTTTTGTTTTTTGAGACGGAGTCTCGCCCTGTGGCAAAGGCTGGAGTGCAATGGTGTGATCCCAGCTCACTGCAACTCTATCTCCCAGGTTCAAACGATTCTCCTGCCTCAGCCTCCCAAGTAGCTGGGATTACAGGTGCCCACCACCACACCCAGCTAATTTTTGTATTTTTAGTAGAGATGGGGTTTCACCATCTTGGCCAGGCTGGTCTCGAACTCCTGACCTCGTGATCGTCCTGCCTTGGCCTCCCAAAGTGCTGGGATTACAGGCATGAGCCACCACGCCTGGAAGTACAGGCATGAGCCACCGCGCCTGGCCTTTCTTATTTATTTATTTTGGTAGAGATGGGATCTCACTATATTGCCCAGACTGAACTCATGGGCTCAAATGATCCTCCCACCTTGGCCTATCAAAGTATTGGGATTACAGGCATGAGCCACTGCATTCGGCTCAGCTTGCTGCTTACATGTCTTGAACACTTTTCTGATATTATCTAATCCTCCCTTTCAATTGAAAAGACACTGGAACCTTCAGCAGGAAAGAATACCAAGCTAAAAATGACAACATTTAGTGTTCTTAGTGTTTGATTTGACAATTATCTTCTATTTATGTTATCACTGACAATTTCTGGCTTTCTGATATAAAGTTTCTTTTAAAAATAAATGTACTTAGGATGTGGAGAAACTAGGATCCTCAAACATTGCTGGTGGGATTAGAAACTGGTACAGCCACTTTGGAAAACAGTTTGGTAGTTCCTGAGAATGTTAAATATAGAAGGTACCATATGACCCAGAAGTTCCTTTTCTAGTTATATACCTACAGGAATTGAAAACATGTGCCCACATAAAAGGTTGTACACAAATGTTCAAATAGCAGCATTATTCCCAATAGCCAAAAAGTCCAACTTAAATGTCCATCAACTGGTAAAATGATACATCAGATATGGTATATCCATACAATGGAATAGTATTTGGCAATAAAAAGGAATCAAGTATGATAACGATGCATGCTACAACATAAATGAACCTTGAAAACAGTAAACCTGTGAACATAATGACAATGTAAAAAGCCACATATTTTATGATTCCACATATATGAAAAGTCCAAAATAGGCAAAGCCACAGGGACAGGAAGTAGATTAATGAGGCCAGGTGGGTGGCTCACCCCTGTAATCCCAGCACTTTGGGAGGCTGAGGCAGGCGGATCACTTGAGGTCAGTAGTTTGAGACCAGCCTGACCAACATGGAGAAGCCCCATCTCTACTAAAAATATACAAATTAGCTAGGTGTGGTGGTGCATGCCTGTAATCCCAGCTACTCATGTGGCTGAAGCAGGAGAATCGCTTGAACCCAGGAAGCGGAGCTTGCAGTGAGCTAAGATCATGCCACTGCACTCCAGCCTGGGCAACAGAGTGAGACTCTGTCTCAAAAAAAAAAATAAATAAATAAAATGTGAAAATGTTCTGAAATTCTATGGTGATGATGGAACAATTATTTGAATAAACTAAAAACGACGGAATAGTATACTTTTTTTTTTTTTTTTTTGATGCAGAGTCTTGCTCTGTAGCCCAGGCTGGAGTGCAGTGGTGCGATCTTGGCTTACTGCAACCTCTGCCTCTCGGGTCCCAGTTCAAGCAATTCTCCTGCCTCAGCCTCCTGACTAGCTGAGATTACAGGCATGTGCCACAATGCCCAGCTAATTTTTTTTTTTTTTTGAGACGGAGTCTAGATCTGTCGCCCAGGCTGGAGTACAGTGGCATGATCTCACCTCACTGCAACCTCCGCCTTCCAGGTTCAAGCAATTCTCCTGTCTCAGCCTCCTGAATAGCTGGGACTACAGGCACCTGCCACCATGCCTAGCTAATTTTTGTATTTTTAATAGAGACGGGGTTTCATCATATTGATCAGGCTGGTCTTGAACTCCTGACCTCAGGTGATCTGCCCACCTCAGCCTCCCGAAGTGCTGGGATTACAGGGGTGAGCCACCATACCCGGCCAATTTTTTGTATTTTTAGTAGAGACGGGGTTTCACCATGTTGGCCAGGCTGGTCTTGAACTCCTGACCTCGTGATCCACCCACCCTGGCCTTCCAAAGTGCTGGGATTACAGGTGTGAGCCACCGTACCTGGCCCGAATTGTATACTTTTAAAATGTACTTGAGTTAAACTGCAATAAAGTTGTTATTAAATAAATAAATACATCAATGCACTTAACATTTATAACATGGATAGATGTCGTAAAAATTTTTAAAGCAGGTAATGGTAGTATAGCAATATTATAAGAATTGTGGGCTGGGTGTGGTGACTCATGCCTGTATTCCCAGCACTTTGGGAGGCCGAGGCGGGTGGATCACCTGAGGTCAGGAGTTTGAGACCAGACTGGCCAACATGGTGAAACCTGGTCTCCACTAAACACAAAAAGAAGTAGCTGGGTGTGGTTGCAGGTGCTTGTAATCCCAGCTACTTGGAAGGCTGAGGCAGGAGAATCGCTTGAACTGGGGAGGTGGAGGTTGCAGTGAGCCGAGATTGTGCCATTTGCATTCCAGCCTGGGCAACAAGAGTGAAACTCCGTCTCAAAAAAAAAAAAAAAATTGTGATGCCATGTGGGAATGAGTGAAGTTTGTAAAACGTTGCCCTAGTTGTCCTGGCTCAAGTGTTCCCCATGCTCAAATGAAAAATGATATTCAGAATAACACAGAAGCCTAGGAGGGAGAAGCAACTTCCATGCTTCCTCTCCAGGGTGCCTGAGACAAGCGTCTCCTTAATCGCTTAAAAGTCTCAAGCGTGCGACTTAATTAAACTTCAATTTCTGGAGTGTATAAATAATGAAATATGGCATTTATGTGTAGTGCTATTTACTTTGTAGCCTATTACTGCAAAACACACTGAATTATTAAAGCGAGTAATTGGTTGTACTCAGACCCTCTTTTCTGCCATCTCCTGCTATTTCTCTTATCAGTGCTTCTCCTGAACTGTCAAGCTAAATTAACTCAGGTGAACCTGAGGCTGCCATACAGACTAGCAGGGTAAGTTGGATGGAAAATCGCACTTATTTCAAATACAGCCCTAACCCATGCTGTTGGCAACTAGTTTTACTTACAGAAGGAAACAGAAATACGTGGGGGAAAAATGGTAGAAGATGAATTTTAAGAAGCTGAATATGCTCACCTTATGGGAAGAATAGATTAGTGATGTCCCCCTCCCTAGTGGAGTATTTTGCAAGATGCAACCGTTTTTGCTATTTTAACATGGAGAAAGTCTGCAAATGAGGAGAGAGTGGCAGTTCAGGAAGCAGAAACAACACCTTGATATGGCCCCTAGAAGAAGAGTCCGGCGATGGATAATTATAGCCATGTCAAGTGTTGGCAGTTGAGAGTTACTACTAAAGTTCCCTGCAAACCACAGGCTTTGGAAAGCATGAATCCCGACAAAAATTTTCTCCCTTGACATCATGATTAGACTCTTCGCTCAGAACCCACACATGACACTAAGGACTTTGCTAACAGTTAAATCACTTTTAATGACCCATGGTTTCGAGTTAAATCAAATATCATAAATCTTTCAAGATAGAAGAGCTGGCATTTGCCTTGAAGTCACAGTGTTACATGAATAATGCCAAGAGAGTGCCAAAAAACTCCATGAGGGGCTTCATGACATTATTTGATAAATGCATTTAGTTATTAATAGTACATATTTAGCTTGGCTCATGATATCTGAAATGAGGCTGTATTCTTAAACAAAGTCTAGGTCTAACGCATGGGAGGTGTTCAGAGCCTAAAGTTGGTAATTACAGCTATGTGTATACGTGTGTGTGTTTGCTTTTAGACATCATTGTGCACATACATAAGCTTTAAAACTAGTAAGTGTCACAGCAAGGATTCAAACCCAGAGAGGGGACTTAAGAGGCCATGCCTTTAATCTTTATGTTGTATTTGGAACCACATACAAGTAAGTTAGAAAAAGAGCCCTCTCTGGCCGGGCGCGGTGGCTCACGTCTGTAATCCCAGCACTTTGGGAGGCCGAGGCAGGTGGATCACCTGAGGTCGGGAGTTCAAGACCAGCCTGACCAACATGGTGAAACCCTGTCTCTACTAAAAATACAAAATTAGCCGGGCTTGGTGGCGCATGCCTGTAGTCCTAGCTCCTCAGGAGGCTTAGGCAGGAGAATCACTTGAACCTGGAAGGCGGAGGTTGCAGTGAGCTGAGATCACACCATTACACTCCAGCGTGGGCAACAAGAATGAAACTCCATCTGAAAAAAAAAAAAAAGAAAAGAAAAAGAGCCCTCTCTGAGCAGATGAAGCCCCTACGCAAGGCTCCTGGCATGGACTGGATTTCAGTCTCCCATGCCTCCCCGGGTGCTCGGGTGCAGGGAACGATCTCCACAACAGACCTTTGCCAACTCTACCTTCCTAACCCACCCCATCTGCCATTCGCAGAGGTTATTCACATTTGTGTTGATTTATTCCCCCTCCAGAATTCTATGAAGTCACCTGGACTATTCTCATTTCATTTTTTCCCTTATGATTGTTCCTGACATATAGGAGACTCTATTTCTCCATCTCCTTCTTCTTTCCAAATTAACATGTTATTGAGATTTTAAAATATGAATCGGCAGCGCTAGTTTGAAATAAATGGCTGTTGACATACGAGGGAGAAGAATTAGATGAGGATTACATATTCCACAAAGGGGCATTTCTGTCTCATTTCCTGAAAAAGAACATGAAGGACTTTAAAGCTTAGAGGAGGGAAACGAAGAAAAATGGTCTCCCCAACTAATTTCCAGCTTCCTAAGCCTCAGGCCATCAAGGGATTTTTAATTTTTATGGTAATTTATATACTTTAAATTGCTTAATGCATATACAAGTAGTGCATATATCATAGAAAAAATTTTAAATACCACTAGCAAAAATGAGGGGCACTCAATTCCAATTTCATAACTACTGTTAAAATTTTGGTATACTGTCTTCCAGAGTTATACCCAATACATGTGGGTGTGTGTATATAAATATGTAAATATATAAAAACTTTTAAACTTGAAGTAGGATAATTTTCATACCTTGCTTTTTTCCTTACAAATCTGAACAATTACAAAAAACAAGACAGGTTCTAGAAAGCTATCAAATGGTTCAAATTGTGAGATTTGTTCTCAGCTACAGCATGGTGGTTAGCAATTTTGCTGTAAAAGCACATGGACCTGGCTTCAAATTCTAGGCCTGCCACTTGACTGTCCTATCTTGGGCAAGTGCTTTAACCACCTTTAGCCCTCAGTTTCCTCATCTGTAAAATGGGCATACCAATGATAATGGACATCTGCTTTGGGTTTTGGGGTTTCTTACTGGCATCCATTTTTAGGACTTTCTGGTAAAAGCATCTTAATTTTATTTTGGGGACACCACTCTTTTTCTGATCTCAGTCCATGAGGCTTGGAGGGGATGAATGAGCTGCCCCTCACGCCACCAGCTGTAAGCACATTTCACGTGTAGCCATCGGTGATTGGAAACACATGTTATTCAAGTGAGGTCAACAGAGGCAGCCCTGGGACTTTTGCTGGATGGAATTTTTCCCTTAGGGGCTACCAGAAGAGGAGGTTGCACGCCCAGACCTATTGGGAATCGTTACATGGAGAAAACTTACCTGAGAGTGTCACCCACACAGAAGGAAGCAGAGCTAAAAGGAGGCAAGATTGTTAGAAATCCTGGCTTCACTTGCGACTGAAGTTTTATCTCTGTGCACTTTCCAGTTTTATGAGCCAGTTAAAACCCCTTTTATGACTAAGTGATACAAACAGATGAGCTGGTATTCTATCACGTGCAACTGAAAGAGTTCTGCCCTATCCAATATGAGTTCCTACCTCCTAGGTTATCATGAAGATTAAATGAAATAATGCAGTGAAGTGCTTAATAAGGTATGTGGCATATTTTAAGTCATCATTCAATATTAGTTATCATCATCATTATTATTCAGTATTAACATGACATTCATCAGAAGCCTTCATTTTTCTCTAAATATGTTATATCCATGCCAAAACCAGGCTAGGCAGGGCAGCAAAAAGCATGTTATTTTATGTATCAACATTCTACCTTACTACAAACCGGATTTGAACTGCTAGTAAACATTTTTTTTTTTTTTTTAATGTGAGACAAGGTCTCACTCTGTCACTCAGGCTGGAGTGCAGTGGCACTATCTCGGCTCACTGCAACCTCCGCCTCCCGGGTTCAAGCAATATCTGTTGCCTCAGCCTCCAGAGTAGCTGGGATTACAGGCACCTGCTACCATGCCCAGCTAATTTTTGTATTTTTGGTAGAGACCAGGTTTCACCATATTGGCCAGGATGGTCTCGAACTCCTGATCTCAAGCTATCTGCCCGCCTCAGCCTCCCAAAGTGCTGGGATTACAGTCTTGAGCCACCGCGCCTGGCCACACTCCTTCAGCTTTTAATGAGTACCAGGAGACTGAGATTGGTGTATCCTTTATTATATATAGAGGCTGAGTCTCAGTTTCCTCAAGTCATACCTACCCCCACAAGAAAAGGCTGCTTGAATCTGCATCTTTTTTAAAAAATATAAAACTGAAATAGAGATGGGTGTCTCACTACATTGCCTAGGTTGGTCTCTAACTCCTGGGCTCAACCAATCCTCCTGCCTCAGCCTCCCAAAGTGCTGGGATTACAGGCATGAGCCACCAGGCCCAGCCTTGAATCTGTAGCTTAGCCCTTGCTAACACTTGCTGGGAGTTTCTGGTGTGGCATGTTCGGTGTCAGCACTTTACCTGCATTGTCTCATTTTGTCACTGAGCTTATTTCTGAGAAAGCCACAATTTGCTGAGGACCGACTTGTTCAAAGTCACGTGGGTACTTAGCTGGGTCTAGTTATGGCTCAATTCCTAAGTAACAATGCAATGATGGATAATAATAGTACCCAGAAGAGCAAATCATTTGGTGACTCCCATGAGCTAACCTACTGTGCTAGGTGCTTTATGTACATTATTATTTCACCTCTCGGATCTCAGTTTTCTCACTCATAAAAGAGAGCCATATTTTGGATTATGTATTCTCTATTGTCTTATGTAAAGCTTGGATTATAAATTGTACCATATGAGATTACAGTCTCTCATGTTGCTAAAAGAGATAGGGGATCATCTAAAAGTCACTTGAAATATATCAAGGTTACTCTTTTCTGGCACAAAATCAGCAACTCCCAATAAAGGTATCATCTCAAAAAACTTCTTTTTCCAAGAGGAGTTTTCGGAACTTCATAATCTGAAATAAATGCTGGGGAATATTTAAGGGAAACATAAAATGAATAAATGAATTCTATCTTCAACAGAAGTCTCTTTTCTTTTTATTATTTGTAAAATTGTGCTAAAATACATACAACATAAAATTTTGTCTTTTTTTTCTTTACAGTGAATTATAAATGAAGTATTCCTAAGGAAAACAAACCTGTTCTCAAATTCTCTTCCAAAGACTCTCACCTGTGAGTTTTAAAAGGAACCGTGTCAATATGGCCAGTATTTACTGAATTTAGTAAAGGTGTTAAAAGCAGGTGCTACATATTCAAATTAGTCAGGACTCTCTGGTAGCAAGTAACAAATGCAAGTCAAACTAGATTAAGAAAAAAAGGGGAACTCATTACATCGCAGAATCTAGAAAAGGTTGAGACAGCACAGCCAGTGAAAGGCAAGAAGCTGGCCTTGGGAACAGTGTTGGGAGCTGCCCCCCTACCCCGCCACCAGCCCACCTGACCCCACTCCGCCCTACCCCATCTGGGTTGCTCTGCGTCACTTCTCATCTCTCCATATCATCTTGGTTTTCATGAGCTCCTATTGCAGAACAGCCTTCTCCACTGGCAGAAATACAGTTGCAATCCCTGAGTTGCATAACGTAAAGCTTCAGCCACTAGAAACAGTTTGCCCTTATGCTGTTCCCTTAGCTCTCTGTTGTGCCAAACCCCTATTAACCTCAATGGGGAAAGCACCAGGTTCAAGAGGCTGAAGAAAAGACCCAGAGCCAGCAAACGAGACCTGGGGTTTTACTGGGGGCTTCCATACAGGGGAGAGAGTCCAGTGGCAATGGGCTGGGCAGGAGGACCACCTTACATACAGTCCAGTGGCAGTGGGTTGGACAAGATGACTGCACAGCCCAGTGGGGAAGGGCTGGGCAGAAGAACCACAATTGTTTGCAAAAGGTGTGCAGTTTACATATTATAGCATTTTCACTTGCCACCCTCCCCTCAACAACCTCCACCTGGCAATCTCCATGCAACCCAAAACTCAAGGCCTTAATCCCCTGTATAGCCCGTGTTCCACGGCGCAGGACGAGGGCTCAGATGTTCCTCATTGAACGTAAGAATGACTCTCTGGGTTGGCCACTCCAGGATTCCCTAGGTTGGAACACACATTCAGGTGCGGCTGGCGTGCAGGGTCATTCTAAGGGTATGCTCAAGCTATTGCTATCAGGTACATTTACCATATAGTCTCTGATCCCAATTTTTTAAAATCCTTAAGAAAAGTCTGATTTTGCTCAGGAACCTACCTCTGGTAAGTCAGCTGCAGGTTTTGATAAAGTCAAGTGCACATAACGGCTGCTCTAGGGTGTGGTGGATGCTCACTTCCTGGGTGGCCCCACCCAACTATTCCCCTTTCTCTCCATCAATAGTCCCAAGATTTTGATTTAAAAGAACCATCTAGTTCAGCTAAGATGATTTTGG
The DNA here is from genome assembly GCF_029281585.2 of Gorilla gorilla gorilla. Taxonomy (NCBI): domain Eukaryota; kingdom Metazoa; phylum Chordata; class Mammalia; order Primates; family Hominidae; genus Gorilla; species Gorilla gorilla. The sequence goes on along the minus strand of NC_086017.1, from coordinate 82,788,735 downwards.
ATGCAGTAACAGAACCCTCAACTCCAACACAGGGCCCAAGAAACGTTAGACCTCAGGATGCCTTGATTCTGGGACTCAGTGGTGTCCTCAAGGACCTGTATTTTCTTTTTCTACTGCCCAAACAGATGGCTTCATCCTAAAGGCGATTCCCTTATGAACATGGTGGCAGCTGGGGCTATTTATTTCCTTGGTTGTATCTAGAAGATGGAGTCTTTTGTTTCATAATGTAAAATAAGTTCTTTCCTTCTGGCTGATTGGGCCAGTTTGGGTCATATGACATACCTGTGGACCAATAGCTGTTGGCAGAGAAATGAATGTATTGACAGGCTTAGTACTGGATACAAGAAGCTCACACTATGAAAGGCATGGATCATGATGGTGGGCTTAGACACTCCCTTGGGGTGACACAGTGAGATACTATCTCAAAAAAAAAAAAACCCCAAATAATAAAAGTAATAAAAAATAAAACCTATTTAAAAGGAAAAACATCCCTCTCTTTTAATGGTGTTACTATTAAAGACCCTCACTATTCTTCGAAAGGGTATGGGACTATTTTGAATATTATCAGATAATAAGGAACTTAATACTATAAGTAGATCTTGGAACACGGCTGGCACAGGCAGGTCCTGCACCCATTCATTAGTTCATTCAACAAGTATTTATTGAATATCTGCTATGAGATCATCTATCTCTGTTTTAGGAGTTAGTGAAACAGTGATTTAAGGAGATCACTGTTAAGTGTACATGAGGGGGCAGGAGCAAATAACATACAATATTCACACAATGAGTGCTGTGAAAAACAAAAGACTACACAGGGTAAGGAAGAAGAGAGTGATGGAGAGGAGTACTCGAGCGGCTAGCAAGACCCCTCTCAGGAGAAAACATTTGAGCATAGTCCTGAAAAAAATGGAGGAGTTAGCCGTGTTAGGATGTGCACAAACATTCCAGCACAGAGAGATGCATGCTGCTGAAGCAGGAATGGGCTTGGTGTATTTGAAGCCCAGTGTGGCTGAAGCAGAGCAAGTGAATGGGGAGTGGTAGGAGAGGAGGCCAGAAAACTAAATGGAGTTGAGATCAGGCAAGGGCTCAAAGGCCACACGGGGAAACTTAAAGTTATTCTTAGTGTGATAGGAAGTCAGTCACTGGAGGGCTTTAACCAGCAAATAGGTGGACCCCATCTGGTCTACCTATCAGATTATTTAAGCGGCCGTAAGGAAAATGGACTGTAGAGGGCGCTAGAGTGGACCCACACAAACCAGAGAGTAGGCACCTGCAGGTGTCCAGCTAGGGAATGATGGTGGTTAGGAGCTCAGTAAGTAACTATGGAGTGGAAATGGTGGAACTGGGGACATATTTTTGAGACAGAACCAATAGGGCTTACTGACTGAGTAGGTGTAGAGGGTGATCGAGGGGATTCATGGACCAATCAACAAAAATGAATTGTGGATAGAATCAAGACTCACACTACATAATATCATAGATGGTACTCAAGATCCAGACACCTTTAATGTGCTCTGGGGCTATTAGCTAATTATAGGATGGCCATAGATGAAGCATTTTGCTACAGAACACCATCTCTTTTTAGCGAGACCTTATTCAGGTTTGAACACTCTGAGAAGACTTATCTCAGACACTAAAGGGAACTGCAGGAAATGGTGCCTCTTGATGAGACACATGCTTCCTTTCATTGGAGCAGCTGGGGAGGCTGCCAAGTGTAATGTGTTTCTGTATTGTCTCCTTTCCCTCATCCCCAAATTCTGGGAGGGCAGCAACTCCATTCACCATTGTACCAGGAGTGCCTGGCAGAGTAAATGTGCAATCACGTTTGCTGAATGACTATGGAATAAAATGGCAGAGGAAAACTACAGGGCTTAGAGGTATCTTAAGTCTCCCTTAGAAGCCATATTTTAAGAGAAACAACAATATCCAGGCCAACACAGAAAAAAAGAATAAAGTTCAGGACAGGGTTGCGGTTGAGTAATCAGTAAGAGCGCTAGGATGGAGCCCATAAATGAGAAACAGTGATTTTGCAAGAGTTAGCACAAAGGGCCATGCAATAACCATTGTTGGGATTTTGCTGCTAAACTTGATGATCTCATCACAGGATCATCAAATGTCTGAGCTGGAAGATATCTTAGACAACTTTTGGATTAATTTGCTCATTTCACAGATTAAGAAAATAAGGTGAAATGGCTTTGGACTAGAACCCAATTTGCTGGACTCCACATGCCAAATTCTCTTCAATGTTGCACTGATTAGCAGTTAACCTTCCTTTTCTGTATGTAGGCTCAAGGAGGAGTTTTCAGAAGCAACCTAGAGTCTTCTAACGTCTAAAATCTGTTCCCAAGTACAATTCTCATTTTATCATTCAGTTTCATGAAAAAAAAAAAAGATCTCTCTTGATAAACCTTTCCTCTTGTTCAGTGAAAATGAGGCAGCCCATCATGGTTCCCTTTTTGAAATGGCTGCCAGGCTTAAATTGAACACTTAATCCTACTAACAAAGGTACTGTTTATTTTTGACAAACAGTATTTATTTACCCCTCTTCTTTATGACTTTTCATTTTTTATACCATTTCAATGGACTTATTGTATATGTGTCTTTTACTATACGTTGTCTCAGACTCTTTTTGGAAGTCAGCCAGCTGTAAATCACCAATAAGCCAAAATAGAAGGAAGATTTCATTTGTTTTGTGCACTGGGACTGCTGCTTCCAGAATGGTGTCCATTTTCAAATCCCCCCTTGACAGAAAAGCTCAGACCTTACTTACCTCTTGGCTTTATATTTATAGAGAAGGAGGCCACCACAGGGCAGACTGCATACAAATGACTAGTTATAAAATTGAAGGGTCTGCCTACTAAAGAGGCAAATCCTTGGAAACTTCTGTGAAATGAAAACAAGATGTGGAAGGAGAGTGCTATGTTTCCTGCGTTGACGTGGCAGAACTTCACTTACAGCAGCCCCCTGTGGGAGGCGAGGCAGCACAGGCTGTGGATGGTAAGCAGGTGGTGGACTGTGTCACATCCAACTCCAGGCTCTCAGCTAACTACAACCACAAGCCTGACCCTCCCCAGGCCAGAGAAATGAGATCACGTAGCCTTCATCTCTTCTGGATTCTAGCCATGTAAAGAGATTAAAGCACTCGTTTTCTGAAAACACGAGGCTTTCTCTTCCCTCCCTAAATGAAATTCCTCCTAAACCACAAAAATTTAACCCAAGCAGAATTAGGAAAGCAATAAAGGAGACCGAGCAGAGATCTTTCCTCCTGCTCCCGCACAACTTCAGAATCTTCTGTTGCCATTTCTGGAGAGGTAGCAAGAGAAACAACAAATAAGTCCCAGAAAATGTCAACTGTTTATGCATTTGAGCCTGAGACTTCCTGTGGCTTTTGTTTTTCACTCCTTCCCCAGTTTTAAAATTTTGTTCCTTATTCCTATGGTGTTGGGCATGATTTCCATGATAATCTAAGAGATATGTTCAAAAGAAAAATGGCTTCAAGGGTACTGTTGCTCCTGGAAATAGAAACACTCCTTCCCTAAAACATCCATTTGGATTCTGTTCATGATCTCCTCCTAGTCAGAGACACTTTGTTCAGATAGACACAAAAAGATGCTGCGCCACTGTTCTCGACACCTTGAAGAATGAGACAGATCCAAAAATCTACAGTGTTTCTTTAAAAAATATCTCAGTAAAATTACGAATTGCAGGCAAGTCTATGGCCTGACATCAGCATAGCAGGTAAGTGCTCAACCTGAGCCCACACTGCCTGGATCTTTATCCTTCTCTACCAGGTTACCTGTGAACCTTGGACAAACTGCTAACCCTTGCGCAACACTTTCCTCATCTGAAAAGTGGGGATACCATTGGTGCTTACTTTGCAGAGCAGGTTCTCAAACTTTGTTGTGCATGAGAAACAATGGGAGGGATGTGTTAAAACACGGTTGCTGACCCCCCAAAGCTTCTGATTCTGTAGGGCTGGGGTGGGGCCCAGGAATCTGCATTTCTAACAAGTTCCCACATGATGCCTGTGCCACTGGTCTGAAGTCCACACTTTGAGAACCACTGTCAAAGGGTTATGGTGTGGGCCCGGCGCGGTGGCTCACGCCTGTAATCCTAGCACTTTGGGAAAGGCTGAGGCAGATGGATCACTGGGCTCAGCAGTTCCTGGCCAATATGGTGAAACCCCATCTCTCTACTAAAAACACAAAAATCAGCTGGGCATGGTGGCACACGCCTGTTTGCCAGCTACCTGGCAGGCTGAGGTACAAGAATCACTTGAATCTGGGAGGCTTGAACCCGGGAGGCAGCGGTTGCAGTGAGCAGAGATCGCAGCACTGCACTCCAGCCTGGGCGACAGAGGGAGACTTTGTCACAAAAACAAACAAACAAAAAAAACTAAAGAAAAACAGCGGTGGGGGGGAGGTTATGGTGTGGATTATGTAGCTGTATATGTTAAGTGTTAACTGTGACTGTATGTACTGCGGTTAGCACTGTCCCTGGCAATAGGTTAGCGATGTTAAGGGTGACAGTTATTATTATCTTACCAGTTGTCCCATCAAACTTAGCAATCATATTAAACTTGCAGTTAAACCCTAATTAATCTCTTACAAGAAACTCCAGTATAGAAGAGGGGAAATCCTATTAATTTCCTAACAGAGATATCCTTAAAGACTGTATACATCCAGAAAGGGCTGTAAAGTGTTATAAGTTCTTTAAAGTGACAGATTGTTGGGGTTTTTTCCCCCTAAAACTTGTCAGTACCCATTTGTACTGAGACAGAAGGGAAACAAAGGCTGACACAGCTACTTCTTGAGGTTTCGTGTCTTTTAGTTACAGTAAAAGCACCAAAGAGATTTAGTCATTATGGTCAAAAATAATTTTTCAACTCCTTTCAGGTTGAAATTAAGGAGCCCAGCAAACAAGGACGTTGCAATGGCAGTTAGAAACAACAGTTTTGAAAGGGCAGATGAAACAGACTCGCTACAGGACAAGGGGATTGTTGAAAAGCCCTCCACAACAAAGGAAATGAACTCAAATCCCTAACCTGCGGGGCGTTCCAGCAACCCTGAGGCCAAAAATAAAGCTCTCTGATGAAAAGCCTCCGCGTGTTAGGCTTTGTGTAGGGAGAGTATCAAACAGAAGGTCGAAGGTTAAGATGTTTTTCTTGTAGGAGGACCCTTTGACCACACTTGAGCCTGAAACAGAATGAGGATCTGGAAACCCCCACTCTGTCTTTTCTGTGCCACGCATCAGTCCTTTCAAGGAGAAAACTTCTTTTTAATAAACTTAGGTCAAGTGTCTCTTCTGTTCTAAGCATGGGGGTACTCGAGGTTGAATGAGAGGCTGCCAGTCCTTGGTAAACATCTAACTTTTCCAACTCAACCATATCTAAGGTTTCGGTAAAATTCTCCAGTGAAACATGAGAATTAGATAAAACATTCTTGCACCGTGATGGCTTTTGACAAATTAAAACAAAGGGTGCATGTTTACAAGAGTGCAAAAATACGCCTTACCTTGACAGTTAAAAAATGTACGAAACCACTTTCCTTGACACTTCAAAAAATGTACGTGATTATCAACACCGAGCTGTTAGGCGGACTCCACCAAGGTGGGTCTTCTTTTCTATCGGGCTAAGAAACAGAAGTGGGCAGCCCGTGGGTGAAACTTGGAAATCTGTCTCTCCAGCGCAAAGCCTCCCTTGGACTTGGCACGGGTGTAGGGAGCGAGACACGGGTCCGCAGATGGGATTCTGGGGTTGCCACGACTCACCTCGCCAACTTCTCCAGTCTCGCAGCGCCCCGGCGGCCCGCTCGGGGGCGCGGACGCGGGGGACGGCGCCTCCGAACTCCCGGGCTGGCCCCGGGGAGGGCGCCCGGCCCCGGCCAGCGCGCGGGGACAGGCGCAGGGTGGCGCTGCGGGGCGGACGCGGGGCGCGCGGGCAGCGCTGGGGGCTCAGCGCGGCCAGCGCGCAGGGACAGCAGCGCCAGCAGCAGCGCGGCCAGCGCGAGCATGAGCAGCGCCGCCGCCTTGCTGCGGAGCTTCATGGTGCGGCGCGGCGGCGGCGGCGGCCCCCAGGCGGCTCGGCCCCTCTGCGCATCGCGGCGGCGGCAGGATGAGTGCAGCAGCGCGCGGCGGTCGCCTCCTTCGCCCGCCCGCCGGGGACTGGGGTCGTGGCAGCCGGCGGGCGGCCGGCGGCGGCGGCGACGGCGAAGGAGGAGGAGAGAGAGGAGAGGAGGGGGAGGCGGTGAGAGCTGGGTTACAGGAGGAGCAGCCTGCGCCTACCGTACTGTGTGGAGTAGCCGCCCCTCCGCCCGCCCGCAGCCAGGCTCTCGGGCTTCTGGTAGCTGAGATTCAAAACCACTTCATTCATTCATTCATTCATTCATTCGTTCGTTCGTTTACTTCCCCATTCACTCACCCACCCATGCCATCCACTGTTCCCGCTGATTCTCTCATACCATGATTCACTTATTTGTTGATGTATTCCATGTGTTTCCTCCTTATTTATTTTATCCATCTATCTACACATTTGTGCACTTATCCACACATCCTTTCAGGCAGGAACATCTCTGTCCTGTTTGCCCAGTGCAGGGATCTGCGGGTGGTGGTGCCCAATAAATATCTGTTGAATAAACCCCTATTGCCGCCTCTGTCTTGCCACCTCCCTTTTTCCTGGAGGAGGACATATGCAATAAGGCAAAGCGAGTAAAAGTAACACGTGATTAGTAGTTGGGGTTTCAGACTCCAAACACCAAAGCAGAACTTGGGACAGCTAGACTGGACCCAACCGATCCATGTAGTCTGAAGAAATTAGAGAATGAATTTCAAAGTTTGGATTTGAAATCTGACACTGTGCTTAACTGGCTTGGTGATCCTGAGGAAGCTGCACAACTTTCTTAAGCCTTAACTTCCTTACATGCAAAATGGGAATGACAATACTGCTCACTACAGAGGCGTTTTGTGAGCATTAAATTAAATAATGCCTTCAAAGAAACTAGCACAGTGCCTGGCTCACAGTCGGTGCCCAGTAAAAGTTCTGTAATGATTAGTTCAATAAAACATAGCTTATAATATACACATAAACACACATTTTATTTTGTTTCTGGCACAGATTTGAGATAGAGTAATAATTTCACAACACAATGTAAGAATGGCTTCTTTGGAGACTTTAACAGCTGCAATTGCCAGATGAAGGTCGTAATTTCCAGACGATTCTTCCAGGGGATCCCCAGTTACAAATCTGAAACATTAGGACACATCCTCTTATGACTCACGGTGAACTGACAGCCAGGACTCCATTAACTCTCTTTTCAGCACACCACAGAACAAAGAACACTAGTTAAGTTATAACAACGTTCCTGAGTTTTTCAGTTTTTTTTTTTTTTTTTTTTTTTTGGATCACTCTGTAGCCCAGGCAGGAGTGCAATGGTGCAATCTCAACTCACCGCAGCCTCTGCCTCCCAGGTTCAAGCCATTCTCCTGCCTCAGCCTCCCAAGTAGCTGGGATTACAGGCTGCGCCACCACACCGGGCTGATTTTTGTATATTTAGTAGAGACGGGGTTTCACCACGTTGGCCAGGCTGGTCTTGAACACCTGACCTCAAGTGATCCGCCCGTCTCGTTCTTCCAAAGTGCTGGGATTACAGGCATGAGCCACCGCGCCCAGCCTGTCCCTGAGTTTCTACAAGATTCCATGTTGCTTTATAAATAATCTAAAATTTAGTTATATTCTGAATTATTCTCATATTAGCATTTTAATTCCTTGAGAACTCATTGTATTTAAAGTTCTAGGGATGAGAATATTTAGTAATTTGGAAGCTCTTGCCAAGCAGACATCTAGGAAATGGCAGGGTGCAAGTTCAGTGTGGTGGACATGTTGTAGGTGAGTAAGCGCAAAGAATCCATTAGTTCTCAAAGATGAGGGAGAAGGTTCCATCCTACTAGGAAGCATCTGGAATTGTGGGAAGGCTGACAGGTTCTACTAGCATATGCAAAACCTCCTGCAATGCTCAGGACATGCCAACAACGAAAACTATCCTGGACCAATGTGGGACCCTGTTGAGAAACACTAGGCCAGGCTAAGGCATGATGTTTAGATCTTTCAGGTTTAGAAATGGCCACCACTCTGTTGACATGTGGCCCAGAGAAGCAGGCATTCCCAACTCTGTCTTGCCCCCTCCCTTCTACCTCTAGGAGGACAGATGCAACAAGGATAAACAAAGGCAAAGTGAGTCAAAGTAACACTTGATTAGTAGCCAGGGTTTTAGCGTCAAACACCAAAGAATAATGGACCAAAGAGAGGACTCAGTTTTCTTGAACCTCACTGAAGCCAAAAAAAAAAGCCTGATCTGCCTCCTTCCACTGAGTCCAAACTCAACTTTTGGATTTGTTTGGATTGCTCTGATTGGTGGAAAATTACATCCTCTAATTTTTTTTTCTTTGGATGTGGTCAAATCTCATTTTAGTTGCAAAAGACTTCATTTACAGCACATTCAATAATGAACCAACAGGAGAGTTGCTGACTTTGGAACATATGAATATATAAAAATCCCTCACAATTCAGGTAGTCAAGATAATAAGCACATACAAGGAAAGCAAACCTCATTTTTCTGAAAACTTTTACATTTTAAAAGATGACTAGGCATACTTGGAAGTTCAAAGCAGTAGGATGTCCCTTGCAGCGAAAGAAGGAGGAAAACCCTTTTCCGTGTTGTTGGGCAAATGTATATCAAATATATCCCAATTCCACTTGATAAAGTCAGTTGGATGATCTCCTTGAACCAGGCTAGGGCAGAACACTTAAGAGGGCCTTGGGTGGGGATGTGAATCCAGGAGAAGAGGAACACCAGATCCCATGCAGTGCCAAACACATCTGTTCCACCCTCTAACACAGATGAGGCACGTCGCCCATGTCCCTGGACACCAGATGCACAACAACAGTCATCAGATGGTTACTGCTCCCATGGCCTGATGTTTTCTAATGGTCTTAATTCAGGCCATGGAGAAAATCCTTTACCACCAAGCGCAAACTGTCATCGAACTTAAGTCATAAAGGATGTTATGGGGGAAATTCTTGTAACACATACATAAGGACTTCTATTTAACTAATTAGAATAATGATTACATAATTGACATTCTTGTTTTCATAAGGTTTTGTTTTCTACACTGGAATGGCTTAAGAAAAAGTTGTCTATTTTTGATTTTATTTTACACTTTCAAAAGAGAGGGAACAGAGAGAACAAATGTGACTAACTGCCCAACATTGGGTCCCAGCAGGTACCAAAGTGGACTTCTCTGACTCTAGGTCAATCAGATTTGGGGGAAGTTTCAGTGCCTAGGGAAGGTTAGTGAAGCCCGTTACACCCCCAATCCTACAGAAAGAATTCTATAGCGAATCTATCACAGTGTTCTAGCAAAGCATACGTTAAAAACTACAGGCTTCAACCTAACATCTAAACTTTTAAAAGTAGCATTTCAGCAACAAACAAGCTCAGAGAGCTCATTGCAGAAGTGAAATAACAGAACTATTGCTCAGATGTCCAAAAAGTCAAGCTGCTGCCCTCAGCTCTGCCCACTTGAAGGTTTAGGCAGACATGTAAGGTGGTGGTGGCTCCTTGGCAGCACCATTCACAGTGGTATCATCATACAGGGGTAGTGTCATTGCTGGTAACGTAAATCAGGACATCAGGGGAGTTCCTGGCATTGATAGCAGTTCCAAAACAGCTAATCAAGTAACCCTTAAAAGTCAAGATAATGCTAATAAACAGAAGAATAATAAGGACCAAACAGGTAGGATTCACTGACATGACATCATCTCTGTAGGGAAAATTCAGAGGCAGTTGTCGTATGTATTCCTGAATGGAGTTTGGATAAACAAGCACAATGATTGCAACCAAGGTATTCAGGGCAAAATTAAAGATCTGGTAACAGAAGAATGGGAGGATCTAGGCTGTGTGTTGCTTGTATGCTCTGTAAGTAGCCAATAGCACATATCAGGATCATGAGAAGAGAAATCTCAATGGCAATGCACATGTAGTTCCACATGGCTGGGGAGGCCTCAGAATCATGGCAGAGGGTGAAAGGCACTTCTTACCTGGCGGTGACAAGACAGAATGAGCTACATCCTCTAACGTTATAGAAAAGGCTTCTAGACTCCCTTACCCATGGCTTACCCAATGTCTCACTTAGATGTCTGATACAAAAAAAAATGCTTAATTTTAATGCTTTATAAATCATCTAAAATTCAATTATATTCTAAATCATTGTCATATTAGCATTTTATTTTAATTCGTTGAGAATCCACTGTATTAAAAGTTCTGGATGTGGGAATATTTAATAATTTGGAAGCTCTGAAATCTATTTTTTCTCCTAGAATCTTGACACCTCTAGTTACCTAGTTGCTCAAGCCAGAAATTAGGTGGAAACCATCCTCTTTCCCTCACCTCTTATATTACTGATCTATTGTTGCAAAAAAAAAATGACCCCAACATTTAGTGGCTTAAGATAATATGCATAATCTCATAGTTTCTGTCAGTCAGGAATCTAGGGATAGCTTAGCTGAGCCCTCTGCTTCACAGTCTCTCACAAGGCTATAATCAATTGTTGGCCCAGGTCTGTGGTCTCATCTGAAGGCTCAGCTGGGGAAAGATCTGCTCCTGGTTTCACTCACATGATTGTTGGAAGGATCCAGTTTCTTTCTTTTTTTTTTTTTTGAAGTTCAGCTTATCAGTCTTTTCTCTCAGGGTTAGTAGGTTTGGTGTTTTGTCTAAGAAATCTTTGCCTACCTCTTGGTCTCAAGAAATTCTTTTATCTTCTTTTACAATAGAGCTGTCTGGGCTGGGCATGGTGGTTCACACCCGTAATCCTAGTACTTTGGAACAGGAGGTAGGAGAATCACTTGAGGCCAGAAGTTCAAGACTAGCCTGGGCAACAAAGTGAGACCCTATGTCTACAAAAATAAAAATAATAAATAAAAGATAGAAGTTTCTGTGATAATGGTAATGTTCAATATCTTTCCCATCCAATATGGTAGTCCCACAACCCCATGTGGCTGTGGAGCACTTGAAATGTGGCTGGTACAACTAAGGAAATGATTTTTAATTTTATTTAATTTAAATAGTAACATGGGGCTAATGGCTGCCATGTTGGAAAGCATAGTTCTAGACTCTATATTATTTGATTTTTCACAGGTAGATCTACAACCGATCGTGGATTATTTTTATGTGTAACGTATAAAGGCAGAGGACAGGATTTATGTTTTTCTATGGATATTTAATTAACCCATTTGTTAAAAAGATCATCTTTCTCTCAGTGAATATTATTAGTATTTGTTGTAAATCAGCTGACCATTTATACCATTGTAGAATATTATACAGCTTTTAAAAAATAATAAATTAGAAGGCAGAAAAATATGAGCTCATGTTCTGTAGTAAAATTTCTTAGGGTCAAATATTAGCTCCATTCCTTACTAGCTGCACACTTCTGGGCAAGTTACTTTCTCTTCCTAAGCTTCATGTCCTCATGTATCAAATGAGGATAATAATAGCATTTATATATTTCTTGTGAGAATTAAGTGCAGCAATTCTATGTGAAATTAATGGTTACCATAAAGCATTCATTGTCATCTACTAGTTGTTAGCTATTCATCCTAACTTGGCCCAATCTGGAGCCCTATCCAGCAAACATTGATCTAATAAAGCAGTGATTAAGGAGTAATATATATTTATTGATATTATAAACTATTTATTATATCTGTGTATATATATATACATATATTCCTATTTTGAAGTTACATCACAAATGCACTAATAGTAGCAGTCATTATTAACATTCATTATGTCTTACTAAATGCTAGTTCCATTCTAAGAACTTTACATGTGTTAACTCATATAATCTAAGGGGTAGATGCTATTACGTCATTTATTGATAAGGAGATTAAGACACAGAAGAGTTAGCTAATTTGCTCAGCTAAAAAGAAAAAGCAGATACGACTTCTGGTTTCCAGTCTGTCATGTAAGGAGTTTGTACCTCATTATTCTGTCCTAACAACAAGTGAAAAGTTGCACGAACTGAAATTTAACAATTATTTTTAGGTCCATCAGAGAAGTAACGTCACAGGGCAAACCATTGTCCCAGAATTTGAAAGGCCAGGGAAATACAGAGAATTAAGTGCAACTTAACCCAAGCAGAAACCTCTGCAGGAACCAGTGCTGGGGTAGGAAAACCTAAACTATAATTCACAAATTGCTGAAGGCTTAGTGTGGAAAAGTCAGAAAGTTAAAAATCCTGGTGGTTGGTGGGGCTCAGTCTTACAGGACCCACACTTCTGTGAGTTTACCTCCAGGAGCTCTGCCAGGTTCTCACAGTGAACACTAGAGGAAAATCCCCTACTGCTCTGGCAAGGGGAGGAAAAAGTAATCATTTTTAAATACATCAGGCCTTCTTCCTGCCCTCAAGAGAAACTATTTTTTACCAACCTGTCGGGGTTTATCGGAGCTTAAGTGAACTGGGGAAGGGAAATACCCAACTTCAGCTCCCTTTAACCATCCTGTCCCACCTACGTAGAGGGGGACTGGAAGCACTTGTGAAGTTTCTAGCCAAGGGGCATAGGCTCATTAAAATCAGCGACCTAATCATAGGACTATAGAATGCTTCCCCTCCCGACACCTTACCACCATATCACTAAAAGCCTATTTACCATAGTTTATTTTCTCTATTACATTGTATACAACATGTAACAAAAAATTGCATGGCATACAGAAGACTAAAAATACAGTTTGAAGAGACAATGCAAACACTAGAACTAGACTCAGATACGCCACAGATGTTGGAATTATCAGACTGGAAATTTATTTATTTAATTTTTTTGGTAGATAGATTTTACTTTTGTTTTATTTCAATAGGTTTTTGAGGAACTGGTGGTGTTTGGTTACATGAATAAGTTCTTTAGTGGTAATTTCTGAGCTTTTGGTGCACCCATCACCTGAGCAGTGTACACTGTACCCAATGTGTAGTTTTTGTTTGTTTGTTTGTTTTGAGGCGGAGTCTTGCTCTGTCACCCAGGCTGGAGTGCAGTGGCACAATCTCGGCTCACTGCAAGCTCCGCCTCCCGGGTTCACCCCATTCTCCTGCCTTAGCCTCCCCAGTAGCTGAGACTACAGGCACCCACCACCATGCCTGGCTAATTTTTTGTATTTTTAGTAGAGATGGGGTTTCACCGTGTTAGCCAGGATGGTCTCGATCTCCTGACTTCGTGATCCGCCCACCTCGGCCTCCCAAAGTGCTGGGATTACAGTTGTGAGCCACTGCGCCTGGCCCCCAATGTGTAGTTTTTATTCCTTGCCACTCCCCACCCTTTCCCCCATGTCCCCAAAGTCCAATGTATCATTCTTATGCCTTTGCGACCTCATAGCTTAGCTCCCACATATGAGTGAGAACATACAATGTTTGGTTTTCCATTCCTGAGTTACTTCACTTAGAATAATAGTCTCCATTTCCATCCATGTTGCAGAGAATGCCATTATTTCATTCCTTTTTATGGCTGAGTAGTGTTCCATGGTATACATGTTCATTGATCAATGGGCATTTGGGCTGGTTCCATATTTTTGTAATTGCAATTTTGCTGCCTAAACATGCAAGTGCAAGTATCTTTTTCGTACAATGACTTCTTTTCCTCTGGTAGATACCTAGCAGTGGGATTGCTAGATCAAACAGTAGAACTACTCTTACTTCTTTAAGAAATCTCCACACTGTTTTCCATAGTGGTTGTACTAGTTTATATTCCCACCAACAGCGTAAAAGTGTTCCCTTTTCACCACATCCACGCCAACATCTATTATTTTTTGATTTTGTTTTATTATGGCCATTCTTGTAGGAGTGAAGTGGTATCGTATTGTGGTTTTGATTTGCATTTCCCTGATAATTAGTGATGTTGAGCATTTTTCCATATGCTTGTTGGCCATTTGTATATCTTCTTTTGAGAACTGATCAGACTGGAAATTTAAAACAACTATGATTTATAATCTAAGGGCTTTGTCTTAGTCCACTTAGTGTTGCTATAAAATGATGCCTGAAACTGGATAATTTATTTTTTATTTTTATTTTTTTGAGATGGAGTCTCGCTCTGTTGCCCAGGCTGGAGTACAGTGGCAAGATCTCGGCTCACTGCAAACTCCACCTCCTGGGTTGAAGCAATTCTTCTGCCTCAGCCTCCTAAGTAGCTGGGATTACAGGTACCTGCCACCACGCCCAGCTAAGTTTTGTATTTTTTAGTAGAGACAGCGTTTCACGATGTTGGCCAGGCTGGTCTCGAACTCCTGAGCTCAAGTGATTCACCCATCTTGGCCTCCCAAAGTGCTGGGATTACAGGTGTGAGCCACCATGCCTTGCCTATTCTTTTAAAAAGAGGTTTCTTTGGCTCACAGTTCTGCAGGCTATAGAAGAAGCATGGCATCAGCATCTGCTTCTGGTGAGGGCATCAAGCTCCTTCTACTCATGGTGAAAGGTTAAGGGGAGCCAGCCATGTGCAGAGATCACATGGCCAGAGAAGAAGCAATAGAGCAAAAGGGAGGAACCAGGCTGAAAAAGAAATGGAACAGAATATCCAAGAAGTGTGGGGTAACTACAAAGGTATATGTAATTTATGTGTAATGAGAATACCAGAAGGAGAAGAAAGAAACAGAAGAAATATTTGAAGCAATAATGACTGAGAATTTCTTCAAGTTAATGTCAGACATTGTCTTAGTTTATTTTGTGTTGATATAACAGACTGGATAATTTATTTAAAAAAGAGATTTACTTAGCTCAATTTTTTTTTTTTTGAGACAGAATCTCACATTGTTGCCCAGGCTGGAGTGCAGGCACGATCTTGGCTCACTGCAACCTCTACCTGCTCAGTTAAAGTGATTCTTGTGCCTCAGTCTCCTGAGGAGCATACTTCCACGCCTGGCTAATTTTTGTATTTTTAATAGAGACTGGGTTTCACCATCTTGCCTAGGCTGGACTCGAACTCTGACTTTAAGTGAGCCATCCGCCTCAGCCTCCCAAAGTGCTGGGATTACAGGCGTGAGCCACTGTGCTCAGCCTACTTAGCTTAATGTTCTGTAAGCTAGGAAGTTAAGGGTGTGTGGCTTCTGGCAAAGGCTTTTGCACTGTGTCATAACATGGCGGAGAAAGTAAAAGGGGAAGTAGACACATCCAGAGAGAAAACCCAAGGGGCATTCTGGCTTTATAATAACCCACTTTTGAGGGAACAAATCCATTTTCTCAAAAATGAATTTAATCTCACCAGAGTGAGCACTCACTTACACCCACAAGAACAGCACCAAGCAATTCATGAGGGATCTGCCACCTTGACCCAAACACCTCCCAGTAGGTCCCATCTCCCCACACCACCACATTGAAGATTAAATTTCAACACGAGTTTTGGCAGGGACAAACCATATTCAAACCATAGCAGACCCTAAGCCACAGATCCAAGAAGCTCAGAAAACTAAGCAATGTAAGTGTGAAAGAGAAAAAGAAAGAAAGAGACTATACCTAGGCATATCATATTTAAACTGCATAAAATCAAAGGTAAAGAAAAAAATCTTGAAACAAGTCAGAAAATAAAATCTTAACTGTAAAGGAGTAAAGATGAGAATTACATCTGATTTCTCCTCAGAAATCATGCAAGCGAGAACAGAGTAAGGAAATACATGAAGTGTTGAAGAAAAAAAAACACGAGTCTAGAACTCTGTATCCTGATAAATTATCCTTCAAAAGTGAAGGAGAAATAAAGAATTTCTTAGACAAACAAAAATTGAGGGAATTTGTTGCCAATATAATTGCTTTGCAGGAATCGTGAAAAGAAATTCTTCAGAGAGAAGGAAAATGATGTAGGTCCAAACCTCGGATCTACATAAAGAAAGGAAGAGCTTAAGAGAATGAGTAAGTGAAGATAAAATACAACACATATTTTAAAAAATTCTTAATTGATATAACAAAAGGTTTGTTCAAAATAATAACAATGTATTTGATGATTAAAGCTTATGTATAAGTGGAAGGAATGACAGTAATAACACAAGGGATGGGAGGGAAGTATTAGGAATATTTTGTTATTATAAGACATTTGCGGAGCAGGTGCGCAGGCAGCTTCCGGTGTGGGTGATGAGTGGTGGCCAAAGCAGAGGGACAGCAAGGGACACTCAGGCAGAGACCATGGCAGACGGCCACTTGGAGTGGGCTGACAGGCGCATCTTCAAAATGGAAGTGGACTACAACGCCACGGTAGATCAGTGCCTACCCGAGTGTGAGAAGCTGGCCAAGGAAGGAAGACTTCAAGAAGTCATGGAAACCCTTCTCTCTTTGGAAAAACAGACTCGTACTGCTTCTGATATGGGGTCAACATCCCAAATCTTAGTTGCAGTAGTGAAGATGTGCTATGAGGCTAAATAATGGGATTTACTTAATGAAAATATTACACTTTTGTCCAAAAGGCGGAGTCAATTAATACAAGCTGTTGCCAAAATGGTTCAGTAGTACTGTATTTATGTTGAGGAAATCACAGACCTTCCTATCAAACTTCAATTAACTGATACTCTATGAATGGTTACCGAAGGCAAGATTTATGTTGAAATTGAGTGTGCTTGACTGACTAAAACATTAGCAACTATAAAAGAACAAAATGGTGATGTGAAAGAGGCAGCCTCCGTTTATAGGAGCTACAGGTGGAAACCTATGGATCAATGCAAAAGAAAGAGCAAGTGGAATTTATTTTGGAGCAAATGAGGCTCTGCCTAGCTGTAAAGGATTACATTTGAACATAAATCATCAGTAAGAAAATTAACACCAAGTTTTTCCAGGAAGAAAATACAGCGAAATTAAAGTTGAAGTACGATAATTTAATGACTCAGCTGGATGAACACGAGGGATCCTATTTATTTATTTGTAAGCACTACAGAGCAATATATAATACTCCCTGTATACAGGCAGAAAGTGAAAAATGGCAGCAGGCTATGAAGAGTGTTGTACCCTATGTTACCCTGGCTCCTTTTGACAATGAACAGTCAGATTTGGTTCACCGAATAAGTGGTGACAAGAAGTCAGAAGAAATTCCCAAATACAAGGATCTTCTAAAACTTTTCACCACAATGGAGTTGATGCGTTGGTCCACACTTGTGGAGGACTATGAAATGGAATTAAGAAAAGGTTCCGTTGGCAGTCCTGCAACTGATGCTTTTGGTTCTACAGAGGAAGGCGAAAAAAGGTGGAAAGATTTGAGTAACAGAGTTGTTGAACATAATATTAGAATAATGGCCAAGTATTATACTCGGATGACAATGAAAAGGATGGTACAGCTTCTGGATCTATCTGTTGATGAGTCCGAAGCCTTTCTCTCAAATCTAGTAGTTAACAAGACCATATTTGCTAAAGTAGACAGATTAGCAGGAATTAACAACGTCCAGAGACCCAAGGATCCAAATAATTTATGAAATGACTGGTCTCAGAAACTGAACTCATTAATGTCTCTGGTTAACAAAACTACACATCTCATAGCTAAAGAGGAGATGATACATAATCTACAATAAGGGTCTTAATGCTTTTAAAAAAGAGTTAAAATTCGAAGTCATTTTTTGTTTAAAAAAAGACTGTTTAAAAAAAAGACATTTGCATTACCAGCGAAATGATACAGTGTTATTTGAAAATGGGCTGGATGTAGTGGCTCACATGTGTTAATTCCTGAACATTAGGAGGCTGAGGTGGGAGGCTGTAATCCTAGCACTTTGGGAGGCTGAGACAGGAGGATCACTTGAGCCCAGGAGTTCGAGACCAGACTGAGCAACATAGGAAGGCTATATCTCTAAAAAAATAAAAATAAATTAGCTGGATGTGGTGGCTTGTGCCTGTGGTCTCTCAGCTACTTGGGAGGCTCAGGTGAGAGGACTGCTTGAGTCCGGAAGGTCAAGGCTGCAGTGGACTATGATTGCACCACTTTACTCCAGCCAGGGCAACAGAGCAAGACCCTGTCTCTAAATGAATAAATGAACGAATGAATGAATAAATAAATAAATAAATAACTCAGTCTGTGGTATTCCGTTGTAGCAGCACAAAATGAACTAAACAGTGGAGAATATAGTATATGGAAAAATATATGTGCATGAGTGGGGGCAAAGAGCATATGAAAACTCTCCTTTCTACTCAATTTTGATGTGAACCTAAAACTGCTCTATTAAAAACTCAATTTTTATTTTTGGTTTTTCATTCAGGTATTCTGGCTTCACTGTCTATGGTTTTGCTTTTTTGTTTTGTTTTGTTTTTTTAGTTTTTTGTTTTTTTGAGGCAGTCTCACCTCACTTTGTTGCCCAGGCTGGAGTAGTGCAGTGGTGTGATCTTGGCTTACTGCAGGCTCCATCGCCCAGGCTCAAGCAATCCTTGCACCTAGGCCTCCAGGGTAGCTGGGACCACAGGTGTGCACTACCAAGCCCAGCTAATTTTTGTATTTTTTGTAGAGACGGGGTTTTGCCATGTTGGCCACGCTGGTCTCAAACTCCTAAACTCAAGTGATCTGCCTGCCTCGGCCTCCCAAAGTGCTGGAATTGCCGGCATGCATCACTGTGTCTGGCCTCTAGGTATCTATGCCTGGCCACTAGGTGTCTATGTTCTTTTTGCTTTTTTTTTTTTTTTTCTTTTGAGATAGTCTCGCTCTGTCGCCAGGCTAGAGTGCAGTATTGCGCACTGCAACCTCTGCCTCCTGGGTTACCGGGTTCAAGCGATTGTCCTGCCTCAGCCTCCCGAGTAGCTGGGACTACAGGCACGCACCACCACGCCCGGCTAATTTTTGTATTTTTGGAAGAGACAGGGTTTCCACCATGCTGGTCAGGATGGTCTTGATCTCTCGACATTGTGATCTGCCCGCCTCGGACTCCCACGTGTCTATGTTCTTAAACATACTTCCCGGGTGTGTGTGTGTGTGTGTGTGTGTGTGTGTGTGTGTGTGTGTGTGTGTGTGTTTGCTTGAGCAAAGAGAAGGCTGTAAACTGACATATATGAGGTAGTAGTCAATGAATAACTCGGGTGGGAAAGATATTTTGGGCTATGTCTATATTAGTTAGAATGTTTTCAACTGCACGGAAGAGAATACTTGAGTAACAATGGCTTAAACTAGGGCTTTCTAACTTTATGGTGTGGATGAATTATCTGAGGATCTTATAAAATTGCAGGTATGAATGTAGTATATCTGGGCATAACCTGATATTCTGCACTTCTGACAAGCTGTAGTAACCTGTTAGATCCTGCTGCTGCTGCTGGTCCAACACTTTAATTAGCAGGATTTGAATAATGAAGACATTTTTACGTTATACAGTAAGAAGCCCAGAGCAGATGGAGGACAGGGGTGAAAGGAAATCTCTTCAGTGTATACCTTCTTTGTACATCATTGTGTACATTTCTGCTGGGTATACACCTACGAGGGAAATCACTGTGTCTCCAAGTAGGCGTATATTTAGCTTTTGTGGATGCTGTGCAACATTTTCCCCAAGTGATTGCATCAACTTACCTACCCATCAGCAGGGTATAAGAGTTGTGGTTAATGCACATCTTTTTCATTACTTAGTATCATTAGGCTTTTTTTTTTTTTTTAACCATTCTGGTGGGTATGTAGTAGTATTTCATTATGGGTTTAATTTGCACTTCCCCAATGACTAATGAAGTTAAATATCTTTTCATTTATTTATTGGCCAATTAGACGTCTTTTTTCTTAATTATTATTTTTTGAGATGCAGTCTTGCTCTGTCGCCCAAGCTGGAGTGCAATGGTGTGATCTTGGCTCACTGCAACCTCCGCCTCCCAAGTTCAAGTGATTCTCCTGCCTCAGCCTCCCTAGTAGCTGGGATTACAGGTGTGTGCCACCATGCCCAGCTAATTTTTTTGTAGTTTTAGTAGAGACGGGGTTTCACCATGTTGATCAGGCTGGTCATGAACTCCTGAACTCAGGTTAGCCACCCACCTCAGCCTCTCAAAGTGCTGGGATTACAGACGTGAGCCACCGTGTGCGGCCTAACATCTTATTTTATGATGTATTTGCTCAAGTCTTTCGCCCATTTTTCTTTTGAGTTACTTCTCTTTTATTGATTTGTAGGACTATCCAGAATATATATAAATAACTCTTATCAGTAAATATAGTTTCATTTTAAAATTTAAATCTTTGATCCACTTGGAGTTCATCCTGATGGAGGTATGGGCCCAACTTAATTTTTTTTCAGGTGGTTACTCAGTTGTCTCAAACAAATACCATATAGTCTGTCTTTGCCACATCAATTTGAGATGCCACCTTTGTCATGTAAGACACTCCCATGTGTATGTGGAATATTTTTGGGCTTTCAATCTTATTCTATTTGTCTGTTTCCCAGATACAAATGCAATTTTATGTACTTAACATTTTTAATGTGTTTAAATGTTTAGTAGAATAAGTCTCATAGTTTTAAAGCTTTCCAGGCTATTTTATTTTTCCATCTGAACTCAAAACTAGTTTGTCTCATTCTAAAATTAAAAAAAAAAACCTTTATTGGTACTGAGACAAATTTATAAATTAAATTAGGGAGAATTAAAATCTTCATGATGTTGAGTTTTTCTATTCAACATGATTACACACCTCTTATTTGTTCAAATTTTAGCTGGTGTCCTTCAATTGTGCATAAACTTCTTTTGATATGCATGACTGAGCTGGTGGGAAAAATGAAGAAAATCTCTGAGGCAAAGACACTATAAGAAAATCAGAAACCAGAACGGTTATTCAGCATTAAAATCAAACTTTTCTTTGAACAGGAGACAGCTTAGATCCCAAGCAAGGTGTGAGGTTAGAGTTGGGATACTTAAAACAACACGAGGTCCTTCATAGATTAGCATTTTGATTAAGAATCTAGAAAACACCTAGGGGGCGGTGGCTCACGCCTGTAATCCCAGCACTTTGGGAGGCTGAGGCTGGTGGATGATCACCTGAGGTCAGGAGTTTGAGACCAGCCTGACTAACATGGTGAAATCCCGTATCTACTAAAAAATACAAAAATTACCCAGGCATAGTGGTGGGCGCCTGTAATCCCAGCTACTTGGGAGGCTGAGGCAGGAGCATTGCTTGAACCTGGGAGGCAGAGGTTGCAGTGAGCCGAGATTGCACCATTGCACTCCAGCCTGGGTGACAGAGCGAAACTCCATCTCAAAAAAAAGAAAAAAAACTAGACTCTAGAAAACACTTCACAGAAGATGGGAGAAATATTGTTTGTGTCAACTGTGTTTCTCAAAGGAGGGAAAAGGAAAAAAAATAATTTGAGAATTCTTAATAACTCACCTTCAAATGGGGTTGTCTTCTATGAGTTAAAAAAAAAAAAAATCCGGCCAGGTGTGGTGGCTCACACCTGTAATCCCAGCATTTTGGGAGGCCAAAGTGGGAGGATTGCTTGAGCCTAGGAGTTTAAGACCAGCCAGGGCAACACAGTGAGACCCCGTCTCTACCAAAAATCTAAAAGTTAGCCAGGCATGGTGGCACACACCTGTAGTCCCAGCTACTCAGGAGGCTAAAGTGGGGGGATCTCTTGAGCCCAGGAGGTCAAAGCTTCAGTGAGCTGTGATTGTACCACTGCACCCAGCCTGGGTGACAGAGTGAGACTTTGTCTCAAAACAAAAACAAAAACAAAAATAAAATCCCAAAAAACAAAAAATAACAGCAAAAAAACCCCAAGCCAAAATGTTAGGTTAAAACAGTTACAGGTTGTTAGTTCCTCCAATTTCCAAAAGCAAAAACAAATTTTCATTGGCCACAGATATTCTAATCCTCATTGTAGTCGGTTGAAGAGTGTCTCCTTAAAATGCGTGTCTACCCAGCACCGTCAGAATGTGACCTAATTTGGAACTAGGTTCTTAGCAGATGTAATTAATTAAGGATCTCAAGATGAATCATCCCGGATTTAAAGTGGGCCCTTATGACTGATGTCCTCTTCCTTACAAGAAGAGGAAAGGAGGACACAGAGAGTCCTCTCTGTGAAAGAAGGCCATGTGAAGATGGACAGAGAAATTGGCATCATGCTGCCACAAACCAAAGAATGCTACGAGCCACAGAACCTGGAAGAGGCAAGGATGGATTCTCCAGAGAGCCGTCAGAGGAAGCATAGCCTTGCTGGCATTTTGATTTCAGACTTTTTGCCTCCTGAACTGTGGGAGAATAAATTTCTGTTGTTTAAGCCCTCCAGTTTAATTTGCTATGGCAGCCCTAGGAAGCTACTACACTAGGTTTCAAGGGATTTACACATATAAAATTTCAAGGACCCTCATTTCATAATCCCAAACTATAGAACACACAAAGAAATAAGCCATGATAAGCAAGAATGAGCAGAGATAACAAACTGCAGAGAATAACCTCCAGTATAGGCCTTGGAATGGCCAGTGTGGAATATTAAATAAGTATGCTCAATAGTTCTAAAAAAATTAGAAGGTTATGGAAACTATGATGTAGGTATAAGAGATTATCAAAAGGTATAAGGAAGATTAGGAAAAAAATGTATAACTTCTAAAATACAGAATATGTGATGATTAAAACTAGAAACAATTTATGGGCTAAATAGTACATAAAATGTAGCTAACGGCCAGGCACGGTGGCTCACACCTGTAATCCCAGCACTTTGGGAGGCCGAGGTGGGCGGATCACGAGGTGAGGAGTTTGAGACAAGCCTGACCAACATGAGGAAACCCCGTCTCTACTAAAAATACAAAAATTAGCCAGGCCTGGTGGTGCGCGCCTGTAATTCCAGCTACTCAGGAGGCTGAGGCAGGACAATCACTTGAACCTGGGAGGTGGAGGTTGCAGTGAGCTGAAATCACGCCATTGCACTCCAGCCTGGGCGACAGAGTGAGACTCCATCTCAAAAAAAAAAAAAAGGAGCTAAGGAGGAAACTAAAAAAACTGGAAGATAGATCTAAGAAAGTTACTGAAAATAGAGCACTAAGAGATTTAAAAAATTAAAAATTAAGACATTAAAGACAGAATAGAGTGAAAAGATTTAGTATGCTTCTAATCAGAGTTCTAGAAGGAAAGACTGAGGGTCGGAGGAAAGGGAGGTGATATTAAAAGTGAAAATGGTTGAGAGGTCTATAGAACTGAAAAAGATACAAATCTTTAGATTGAAAAAGCAAAGGCTGGCATGGTGGCTCACACTTGTAATCCCAGCACTTTGGAAGGCTGCGGTGGGCAGATCACTTGAACACAGGAGTTTGAGAACAGCCTGGGGTATATGGTAAAACCGTCTCTACAAAAAATACAAAAATTAGCTGGATGTGGTGGTGCATGCCTATAGTCCCAGCTACTTGGGAGGTTGAGATAGGAGGTTCACCTGAACCCAGGAGGTCGAGGCTGCAGTAAGCTTTGATTGCGCCACTGCACTCCAGCCTAGGCAACAGAGTGTAACTCTGTCTCAAAGAAAGAAAGAAAGAAAGAAAATGGTAAAATATTTTCACAAATGTAAAAACAGCCACAAAAAATATTTTGGAGGTGGTTTATAATCAACATGTGATGGACATCTATAAACAAAAACATGGAAGATAGGTGGGAATAATTCAGAGCAGATTTAAAAAGTTAAGACCTGGTGCAATGACTCATGCCTGTAATCCCAGTGTTTTGGGAGGCCAAGGCAGGAGTCTCGTTTGAGGCCAGGAGTTTGAGACCAGCCTGAGCAACATAGCAAGACCCTGTTTCTACAAAAAAATAAAAAAATTAGTTGGGTGTGCTGACACATGTCTGTGATTCCAGTTACTCAGGAAGCTGAGGTGGGAGGATCACTTGAGCCCAGGAGTTGCAGGCTGCAGTGTGCTAAGATCATGCCACTGCACTCCAGCCTAGGCAACAGAGTGAGACCCTGTTATTTAAAAGAAGAAGAAGAAGAAGAAAAGCAAAAAGTTAAGGTTCCTGTTTTGTTCAGAAGGAAAATAGTAATATTAGTTATATTTTTCCTAACAAAATCTAAAGTTAGTTGTTTGTTTTTTTAACAGAATGTATAGCTAATGATAAATGGAAATATTAAAAATATAAGAGTATAGGTGAATATACAATATTCATTATAATGTTTCTTTAGACTTCTCTGTGTGCTTGAAACAGTTCTTTTTAATTATTTATTTGTTTTTTTGAGACAGAGTTTCACTCTGCCATCCAGGCTGGAGTGCAATGGTGCAATCTCAGCTCACTATAACCTCCGCCTTCTGGGTTCAAGCGATTCTCCTGCCTCAGCCTCCTGAGTAGCTGGGATTACAGGCATGCACCACCACGCCTAGCTAATTTTTGTATTTTTAGTAGAGATGGGGTTTTACCATGTTGGCCAGGCTGGTCTTGAACTCCCAACCTCGGGTGATCCGTCCACCTCGGCCTTCCAAAGTGCTGGGATTACAGGTGTGAGCCACTGTGGCTGGCCAAAAAATTTCATAACAAAATATTGGGAGGCATAACCAATGATGACATATCTTTCAGAATAGCTAAAATGAAGAAGACTGATAATATCTAGCATTGGTGAGATTGTGAAGCAACCGAAACTCATACACTCCCAGTGGGAGTGTAAACTGGTCCAACCAATTTGAAAAACTCTTCGACAGAATCTATTAAAACTAAATATATGCATAGTCTATGACTAGAAATTCCACTCCCAGATGTAATATACATTTAATAGGAATCATACTTAAGTGCATCAAAAGACACACAAAAGAAAGTTCAGAGCAACTTTATCTATGATAGCTAAAAACTGGAAATTATTCAAATGCCCAACAAAAGTAGAGTGGATACATGAGCATATTCAAGTGATGAAATACTACATGTCAATGAGATTAAATAAAGCTGCTGCTATGTCCAACTGTGGGTGAATTGCATTAACCTAATATTGAGGGTAAAAAGCCAAAGACAAAAGAGTGCACACTATCTTATTTTAGTCATATAAAGCTCAAAAACAGGTCAAACGAATCTCTGGTATTAGAAGTCAGGTTATTGGTTTTTTCTGGGAAGGTGGAAGAGGAAGCACATTCACTTTGTGATATGTACATTTGATATGCTTTCCTAAACCTAAAAAAGATTATTGTTTTAAACATTTCAAGATAATTTCTGAGTCTATTAGCCTATGGTAATTTCAAAAGAAACACTAGAATAGTGGCTCACGCCTCTAATCCCAGCACTTTGGGAGGCTGAGGTTGGTGGATGACCTGAGGTCAAGAGTTCGAGACCAGCTGGCCAACAGGGTGAATACAAAATACAAAATTACTAAAAATACAAAAATTACAACATGGTGAATACAAAATACGAAATTACTAAAAATACAAAAATTACTACTAAAAATACAAAAAATTAGCTGGGTGTGGTGGCAGGCGCCTGTAGTCCCAGCTACTCAGGAGGCTGAGGCAGGGGAATCTCTTGAACCCGGGAGGAGGAGATTGCAGTGAACCGAGATCACGCCATTGCACTCCAGCCTGGGCGACAGAGTGAGACTCTGTCTCAAAAAAAAAAAAAGAAAAAAGAAAAGAAAAGAAATGCTAGAGTGAATCCCTAAGGTGTGGTGAACAATATACACTTATTTTGAGGAAATTGAGATTAAAGGACACTTGAATCTGCTTTGCTGCTGGAGCCCTGGGAGGTGTTGATCTCAAAGGTGTTCCCTCGGCTCCACAGAGCAAGAATAATAAGGTGGAGTGGGATGGCTGAGACCTTTAGAGGAGAGAAACCTGAGGTAGCCTCCCATGGCCCTGGAGTAGGTCATGGCACGGCCAAAATTTCTATGTCCCAGGGAGAATATTAGGTTTCTGAGCCAGAGAGTCCTATCAGGCTCACCCCTAGTATTCACAGGCTCTGGGGCAGGAGTACAAATGAAGGCCTCCTACTATATGTTTACACAGAAGTTATAAGTCAAACTAACCACTGTCAAATGAGTTATATGCTTCTGCTTGACCAGTATGCTTTTATAATGACCTTGAAGGCCATAATGCACATTGAGTTCTAGACTTGTACATGGCCATGGTGGAAGGCCAGTCCCCAGTTCCCAGCTTTTGCTCTATCCCTTTTCCCTCCACCCTGGGAATGCATGGACACCCCGTCCACATGTCCAAGCTTCATCCGTGTCTTTGAAGACAACTGCTGTACACCAGAGGCACAGTTTGCCTTCAGGAGGACCACTTGGCAAAGAGGTCAATACCAGCCCTGGAAATAGACTCAGGATCATTAATGTAGGGAATTATATTGGGAATTATGGGGTCTTGGCTATCCAGTGTGTGTTCTAGAAGTGGGGATGGGCTTGGTCTCTAGACAGGAGGGCATTGCCTGAGGAAGACCAAACTGGGAGCTGGTAAAACATAGGGTCCACTAGGGACCCTGATACAGTTTGGCTGTGTCCCCACCCAAATCTCATCTTGAATTGTAGCGTGGGAGGAACACAGTGGGAGGTAACTGAATCACGGGGGCTGGTCTTTCCCATGTTGTTCTTGTGATAGTGAATAAGTCTCAGGAGATTTGATGGTTTTATAAAGAGGAGTTCCCCTGCACAAGTTCTCTCTCTTTGCCTGCCGCCATCCATCTAAGACATGACTTGCTCCTCCTTGCCTTCTGCCACGATTGTGAGGCCTCCCCAGCCATGTGGAACTGTGAGTCCATTAAACCTCTTTCCTTTATAAATTACCCAGTCTCTGGTATGTCTTTATTAGCAGCATGAGAACAGACTAATACAGATCCCCCTCTAGCTAGGGTATAAGGAATAGTGTAGGTCCTTGTGCCAATGAGGGAATGTCTCAGACTGTAGAGCTATGAAATAGGACTTTGGATGCATCAGCAAACACTAGTCTTCATGCCTGGAGACCACATGGGACTGGACATTCCTGCACATGTCTGTGTAAGACAGGACTCCAAGGATCAGATGTCCTCTCAGGCTACCCCAACTCTGTGATTCTTTGAAAATGTCCTAGAAATGAAATGGCACCTTGAGGGGAATTATAGAGGAAGAAAATAACCTTAACTTTTTGAATGTTCTCCAAAGAAATTGAGGAAAAATTCTGAAGTGATGGAGTTTACTATGAATTTACTGGCAAACTGCAGCTAAAGAGAGAAATTAAGTTCAGAGATGGAAAATCAAAGTTACTTTTTTGCATGCCTGAGTCTTGTGCATTGAAAGTTCATACTTAATACACATTTTATCAATGCTGCTTAGGTCTACTATGGTTTTAAGATTCATCCACTTTTTAGAGGCTGGGCATGGTGGCTCACACCTGTAATCCCAGCACTTTGGGAGGCTGAAGCGGGTGGATCACCTAAGGTCAGGAGTTCAAGACCAGCCTGCCCAATATGGTGAAACCCCTTCTCCACTAAAAAATACACAAATTAGCCAGACATGGTGGTGTGCGCTTGTAGTCCCAGCTACTTGGGAGGCTGAGATAGGAGAATTGCTTGAATCCAGGAGGCAGAGGTTGCAGTAAGCTGAGATTGCACCACTGTACTCCAGCGTGGGGCTACAGAGCGAGACTCCGTCTCAGGAAAAAAAAAAAAAAAAATATTTACCCACTTTTTAGAAAACCTTGACTCATAGTTCATGTCCCTCTCATCACAGGGAAAGGGGAAGAAGTTCACCAGTTTTGTCTGGTTAGAAGATGGAGAAAGAGGGAGGAGAAAAGACCATGATTATGTATGCTACACATAGATCACCCAAGAGGTATTTCAATCAGTGAACTGGTGAACTCAGTTGTTCATCAGTCACTGGTTCTTGTCACGGTAAACTCAGAACACAATTTTGCCCCCAGTTGTTCACTAGTTCACCAGTTCTTGTCATGGTGAACTAAGATACGATTTTGCAATTAAAATGTGTAATTTTTGGGGGTGAGGGGACAGGGTCTCTCTCTGTCTCCCAGGCTGGAGCGCAGTGGCACAATCTTAGCTCGCTGCAACCTCTGTCTCCCAGGTTCAAGTGATTCTCCTGCCTCAGCCTCCTGAGTAGCTGGGATTACAGACATGTGCCACCATGCCCAGCTAATTTTTTTTAGTAGAGACAGGGTTTCACCATGTTGGCCAGGCTGGTCTCAAACTCCTGACCTCAAGTGATCCACCCGCTTCGACCTCCCAAAGTGCTGGGATTACAGGCATGAACCACCATGCCTGGCCTAAAATGTGTAAATTCTATCCCAAATTCCCATGACATACATATAACTAAAATTAGACATCTTGGGATTATTTTTGGGGGGGAACTGGACAATATGAAACAGGATAATGGTGAAGGAAGACCGATGTTGCTATGTGCTAGTAATGGACTTGCTCGCTACAATAATTAAAACAAGATGCCATTGGCACAAGTAGCTTCATCAAACAGCATAAAACCCAAGAAAACAGGCCAGGTGCGGTGGCTCACAACCATAGTCCCAGCACTTTGGGAGGCCAAGGTGGGAGGATCTCTTGGGTCCAGGAGTTCAGGACCAGCCTGGGCAACATTGTGAGACCTGCCTCTACAAAAAATAAAAATTAGCTGGGCATGGTGGTGTGTGCCTGTAGTTCCAAGTACTTGGGAAGCACAGGCGGGAGGATCTTGAGCCCAGGAGTATCAGGATGCAGTGAGCCATGATTGCATGGAGCCACTGCACTCCAGCCTGGGTGACAGTGAGACTCTGTTTCCAAAAGCAGAAGCAGCAACAAGAACAACCCTCCAAGAAAACCTCAGGAAAACATTCTGGCCAATATTAATCTGTGCAGTACAATAAAGAATGCTGTTCAAATCAGTGTGAAAGGATAGCTTTGGGGTGAACTAATGCCAAAATGCACTCAGGATGAAATAAAAAGTTGCATGTAAACAATAAACCATAACATAACTGAAAGAAAATAGAACTAGTTTTATGATTTTAGTTAGTTTAGTTTAGATAGATTTTGTGAGTATAGCAACAGTCAATGTTGTTTATAATGACAAATTGGATATAACTGAATTATCTAATAATTGCAATTAGATAATGGATTATGATACATCAATTCAATAAAATGTTACTGACATAGAAAGATTTTTTTATGACGTTAATTTAAAAATAAGCTATCGAAAAGTAAGTACAACTTAGTCTTATACAGAAAGAAAGCACAGAGGCTTAGAAAAAAGAATGTAGATGTGGGCTGGGCACGGTGCCTCACGCCTATAATCCTAGCATTTTGGGAGGCCGAGGCAGGTGAATTACCTGAGGTCAGGAGTTGGAGACCAGCCTGGCCAATATGGCAAAACCCCGTCTCTACTAAATATATAAAAATTAGCCAGGTGTGGTCATGGGCGCCTATAATCCCAGCTACTCGGGAGGCTGAGGCAGGAGAATCGCTTGAACCTGGGAGGCAGGGGTTGCAGTGAGCCGAGATTGCACCACTGCACTCCAGCCTGGGGGACAGAGAGAGACTCCATCTCAAAAAAAGAAAAAAATGTAGATGTTAGTTAACGTGGTTATCTCTAAAAGCTGAATTTATTTACTTTGTGTTCTCCTGTTTCTTTTTTTTTCTTTAATAAGGAATTCCCTCAGAAAACCCTAAATTCTTTAAGAGATGGCGGGGCGCGGGGGGGGTCTCCCTATGTTTCCCTGGCTGGTCTTGAACTCCTGGGCTAAAGTGATCCTCCTGTCTCAGCCTCCCAAAGTGCTGGGATTACAACTGTGAGCCACCAAGCCCAGCCAAAATTTCTATATGTAGCTTCTCTTACTAAGCAATGCTTACTACTTTTAAAACTTAATGGATGGCTGGGTGCGGTGGCTTAGGCCTGTAATCCCAGCAGTTTGGGAGGCTGAGGCAGGCGGATCACAAGATCAGGAATTTGAGACCATCCTGGCTAACATGGTGAAACCCTGTCCCTACTAAAAATACAAAAAAAAAAAAATTAGCTAGGTGTGGTGACAGGCGCCTGTAGTCCCAGCTACTCAGGAGGCTGAGACAGGAGAATGGCGTGAACCCGGGAGGTGGAGCTTGCAGTGAGCCGAGATCACGCCACTGCACTCCCAGCCTGGGGGACAGAGTGAGACTCTGTCACAAAAAAAACAAAAAACAAAAACAAAAACAAAAAACACTTAACGGATGCAGCCTTATGAATATGAGACAAAAAACTAGGAATGAGCCAAACATCCCTCAAGGGATAAATGGACACACAAAATATGGTAGACCCATCCACAAATACAATTCCTCAATCGAAGGGAATGAACTACGGGCACACGTTACAGCATGGATGGACCCTAAAAAACGTTGTTATGTGCAAATACCACATATTGTATGATTGCATTTACATGAAATATCCAGAAAAGACAAATCTACAGAGACAGAAAGTAGATTAGTAGCCTGCAGCTGGAGGTTGGACCAAGGGTTAACTGTTATGAGCAGAGAGATTTTATTGGGGAGATGGACATGTTCTGAAATTGGATTATGTTGATGATTACACAACTTGATACTAGAAATCACTGAATAATAAGTACAATTAAAACAGAGTGAATATTATGAAATGTAAATTATATGTCAGTAAAGTTGTTTTAAAAAACTTAATGGAGAATTTGGTGAAAGTTTAGAGACCTAAAGGTTTAGAGGTTTGGTTCTGTTTTATTTTTAATATGAAGGAGAGGAGGAGGAAAAACTGATAGAGATTTTACAACTACAAAATTAGAGAATCTTGCTTTCAACATGATAGCATCTGTACAGATGTTTAGAGTGGCTACACCACAGTACTTTTAATGCTAGGGGAGAAAGCCTATCTAGATTTAGACACAGAACAGTGATGCTCTTTCCCTAACCAACTGTGGGTTCCTGGAGGAAAGAAACCACTCCTTGGCCTCAAGTATTAACATCTCTGGCCGGGCGCGGTGGCTCACACCTGTAATCCCAGCACTTTGGGAGGCTGAGGTGGGCGGATCACTTGAGGTGAGGAGTTTGAGACCAGCCTGGCCAACGTGGTGAAACCCTATCTCTACTAAAAAATACAAAAATTAGCCGAGTGTAGTGGCATGTGCCTGTAATCCCAGCTACTGGGGAGGCTGAGGCACGAGATCACTTGAACTTGGGAGGCGAAGGTTGCAGTGGGCTGGGATTGCACTACTGCACTCTAGCCTGAGTAACAGGGCAAGACTCCATCTCAAAAAATAATAATAAAAAAAAAAACCTCCCACCAACCGGCTGGGTAACCTTCCAGAGTTACTTTCTCTAGCTTTCAGTTTCGTCTGTTAAAAAAAAAAAGGGGGGTTTGACTAAATGATTTTTAAGGTTGGACTAAATGATTTCTATAGTTCTGTTCAGCTATAGAATTATTTTCCTTGCCATTCGCCACCCTCAGCAATTTGCCCTAGACTCCTTTCCAATCCCATTGCTTGTTGCTTCAGTTCCTGTATCCTTTACATCAGATAAGGTGACCTGGTTCTACCCCATTTATCTGCATTTTTTTCTCCCCAGAGCCTTTACTGGGGCCCCAGACTTTCTTACTAGAAATGTGATTTTTCTAATTGTTTCAACCCTCAAGCATTTCTCTATCTCTGGATCTCTCAGACATGAATTTGTACACTGTTGTTTCTTGCTGCTGTGCCATTTATCAACTGCTACATTATAAACTTCCTCCAAACCCACTGACTTAAAACAACAGCTATTTTATTATGCTCACAAGTTTGTGAATTAGGAATTAGATCAGGCACAGTGGGGATGGCTCTGTCTCATCTGACATAACTGGACCCTCTGCTGGGGTGGGTCTGATGATTGGAGGTAGCTGAGATGGGGCCTTAAGCCTGGAGCCTTCTTTCCGGCTGTTAGCTGGATTTTCTCCACATGGCATCTGCTAGGGTTTGAATGTCCAAAATGGCTTCTTTACTCACGTGAACGGCACCTGGGCTGAAATGGCTGGGACAACTGGGATGGCCACATAGCCTCTCCATGTGGCTAGGCTGGGTTTCCCCACAGCATTGCGGTTTTAGGACAGTTGGATTTCTGATACCATGGCTGGCTTCCATCAGAGCACAGGTTCTAAGAATTGAGGATGGGAGCAGCAAGGCCTTCTATGACCTGGTCTTTGGAAGTCACACAGTGTTCTTTTCTGCTGCATTCTGTTTGCTTCACAGGGCCAACTCAGATTCATTCTGGAAGGGTACTACACAAGGTGGGGTAAGTGTTGGGTGTAGTGCTCATGGTGGCAGGGGGCATCTTTAGAAACTGGCTGTCACAACTGTGAATGCTTCTGTGTTTTATTTTCATAACTAAAGTCTAAATTATTTGAGATTAGGAAAGATTTATTTCCTCTTTTTTCACCTTCACTGTCTCCTCCTTCTCTCTTCCCACAGCATAAAGAAGAGAAACACATGTTTTATAGACTATAGGCAGGATGGCTGGGCGCGATGGCTCATGCCTGTAGTCCCAGCACTTTGGGAGGCCGAGGTGGGCAAACCACATGAGGTCAGAAGTTCGAGACCAGCCTAGCCAACATGGTGAAACCCCATCTCTACTAAAAACACAAAAATTAGCCAGGCTTGGTGTTGTGCGCCTGTAGTCCCAGCTACTTGGGAGGCTAAGGCATGAGAATCGCTTGAACCTGCGAGGTGGAGGTTACAGTGAGCCAAGATTGTCCCACTGCACTCCAGCCTAGGTGACAGAGTAAAACTGTGTCTCAAAAAAATAAATAAATAAATAAATAAAAGAATATAGGCAGGAGTCTGGATAAGCTCAAGGGTCCCAATCCTGGCTGTCATTTACTAGCCATGTGACTTGGGACAATCACTCAACCTCTCCATATCCAAGTTTCCTCATTTACACAATGGTGGTGGTGGTGGTGGTGACATGATAGCATTTTTTCTCATAGAAATGATAGGAGGATGAAATAGTGATATTGTTAGCAAATCAGTTAGAAGAAAAGGCTACTATACAACAAGCAACCAATGAATACCAGCTATTATTGTTGTTGATTTAATTTAGACCATCAATTTATCATGATTTGGGGGCAGCGTTGCCCAAAGGAAAAAGGAAGAACCTAACCATTATTTTCTGAAATGAAAAAAACAAATTATACCACAAACTGTGATGATGAAGGCAACTGGCTCTACAGCGTCTGTTCAGACACTATCCCAGAGGCTGGAGACTTCTGAAGTCAAGAAGACATGTTTACATTTTCTTGTTTCTTCATGTCTTATCTAAAGATATATTTAGATAAGAGAGTATAAGTGGATACAAAGGCCTTACTCCTTGCCTCAATATGGGACAACTCTGAAAAAGCTGTTAAAAACTAAAGAGGAAAAAAGCCATCCCAGCTCCAGAGCTCCCAGTAGAAATGGTTTCTTTTTTTTTGGGACGGAGTCTCGTTGGAGTGCAGTGGCTTGATCTTGGCTCACTGCAACCTCTGCCTCCCGGGTTCACGCCATTCTCCTATCTCAGCTTCCCAAGCAGCTGGCACTACAGGCGCCCGCCACCACACCCGGCTAATTTTTTTGTATTTTTAGTAGAGACGGGGCTTCACCGTGTTAGCCAGGATGGTCTCAATCTCCTGACCTCGTGATCCTCCCGCCTCAGTCTCCCAAAGTGCTGGGATTACAGGCATGAGCCACTGCACCCGGCCAGAAACGGTTTTTTCATGTCTTATCTAAAGAGAGTATATGCTTAATTGGCTATAAATTACAATTTAAAAATCACAACCAAAGGAAAAAAAATAAAAAGAGAAAAAAAAAATCACAACCAAAGGAAAAAAAATAAAAAGAGAAAAAAAAATCACAACCAAAAGGCTGTTAAATACTGAGATGACCACGAAAAACAAGTGTACATAAACAAAACCTGTAAGGCAAAAAAAAAAAAAAAAAAAAAAAATTCATCAAAAAACTGATGTGAAACAAAGAAAATGTCAACGCAGAGAAAAGAAGTTCAAGTAAATGGAAGCATGAATGAACACTTGCAGAGGATATGCAAAAAGCAGAGTGGAGAATGGAGCACAAATCAAAAGAAGAAGATTAGAAGAAGGATCTGAAGGCATGTTTTGATTATGTACAATTGACAATAACAAAATTGCTAACTGCATTTTAAACACTAAGACATCCTGTTGAAAGGATTGGTCCTTATTTTGGAAAAAAAGCAACTAATGTGAACTCTTCTGGGAAAACAATATAAAACAAGCCAGTACTATTTTAACTTTACAGAGAAGTGCCTGTAATGAGTTTACAATACATATAATCTACAGAAATAGTTTCAAATTGCAGGAGGGCCAATTTTCCTCCTACTTAGAGCTCGTTTTGTTTTGTTTTTTTCCTTCAACAAGATTGGCTTTCTTCTGGGAGGCTGCAATAATCAAAAGACATTCAGGAAGACAGAACGCCCTGGCAATGGATTTTTTCCCCCTAGAGACAGGGTCTCGCTGTGCTGCCTAGGCTGGAGTGCAGCAGTGCAATCATAGCTCACTGAAGCCTCAACCTCCTGGGCTTAAGTGATCCTCCCGTCTCAGCCTCCCAAGTAGCTATGAATACAGGTGCATGCCACCACACCCAGCTAATTTTTTTTCTTTTTTTGAGATGGAGTCTCACTCTGTCACCCAGGCTGGAGTGCAGTGGCATGATCTCAGCTCACTGCAACCTCCGTCTCCCGGGTTCAAGTGATTCTCCTGCCTCAGCCTCCCCAGCAGCTGGGATTACAGGCATGCGCCAGCATACCCAGCTAATTTTTTTGTATTTTTAGTAGAGACGGGGTTTCATCATGTTGGCCAAGCTGGTCTAGAACTCCTGATCTGAAATGATCCACCCACCTCAGCCTCCCAGAGTGCTGGGATTACAGGTGTGAGCCACTGCGCCCAGCCCCAGCTATTTTTTTAAAAATATTTTTTTGTAGAGACAGAGTCTCGATCTGCTGTCCAAGTTGGTCTTGAACTCCCGGCCTCAAGTGATCCTCCTGCTTTGTCCTCCCAAAGTGCTGGGATTACAGGCATGAGCCACCATGCCTGGATGGATTTTTAAAGTAAAGTCATGCATCATGTAATGACAGGGACACGTTCTGGAAAATGTGTCATTAAGTGATTCTGTCTTTAAGTGATTGTGTGAACATCAGAGCATACTTACAAACTTGGATGGCCTAGCCTCCTATACACCTGAGCTGCATGGTATAGGCTTTTGCTCCTAGGCAACAAACCTGCACAGCATGTTGCTGTACTAAATAATGTAGGAAATTGTAACAGAATGATAGGTATTTGTATATCTAAATATATCTAAACATAGAAAAGGTACAGTCAAAATACAGTATTATAATCTTATGGGGCCACTATCTTATATGTGGTCTGTTGTTGACTGGAAAGTCATTATGGGGCACATGACTGTACAGGCAAACTCATGGCTTTAAGACCCCTCAGTGAAGAAATGCCAGGAAAGGACACTGCGGGAAAATCAAGAAGGAGGCTGCAGAGTTAATTTGGGGAATTTCAGTATTGAAGGGAAGGTCAGCATTCCAGTCTAAGACTCTAAGAAGGAAAGTTGAGTGCTGATGGTTTTGGGGGATGCTTTTGGAGATACACCTATACAAAGAGATAGAGTCTCGCTCTGTCACCCAGGCTGGAGTGCAGTGGTGCGATCTCGGCTCACTGCAAGCTCTGCCTCTGGGTTCATGCCACTCTCCTGCCTCAGCCTCCCTAGGAGCTGGGACTACAGGCACCCACCACCAAGCCCAGCTAATTTTTTGTATTTTCAGTAGAGACGGGGTTTCACCATGTTAGCCAGGATGGTCTCGATCTCCTGACCTCGTGATCCACCCGCCTCGGCCTCCCAAAGTGCTGCGATTACAGGCGTGAGCCACCGCGCCTGGCGATACCATTTCTACCAGGAGCTCTGGAGTTGGGATGACTTTTTTCTTCTTCAGTATTTAACAGCCTTTTCGGAGTTGTCTCATATCAGGGCAAGGAGTTAAGGCCTTTGTATCCACATCAGCCCTCGGGAGGAGGGTAACTGGATAAGGTAGTTCTCTCTAGGTAAGGGCAGTGCCCTGTGAGGAACACAGCTATGAGCCAACAGCAGCAGCATCCCTTCCCAGCATCCAGAGTCTTCTGACTGTTGTCCAGGCACTCACAGATTCTCTTTTTTATTGAGATATTCACAGAGTAATGTGCACAAATCTTAAATCCACGGCTCTATGAATTTTTGTGTATGAATAGACTCATATAATTCCCATTCAAACTAAGATAAAAACCAAATTTTCAGTACTCGAGAGGGCTGTCTCATGTCCCCTCAATAACCATTCACACAGATGTAATCACTATTCTCACATCTATGAGCATACACTGGTTTTGCCTGTTTTTGGATTTCATATAAGTGGAAATATCTAATATATACTCTCTTGGGTCCTGCCTTTTTGACTTAATGTGCCTAATGTGATTCATGCATGTTGCCATGCGTAGCAGTAATTTATTCTTACTGCTGTGTGGCAATATTGAGTGAATATACCACAATTTGCTCATTCTACTCTTTTTTTTTTTTTTGAGGCGGAGTTTCACTCTTGTTGCCCAGGCTGAATTCCAATGGTGGGATCTTGGCTCACTGCAACCTCCGTCTTCCGGGTTCAAGTGATTCTCCTGCCTCAGCCTTCTGAGTAGCTGGGATTAGAGGCATATGCCACCACGCCTGGCTATTTTTGTATTTTTAGTAGAGATGGGGTTTCTCCATGTTGGTCAGGCTGGTCTTGAACTCCCGACCTCAGGTGATCTGCCCACCTTGGCCTCCCAAAGCACTGGGATTACAGGTGTGAGCCACCACACCTGGCCCTTACACCTGGCCCTTGCCCATTCCACTCTTTTTTTTTTTCCTTTTTTTTTTTTTTTTGTTGAGACAGAGTCTCTCTTTGTCACCCAGACTGGAGTGCAGTGGCGTGATCTTGGCTCACTGCAAGCTCCGCCTCCCGGGTTCACGCCATTCTCCTGCCTCAGCCTCCCAAGTAGCTGGGACTACAGGCACCCACCACCACGCCCAGCTAATTTTTTGTATTTTTAGTAGAGGCGGGGTTTCACCGTGTTAGCCAGGATGGTATTGATTTCCTGACCACATGATCCGCCCACCTCAGCCTCCCAAAGTGCTGGGATTACAGGTGTGAGCCACTGCGCCCGGCTCCGCCCATTCTACTCTGAATGAGCACTTGAATTGTATCCAGTTTCGACTATTATGAATAATGTATCCATGAACCCTCTGGTACGTGTCTCTCGACTGAATATTACTTCAGTTCTGTTATATAGATAACAGAGGAATTTCAAGGTATACATATGTTTAGCCTTAGTAGATACTGCCAAACAATTTTTTAAGGTAGTTATACCAGTTTACAATCCCACCACAATCTTTCTAGCCAAAAAAGGTACATTTAAATCATTTCTGCATGAGGGAATAAAAATATTTTCACACCCATCTGTACTAAACAATACAAAAATTAGCCGGGTGTGGTGGCATGTGCCTGTAATCCCAGCTACTTGGGAGGCTGAGGTGGGAGAATCCCTTGAACCCCAGGAGGCGGAGATTGCAGTGAGCGGAGATCGCACCACTGCACTCCAGCCTGGGCGATACAGCAAGACTCCACCTCAAAAAAAATTATAATAAAAATAAAAATATGTTCACTCTGAATCAAGGAAAACATTAGTTAGGCTAAGGATAACTAGACTGTAAGAACTTTTTAAAAAGTAAGATAAAGACTTGAATCAGCTGTTCTCCATGGGTACTGTAGAAACTTTTCTCCAGTAATTTTGCAGGAGTGTGAAGAATGTGTAAGGGGTTCCGTAAGTGTGGTCATAGGTCAGGTTCCTTAGAAGCAGATCCTGACAGATTTTTTTTTTTTTGAGACAGAGTCTTGTTCTGTCGCTCAGGCTAGAGTGCAGTCGTGCGATCTCCGTTCACTGCAACCTATACCTCCCAGGTTCAAGCAATTATCCTGCCTCAGCCTCCCAAGTAGCTGGGACTACAGGCATGCGCCACCACGCCCGGCTAATTTTTGTATTTTTATTTATTTATTTATTGTTATTTATTTATTTTTGAGATGGAGTTTCACTCTTGTTGCCCAGGCTGGAGTGCACTGGTGCGATGTCGGCTCACTGCAACCTCTGCCTCCCCGGTTCAAGTGATTCTCCTGCCTCAGCCTCCCGAGTAGCTGGGATTACAGGTGCCCACCACCATGCCCAGCTAATTTTTGTATTTTTAGTAGAGATAGGGTTTTACCATGTTGGCCAGGCTGGTCTCGAACTCCTGACCTCAGGTGATCCACCCATCTCGGCCTCCCAAAGTGCTGGGATTACAGGCGTGAGCCACCATGCCCGGCCTATTTTTGTATTTTTAATAGAGACGTGGTTTCTCCCTGTTGGCCAGGCTGGTCTTGAA
This sequence comes from Gorilla gorilla gorilla, assembly GCF_029281585.2. Classification (NCBI taxonomy): domain Eukaryota; kingdom Metazoa; phylum Chordata; class Mammalia; order Primates; family Hominidae; genus Gorilla; species Gorilla gorilla. The sequence continues at coordinate 82,750,422 of NC_086017.1, read as the reverse complement.
TTCCTGACCTCTGGTGATCTGCCCACCCCTGCCTCCCACAGTGCTGAGATTACAGGCGTGAGCCACTGTACCCAGCCAGATTGTGAGAGATTTTGATGCATGTGATCTATGAGGAAGGGTTCTCTGGAGAAATTTATTAAGGAGGAGGTGAAAGGGAATGGGAAAAGGGAAGACAGCCAAAGAAAGATGTGGGTTTGGGGAAAATCTAGCCTTGGCCTGATCCCATTAAAAAAAAAAAAACAAAACTCTGGAGCATAAGCCATGCCACAGAGTCACCTTCCCTTTTGAGGTGGTCTTCTGAACCCCATATCACTCTTCATGATTGCAGGCCTGGGCAAGGGGGTAGTGGTGGTGGTGGTGGTAATTAAACCCTAGAGGTTTCTTCTATCAATCTAGAGCAGCTGTTCTCAGCCCTGGGCAATTTTGTTCCCTCAAGGGCATTTGGCAAAGTCTGGAGAAGTTTTGTGATTGTCTCACCAGGAAAACTCGTGCTTGTATTGAGAGATTAGACGATAACGATGCTGCTAAACATCCTACAGTGCATAGGACAGCCTTCTGCAACAGAGAATGATCCTGCACAAAGTACTGGGGTGAAGAAACCCTGAGCTAAGGCAATTCTTTGGCGGGATCAGTGGCAAGCCATTACATTCACTGCTAGTGACAGATGAGCTTCCTGGCTCCATAAAGGGAATCTGGGCAGGGCATCAGAACAGTACCTTTTGCAGATGCTTTTTCAAAATATGATGTTAAACAATGAAGGAGGCTTGAAATGCTGTTCAGTTAGCATTCTTTTGTGATCCTGCATTTCATTTAATGGGATAAGACTAGCATCTTGATATATATATCACTAAGCCCTTAGGTACATTGCTCAGAAATCTTGTCAAAAAACACTCTTATGTCAGCTGTAGCCATTTTGGATTTTCTTTGGAGCTTTATTGAACTTGTGCAAAATTGGAATTGGGCTGAATCCTCCCTGAAATACTCATTACTATGCTACATTAGTGCTAACACTGTGCTCCTTAGCAAGTTTAACTCTAACAACTGTAATGTGAATGGGCTGAAGGATTGGGGAAAAGAACAAAAATAGCTGCACTTAAATTCAGAGGGGTTTGAAAACCACTGGAGGTCACCAGTGTCAGACTCATGGTCTTCTTAGTCTACATCCTGTTGGGACCATCCCTTAAACCTCTTTTACAGTCTTGTATTTATCTGTCAGTTACCCATGAATTTATCTGTGTCCTCTTAGAAGCAGTTTATAGCTTGGAAGTGCAAAACTCAGGGTATCAATGGCAGGAAATATTTGCAAATTATGCCTCCAACAAAAGACTAATATCCAGAATTTACAAGGAACTCAAACAACTCAACAAGGGGGAAAAAACCCAGTAAAAAGTGGGCAAAGGACACGAACAGACATTTCTCCAAAGAAGACATACAAGTAGCCAATAAACATGAAAAAATGCTCAACATCACTAATTAGAGAAATGTAAATTAAAACAACAATGAGACATTATATTAACACCAGTCAGAATGGCCATTATTAGAAAGTCAAACAACAACAGATGTTGGCATGGATGTGGAGAGAAGAGAATGCTTATGCACTGTTGGTGGGGATGGATATTAGTACAACCTCTACAGAAAACAGTATGGAGACTTCTCAAATAAATAAAAATAGAAATATAATTTGAACTTGCAATCCCACTACTGGGTATCTACCCAAAGGAAAATAAATCACTGTAACACTTGGCTGACTGCGGTGGCTCATGCCTGTAATCCTAGTACTTTGGGGGGCTGAGGTGGGCGGACTGCCTGAGCTCAGGAGTTCGAGACCAGCCTGGGCAACATGGTGAAATCCTATCTCTACTAAAATACAAAAAAAATTAGCCAGGTGCGCACCTGTGGTCCCAGCTACTCGGGAGGCTGAGGCAGAAGAATCACTTGAACCTGGGAGGCAGAGGTTTCAGTGAGCCAAGATCGCACCATTGCACTCCAGCCTGGGCAACAGAGCAAGATTCCATCTCATAAAAAAAAAAAAAGAACCCTGTACTCATATGTGTATTGCTGCACTATTCATGATAGCAGTCATGAAATCAACCTAAGTGTCCATCAGTGGTTGACTGGATAAAGAAAATGTGGTGGCTGGGTGCAGTGGCTCACACCTGTAATCCCAGCACTTTGGGAGGCCAACATGGGTGGATCACTTGAGGTCAGGAGTTCAAGACCAGCCTGGCCAGCATGATGAAACCCGTCTCTACTAAAAATACAAAAAATTAGCTGGGTGTGGTGGCACATGCCTGTAGTCCCAGCCACTCGGGAGGCTGAGGCAGGAGAATTGCTTGAACCCGGGAGGCAAAGGTTGCGGTGAGCCGAGACTGCGCCACTGCACTCCAGCCTGGGTGACAGAGCAAGACTCTGTCTCAAATAAATAAATAAAATAAAAAATGTGGTATAATTACACCATGAAATACTATGCAGCCATAAACAAGAATGAAATCAAGTCCTTCGCAGCAATATGGATGGAGCTGGAGGCCATTATCTTAAGTGAAATAACTCAGAAATAGAAAATCAAATACTATAAGTTCTCATTTATAAGTAGGAGCCTAAACAATGGGTACATATGAACATGAAGATGGAAATAGTAGACACTGGAGACTCCAAAGGGGGAAGAGTGAGAGGGGTAAGGGCTGAAAAATTACCTAATGGGTACTGTGTTCACTATTTGGGTGATGGCTCACTAGAAGGACAACCCCACCATTATGCAATATATCCATGTAACAGAATTGCACATGAACCCCCGAACCTAAAATAAAATAAATTTAAATAAAAAACTCATGAGTGCCATTGTATTACCACTGTTATACAAAAGGATTTTTTTCAAACTTCAAAATGTGTTATCCAGTTTGTATTCTAACTTTCGTATTTTTTTATTTTATTTTTATGTTTTTTAAAATTATACTTTAAGTTTTAGGGTACATGTGCACATTGTGCAGGTTATTTCCATATGTATACATGTGCCATGCTGGTGCGCTGCACCCACTAACTCGTCATCTAGCATTAGGTATTTTTACTCTAGTTTCGTGATCCTAGTATTAGTTTTTTTTTTTCCTTTCTTAAAATGAATCATCACTGTGTTCAATTCTGTTTTTAAGAGCTATAACACTAGGCCAGGAGTGGTGGCTCACTCTTATAATTCCAGTGCTTTGGGAGGCTGAAGTGGGAAGATTGCTTGAGGCCAGGAGTTTGAGACCAGCCTTCACAACATAGCAAGACCCCGTCTCTATCAAAAAAAAAAGTTAGCCGTGTGTGGTGAAACATACCTGTAGTCCTAGCTATTTGGGAGGCTGAGGTGGGAGGATTGCTTGAGCCTAGGAGGTTGAGGCTGCAGTGAGCTATGATCTTGCCACTGCACTCCAACCTGGGAAACAGCACAAGACCCTGTCTCTGAAAAAAAAAAAAACAAAAAAACAAAGAGTACAATTGTGCATAAACTTATTCTTGACAAAAATGTAGTCAAATGGAAATATTGTAATGCCACATATGTATTTTATATATATTTTATATATATATATATAGAGAGAGAGAGAGAGAGAGAGAGAGATGGAGTCTTGCTCTGTCACACAGGCTGGAGTGCAGTGGTGCAATCTCAGCTCACTGCAACCTCCACCTCCCAGGTTCAAAGGATTCTTTTGCCTCACAGCCTTCCGAGTAGCTGGGATTACAGGTGGTGCCACCACACCTGGCTAATTTTTTTGTATTTTTAGTAGAAACAAAGTTTTCCCATGTTGGCCACAGCGGTCTCAAATTCTTGACCTCAAGTGATCCACCCGCCTAGGCCTCCCAAAGTGCTGGGATTACAGGCATGGGTGACCATGCCCAGCCTGTAATCCTATATTAAGTGAAGAAAGCAAATATATATTATGACATTCTTTTGTTGAAAATACTTCCCATACTTTTATGAATAGGTGTCTGAAAAGATGTATGCCAGAATAATAACAGTGGTTAAGACGTAGTTTGCAAATACTGTGTAAGATTCCACCACCTCCCCAAAATGGCTCAGAGAATGAACTAGCGCTATAAACAACTTATTCAGGAGGCTATTTTTCAGCACAGGTTAAAGCTCCATTCTTTGAGATAACATTGTTTTAATCACCTATATGCATGCCACCTTCTGGAAACAAGGAGTATTTCACCATTAAAAGACTTCTAACAATAGAACTTGGTAATAAAGCTGACATTGGAATTGTTTATAAAAACCATTTTTAATTTAACATTTAATTTGGAAGCTTATGGATCACAATCAGGGTTGCTAGACCAGAGGAGGGGCCAATTTAATATAATGAAAGATGATGGGTTACACACTTGTCCTACATAAGTTGGTCATGGAAAAAACTTTATCTTATTATTTTATTTCATGTCCTCTATAGGCCAGAAGGAAAAACTATTTTTAAAACAGTGGAAGGCCATTCAAAAGTAAGCTTTCAGAAAATGAAAAGATAAAAAATACTGCAACATTTGAATGCTCAAAAATGATGAAAAATTGCATTCCTGTTTTTCCCCTCTAAACCAGAGCTAATTTAAAACATTAAAATAATGTCTTTGTTCTCAAGCAATGTCTGTATTCAGAAATAGAAACTCAATTTGATCTATGAATCAATATAGCTATGTCTCAAAAATGAACCAAAGTAGGAAAAAAAGCATGTTGCAGAATTACATTCATAGTGTGAGAATGTGCCCACATAAAGTGGGTCTAAACACAAAGCAACAGGGTCCATAGAAATGGATGTAGAAATAGAAAAGGGTCTGAAGTGATAGCTAGAAGGACTGCCTTTGAGGAAGCAGGAGAAAGAACCAAAGTTGCATGGCAGCCAAAAGGAACTTTATGTTCTTAAGTGAGAATGAATCTATAACTTATATTTACTACTAATAGAAATGCAAAAATAAGAGAACTATTGCCTGCAAGAAAACAAAAACCAACAGAAACCCAAAACAACAAAACCTTGTTATATACTTGAAACTATCCGTATTTTGTGATGTAGCAGATGCAATATATATTTCTTATAATGACAGCAGCACTGAACCATGTTGTCTGTTTTTCTGTGTTGCAGTCCGGTGTGTGTGTGTGTGTGTTGCCAGACACGTAATAAAGTACCCAGGAAATGCACAGCTCTAGTTTGCAAAGTGCTTTCAATTAGAATTTCCTCATGGATAGCATAGCTTGTTTCAGTTGATTCTCTGGCATTAATAATTTAAAAATATTAATGCTTGTGACCTACAGGAATGAGGTCCCATGGCAGATGTAAAGATTATTTCTTTTTTTTTTTTTTTGAGATGGAGTTTCACTCTTGTCACTCAGGCTGGAGTGAAATGGCACAATCTCGGCTTACTGCAACTTCCGCCTCCTGGGTTCAAGGGATTCTCCTGCCTCAGCCTCCTGAGTAGTTGGGATTATAGGCGCACACCACCATGCCCGGCTAATTTTTGTATTTTTAGTAGAGACGGAGTTTCACCATCTTGGCCAGGCTAGTCTCGAACTCCTGACCTCAGGTGATCCACCCCCTCGGCCTCCCAAAGTGTTGGGATTACAGGTGTGAGCCACCGCGCCCGGCCAAGATTCTTTGTAAAGAAGCTAATTTGGAATAGTTTAGTCACAGGCCTATCTCAAGGGACCTTTTGAGAGCTTTACTAAATCAAAGTTGGCATCAATTCATTGTCAATATTGAGTGCCTATTACTTGTAAGGCTCAGTATGGTCTAAAGCAGGCAGGCTTGGCTTTAGAATGTGAAACAAAGTAGGTGGTAATAACAGAGGGAGTCAACTCTGTAATAGTGTAGAGCCTGGGCCTAGGAATCAGACTCACCTGGGTTTCAATTCCCATTGCACCACTTACTAGCTGTGAGATCCTGTGCAAGCCAAGGGAATATATAATGCCTACTTCATAGAGCGGTCAGGAGGGAGAATGAGATCATTATAAAGGGTTTGCTGCAGTGCTGGCACATAGTAACTATTCAGTTAATGTTAGCCCCTGTTACTATTAATTTTTTTTTTCTGAGTCCTAATGAAGTTTCAAGAATGTCTCCTTAGAATCATAAAACAGCTGGAGATTGAAAAGACTTTTGAAGTTTTCTGGTTATCTCCACTGTCATAGGAGAGTACTTTTCATTCCTTTTCCACTGATACTTAAAACCACGGAATAAATACCACAACTGGATTACTCTAATTAGTGGTGGAATAACAGGAAACAACATGTGTGGAAAGGCCAAGGGAATATGTGGGGGAAGAGGGAAACCAGTGGGAGAGGCACTGAGAGAGTGTAAGGGGCACACTCCAAAGGGAGAAAATACAAGGAAGACAAGTAGAAAAAAAGACAGAAAAGATGTCCTCAGACAAGTGTAAGGACAAGAGTGAGAAAAAGGAAAGAAGGGGAATACAGAGGGACCTTAATTTGTGAATGCAGTCACCGACACGGTTTAAGAGTCAAACGTTCTGAGTTCTAATCACTGTAAAATGCATGGTTATAAAACATACTGATTAACCTCTCTGAGCCGTTTTCTTTAGAGTTTGCAGCGTAGATTAGATGAGATTAGTGGGACGGACGCTCTGTTAAAGAGAAAACTCTTCAAATAAGCCGTTAAGAAAGAGAAAGCTGCAGAAAAAGAGAAGTGGAAAGAGAGAGAGAGGAAAGGGAAAGTGTAAGAGGAATTGTTCACAAGGCAGGTGAGAACTAAGGGAAACCACTGTAACGGTGCTGCTGTGGCTACTGCGGTGACTACTTCAACACATCAAGCGTTGACAACTTGCCAAGTTCGTTATTAGAGTTCTACATGCACAATTTCATGCTACCCTCACAGCATTTCTATGGGGCTAGGTTCTCGTATTATCCGCGTTTTACAGAAGATATAGAGAGGTTTTGTAACTTTCCCAAGGTCTTACAGCTGGGAAGTTGTGGCCAGGAAGGGATTCAAACGCACGTCTGTTTACCTGTCAAGCCAGTGCTGTTAAAATAATCTCTAAGAACCTCGAAAAAGGCTCGGTTGCTAGTCATCCCGCCGGTTCAACGCCAGCGCCCAGGCACCACTCGCCACGCCCTTTCTCCGCCCGGGGCTTTTGAAAGTTCCGCCTCTTCTCGAACGGCGTCCCGTCTCCATGGAGATTGGCGTGGGGCGAGACTTCCTGCCTTACGCGCGAGCACTTCCGCCTGGAGCCGGAAGCTCCGTCCCTCACACCGAGGGTTCCTGCGCGTGGGGAGTTGGAGGGTTTGCGTGGCGGGAACGCGGCGGCAGTGAGAGCGAGCGGCGGCGGCCCTTGCGTCCGGTGGGGCGATGCTAACCCCGGCGTTCGACCTCAGCCAGGATCCGGACTTCCTGACTGTCGCCATCCGCGTGCCCTACGCCCGGGTCTCCGAGTTCGACGTCTACTTCGAGGGGTCTGACTTCAAGTTCTACGCCAAGCCATACTTTCTCAGGCGAGTTCGGGGTGCCTGGCCGCAGGAAAGGCGCATTCGTTAGATAGCTGCTTTAGAGAGAGAATGCAAGGTCGAGAGAGCAGTGCTCGATTGCGCGAATGCCTTTTCCCGACGTTTCTGCAGCTTCTCTTGGTGCCAGGGAACTGCCCTCTTCCAGGGGTGCGTTTTAGATGCTGCGGAAGCGCTTTTCCTTCTTGAGCTTTCTTAAATCCCATATCAAAGGATTGCGGAATCACTTGAAAAAGTGACGTTTGGACCGTGTCACTTTCCCATTTCTGCCCAGTCGCCCTAGTTCTCTTCCCGTTCTGACTTCTGTTCTTTCCTTTCACTCCGCGTTTGCTCTCCCAGTCTCTCCCTCCCTGGGAACGGCGCGCGCTGACATCTCCGTGACTTCCCAACCCGTCGGTCCTTTTAACTTTGCCCAGGCCGCCTTCTGTTGATCTGTCTCTTGTCTGTCCGCTCCCTACTTACCGAAATTCTTACCTTTTTTGGATCTCTTGACACCAAATTAGCCTAGTTCTCCTGCTTCCCTGCTGTCTGCTGCTCTTCTGTTTGGTTTTGTCCCTGAAGTGTGGTTGTTTCCCCCAAGTCTCCGTGAGGGTCTGTCAGCACTTGATCTGTTTAAATTATTCTCCTTGCAGAATCGTAACCTTGGTAGCAGCTAACACTGATAACTCGTAGTGTGGTGGACAAGCAGTTCCGTTAAGTGCTTTATGATGGTGTATCTCATTTAACTTTGACAGTGATCCTTAGGGATAAGCACTGCTATTAACCCCATTCCACAGAACCTGCTGCTACATATTCATCCTAAAGTATTGCCAATCTCTTGTCCTTCTCTTTATCCATCCTCCTAATCTTTCTCAAGTGTAGCTGCAGCCTACTTTTCCCACCCAAGTACTTTTGTGGTACAAACCTTCTCCACCAGTCAAGGTGGTTTTTTTCACTGTTGCTGAACCAGTTTTGCTCAGATTTCCCTTAGACCATATAACGTCCATATTTGAATATATTGCACTTTCCAGTTTTTTAATTCACTTATTTCTTTAATTTATTTATTGAGTTTCAGTGTTGGTATTATTGTGCTGAACAAGACAAAGTCCTGCCCTCATGTACTTTTCATTGGGGAGAGGAAAACAATAAACAGTGTACTTAATCGTGGTGAGTGCTATGAGGAGAAAGAAGTGCACTGATAGAGAATGAAAAGGGGCCCATGTTTTATAAAGTGGTCAGGAAAAGCCTTTCTGGAGAGGCGATATTTAAGCCAAGATGTGAAGAACAGGAAGAAGATTATGGTGGTAGCAAATATTTATTGAATTTTTACTCCAGGTTAGTGCTTTATACGGATTATCTCACTTGTTATTAGGACAGTGTTACAACGGGGTTTTATTATTTACCCATTGCCGTGGATGGATTATTTGTGGGCACCCCCCCCAACTCTTGTCCCCAAATTCATATGTTAAAGGTCTAATTCCGGTGTCACTTCTGCTTTATTTTATTCATCAAAACAGTCCCAGAGCCTCCCCAAGGGGAGGGGACATAGACCTTCATGGTTGGGAAGAGTGCTGTGAGATGGGCATTCTTTGATAATACAGTTTGCCCCCAGATGTGGTGGCTCACTCCTGTAATCCCAGCACTTTGGGAGGCCGAGGTGGGCAGATCACTTGAGGTCAGGAGTTTGAGACCGGCCTGACCAACATGGTTAAACCCCATCTGTACTAAAAATACAAAAAAATTATCTGGGCTTGGTGGCACGCGCTTGTAGTCCTAGCTACTTGGGAAGCTTGAGGTGAGAGAATCGCTTGAACCTGGGAGGCGAAGGTTGCAGTGAGCCAAGATTGCGCTATCCCACTCCAGCCTGAGTAACAGAGCGAGACTGTCTAAAAAAAAAAAAAAAAGAACATACAGTTTGCTATACCAAGGATGAATAAAACCTGGTCCCTCTTCTTGAAGAATGGAGACTGTAGCTGCGGAGGCACCATGTAAGCAAATATGATTTCCTATGCAGTAAGAATTTAACTCTAGGCTTATAGAGTTTAGGGGAAGGGAGCTGGTAATAATAGCTCACATTTTCTGAATGCTCACCTATTGTGCCGGCCACTAAGCTCTTTGCATTATCATTTCATGCTCATAGTAACGCTTGGATAGTTACTGTTATTTCCCCCCTTTACAGGAGAGGGACTTATGATTCTTGAAGAATAATTAACTTGTACAAGGAAAGTTGTTACACATCTGGTAAATGGCAGATCTAGGAGTTAATTCAGATTCTGACACTAAAGTTAGCGTTTGTAACCATTATAACAAACTCATCCATAAACTGACCCCTTATTCTGGCTGAGAGGGATTTTCATTCTGAAAGTGTATTGAAGCTTGACGAAACCTTGGGATTAAAGGTCCTGGGCCTTTTGGGACTGTCAGCTGTTTTTGTTTTTAATCATATTTAGTAGGAAACAAGGGGGAGGGCCATGGGAAGAAAGGAAACTCAAATTTCAAGTTTGGAATGATATGGAGTGGGCCTGATATGCCCTTCTGATAAGTTTAAATTATCTAGGCAACATGAGGCAGCCATAGACACTTTTTAAAATAGAAAAGTGACAATTAGATTCCTGTTTTAGAAAAATTATTTTGGGGCCTCAGTGGAAGACTGATTGAACTAGGGTAAAACTGGAAGCAGGGAAATCACTTCATTTCTTTTTTCTTTTTTTTTTTTTGGACACAGAATCTCACTCTGTTGCCCAGGCTGGAGTGCAGTGGCAAATGATCTTGGCTCACTGCAACCTCCCCGTCCTGGGTTCAAGTGATTCTTCTGCCTCAGCCTCCTGACTGGCTGGGGTTACAGGCGTGCACCACTATGCCTGGCTAATTTTGTATTTTTAGTAGATATGGGGTTTCTCCATTTTGGCCATGCTGGTCTTGAACTCCTGACCTAAGGTGATCGACCCTCCTTGGCCTCCCAAAGTGCTAGGATTACAGGCGTAAGCCACCGCGCCCAGCCAATCAGTTCATTTCTTTTAGTACAAAAGAGGGGTAAATCCCTACATAATAATGATGAGATTTGACACTTTTGCTTTCTGCTTTTTTTTTTAAAGTAGTAATTTGCCTGATAAAATCAATTGGTTTTGTGTTTCTTTATTGTTTCCCATTGAGTATCCATTATCTGTACAGATTTAGTGTCCCTTTTATGAAATTTCAGATTTTCTAGAGTTTTGGAATACTTGTGCATACATAATGAGATATCTTGAGGATGGAACTCAAGTTTAAACACAAAATTTATTTGTTTTATATACACCTTATACATATAGCCAGAAGATAGTTTTATGTAATTTTTTAATACTTTTGTGTATGCAGCCAAGTTTTGACTGCTTTTTGACTGTGACTCATCACATGAGATCAAGTGTGGAGTTTTCCACTTTGTGGTGTCATGTTGGTGCTCAAAAAGTTTCAGATTTTGGAGCATTTCAGATTTTCAGATTAGGGATACTCAACTTGTGTTATAACAATAGTGATAACTACTATTTATTATGGCTTTTCTTTTTCAGTATCTATTTTGTTGGTGACTAGGGGTATTCAAATAGAAAGATGAGTCATCTCTAATTTCTACTTTCTTAGTTGGGGAAAGAATCTAACTTAGTTTATTAAAATGTGAAAGAAATACTGAGGAACTTCTTAAAAAAATGATTGATATATTTTGATGGTTAAATGTTTGCAAGTATTGATGGCCACTTATGTTATGTTATAATTTAAGGACTTCATGAGACCTGTGTTAAATCTGCAGATTAACCCTTCCTGGAAGAATTGTAGAAAATGGAAGCGAGCAAGGGTCCTATGATGCAGATAAAGGTATTGTCTTTGGAATTTTTGTTAGTTTATTTCTTGGGATTTTTCACATTATTTACATAATAATCTTATAAGATACCATGGGGACCTTTTGATGTCTTTCAGATACAATCTGTTGCTATTACTCTTTCTTGTTTCTTAGTGTCCAGTGCCTGTTATTGATGTTCCCCACCCCCCACAAGTCTTTTAAAGTATTTCACAATGTTCTTCAAAGTAAAGTTAACTACTCTGGTTCTATTTCCCAGAGTACTTCCCCTACATTTAGTAGACATTTAAAAGTAAAAATTAGAACATGTGAAGTGATTGATCATAAAAAATGTACATGACTTTTGAGCTTGTGAATGGAATCTTTCTGGTATAATTTTCAAACTTGAATTTTAATAACAGGTAGGTGAGAGAGAAACTATGCATGGGTGGCATTTAAAGGCTAATTGAATTTTCTCCTCATGATTGATAAGCCCTTCATTTCAGCTAGCCATGAACCCATTTATTTTTCCTTTATAGAAGCCACTGGCTTCCTTTGTCATCGGATTTAGAACACCTTGTGTAGTCTTGTGTACTTTATTCAATGAATATTGACCTCAGTGAACTAGGCTAAGGGTAGGGTATGGGGGGGTGGGTTAAATGACAGAGATCTAACCCATAATGCAGTGTAATTAATGTGTAGTGAAGTATAGTGAAACTGCCTTCCTAGGTAGTAAACCAGCTTTTAGTTATAGGTAAGTTGCATATTGAAACAAAATTATTAAATTTTTAAAGTACACAGGAGTTAAGGAAGATTGCGTATGTGGAGATATATGGGCTGAGTTGTATTTGATATGTTGGAATTCAGTTCAGTACACTGAAAGAGGCAAAATGTTTTAAAATGTAAAAGTGCTAAATAATGTAGTAAGTTCCCAGGGAAGCCCAAATAAGATAGATAAACTTAGTCAAGGAAAGAAAAGAAGTACATAGACTTTAGGGATTTGAGTCTGCCATAGACTTTAGGGATAGATCTCCTGACATGCCAGAAAACCTTATTAAGCCATAATTGTTGTATCTAAGATTCTGTGTATTTTTAAAACTGTTGCCATTCTCCATTGGATTAGGTATTCTGATTTTTTCCTCCTTTCCCAGAAGTCTAATTAGTAACTCCTGGTTAATTCTAAGCTATTACCTTCTTAGGCCATTTATTTTTATAAGTTTTAACTTGGATTTTTAATATTATCAGTAGGTAAAGGTCATACTGTATAAGACTAAAGTATTCTATAGCTTTCACAGATTAATAATTTTTTTTTTTTTTTTTTTTTGAGACAGAATCTCACTCTGTTGCCCAGGCTGGAGTGCAGTGGCGCGATCTCGGCTCACAGCAACCTCTTCCTCCTGGGTTCAAGGGATTATCCTGCCTCAGCCTCCCAAGTAGCTGGGACTACAGGTGCACATGCCACCACTCCCAGCTAATTTTTGTATTTTTTAGTAGAGATGGGGTTTCACCATGTTGGCCAGGATGGTGTTGATCTCTTGACCTCATGATCCGCCTGCCTCGGCCTCCCGAAGTGCTGGGATTACAGGTGTGAGCCACCTTACCCAGCCAGATTAATAATTTTTTATAGAAATGACAGCTTCTGAAAAACCCTTGTTAAGAACCTTTTTCTATCTTGACTTGTATTCACCAAATCTATGAGGGCATAGTTTTAGAGCCTGTAAAATAGAATTATGTTTTACCGAGACATGTATTTCTCAGATATATTTGTGAAGTCTTTGACTATTTTATTTATTTATTTTTTTCTTTTGATTAAAACGATTTTATTATTATTTTCTGTAGAGATGGGGTCTTGGTATGTTGCCCAGGCTGGTCTTGAACTCCTGGGCTAAAATGATCCTCCTGCCTCAGACTGCCAGAGTATTGGGATTATTGGTGTAAGCTATTGTGCCCAGCTTTTTAAATATTTTAATCTAAGCGTAAAACAAATTTATCTTTAAGGAATTTTTACCATTCGCCTGCCCAAAGAAACCCCTGGCCAGCATTTTGAGGGGCTGAACATGTTAACTGCTCTTCTGGCACCAAGAAAATCCAGGACAGCAAAACCACTTGTGGAAGAAATAGGTATGTTTACTGCAGTTGGGAGGAAATTAAGATAAATAGAAATATTTGGAATGCTGTGTATTTGTAGGGGAAATGGGATATAGTGAATAGGAAATTGAAGAAAATACTTCAGGTATAAGGTGGTCATGTGAAACCATATGAAAATAGCTTCTTTGGTGATATAATTAAGACATTAAAAATCCTGTTGAACCAGATCACTCACATTTTTGGACCAATTGAAACAGCATTTTGTGGTTGGCAAAATATTAGCATCTTGAGCTAAGATCAGAAGTATACAGTTAAGTGAGTTACATAAAACAGGGATCCCCAACCCTCAGGTTGCAGACCAGTACTGATCCATGGCCCGTTAGGAACCTGGCTGCACAACAGGAGGTGAGCGGAGGGCCAGGAGTATTACTGCCTGAGCTCTGGCTCCTGTCAGATCAGATTAGATTCTCATAGGAGATGAACTTACTGTGAACTGTGCCTGCGAAGGGTCTAGGTTGTGTGCTCCCTATGAGAATCTAAAGCCTGATGATCTGAGGTGGAACAGTTTCATCCCCCAAAACTCTCTCTTTACCTCTTTGATCTGTGGAAAAGTTGTCTTCCACAAATCCGGTCTCTGGTGCCAAAAAGTTTGGGAACCACTGATGTAAAGTGAACACCACCTCTGTCAAGAAATGGAGCATTTCCAACACCCGAAGAATACCATCCTGTATTCTTCCATTACTTTGCCCTCTCTCCAGGGTAACCACTATCCTCTGTTTTGCCTGTTTTTGCGTTGCATATGTAGATTGTACGGTATGTGTTCTTTTTGTCTGGCTGCTTTCACTTAACATTATTTTTGTGAGATTTATTCATATTCTAGCTGAGATTCGTTTGCTTTCATTGCTCTGTAATATTCCATTGTATGAACATACCACATTTTTGGTTCTTTTTTTTTTTTTTTTTTGCTGTCACGAATAGCGGAGCTATGAATATTCTTTTAGTACATTTGGTAGATGTCTTTTGGTACATCTTTGTGGGCATTTTTTCCTATACTTTTTCTTCCCCTAGTTGTACTTAAATCCAATACTTAAAAAAAATTAAAATTTAACACATTCAGTTGCTTCTGAGATTCCTGAGGAAGTAGTTGACGATGAAGAGTTTGATTGGGAAATTGAGCAGACACCCTATGAAGAGGTATCAGAAAGTGCTTTGAATCCGCAGTGCCACTATGGATTTGGAAACTTACGATCAGGAGTGTTGCAGCGGTTACAGGTATGTTGTCTTTCTGAAAGATCTTGATCTATAGGGTTTTTCCATTTGGATATTTTAATTTCAGTTATGCTTACACTTGGTAGTTTTTAAAAATAATATTACAGGAGGTGATTGTATTTAGAGCACTTAGCACAGCTAAAGTACATAGATGTGCATTCCCTTCCATTTCATTGGCTGTTCTGCCTAACTACTGCTCTTACAGACACCCCGTGGCTTTCTTTTTTCTCCCCTTTATTCAGTATTCTAGACATGAAGTTTCCCAAGTACAAAGCACAACTCCTCTCTCATACTTCCTGCAAAGCTTTATGTTTTATACTTCTGAAAAGTGAGATCATGTACTTACGGCATGATGTCTCTTCTTTTCTGTATATAAATGAAGTAGAATGTTCCTGGCGAGAATGAGATTGTGTGTTTTGATCAAATTGTCTAATTCTTGGTGTATAGTAGGCACCATTTTCTATTCTTTTTTTTTTTTTTTGAGACGGAGTCTTACCCTGTCGCCAAGGCTGGAGTGCAGTGCAGTGGCACGATCTCGGCTGATGGCAGCCTCTGCCTCTAGGGTTCAAGCAATTCTTCTGCCTCAGCCTCCTGAGTAGCTGGGATTACAGGTGCCTACCACCACGCCTGGCTAGTTTTTTGTATTTTTCGTGGAGATGGGGTTTTACCGTGTTGGCCAGGATGGTCTCAAACTCAAGTGATTTGCCTGCCTTGGCCTCCCAAAGTTCTGGGATTATAGGCATGAGCCACTGTGACCAGCCTATTGTTTATTTATTCTTTTTTTTTTTTTTAAGACAGAGTCTCACTTTGCTGGAGTGCAGTGGCATGATCTTGCCTCACTGCAACCTCTGCCTCCCGGGTCCAAGCGATTCTCCTGCCTCAGCCTCCCAAGTAGCTGGGATTACAGGCGCCCATCACCACGCCTGGCTAATTTTTCTATTTTTAGTAGAGATGGAGTTTTGCCATGTTGGCCAAATTAGCCGGATGTGGTGGTGCGTGTAATCCCAGCAGTTTGGGAGGCCGAGGCGGGTGGTTCACGAGTTCAGGAGCTCGTGACCATCTTGGCTAACACGGTGAAACCCCATCTCTACTAAAAATACAAAAAATTAGCCAGGCATGGTGGCACCCGCCTGTAGTCCCAGCTACTCGGGAGGCTGAGGCAGGAGAATCCCTTGAACCCGGGAAGCAGAGGTTGCAGTGAGCTGAGATCTTGCCACTGCACTCTAGCCTGGGCAGCAGTGTGAGACTCTGTCTCAAAGAACAAACACAACAAAACAAAACCTGTTTAGAAAGTGGTTTATTATCTTAAGACATATTTGAATTTACCAAGGAGAGGGAAAAGACCTAGGTTCTGGTCCCGCTCCTACCTCTGTTTAGATTTGGGATACCAGGCCAGTTATTTGACCACAAGTAAGTTTTGTCTCCTCTTTGGAAAGTGGGGATAAATTTGCCCACCTACTTTATAAGGCTGTCTTGAAAATTTAAAAAGATAATGCATGTGAAAACTCTTTGGAAAGTGTAGAATGCTGTAAAGACTCCTGTCGTTGAAAAATATAAAATGCTCTCAAAATTCCTTAAAGGGAACAACATTGAGATTTACTTAGGAGCAAATAATGCTGGTGAAATAGCCTTCCTTCTAAAAACTTAGGTGTTTTTCTGCTGAGTTGTGGTCTGCCCATATTCTCTGCTTGATCACAATCGCTGGTGATCTCAGAGGTAATTAGAGTAGAGTCAGTTTTGTCTGTAGCAGGAACTACAGTGAATGGCCCTCAATTGTTGGCCAAGAGATAGTTTGTGGTCAGTCTGTTTTGGGCTTGCCAATCTAACGCTATACATGAATGATAATAAATGTCACACAGGCTAAGTATGGATTTTACATTTACATTAGAAGTGCTTCTTGAGGCCAGGGATTTGTTACTTAATTGTTGCTTCTGTTTACGGAAAATCCTTTTGAAAGATTTCTGACAGGTTGCTGAGATGTTGTAGGAATGCCATAATGTGAGCCTAGAATGAGTCCCTTTTAGGTCAGAAATTCTTGTATCTTGAAAATGTTCACTTAATAATTTAGGTTTTTTTTTTTTTTTTTTTTTTTTAAGCTGCTATACTTTCTTTTTGGATGTCTTAACTAATGTATCAAATACCTAGACATCTGTTACTTAGGTTAAAAACATTAAACATTAACCAATATAGTTGACTCCTGTCTAATCCCTTTTTGTTTACATCCCTCTGTTTCCCATCAGAAATAAACCTCTGTGGCTGGGTGCGGTGGCTCACACCTGTAATTCCAGCACTTTGGGAGGCTGAAGCAGGCGGGTCAGGAGTTTGAGACCAGTCTAGCCAACATGGCAAAACCCTGTCTCTACTTAAAAATACAAAAATTAGCTGAGCGTGGTGGCGCATGCCTGTAATCCCAGCCATTTTGGAGGCTGGCAGGAGAATCGCTTGAACCCAGGAGGCAGAGGTTGCAGGGAGCCGAGATTGCGCCACTGCACTCCATCCAGTCTGGGTGACAGAGTGAGACTACGTCTCAAAAAAATAAAAAAGGAAATGAGCCACTGAATTTAATGTTTATTATTCTAAGCTTTTAAAATGGCTTAATCATCTAAAATCATTAAACTCTTCTTCAAATTTTAATTGCAAGAGCATTGCTTTTCTAAACAATTTGAATGAATATTCCCTAATGTAGGGGAAAAACAACTGAGCATTTGGGAAAACTCTAAGGGTTTTATAACGTAAATAGTATACTACTTGTAGTACAGGTTTATAACCCCATATGTGCAATACTAGGATCACACAAAGTTCTGAAAACTAAAAGTTAAAATATTTAATTTGGTGGCAAAACTTAACCTGAACCGATACAGATTTTTAAATCCCACTTAGTGTACATATTCAAAAATTTCCTGTAGAAGTAGTGTTTGGATATGGGTGCTGCCCCAGACATCTTAGAGGTTATTACATAAAGTATGGTGTGTGCACCATGTTTACCTTTCTAAACTCTGAAAGAGTGAATCCTGAAGCTCACCTTGCTCCAGGGGATTTGGATAGCACTGTGCTGAGCACTATGTGTGCAGCAACCAGACTTTTAGAAATCAAGTGTAAGCCCAAGATTCCAAAAATTCAAATGTATCCTCTTGAAGATATTAAGGTAGATAGGTTTTATGAAATATTGCCACAGAAATCTTGCATAATTGGTTAATTACTTGTAGAGTTCTTCTTCATTCACAGCTGCTGTTTATGGCAGCCGTAACAAGTGGTTCAAAACTGAGTGATCATGTAAGGTTAATAATATGACCCTAATTCTATGAGTAAAGCAGCTAGAAGAAACTGAAATGATGATCACAAATAAGAGATTTTAGAACATCTTTTCTAATTTAAAATGATTTTGAAAACTTCACCATTTTCTCAAATAGTATTTTCTCACAAGTTCATTTTTTCTAGTTCTGCCTATAGATGAAGAGATGTCCATACAGCTTCATTGACTACTCATATGAGTATTTTTACAGCTTTTTCCTCCTCCTGTAGATGAAAAATGGCTTGTTTCTAATAATAAAAGCAATACAGATTTATTATAAAAATATAATACAAAGAAGAAAGTAAAAAAATTATTCATAATTTCAACACTCAGGGATCTTTTCTTCATTGAATAATTTAGCCCTTTACAGAAGTCTTTCATATTTTTTTGCCTCCAACTTTTTAGACAGGATTTGTTTGTAAACATCTATATTTTATACTGATAATAAGAAAATAAAATATTTTTGCTGAAACAAATTCTCTTTGAACATTCCTCCCTCCACTCCCCATACCCAGAGATATATTCTTCCTACCCCCAGTCTTTTTTTCGTTTCTGAAATTGCTGCCAGCCACCAGGGTGCCTTTGGAAAACTGCCCTAGCTGCTCAAAGTCAGGACTTCACAACAAGCTTCTGGCAGTGGTGGCTGCCAGCAGCAACAATCCTAGAGTCTCTGGGTGCCAACCCAGCAAGCTCCTGGGACTGCTGCTGCCAGTGCTGCAGGACGCCAGGCTTGCTGGCCCTGTCCTTCTTTTGGCTACACGGGGACCTGAGGCCATTGTTTCCAGGATACCCACTAGCCAGATGTGTTCATTGTTCTTTATTTTCTTTCTGGATTGTCTCTGCCTAACCTTTGCCTAAACTTCCATAAACTTAATTTAAATCCTACCTGACCTTTTCTTGGCAATGTCTATCTTTAAATAGCTCTAATAACTAGTGGCCATAGCAATTGTTTAAAAGAAAAGGGAACCTTTTTTTCCTACTGTAGTTGAACACTTCTCATCCTCTTTCTTCCCTTTGGTTGATTAATGCCTTCTACTTCTAAACCTCAAGCTACCTTTGCTTTTAGTTTGTTTCTGTTTCTTTTTAGAGTCCAGTTTGAACAGGGCTGCTGCGTGTGACTGTGCATAGAACAAGCCTGGGTGGGGCTTGCACTGCTCTGAACACTCATGTTCTGCTGTGTACATGTTGCATGACTATAGTGGAGGCCCTGAATCTGGAGGCCAGGGGGAAGAGGAAAGAGGAAAAAGAGCTGCTTTCTTTTTTTTTTTTTTTTTTGAGACGGAGTCTTGCTTTGTTGCCCAGGCTGGAGTGCAGTGGCGTGACTCAGCTCACTGCAAGCTCCGCCTCCCGGGTTCACCCCATTCTCCTGCCTCAGCCTCCTGAGTAGCTGGGACTACAGGTGCCCGCCACCACACCCGGCTAATTTTTTGTATTTTTAGTAGAGACGGGGTTTCACCGTGTTAGCCAGGATGGTCTCTATCTCCTGACCTCATGATCCGCCCGCCGTGGCCTCCCAAAGTGCTGGGATTACAGGCGTGAGCCACCATGCCTGTCCAAGAGCTGCTTTCTTGTTGGTCAGTTCTCCTTCCCATGAGAGTAGAGACCTGGTCTGTGTGCTGTGTGTTTATTACTGGATTTCCACTTTGGCACCCAGAACAGTTTCTACTCCATAGCAGGCCCTCTAGCACTATTTGCAGAATAGTTGATTTAATATTGGACACCGGGCACAGTGATGGGGATACAGTGAAGAAGATGATAGATCTCTACCCTCAGAGAACATTCTAGTGAGGAGATGGACAGTAATTATGTAAACACATGACAAGTAAACAGGATAATGACAGATAGTTACAGGTAAAGGGAAAGGATGGGGTGAGGTGAAAGACTGGGGGTACTACTTTCGCTAGGATGCCCAGAGAAGACTCCTTTGAGAAAGTGACATTTGCACTGAGTTCTCAATGATGAGAAGGGTACTGTAAGCGTAGAGGCTCAGGATTGGAATTGATTGACGTTATCTAGAAATGGAAAGAATAGTGAGTGGCTTGAGTGTATTTGAGCCAGAAGAGGACGGTGAACATGGGGTTGAAGAACAACAAGATGGGCTAGATTGTGCAGAGCTGTGCTCACAGTCTGGGGCTACTCTCAGCGCAGTTAGAGTTTTTAAATTTCTGGGGTTATGTCGGTCCATTTACCCTCTGAAATGTAGAGTTGTCTACAGAGACTCACAGGTTATACCCCATTTATGACTTTATTTCTGGTCAAGGTGAAATAATGAAGCAGAACATGTAAGTCTGTGTTTTAAAATTGCTATTAGCAAGTGAGGAAATGGAAGTGGAGGGGAGGCTTTGTACTCAGTAGGAAGTTTGCCAGTGAGTAACAGGGAGCAGCAGTGGAAGAGGGAGACAGAGAGAAAGGAGACCGACATTATTGAATGTATTGAGGCCTCTGCTTGTTCCTTACTTGTATTATCTCATTTAATCCTCACAACAGCCTGTAGTACAGAAAACTGTCCCCTTCCCCAAAAAAATGTCCTTGTGCATCTCCCCAGAATATGTTACATTATGTTGCAAAAGGTATTTTGCAGATTTGGTTATGTTGAGGATGTTGAGATGGGGAAAGTATCCTGGATACTCTGTCTCAAAAAAAAAAAAAAAAAAAAGCTGATGGAGGAATGGTATTATGATGTGGGGCTGCAAACCAAGGAATGAGGACAGCTTCTAAGATGGAATGGACAAACAATCTCTCCTAGAACTTCTAGAAAGGAGTGTAGCCCTTGATTTTAGCTCAGGGAGACTGATTTTGGTCTTCTGACTTCCAGAACTGTAAGATAATAAATGTGCATTGTGTTAAGCCCAAGTTTGTGCAAATTTGTTATAGCACAGGAAGCAAAGAGGAAACTAATACCTAGTGCTGTGATAGAGATGTTACTGGACTTGACAGTAAGAAAGCTGAGGTTCAGAGAGTCTGCATGATTACACTGGAGCTGAGATGTAGATCCAGAACTTTTTGAGCACCAGCATGACACTCAAAGGAAAATACTACATAATAGTATTTCAGTAGGATATGGTATAATATATTCTAATTCTCCAAAAAGTAAATTGCAAAGGAACTTTTGGAATGTAAATTTTTATAAGTTTGGAGACAGCCAGTAAGCTGGTTTTTGCCCAGAATGTTTGTACTTGACAACATTAAGATGTTCTGGATGTTCCAGTAACGACTTCTTTTTTTTTGAGATGGAGTCTTGCTCTATTGCCCAAGCTGGAGTGCAGTGGCACGATCTCATCTCACTGCAACCTCCACCTTCTGGGTTCAAAGAATTCTCCTGCCTCAGCCTCCTGAGTAGCTGGGATTACAGGTGCACGCCACTACACCTGGCTAATTTTTGTATTTTTTAGTAGAGACGGGGTTTCGCCATGTTGGCCAGACTGGTCTTGAACTCCTGATCTCAGGTGATCCGCTCGCCTTGGCCTCCCAAAGTGCTGGGATTACAGGCATGAGCCACTGGGCCCGGCCTGTTCCAGTGACTTCTAAAAAGGTCTCTGGACCCTTTTTATTATATTAGTATGTGCTTAGATGAAATATTATTGATACTACTTAAGCTAAATGGATTGTGATAGGGATGAGAGAATTTTAAAATTGTTATATGGAAATTTTGATTGTTTGGAGAGGCTCTATCCTATCTCTAACTGATTCAGCATTGCTCACATTTGTTGCAGTGGTTTTTGCATTACAGCCATCAACTTTTAAACCTGCCTATTAGGCACCAACCTATAAGTCTGTTTATAAATGTCTTAACAGTTTGTTTTCTCAACTCTCTAAGTTATTTCCCTTGATTTATTTTCAGCTAATATTATTTAAGCTTCTTCCAGTTTCTGTACTTCTCACTTGTGGTTGGTAGCAGGAGTAGTGAGACAGAAGAAAGAAAAAAAGACACAATTTTAGGAGTATTTCACATGGTATAAGGTTTCTTTGCTTCGCAATTCTGGTGAAACGAATAAAGACCATATGGCATCCTAGGCAGTTTTCCTAATGTCCGTTTATTCTGTAGGATTTGGCTTGGGAAACATGTTCCATATCAGTATGTATGCATCTAGGCAAAGGCAATGACAGGAAAACTGATTCTTAGGATTCGACTTTGACATTTTTCAATGTAAAGTCATATACTGTGAGTCAAAATTGCCCATAAAAATTCTATCTCTCTCTCTCTCTCTCTCTCTCTCTCTCTCTCTCTCTCTCTCTCTCTGTCTCTGTCTCTCTCTGTCTCTCTCTCTCTCTCTCTCTCTCTGTCTCTCTCTCTCTCTCTCTGTCTCTGTGTCTCTCTCTCTCTCTCTCTCTCTCTCTCTCTCTCTGTCTCTGTCTCTCTGTCTCTCTCTCTCTGATAGAGTCTGGCTGTGTCGCCCAGGCTGGAGTGCAGTGGCATGATCTTGGCTCACTGCAGCCTCCATGTCCTGGGCTCAAGCCATCCTCCCACCTCAGCCTCCCGAGTAGCTGGGACTACAAGCGTGAGCCACCACGCCTGGCTAATTTTTGTATTTTTTGTGGACATGGGGTTTCTCCATGTTGCCCAGGGTGGTTCGAACTCCTGGGCTCAAGCAGTCTGCCCGCCTTGGCCTCCCAAAGTGCTGGGGTTACAGGAGTGAGCCTCCACACCCAGCTTGTATGTAGTCTTTTACAGGATCTGAAATCTGAAATGGTCCAAAATCCAAAACTTTTTGAGCACAAACATGGCACTCAAAGGAAATACTCTTTGGAGCATTTCACATGTGGGATTATTGGAATAGGGCTGCTTAACTGGTATAATGCAAGTATTCCAAAATTTAGAAATATTCAAGATCCATAACACTCTCTTCCCAAGCATTTCGTATAAGGGATATTCAATCTGTACGGTAATGCTTCTTTAGACCAGCTGAGCTAGACTATAGGAAGAAAGAAGAGACCGTGTAGATGTCTGAAAATCCAGCCACTCTACGTTTATTAACTTTCAAATCTCTAGATGTAAATGGGGAAATGGATGTTGAGTTAAATGTTCCTACTTGCTTGTAGGGGTTTATTCCATTCTGTTTTTTATGTTAAACTTTTATAGCCTTAATATCTGTCAGTCAGCTTGTTTGTTGTAAGGATTAAATGAGATAATTTATGAGAAAGATCTCACAGGCCCTACCAAGTAGTAGGTGCTTAAACATTTGTTGGATTTGAATCTAAATGTTACAGGTGGCATCATGGTTTACTGATCAGTTAGGTTCTTCCTGTGCTTTGGCATTTTGTATAAAATTTGAGTTTTAAATGCTAAAAATAGGAGATAGCAATTATTCTTTCTTTTCTGGGTGTCCTCAGGATGAACTGAGTGATGTTGTTGATATTAAGGATCCAGATTTCACCCCTGCAGCTGAACGAAGACAGAAGCGCCTGGCCACTGAGCTGGCCAAGTTTGATCCTGATCATTATCTGTGAGTAATGAGATTTTTGAGGATTAAATAATTTACTTGACATTTATTTTAAAATTTTTGAGTGTCTTTTAAACTCTGCTAGGGATGTGCATTTCGGATTCCAGAAATTATTGATGACTGAAGACCTTAATGGACATTTGAATTAACCTACAATGGTTGTACCTCTGTAATCTTTGTAAGATGTTGCCTCTTATATCTCAAGTTGTTCATCTTTGCAACAGAGAACTCTTCTAACATACTTTTTAGTTTTTTTCTCGCCAGGCTTAAAAATATAATACTGAATTCATGAGACTATTACACTTCTTTTAAGTAAACTTTTGGTTGTGATTAATGGTATGCATAAATGAAAATATGTTTCGATTTCTTTAAGAATTTAAATGTACCTGTACCACATTTCTTGGCTGATCCCAGGATCTTCCTAATAACTTTCATCCACTAGCCCTTGTAATCAGTGATATGTTTCCAATGAACAAATAATTATTCTTCGTGGTAGAGAATAAATAGAATCTAATTTGAAGTTTTGCTGTATTTCCCACGGGCATTAATTGTGTTTTTGGCTATAATGTATCTCCATCAGGCTTAAATTTGCATAAAGAACTTATCTAATTAACAGATAGGTACATGATGACTTGAGAGATTGTGATACCTCCCACTGGCCAGGATAGCAGCGTGTCTTCCAAGGATTGTCGCTTGACCTCTCTTGGACATGTGGCTCTACTAGGATGCGTGGAGAATGAGGGTTTTATGTTGATGTAGACCTTAATTATTAATTCTGGGTCAAGATTTTCCAAACTGTTACATGTATAGCTATAATCATCATATCTCCTTATATTGGTATAGTACCTGCAGCTTATAAAGTGCACTCGTGCTTATTCAGTTTTCACAACAGATGAGGAGAGGAGTTTAAGGGACTTGCTCAAGGTCACACTACTACTAAGTGGCTTGGCCAAGACTTGAAAAGAGTCTCTCCATTTGTCATTTTGTATATCCTTTTCATGTACACTATTTCAGTTTAACTGCTGTAGCTCTCGTGATTAACATTCTATCTCCTGTGACACAGTAGGATACTAATTGGAATGGCAGGGATATATCTTGTGATGTGCAAATGGAATGAGTGATGTGTAATGATAAATGGTTGAACTGTTCAACATCCTAAGGGAAACTGGGTAAGAGCAGGGTATGTTACATTTTGGAGGACATCTGAGAGATTCAACTCCATTTACATTGCTATTTCTAATTACCTTTATCTCTCCAATTGTGGTTTTAAAGGTCCACTGAAGAGCGATTTGAAGAAACCCATTTAAAATCATGCTGAATATTTAAAGTGGAAATTTCATTGTCAGCAAATTTCTCAGGCTAGCATAAAAACAGAATGAACTTTATAAGACTGAAATTTCAAGTGGGAGGGAGCTTAATTAGAAGAACTGCCTATCTCCTCTCTTCTAAAACTAGAAGAATAACTATGGCCTGAGAGAATTAGGAAATTGGAATTTATAGTTAGCAGTGTGATATTATAAGCAGTCCTTATTTTTCTCCATCTTCTGTGTCTTTATCCAGAAGCTCATGTTCTTTAATACTATGCATGAAATATTCTTTCCACTTCTCAAAGAACTGTTCTTACAGGAATGGTTTAAATTTAGTTATGGGCTAAGTGAGGAGAGTGGGAGTCATGAGGTAAAGATTCATTGTGACTTTTCTGATAGCAGTAAGACTTTGGCTCAGTGTAATTTTTGTGTTACTTACTACTCACTATTTATATTAGCTGACTGACTCACCCAAATGTATTAATATTAAATGAAATGCAACTAAAATTCTTTTAAATTTTTATTTAAAAATTCTTTTTTTTAGCTCAGTGCTTTTTTTTCTTGTTGTTAGTGGTTAAAACAGTGGAGGAAAAAAGGCTCACTTTAAGTTACTATCTACCATACAGATAATACCTTGTAATATACACATGTAATACATAATGTATATAATATTAGCATAATATTACCTAACTCACCCAAATGTATTAATATTAAATGAAATGCACCTAAAATTCTTTTAAATTTTTAATTAAAATTTTTTTTAGCTCAGTGCTCTTTTTGTTGTTGTCAGTGGTTAAAAGAGTGGAGAAAAAAAGGCTCACTTTAAATTACTATCACCATGCAGATAATACATTGTAATATACACATGTAATACATAATGTATATAATATTAGCATAATAATGTATATAAGATTAGCATAATATTACTTATTTGTAAGTTGTTTGACTTGTCTTTACAAGTCATAGTGTTTCCTCATGTTGTCAGGATTTGGGGGGCTTTAGGAAAATGAATTTTAATTTCAGCCTAAGCAGAACACAGTGAAGTCAGTTGATTGTAAAGAAAAATTTATACATTTCAAAGGCACATATATGATTTTATATTGTTATTTAAAAGTCTTTTATTGTAAAATCTGGATGTTATTTTGGTATAATCTGTTTTTTTTTTTTTGGCATGTTTTGCAGCTCACTATAGTGCTGGGCATGTAATAGATGATCCATAAATGTTTATTGTTTTTTATTATCCATTTCTTATTTGTAATTCCTTTGGGGTATTATTTTTACACTAAAATATGTTGACAGCATCTTGAAGCATTTCTTAATAGTCATTCCTCGTTGCTTATTATTATAGCCAAGTATTCATATTTCTCTTGCTGAGAGTGTTTGGTTTTCTTCTTCCCAAATAGTTTTTTAATTGTTGGCATACATTTTACATTAACCAGTTCATAAAATCTTGCCTGTTTCTTTGGGAGAAAACGAAAGAATTTAGTCAGTATTCTAAACATCTGTGAGATAAGAAAAGGGACAAAAATGATCTTATACCATTTGTTGTACCATTTTAAATTGTGATAATTTTTCATTACTCTAAATTTGTGAAAAAAGATGTATATTAATTAAGTTCTTGGGTTTATTGAGTAGATATTAAGACAACAAATAGTAATTGGAAGGCTGGGAGCAAGATCACCTGCTTCTGAGGTGGCTCTCAGTTCAAAACACAGAACTTGAGAAAAAGCATTAGAATACAATTTTATGTATCCCTTCTTTCATTTATGTATTTATTTGTTCAACAAATATTTGTCTGAATGAACTACATGCTAAGCAGTGTCACAGATACCAAAGACACCGTGGTGCATACGGCAAGATCTCAATCTCTGTGTTGTCCATGGGGTTTCCATTGTAGTGGAGGAAGTAGACACTATTTTTATTGTAATTAAGTGCTATGAAGAAGAAGCGTACTAAAGGGGTTTTATTGTAATCAAGTGCTATGAAGAAGAAGCATATTGAAGAGAGTGACTAGGCATCCCACTGACTTGACTCCTCTGTTCAACATGTCCAAAATTGAACTCATCCTTTTACCTCTAAAGTCTTTGTGAATTTTCTAACTTGATTGATGCCCCATTTTTCACTCTATTCACCCAGGTTAGAAAGTGGGGATTCATCTTTGCCTTCTTTCTTATCCCACACATTCAATCAATCCTGAAGTTGTACCATTTTTCTCTGTAGTTTTTTTTTTTCACTTCATCAGTTTCTGGCCCTCATCTGTGTCTGGTTTAGTGCAGCACTCACTAACTGCCTAACTGGCATCCCTGCTTCTAGTCTGGACTTCTTCAGATCCATCAACCATGAACCATTAGTATGATGTCTTACGTGCTGAAAATGAAAATCTGCTTAACTCTGTCCTTGGTGCTCTTCTGCTTAAAGTACCTAACTCCTTTGGGTGTCATCGCAATTTCTCTGTGATCCCGACCCTGCCTACCTCTGTGGCTTCACTTTTGCCACTCCCTGCTCACGTTTTACACCACAGCAATAATGAATGTTTGCATTTCCCCACCTGTACCACACGGCTTTTCTCTCTCTTTTTTTGAGACAGAGTCTTGCTCTGTCACCCAGGCTGGAGTGCAGTGCTGCGATCTTGGCTCACCACAGCCTCTGCCTCCCGGGTTCAAGACATTCTCCCGCCTCAGCCTCCTGAATAGCTTAGATTACAGGTGTGCACCACCATGCCCAGCTAACTTGCATTTTTAATAGAGACTGGAGTTTCACCATGTTGGCCAGGCTGGTCTCGAACTCCTGACCTCAAGTGATCCACCTGCCTTGGCCTCCCAAAGTGTTGGGATTACAGACATGAGCCACCACGCCCAACCCACACTGCTTCTCATATATTTCCTTTTATCATGGTATCCCTTTGTCATTTATTTCCCCTGACCCCACATTGCCTGAATAGTGGTTGCTTATCTCTTCAGACTAGGCTCATTGTTTCTTCCATGCACTCGCCCTGTTAGACTGGCTTAGGAAGCCCACCTCAGTGCTCCCCTGTTACAGTTTGTCTTGTTTTTTACCACATTGTTTTATAATGTTCTGTATTTGTGTACATGGTTCTCCTTAAATTGTGGAGTCCTTAAGGGCAGAAGTGAGTTTTACAGATCTTCATCGTCCTGAT
Organism: Gorilla gorilla gorilla; assembly: GCF_029281585.2. Taxonomy (NCBI): domain Eukaryota; kingdom Metazoa; phylum Chordata; class Mammalia; order Primates; family Hominidae; genus Gorilla; species Gorilla gorilla. Next base: position 82,722,613 of record NC_086017.1, on the reverse strand, counting down.
GATGCACGTAGAGGGCATTCAGTGAATGCTTGTTCAATTAGTGACCTTGAAAGTCTTGAAAAAGGCGGGGCGTGGTGGCTCACGCCTGTAATCCCAGCACTTTGGGAGGCTGAGGGGGGTGGGTCATGAGGTCAGGAGATTGAGACCATCCTGGCTAACACGGTGAAACCCCATCTCTACTAAAAATACAAAAAAATTAGCTGGGCATGGTGGCGGGCGCCTGTAGTCCCCACTACTCGGGAGGCTGAGGCAGGAGAATGGGGTGAACCCAGGAGGCGGAGCTTGCAGTGAGCAGAGATTGCGCCACGGCACTCCAGCCTGGGCGAGAGAGTGAGATTCTGTCTCAAAAAAAAAAAAAGTCTTGAAAAAAAATTGAGATCTCAAATGAAAAAACAGACAAAACTTGAAAGTAATTTATTATGAAAAGTAAAACATTAGTCACCGTCAGCGCTTGTTCATGAAACTCTTAATTCATGGACAATGTCAAGCATAGACCACAGTTCAGATTACTAGGACTGTATTAGTGAAATTTTACTCAAAATAATCAAACATTTTGGAGGTGTTTTTGGTGGGGAGGGGGATGGAGGTGGTAGAAATACCATGTTGCCAAGCCAGTTTTCTTTTTCCCTTCATCATGGTCCCTTGGGGAGGAAAACAGCATCTTTTCAGATAGGCTCCTCTACTCTTGCCTTACGTGTCCTCCGCGCTGTGGTGTCCAAGGCCCTTTTCTCTCACTGTGCCAGTTCTTCCTGGGCAATTTTATCCTCTTCTTGGTTTAAATGCTTGTGACTCTCATATCTCTGTCTTGAGCATCAGACTTGTATGTCCACCTACCTGTTGGATGGGTCTGTTTGTAAATCCTAAAAAAAGGCATGTCATACTCAACCTATCCCAAGCAGGAGTCGTTATTTCTCACTCATGTCTGTTAGCTTCCCTGTCTCAGTGAAGGACACTGTTGTCCGCTGAGTTGTGGAGGCCAGAATTCTCAGTGTCATTTTCCACCCCTCGAGCTCTTCATTCCCTGCATCCTGAGGGTTCTGTCATCTACATATAGGTCAGATTCATCCACTTTTCTCCATGTCCACTGCCACTCTCTTATCCTAGGCCACCATTATGTCTGCTTCTCCAGGTTTCTCCCTTTAAATCATTTTCCAGGCTGCAATAAGAGTGATGTTTCTAAACCATGCTAATGTCATTCCCCTATGTAAAAAGCTTTTAAGTGTTTAGTTGGTAGGGATAATCTTTGAGATTTTTTAAACATGGCTTACAAGGTGGTTGCCACTATATTATGTTCAGCTTCTTTCAACTTTTTTTTCCCTTAAATGTGCCTTCTTGTTTTCTAGGCTTCGCCAACCAGTTTTTCATTACAGAATACTCTGTCCCACCCCCTTCATCTGGTTAACTGTTCATTATCATTCAACCATTGGTTTAGGTATTATATCCTCCAGGGTCCTTGCCTGTCATTCTAATTTATTTTGCCCTAGAATCTTGTACTGCTGATATGTCATAGCATTTTGCTATATTGTAATTGCTTGACTCTCCCATGGGATTTAAGTTGTGTGAGGGCCAGGACTGTCTGTGTCTTGTCATGAATGGAACTCCAGTGCCTAACATGGATCATGGAACATGGCACAATGTCAGTACTTTCTGTTGAATGAATGACTTATTTAGCATTTTAGCCATTTATTGTTATTGTTTATCCCTTTGAAATTCATTTCCTAGAAAAAAGCTCACGTTCTGATTTGTGGATGAGTTTATAGTAGAACTTCAATTCAAAAGAGTTCCTTCACTTTAAGGAGAAAGAGATAGCTAATAAGAAAATAGGCTTAGCAGGATTAGTTTATGAAGCAGCTATTTTGTCCTTGTCTCATATGTCTGTGCACCTGTTGGAAATTGTTATTGAGAATTCCTATTTCAAGATATTAGCTGTACAGTTTTGTCTAATATGTACTTTATTTCCTCATATATAAAAATGGAATATTTATGTTGGTTAAGAGCTTGGAGTCTGAAGTAAGAGTTCAGTATGTCTACATCCTAGCTATGGTTTTTACTTGTTCTCTGAACTTGGCCAAGATACAAAACTTTTCTGAGCCTCAGTTTCTACCTTTGTAAAATGAGGATATTGATAGTACCCCATGCCTATAGTGATGGTATGAGGATTCAAGGAAATAATGGATGCAAAGCTTTTAGTGCACTGCCTGGAACATACAAAGAACTCCGTAAGTTGTCTGTGATCTTTCTAATTTTTAAATGATTTCAGTATCTCAGTTGAAAGGGAAGGCTGTGTAAAACTATCAGTTAGAAACTGATATAAGATTATAGTTTACAACTATACGGTTGTAAAACTATCAGTTAGAAAATTCAGTGTATCAAAGCAACCAATTCCTTGAGTTTCTAGTTAACTAAAATATAAATAAAATTTTCACCATGAGTTATACCTTGTTAATGCGTTTCCCAAGAATACCAATTTCCAACTTTGAGTGCAAGATAGAATCATTTCTGAATAAGTGTCCTCCAAGAGTGAGAGGTGTATTTTGAATGTGGCTGTTATTTTTCTAGTTAAAACAGGAATGTAGAGTGCAGGAAAATTAGCTTTCTGTTCTCTACAAATGTTGCTTTTATCTTCTTCAGTAGTTTAAGGAACTTTAAGATTAGTATCTTAATAAAATAGATTGTATCTTGGTAGAAAATATGAGTGCACATGCCAAAAATGGTGTGTGTGTGTGTGTGTGTGTGTGTGTGTGTGTGTGTGTGTGTAGCCTCTTTTAGCCTCTTTGTGGAGATGCAGTATCCTGAATTTCCTACTCATCTGCTTGTTTTTCTTTGCTGGTTGAGTTCAAAAATTTTTTCCTTTATTGAAATTTTACTAAAGTCTGTAGTACTTGCATACCTAGCACAAGTGCTAGATTTCAGTCCAGTGTGTCTTCAGATTTGCTTCATTTCACATCATCGAATATGGGATGGGACTTCAGGGTAGGACCAGTCTTCTATGTACCTTCTATTTAAAGAGATCAGAGGTTGGACACAGTGGGTCAAGCCTGTAATCCCATCACACTTTGGGAGGCTGCGGTGGGAGGGTCACTTGAGGCCGAGAGTTTAAGACCTGTCTGGGCAAGGAAGCAAGACCCCGTTTCTATGAAAAAATAGAAATTAGCCAGGCGCAGTAGCATGTGCCTGTAGTCATAGCTACTTGAGAGGCTGAGACAGGAGGATTGCTTGACCCCAGGAGTTTGAGGCTGCAGTGAGCTGTGATTATGTTACTACTGTACTCTAGCCTGAATGACAGAGTGAGACCCATCTCTTTTAAAAAAAGTTAAAAAAAAAAAAAGAGATCAGAAATGTTATGTATCCCTTTAGTCAGATACTTACTTTTGTTTTATGGTAAATAACTTATGTTTGTGGTTAGTAACTACAAAGAAAGTAAATATAGTGTTCAGTCTTTCCTTGAAATGTACTTTGAATTAAAAATCTGTATTTCTAGTACAAATATGAGTTAAGATAAAATGTTAAAAAGTAAAAGCCAGTGAAATCCTGTATAGTAAGTTCTTTCAATGTTTTTTCCTAGAGCTGACTTTTTTGAAGACGAGGCAATTGAACAGATTTTGAAGTATAATCCTTGGTGGACTGACAAATATTCAAAAATGACGGCCTTTTTGGAAAAGAGTCAGGAACAAGAAAATCATGCTACATTAGGTAAGAAACTCAAATTCGGCTAATTTGTTTCATTTTAAAATCTCATGGTGTACCACGTTTACTGCCTTCCATATTATTAAGCGTATAGTTGTAATTGCCTTATAATGTTAAAATATGAGTTTGAATTGCTAATTTTGGAAATGACTTCTTTGCCCCTGACTGGAAAATGCCGCTAAATAATTAGGCTTATTTGTGTTGGAAAATTCTTTTGAAGTATGTTTTCCTTTAGAATCATTGGAGTTTTCTTACAATTAATTATTTTTTAAAACCTAAATTTAGGGATATTATCACACAGGACATTTGTAGTTTCTCAATAACCTGCTTAAGAGGTATGAACATTCTTCTTTGGTAAGGACATTTGAGTATTAGTAACGGGCAGGGGGAAGACCCAAGTGGGAAAAGACCTAGATGGACATGTTATTACCAGCTTCTCTAAGTGCAGTGTAGCATTGATATATTAAGACTATACATTAGAAATATAACATTTGCAGACAGATCAAGAAGAGAACACCCATGTTTTCTGTCACACTGATTTGGCTTTTATTTACATATTAAAAATAAAATTTCAATGTTTAAATGGAAAGAATACACATATATGTACATTCTGAAGAGTATTAAATGGAATATAGACTCTTCCCACCCCAAGTTCTTCTTCCCGGAAGTAATCACTATTAGCAATTTTGGGGATATTTTAAAAATATATATTCCCACATCTAAACAGTTGCTTTAAGAAATGTCTACACATAGACTCACGTATACCCGGTTCGTACCTTGTTTTCAATTTGTAGTGTGTGTTGCACATCTTCCATATTAGTATGTAGAGATCTACCTGAAGCTTTTCATGATTACATAGTATTCTGTTGGATATTTTTTTCATGATTGATGGATATTTGGGCTGTTTACTACTGGTGGACATTTGGGTGACTTCCTGTTTTCTGCAGTTGCAAATAATATATATAGTGGCCTTCTTTGACCACTCATTCTGAAGTAGGTACAGGGTCTCTAATGCATCACAGTTTTTTATTTTCTGCATATCAATGCAATAGCCTATTATCTGCTATTTTTTCAGTGTCTAGTATAGTGCCTGTTATATAAAGGTACTCAGTAAATATCTATAAATATTGTAATAAATGTTTTTATGGTTAAGTTTTATTAAAGTTTAGGTGAGTTCTACCAGATCAAAAAATTGCTACTATAATATTTTAGAAAATAGAGGATTAGCTTTATTGCATAACAGAAGCTCATTATAGTGACTCTTGTTTTTTTTTTTTTTGAGACGGAGTCTCGCTCTGTCGCCCAGGCTGGACTGCAGTGGCACGATGTCAGCTTACTGCAAGCTCCGCCTTCCGGTTTCACGCCATTCTCCTGCCTCAGCCTCCCGAGTAGCTGGGACTACAGGCACCCGCCACCGCGCCCGGTTAATTTTTTGTGTTTTTACTAGAGACGGGGTTTCACCCTGTTAGCCAGGATGGTCTCTATCTCCTGACCTTGTGATCCGCCAGCCTCGGCCTCCCAAAGTGCTGGGATTACAGGTGTGAGCTACCGCGCCCGGCCTATAGTGACTCGTTATAGATTTATTGTCGTTTTCAACAAATCCTGACTTTTATATTTGAGTTTAAGCAGCTTTCAGAGACTTCTCACATTATGTATATATAGACAAATTTTCAGGTATAGGATTGCTAACACAATATAGATAGTTAATTGTACATGATAGGTAGTTCTGGTCATGAAGTTTGAACAAACTTAAATCATCAAGTGTATCAACTGGTTAGAGTCAGTTTCCCTAATTTTAGCACAGTATTTTAATGAGGTGGTGTGGGAGAAAATTGATGGTTGCGTAGTTGAGTTTTCTGTCCACCAGGGTGAGCTAGTTGCCCTAAAAATCAAGAGAAGGTGTTCCCTTTGATTTAAATTCTAACTTGCTCTACTTTGATAAACTGTAGCTTGTTCTCAGTCCAGTTTTCTGTGTCAGCAATGCTCTTAGTCTTCTCTGTGTAATTTTAGCAGGAGATCAAGCCACTCAGTCCTTTTAACCACCTGCCCTCCTGACCCTTCATCTGACCCATGACTGATAGCCAGGCTGGTGCATCAGGAACAGTCATAGTCTGCAAAGCCATTATGGTGATTCATTCTAAAAACCACCTTTAAAAATAGCAAGGACATGTGATCTAAGGTAGAAGAACTTGAGCTTTGTGTCGAACAGCGTGTCTCTTCTAATAATACCAAATATAAGATATAAACTAAATGTAGGCTTGGGGTTGGACTTCTTGTTCCACCACATGCTCGCGATATGATCTTGCACCTTTGGGTTGCTGTGGAATGCTGTACCTACCTCAGAGTTTTCCTGAGATTGAATGAAACGATGTATTTAAAATCCTGTAAATGTTAGAAATTATTATTGTAGAGTAAAATCAGTCACAGGAGAGCCAGGAGTTGGATGGTTTCTCTGTGAAATTACAATTTTTATACATTTAGAAAGCTTTAAGGGAAAGTTCCTTGTTGACAAGATTTCTCTCTCATTTGAAAAATCCTGGTTCAAATATTTGGGGCACTCCGAATTGGAGGAATAAATTGAAGTGTGTTGAGCCAGGATAAAATATGGGGTAAAAGAAATAAACCAAGAAATAAACATCACAGTTTTCTGCTGACCTATGTTGCATGCTGCTGTACCTTTTCTCCTCTTCCTCTTTGTTCTTTGCCTCTCTGGCCTTCTTCCTCTTTGTGTCATGGCCTGGGCTGTTGTCTGTTTAACACCTCCTCATCAGGTGTCGCCAGGCAGATACAACAGTGCAGGTGAGGGGTGTACCTTTGATTCATTCTGTATCATAAAATATTAACCTAGGTTGCTTTGAATTCCAGATAAGCCTTAGGTGGTGAACTTTGCTCCCTCTTTTTCTCCCTTGGTTGTAATTCTTGTCATTTTCATCACAGCCCTGAGTTACCAGGGAGGCTTTTCTCCAGCTTTGTAGTGATCCAGATTTTCCTCCCCAAAGGCTTGTAAATGGAAGTGTTAAACGCTGTGCTTCCCCTGAGCTCTGGTTTCATGAGGATGAACTCACCGCATTTCCCATGTTGTCTTTCAGTGGTTAATCTGAAGCTCCAGAGTCTTGGCACGTTATTGCTTGTTATGACACCACATAACATTTATAGTCAATGAACTTCCTAGCAGGGACATCCTGTTTGGCACCAGTGAGCCCTTCAGTGTTTGTAGAGATAACTGTCAGTGTCAACTTTGAAAGTTGTAGCACTGCAGGGCTACCCATTTAGGCTGAAGGTTTGAATGCAGCACAATTTTTTCTGGTTCCCTTGATCTGGTTCCAGTGAATGTACAATGTAATAGACAGATGTGCGTTACTCTGAGAGCATTGAGATCCTTTGTGATTTAATTGTTGACCCAGATAAGAGGGATGTTTGGAAGGGGGATTTAGAGAGGAAGGGAGGATTTAAAAGTAACAAAATTAGAAAATATTTGGAAGAGAAAAGTGACTACCTTGCAGACATCTTTCATTTTGATAGTCCCTTTGCAGCCTTCAGACATATTGGTGGGGTTTTTGATGTTGGGAGGTGGTCCTCGGCCATTTGCTTCAATGCTAGGGCACCAGTTTCCTCCTCAAGTGTATTGAGAGTTCAGCTGACTTTTGTTTCACTGGAGATTATTTTTAAAAGTATAATTAGCCAAAACATTGTGAACTATATGGCAAAGCTGCTTTGTAGTGTAGCTAAGTCATACAAATGCTTGACAAATGTTACTCATGGTGGCAATCATCCAAGCATTGTTGGCACTGCATCTGTAGTTATTTCCAGTACTGCTGCTAGGTTAGACTTGATTGTGTGCAAACTTCCCCCAAGTTCCCCTTTGGGTGATATGATTTACAGCTCTAATAAAAAAGGCCTTAGGGAGCTCAGACTTTTGGTTTCTCTAGTGATTTCCTGGTTTGTTGTTATTGTTATTTATCATCTCTGATTTCTTTGCTTGAATTTCAGAATTTAAATGCATTTGTGTGTTACTAATGAAGTAGGCCACAGTGGAGCTTATAAATGCTCAGTAAAAGGTGGAAGTGTTTTAGGGAAAGTCTAGCAGCTCCTAGTATCCAAGAATTCAGAAGAATAATTCAAGTAGGCTTTTCTTCTGTGCACAGTTATTGAAAATGACTAATGTAGAAATACTTACATGTGGATAATGTAACGTCAGAACCTACATTGCCTAGGTCAACTTTTATAAATGGTTAAACGTCGATAGGTATGATTACTTAAAAATGAAGGCATAAATATGTAGAGAGTTGACATGTTGCTAAATAGTTTCTGGGCATGCTTACTTTGTGATTGAGAATTATGTGGGAGCAGGGGTCTTTATTAGTCAACTAGGATATAAAGACTTTTCTCTAGTCAGATATCATGAACACCTGGCATTTTCCCATTAGCTAAATTAATGAACATCTCAAAAACCATACCTAAGGGAATACTGTCTCTAACCTTCTTGCTAAATACAAGGAGTCATAAAATATTTTGTCAGGTATGCTTTCTTCCTGCAGTGAGTATATTCCTTCATGCCATTTCCTTAAATCAAATTGCTTAAAATGAACTGAGAGCTTTTATTTAAATTAAGGAACTTCAGTTGTGTCTTCCAGTGAGGCAGTCAACACTCAGTTTATCTGTCTTATTAATTAAATCCAGTAAATTTTAAATTAAATACAGTTGACCCTTGAACAAAACATGTTTGAAATGCATAGGTCTGCTTATATGGGGATTTTCTTTTGCCTCTGCCACCCCTGAGATAGCAAAACCAACCCTTCCTCTTCCTCTTATTCCTCAGCCTACTCAATATGAAGACCAGGATGAGGACCTTTGTTTATGATGCTGTACCTCCACTTAATGGATAATAAATTTAATCTTAAAGAGACTTCATGTACAATTCAAGGATTGGGGAAACCTTAACTAAAGCTATAAATCCAGAATCTTGTCTTAAAAAAAAATATGGACATATTTGACTACATGAAAAATAAGTGTTTCAATGGCAAAAGGTACCATAAACAAAGTCAGTAGAGATATGGTAGCTTTGGAAAGATGATTAGGGTTTATATCTATAATATACAGGATTCTTAATTTGACAAGACAAGCCATCCAATAGAAAAAAACTGGACAAAACACATTCGAATGGGTCACTCATAAGAGTGCAAATCCAGATTGCCTACAAACCAAGGAACTAGTGCTTAAAGTTGAGCAATTGGAGAAATACTAAGTGAAATAACAATGATAAGTCACTGTTTTAGTTTTCTCTTGCTGCATAACAAATTATCACAAGCTTCACACAGTGTACGTTCATGATCTCAGTTTCCGTGAGTCAGAAGTTGGGCCAGGCTTAGCTGGGTCCACTGTGTAAGGCCTTGCAAGGCTGTAGCCAAAGATATCCATCTTATTTTTTTAAAAAACAGATGTTGGAGGCTGTGTTCTTTCCTGGAGCTCAAGGTCTTCTTCCAATCTCACATGATTGTTGGCAGAATTTAGTTCCTTGCAGATATAGAACTGAGACCCCTGCTTTGTTGCTGGCTGTTAGCTGGGGGCCACTCTTAGATCTTAGAGGCCTCTACAGGTCCCTGCCACATAGCCTTCTCACAGGCTCTCTCACTTCACCATGTGACATCTTATTTCTTCAAAACTAGCAGGCGAGTCCCTGGCTTTGGTCTGCTAATAATGGAATATAATCGTGGAAATGACTGTCCCATTGCCTTGGTCGTATTCTGTTGGACAGAAGCAGGTCACAAGCTCCATCCCCACATAATGACTCATTGGAAGTCATCTTAGAATTCTGCCTACTATACTCAATTTATTAACCTGGAAATGATTGTAAAAAAGCTATTACATTTCTTGCCAGGGGGAGGTGGGAGGTATGTGTGGGAAGAGGAACTTCTATTCATGACTGTGAGAAAGGAGAGTTATTGTAGCCTTTAAGTAAAGTATCTTTCTAAAACAGATACTTTTTTAACCCAGTCAATACAGTCTCGAGAGTCTACTTTATGGAAATAAAGCCTCTAATATCCAAGGACATAGGATAAGGATATTCATTGCAGCATGATTAGCAGTGGCAGAAAACTAGAAGCAAAGTGAGTGCCCATCGGTAGGGGGAGTGATTGGACAGAGCATGGTACATTTTGGAATATTATACTCCTTTACAAAAATTAGTTACACACCAGTTGACTTTTAGGGATTTGCCAGAGGTATTGTTGAGTGAGAAGGGCTAGATGGAGAAAAATGACCTAGTTATTTGGGTTGAGGGAGGGTGTAGGAAGTATAAACTCCCTAGTAGGTATGCTTAGTCTGTATATGATTACATGTCTAGAGAAAACTATGGAATGATATATACTAGATTTTCAGTGTGTGAGAGGCTGTTGACGAATATTCAGGTGGCGAGAAGGTGCCAAGCAGAAGAAGAAAAGCAAAAAGGAACTGTGTTGTAAAGAAACAATCTCTTCCCCAAGTCTAATGTATGTGATGTGGTCATATGTAAAACTTGATTTATATGGTAAACAATATGAGATTTTAATGGATTAATTTGAATTGAAATTTAATCTAATTAAATTAAATTTAAATTTAACAATTTTAATTGATTAATATCTGGGAGTATTCCTGTTTCTTAGTATAGAACTTTCAAAATGGATAATGAATATTTTCAGTGTGCTTTATTTAGCACTTTCTGTTGTCAAAATGTATTATCTTAATTTTAAAGACAGTAACTGGCATTCAGACGCCTTAAGTACAGAACAGTGTAGCAAAAAAGGGAGGGTCGGGAATTAAGGAATAGGTATTATTTAGAAAAATCTTCTTTATTCAGCCCTATTAGGATTTGAGCAGACTCATAGCTCTTACTAAAACTGTGAAGTCTACTTAAGTTATTTATATATCCATAGTTAAGTGGAAAGAATTTTTATTTCAGTTTCTATAATCAAAGTTCTAATTTTGACAAATCTTTCACATTGGGAGTTTTACAAAACTGAATGAAACATCTAATTTTTAAATGCGTTTTCTTCTAGTGTCTTTTTCTGAAGAAGAGAAATATCAGCTACGAAAATTTGTCAATAAATCTTATCTGCTGGACAAGAGAGCCTGTCGTCAAGTGTGCTACAGTTTGATTGATATCCTTCTGGCATATTGCTATGAAACCCGTGTCACTGAAGGAGAGAAGAATGTAAGTGCATGTATGTGTGCATGTTGCCATAGATGACTGTGCTGAGTAAACTGCATTAAAGCATCAGTCTTTCTTGTCTAGAGTAGAACTGGTGGTGATTAGTTATTCAGGGGATGCCCCCAGCAGAGTTGCATGTGTGTGGTGGTGGTGGTGGGTACCCACATGCAATCATACATTGCTTAGTTGGTCTTTTTCACTTTTCTCTTGGCATTAGTCTCTGCAAAAATAGCAGAGTAGGGAAGTTTAAGGGAGTGAAACTGAGAGTAGAGAGGAAGGCTACTCTGAGCTCTCATCTCTTTTAGGCCAGAGAAGTGCTCTGTCACATGACACTTCACATTGGCAAGGGGGTAAACTGCCATACCCATTTATATTCTTTCTCTCAGCCAGAAGTCAGCAGATGCAAAATATGGCATTTTACAAAATAGAGAAATCTTAGTATTTACCTGCAAGTGTCCCTCAATTCATAGAGTACGTGTACTCTGAAAAATTATATGTAAATCAGATTTTTTAAAACCTGAATTATATCTTTTTTGCTATTTAAAGGGATCATATTATAAAAGTAAATCCTTTTGTAAATTATTTCTTAATCTTTTAAAAAATAATATAGTCTTTGTTGTATCTCTTCTTAAACCATATTTGATTTTGTAAATGAAGAGCTAAACTTCCTTTTCACCTGTACCATTGATTGTATATTTAAAAAGGCTGGAAACCAAAAAAAACAGCCTTTCTAGTTAGTGTGGCCCTGCAGCTGTTTATAATTGTCCTTGCTTAAAAGGTTATTTTTGATCTGAGCATAGCTTTCCTTTTTTGAATTACACAAATAATTCACATATGAAGGAAAATATACACATGAAGAAAATAATTAAGATTTCCTGTAATTTCAGTCATCAGAAATATAACCGCTGTTACATGGCGATGTATCTATTTCCAGTCTTCTTTCAGTGTGCATGTGTGTCTATATTGTGTGTATTTACCTTAGGTCCTAACGTGTATACTATTTAACCTGCTTTTTTCACTTGACATTATAGCACTAGGATGGTATTAGAGTTAGAATTTTCTATGTACCAATTTTTTTTGTTGTCATGATTCTGAAAATTTCTAGGGTGACTCTTGACGTTTGTGTCTGACTCCAAGATGACTATTAATTTAGTGTGTTAAGGGCATAATATATCTGAAAATACTTTTTGTTTTCACTCATCTTTTAAAGATACTGTAATTGCAGAAAATGTTTTCTTTGACCAAAAAATGCTTCATATTAAATCTTGAAAAGATGAGTGTTTAGGTATATTTGAAAAAATTTACCATTTTTTATTCTTGTATTTGTGTATTTGAAATCATGAAGTCTTACAACTTGAGACCTTCTCTAGAATTTACTTATTCTCACCAGCATTCTCTGAAAGATCAAATTTTCTAGCAGCTTCTTAAGTGCCACAGGTAATACTTCAACATTATCTTTGATTCCTTTGATAGATTATTTATGGATTGTTTGGGAGGCATGTAACTTAGTGGAAAAAGGACAGAAATTGAGCAGGGATTACTTTGCTTTAACTTTTAGTTTCAAAACCCCTGGTTATTTACTCTTGTGTTCTGGTACTCTTATCAGTAGAAAAGTTTTATTTTCGAAAATCCCAAGGAGAGTAAACAGAAACTTCCCACTGAGTCTCTGTATCAGCAAAATAATTATTTTTCTATAGTCGTGAACACTTCTTAGTTCCCATATGTCAGTGATCCTCAGACACTGGTTGAATAAATGGATTTGTTTGGTCTATTTAAATGACTTTACCTCTAATGTGATGGTATTCTTTTCTCCAAAACAAAAAAAGGTTGAATCTGCATGGAATATCAGGAAACTGAGTCCAACACTATGCTGGTTTGAGGTATGATTTCCAGTTGCAGTTGTTTAGAGTTTGTTGTTCAGGAAGTTATTTTTGTTGTTTTTACATCATTTGGGGTAATTCAAGCAATTCCTTGAATTTTTAAAAGTAGAAGCTCTATTGTACAAGTATGTTTTCCATCTTTTTAATAAAATTCTGATAATGAACCAGGTAGAGTATTTTGGAAGCTGGGGGAGGGAAACACACTTTGGAGAGAGGATGGAGACATGGTTTGTTGGGAAAGAATGTGGGGGCAGAGTGAGAGGTGTGTTTGTGAGTTGGCATGTATTGGAGCTTGAAACTCAGAGATGGAAGCAAACCTAGGTGATAAGTGACTGTCAGGGTCTATGCTAAGAACACACACACACACACACACACACACACACACACACACACACGAAAAATAATGTTTTTTATATGATTTTTAATATATATGTGTATATGTAAAAAAACTTCACCTATTCTCAGTATGTCTGTGAGGTAAGTATTGCAGGTTTTACAGGTGAGGAAACTTAGATCACATAGCTTAAATCTCTTATCTTAGGTCCTACAATTCAAATGTAGTCTGGTTATATTTGATAACTCTTTTAGTATAGTAATAATGTTTCTGTTTTCTGAAAAATAGTTGTGCAGGTCTCACCAAAAATACCAAAGATAATATCTTTAAATTTGTGAGTTTTTAACAAACTTGTGCATCAAAACAGTAATTAAAAGCAGAAACTTTAAAAAAGTATCAAGATTATATCATCAGTTAAAACAACCAGTATTTTTTAAGTTGTAAAATCAAGATTGTTTCATTGACGTCACTTTGTTGAAATAATAGGTAAGATGTAAACAGGAACTGAAACACTTTCTTCATATAGAATCTTACTACTCCAAAAATGATTCAAGGACCAACAACCTGACCAGCAGCTTCAGCTGGGAGCTCATTAGAAAGACAGAATTTCAGTCCCACCTCACACTCACTGAATCAGAACCAGGATTTGTAGCAAGATCTCTAGGGAGTTTGTATGCATATTGAAGACGAAAAGTGCTGCTCTCTAGGCTTCATTGGAGTTCCTCATGTTGCCATGATCAGCATATAATAGAGGAATCGGTTTCTGTGTTAGCATTTATTAATATGTTGAAAGTAGTTGGTGACTGGATAATTTTGTAGTATAGTTATTAAAAATCTACATGAAAATTCACCTATTTATGATATTTAAGTTCCTAATTCTCTTTAAATTATGTCAAATACTAAGTGTTCTTAATCAGATTTCTCATAGTTGTAAGGATTAATGTACATGTAAATTATCTTTCTCCCTTGGTTTTAATTTTAAATTTTACATATGGTTTACATTTTTTATACTTTGTTTATCAAAAAACAATTTTGTGGAAATTTTCTGTTGTCTAGTGTTTTTAGTAAGTTTTGAATTGCTAATGTTATCAGTTTGATACCATTCAAGATACAACACCTTTTTTCCTAGAAATCAGTTTGATAAGCAAAAGCAAATTACTCAAGTAAATGTCTTGTATTACGCATGTCCAGTGCAAAAAAAAAAAGAAAAAGAGGAGAGGAAACTGAACATACTTTACTAAAGAGTTGTATGTATTTTTTTTTTTTTTTTTTTTTTTGAGACGGTGTCTCGCTCTGTCACCTAGGCTGGAGTGCAGTGGCGCGATCTTGGCTCACTGCAAGCTCCGCCTCCTGGGTTCACGCCATTCTCCTGCCTCAGCTTCCCGAGTAGCTGGGACTACAGGCACCTGCCACCACGCCTGGCTAATTTTGTATTTTTAGTAGAGACGGGGTTTCACTGTGTTAGCCAGGATGGTCTCGATCTGGCCTTGTGGTCTGCCTGTCGGCCTCCCAAAGTGCTGAGATCACAGGCGTGAGCCACCGCACCTGGCCTTTTTTTTTTTTTTTTTTTTTGAGATGGAGTCTCACTCTATTGTCCAGGCTGGAGTGCAGTAGCGCAATCTTGACTCACTGCAGCCTCTGCCTCCCAGTTTCGAGCTATTCTCTGCTTCACCCTCTTGAGTAGCTGGGATTACAGGTGCCTGTCGCCACACCTGGCTAATTTTTGTATTTTTAGTAGAGACGGGGTTTTGCCATGTTGGCCAGGGAGGTCTCGAACTCCTGACCTCAGGTGATCCACCCGCCTGGAGTCCCAAAGTGCTTTACAGGCATGAGCCACCGCTCCCGGTGAGTTCTACATTTTTGATCTGTGCCATCTTGAATAGCCTTAGCTGACAAAAACATGAAATGTAAATTATATTAAAATGTCCTTTATGTGCATCTGTATTTTGTTAATGCCATGTGTTTTAGATTCTTATTTGTAATCTTTAGGACTTTATTTAAAAGCTTTCTTGTGACATTTGTGATGTATTGATAGTGTGAGAAATTACAAATCTAAGATTCTGTTTTATTGTAAAGTATACAAAAAGAATCTTATTTCATGGTTTTATGTTTCTCTTCTACTTGGCTTCACAATGATCTGAACTTGCAGCTTTTAAATGAGAAAAGCTTCCTATTTCATTGTGTACTTTTGTTTGTGTAACATTTTGTGGAAATGACTGCTTATTAAAATGACACTTCACAGACTTGGACTAACGTTCATGATATCATGGTGTCTTTTGGAAGAAGGGTGTTGTGTTACCCACTCTATCGCCATTTCAAGCTGGTGATGAAGGCCTACAGGGACACTATAAAGATATTGCAACTGGGTAAGATATTATTGTACTTGCAAATTTGGGAGGGAAAAAGTTGTAAGTTTTTAGTCTGTGAAGATATAATAATGATTTTTGCTTTTTTCTGTATATAAATAAGTAATGAAAAATGAATCCAACCACTGTTAAAGTATAAAATTCCTGTGTATAAGATATATGTAGATAAGTAATTGCATAGAGGCATAATAAAAACTCTTTTCCGAAAGGAGTAAGGAAGGTAAACAGAGAAGGCACACATAGTATTGCAAACCGTTTTACATTATAATAGCTTGCATCATTCAGTATTTCTTGGCTGCCTATAGTCTTCTAGGCTCTATGGTGGGACTGTGGGTCTAATAATAAAGAAGGCAGAAAAGTTCCCTGCTCTGTTGAAGTTTACAGTTTTGTCAGACAGATGATGGGTAAGTTAGCAATTCCAAAGAGAGAGTGAAAAGTACTCTGCTGGGAGAAGTCCAGGGATCGTTTAGGAGGGGACATGTAACCTAGATTCGGCATGTCAAGAAAGATTTTCTAACAAAAAGCTCAGCTACTCTGAGCACTTTTGACTTGCTAAATTCAACCTGAAAAGACAAACACTTGTTAGCTTTAAGGATGTGGAAAATTCTGGGCTCTGAAACAAATTCCAAAGTGCCCATAGTATCATCATTAGAATAAGTATATAATTTCCAAGATAATGACTTTGAAGGGGGCAACACCCATTTGTATGTATTAGTTCTGGCACATTTATTTAAAAGTCACTTTTAGTACTTTATGGTCATTTCTTGTATTCTCCCCCTGGGGAGACTTATCATTCCTTTGCCCTTAGATAAAAGTGTTTCTGGGAGCTTGGTTTTCAGACTTCAGAATAAGAAGGGGAAAGAAAGGAAGTTCTTCCTTCTACCTCCAGGTGACTTCACTGGCCTAAAGAAGAGAATCACATCTCAAATGTTTTGTCTCACCTCAAGGTGTACTTTGCTTTCTGTGTAACCTGTAGTCTTCTTGCGCTGGTGGTGGGGATGGGGGAAGAAAATCATGTTTGAAGTAGATTATTTTAAAGTAGACAATAATTGTAAAAATGAATCATGGTTAGATGAAAGATGCCTTTTTATTCATCCAGTTGGTTTAGACTAGCTGTATTTTATTTTGAAGGATTGTTGATTATAGGATGAAAGAGCTATCATTGAGAAATCTATCTTCTTTAACTTAACAGTGGGAAACAAACTGCTTTGTTTTTTCATGTGTTATTTCTTCTTGCCTTCCATCTAAGATATTTTTTGAATTGCTAAAAGTACCTTGGAAAATCAATCTGCTATAAATGACTGTGTGAGCCTCAGTTACACGTCACAATTCATTTCTTTTTTAAGTCATGCTAGATTATCTGGGCATTATTCATGGACTTAAACCAGTGAGAATGCAGTTTGCGATTATCCTGTTATATCATGGCTTCCAGATGGAGAATTGGCAAAACCTACACATGCCTGTTTGCACACACACTCACACACTCACTCTCACTCACATATACAGACTACTGCTTGTTACTTTTTATTCTGGGAAGTAATCTAGTTCTTTTGACTTTTATTGGAAAAGTAATCAGTTCTATGATTGCATAACCAAAAATAAATTCGATTGCCTTGACTTACACAGGAATCAATTACCCAAACAGTTTTAGTAGGTCAGAATTGAAATTGAGACTTAATTTTTATTCATTATCACTCTGACAAGAAATAGTTTTATCAGCTGTGTTATGATAGTAACATAGAACTTGAAGTAACACACTGGAGGCCTCTGCTAAAAATGAACCTGAACCCTCTATGTACCATGTACAGTGTGTTCTGTGACTAATTTGGGTTGTGGCTAGTTAGTGCTAAAACTGAGGGCTGGGTTGTCTAGAATTTGTGCCAGAAGCTGTGGAGATGACATGTTCTGGATGAGAATCGTCACCTGTCTTTGTACAGGTGGATGGCATGGGGATGCCATTATTGTCGCTGAAGAGGCTCATTTGTTTGAACACCCCATAATTTAAATAAAGGTAGCTCTGGTTTGGCATTTAGTGTTTTCCAAGAATGAATTCATGCCTACTTATAATTCAAAATGCAGTCACAGTGTTCACACTTTTTATTATAAAGGTCAGTATATTGTTCCATAGTTGAAAGTAATGAATAACCCTGGCTCCAAAGAAGGATTGATCTTAAATGGAATGAGCTTTCAAAACCAATGTAGGAATGCTTCAGAAACTACAGAATATTTCATTATAACTGATTGACTAAGATCTGAGTTTTCAAAGAGCCAGGAATTTGCCTTATGTGACTTCACAGTAGCCTTTACAAGGATTCTTTACTAGGCTTTTGGCTCTTTTCAGTTTTGCATTTCTTCTCATTCCCTCCCCTCCTCCAGAAGACTGTATGTTTATCTCTGGAGGTTGCTGTTCTGTTTAATCCAGACTCTTTAAGGGCAGGAAATCCTGCTTTGCCCCTTAAGTACTGTTTTAGTGCTTAGCAAAGGACCTTGCTCTCCTTGGATCAGTCATCTTGGGGCACATGACTCCTTTTTTTTCCCCTGTCTCTGTCTCTTCAACTTTTATTGCCTCTGTTCCATTCTTTTTGGAAGAATGGGTAAAGTTTTTCATGGGAGCATCACTTAGTTGCTGTTAGTCAATTAAAAATAAAAGTAAAAGGGAAAAAGCAGATTTTCTAATGTATCTTCAGAAGAGTTATTCTTTTTTTTTTTTTTCTCTCCTTGAGACAGAATTTTGCTCTGTTGCCCAAGGCTGGAGTACAGTGGCGCGATCTTGACTCACTGCAACCTCCGCTTCCTGGGTTCAAGAAATTCTCATGCCCCAGCCTCCCAAGTAGCTGGGATTACAGACATGCACCACCACGCCTGGCTAATATTTGTATGTTTAGGAGAGGCGGGGTTTTGCCGTGTTGACCAGGCTGGTCTGGAACTCCTGGCCTCAAGTGATCTGCCTGCCTTGGCTTCCCAAAGTGCTGGGATTACAGGTGTGAGCCACCGCACCTGGCCCACTCAGAAGAGTTATTCATCTTAGAAGTGACAAGTCGTAGTTTAATACTTGATCATACATTATTTATGTAATTTAGTGAGTGTATTGTCTACATCTTATTAATGTATAGAAGGTATTGCTTACTTTACTTCCATTAGAAGGGTAGGATGGGATGGGATGGAAGTGAAACATCAACTTAATTTTTGCTTTCAGTTCCCCCTTTGAGCTCATTCTGTGGGTTCTTTTTTTTCCTTCTTCTTGGATGGAATATATATCCTATATATATCATATCATATATTTGTCTCCTATAATATATATCCTATAACTTTTTCTATCACTTTAGATTTTAAAAAAGTTCTTTTACCACTTCTAGTCACAAGAGGAGTCTAATTTCAGCGCTTAAAATGTCCACTTTGAACTTCATTACAAAAGAAATTCTTCCCTTCCCCAGCTGGGACCTGCCTGAGGGTGGGTGACTAGCGGCAGGGAGGAGGACCCCTTTCACTTTGGCAGGACATACCGCTTACCTCCACTCGGCCACACCATGTTGCTCTGTCCTGCTTCTTAATGGAAGCTAGACACCAATCTTTGTACTCTCCAGTTGGTATCTACAGTTAAAATTTCCAGGGTAAGCAGGTTGTACTCTCTTAGGGCCTCTTAAAACCCCCTTTCTCTTGGTTTAAGGTAACAGAAAAGCACCTCCTTCCTGCACCCACACCACCTTTATCCATGGAGATTTTTTCTGGACCTCTTTACTCTTAAGCTCCTGAAGGTGAATATTCGGTGAATGAATTACAAATCATTTTTAGTTTCTCTCTCTACAAGTTCAGCATAGAGAGGTTAGCATCTCTTTAAAATAAAGGGATACTTGATACCAGTTATTTTCTTTGTGAGCCTCATTAGAAAAGAGTCAGAGTTCTGTCCTGATGCGTTAATAATACGTACAGGTGGATGGCACAGGGATGCCATTATTGCCACCGAAGAGGCTCGTTTGTTTGGACACTGCATAATTTAAATAGAGGTAGCTCTGGTTTGGCTAGTTTGTTAATAACCACAGCTGCGTGTGTTAGCTACCTTCTGTGTGCCAGCGCTAGGTTCAGTTCTTTAGATACCATATCTCATTTTGCTCATATTGCAGTCCTGTGAAGCAGGCATTACTATCCCCATTTTGCAAATAGAAGACAGGCTCAAAGAAGTGAAGTCAGTGGCCCAGGGTCTTACAGCTAGTAGGTGGGAGAGCCTAGATTTGACTCCAGATCTGTGTAACTTAGAGTCTGTGCACTTATATATATTGAAATAGTTATAAATGAAATTATATGAAGCCTGGAATTTGCTTCAAAATAGTCCAGAGTGGGTTGTGGGAAAGTGGGTGGGGTGTAGCTGAAACAAGGTTGGCTACAAGTTGATTGCTGCCTGGGTGATGAGTATGTGGGATTCATGATACTGTCTTTCCTATTTTTGTACATGTTGTGATTTTCCTTTAGACAAAGTCTTTTTTTTTCCTTAAGTCTGGACTCTTAACCACCATACTACCATGTTTCAAATTTGAATTTATCCACCATTTTGTGGAAAACATGATTTCTATTAATATTTGGACAGTTTTCTAAATGTTTTGGCTAATAAAAACGTATACAATTGTTCTTTCTATTTGCTGTTTTGTTTTTAAGGTTAATAGAAACCTACTTTTTAATAACATGTGAAGTCTGATGAATAGTAGCTACCTAGCAGGTAGTAACCCAAGAAACAGCCTTTAGGAGTCTAGTTGTTGTCCCCAATTAAAACCAGGTATCACTTCAGGTAATTAATAGCCCTTACTTATCAATTATTAATTGGGCTCAATAAACAGATTTTCAGAAATTACTGCTTTACTAACCTCTTCCATAGATAAAATAACACAATCAATGAGAAAGGAAAGAAGAGCTATGGTACCAAGCACAGGGCTTGTGACTGATCAATTTTTTAAAAGAAAAATGGATGTTTAAAACATTGAGGTTTGGCAAGTGTATTGTATGAGCTCCAAGTTTGGAGGAGACCTTAAAGGTGAATTTCTTTTGAATATTTACATTTTATTTATTCCAGAGTCAGTTTAGCAAATGACTTTTAAAAAAATTGAATTGTAGAGGAGATATTGCAAACTTGAAAACTAAAAGATGAAATCACTGCCATTTTCCAGTGTTGACATTTATCTATATTTAACTTCTGTAAGTTCCCAGTTCTGGACATTTTAAAGAATTGTTGGGCCTTTTAATTTTTACTCTTTAAATACATTGTATGAAACTATTTTGAGATTTATTCAACAAGTATTTGTTGAGAACCTGCCGTGTGAGGCTGCTGAGCTGGATCCTGAAGATATAATAGTTCTAATGGGGGCACAGGGCACAGAATTACACAACTACCAGGGTTTTTGAAAAATTGCATTTGTAATAAGTAGCTCAAAAGAGAAATATGGAGAGTGAAAATATAAGCCAGGGAAACTGACCTACATTTAAGTCACTGAAGACATGTAACTTCCTACTGTGGGAGCCTCTGCCTTATTTGACCTCTAATTCTCAGCTCCTACTAGTTTCCTAGCACCCTCAAGTACTTGTTAATTGCTTGATGAGTTCATTTATTCATTGATTTGTTCAACACATATTTTGAATGTATGCCTACTCAGGAGCCAGTCCATACAAAGCACCCTGTAAATACAAAGAGCAATAGGAAAATAATTTAGATGTGTGGGCTGTATTTGGGGACATGTTCGCTAGCCGGGGAGCGTGTTCACTACCTAGGGAGCTAAGATGTCCATCAGTAACATAAAATATATAGTCAACCGTGGTAAGTGCCTTACAAGAAATGTGGATTAAGTAGTTCAAAAAAGAGAGAGACGACACATTTCACTAGGGGTCAGGGAAATTTTCATAGAGGCTGTGAGATTTGAATTGGGACTTGAAGGAGGGAGGGAATGTTGTAAACATGTGAGTAAACCATGTGAGGAGGTTCGTGGGATAGTGTAGTTTCTGCTATGAAAATGTGTTTGTTGGAATTAGATGATGGAAAATCGATATGCTATCTGATGCTGAGATTTGCTCTACAGCCTCTAAAACTAGTTGATAGTTTCTTTCCTATCTGAGTTAACTGGTCACTGGAATTTATGTCTCTACTTTTTAAATATTATTGCTTAATTCCCTGCTCCTCACCCGGCAGATTGTAATTCCTTGTGTTTTCTTCCTCCTATTCTAAATTGTTCTTGAACTTTTTTTTTCTGGCTTAATTCCCCATACCAGTTAATGTTTCTAAGAATAGAACAATCATAGTGCTCTCAGAAACTTTAGCATAGAATTAAAGTCAGATACTGAAGTAGCATTTGTACCTGTTTTTGCTGACCATTTTACATACCAACTTATCGAAGAAAGGAGAGAACTTCAGAGGACAGCAGGAGTTAACTCCTGGAAATCATGAACTGCTGCTAAATGTTTGAAAGGGAGAACTCCGGATTCTCCTTCCATGAGGCAAAGTGAATTCTTTTTACTCTTGTCTCTTCCTTGGAGTACAAGTCTGTGTTCCCAGTCTCCTAAATTAGTACATTCTTCCCATTCATATGTATTATTTAACCTCAGAGCATTTGCGGGTTTATACTTATAACCCTGTATAGAAGGATATTGTGTATAAAGGTAAACATTAAAGGAAAGAATATCAAGTTCTAGTCATCTCCATAGAATCTCTTTCCCCCTAATACTTCTGAATATTGTTAATCACTAAAAATGTTTAGATTGCTCTCATGGTAATTTCTGGGTTACATTTGTATAAAACATTCTTGGTTCTCTTAAAATACACCATAGAGGGAAGCATTTCCCATATGGCTTACAAATAATAAATTGGCCTTTTAATTGCCACAAATGATGAATAGCTTGTGGTTATTTGGCTTCAAAAATATCACTTAAAATATTTTAAAATGTTAGTATTCTTTGAAAACTGGAGTTATATAGAAATGCTTACTGATGGGTGATGGCTTCAAGTCAGCTGACCTCTTAAATATTACATACAATTTAAATCTACACTATATTTTCTGTACTATTTATTTTTGTTAATTTCAGCAGTTTCTGAGCTGAGCAGTGTAGAAATCCCTAGAACTTAGTTACATGGTTTGAATGTATGGCTTAAAAAAAACTTCTATAATTAGTGCCTCTTTAAATAAATTTAAAGTCAGTTTTGAGATTATTTTTATGGATCTGAATTTTTATGGAAGTAACTTTCTATAAGAAAATAGCAGCAGAAAATTGTATGTATTTAAGACAACTTTGGGGGAACAAAGAGAAAACCTTCTATTTGACCCTAGTGAATCAAAGTCCTATTGTATATTAATACTGAGGCCTTGATGAAGTGAATTGAATAATACTTTATGTTTTACCAGGAATACATGTAAGAATTACAATTATGTACCACATAACGACTTTCAGTCAGTGATGGACCACATGGACAACAGTGGTCCCATAACATTGTAATACTGTGAGATTACTATGTCTTTATTTTCTTATTAATTTTTTTGTTTTTCTTTTAATCAGAAAAGAGCTGAAGTATACTGTATCTTTTCTATGCTTAGATATGTTTAGATACAAAAATACTTAGCACTGTGTTACAATTGCTTACAGCATTCAGGACAGTCATATATACTGGCTATACCATAGCCTAGGTGTGTAGTGGACTCTACCATCTAGGTTTGTGTAAGTACATTCTGTGACATTCACATGACAGAATTACCTAATGACGCATTTCTCAGAACACATCCAAATCATTAAGCAACACCTGATTATGTATATATTTACGTAATTTAGAGTTTCATTTCATTTATTTTTTAGAGACAAGGTCTCACTCTGTCACTCAGCCTGGGGTACAGTATGGCATAATCGTGGCTCACTGCAACTTCAAACTCCTGGGCTCAAGCTATCCTCCTGCCTCAACCTCCCAAAGTGCTGGTTTACAGGTGTGAGCCACCATATCCCAACTTAAAGTTTCTTTAAGTAAGAAGTTAATGTTGGAAAATAACAAGTGGCAGATATTTATTTATTCAGCAGACATGAATCAAATCTATTCTCCGTGCAAGGGAGTATAACAGAATTGGTGAAGAGTTACAAGGATATTTATGACTTGGTCTTAGCTCTTAGGGAGTTTATTGTGTAATAGGAATGATAGGTCAAAAGATAAGGTACAAAATGTAAGTATTTATGATGAGAACACATGGACACAGGGGCAACAACACCCATTGGGGCCTTTCGGAGGGTGGCGGGGTGGGGGTGGTGTGGGAGGAGGGAGAGGATCAGGAAGAATAGCTAGTGGATACTGGTCTTAATACCTGGGCGATGGGATGATCTGTGCAGTAAACCACCATGACACACATACCTCTGAACTTAAAAGTTTAAAACAAAAACAAAATATAAGTGTTTATAAGATACAAAGGGGAGACTCCCTTAAAAAAATACCTTAATGGACAGGTATGGTGGCTCATGCCTGTAAACTCAGCACTTTGGGAGGTAAAAGTGGGAAGATCTCTTGAAGCCAGGAGTTTGAGACCAGCCTGGGCAACATAGTGAGACCTTGTTTCTAGAAAAAAAAAGTTTTTTAAATTAGCAGGGCGTAGTTGTGTGTGCCTATAGTCCTAACTACTTGGGATCCCGAGGCAGGAGGATTGCTTGAGCCCAGGAGTTCGAGGTTACAGTGAGGTATGATCATGCCACTGTGCTGCAGCTTGGGTGACAGGGTAAGACCTTGTCTCTAACAAGAAAAGAAAAAAGAAATTACCTTAATGGCCATCCACAGGCCAAATCCATCTTGTATTGCCCTTGAACTAACTGTGCTTTTTACATTTTTAAATAGTTGAAAAAAAATAATATTTTGTTACTTGGGAAAATTATTTGAAATTCTCATTTTAGAGTCCATAAATAAAGTTTTATTGAAACACAGGCTCATTCACTTACGTATTGTCTATGGCTGCTTTTGCGGTAAGATGACAGAATTGAGTAAGTGCATCAGAGATTGGCCTGCAAAGCCAAAATATTTACTTTCTATCTCTTTACAGAGAAAATTTACCACCTCTGCCTTAGGTATGTACATGGAGGTTGGAGGGGAGCCCTTTTGTAGGGAGCCGAGGTCTTTGGCTGCTTGCCATTCCAAATAGTGGCCAGCATTGAAGTAGATCATTTCAGCTGTTTTCTCTCGCCTTCCCACAAGGTGAGACTTAGCTGATCTAGTTGGCTCACATTAGAGTAGGCTTCTGTACATTAGGAGAAGCAAACTGAGATTCTTACTTCGCCAAGCAGGTAAATGAATAAGGATGCTAGGGTTTAAGGAAATAGAGACTAATGAGGCCTGTGTGAACTGGAGAGATACATGGCTCGACTGTAGCCTACTGTTGCTGTGTGAATATATAGTATTGCCAGTTTTAAAAAGAAGTAGAAAATAAAATGGTCTTTAAAATTTTTTAAAGCTGAAGTATGAACAAAGAAGTAAAGTAATGTAAAATCACACCGTAAGAGCCATAGCATGTCTGAGAGCCCAGGTCAGCCTGGGAGGCCCCCAGTTTTCAGTCTCTGCTCTAAAGCAAGCTAAGTGCCAGCATGTCTTTCTCATACCCTCTTGGACCTGCCAGTTTTAGCTGCAGTGAAGGCTTGCACCAGGTCTTTGCTTCTTCAGTCCTAGCTTGAGACTGAGTCTCAACCCGATACAGGTTCTAAGATTGGGGCAGGCAAAGGAGGTAAGAGATGTCCCGCATTGTCTAATGTAGTTAACACCAGAAAGCTTTTTTGAAAAGTGGATCCCCTGCCTCTCTTTTGACTACTTTGTATTGTTACTCTTGTCAGCCAGAGCCTGGTCAGGGTGGAGGAGATGAGTGATAGGATTTCAGTACCTTCAGTACCACACCTCACTCTGACCCTGATAGAGTGCTTATTAGTAGTGGGAGGAGGGATTAATAGGGAAGGAGCAAACAGCATAGACCTAATGAGTGATATATAATGGTAGTTACTAAAGAATATGTAGGATTTAGAAAAGAAGATGTGGAGGAGGGGTATTCCCTGAGAAAGTAGAAGGCAAAAAAATCAGAAAAAGGAATATAAAGAGTTCCATGTTCAAGAAAGGGCAAATTCCCATCTGTCTGGAGGCCAGAGGTGTGAAGGGGAATGGTAGGATAAAGGTAGAAACAGTGTGCTGGGACCGGGCTGAAAGGAGCCTGCAATGGCTTGCTGATGAGTTTGGGTCTTATTCAGGGAGGAACCACTGAGGAGTTTGGCATTGGAGCCAGTGAGAGGCTTATGAAATTAGATTCATCTGGCAGCAGCACTTAGGATAGAGTCATTGAGAAGGGTGAGGTTAGTGGGCATGGAGAAGAGAGGAGACTTATTCTTGCCTAGACCCAAGGTAGTCTGGGGACAGACAGTATGGTCTGAACTAGAGTGCTAGCCACGGCACCGAGGAGGAAGGAATATGTGGGCAGGTGCTTCACAGGTAGTGGGGCAGGGACCAGTAATGGGAGTGCCAGGGCTGATCCATACTACCCGTTGTCCTCCTTCCCTTTTCATATGTAAAGTATTTACATGTTTGTTGTCTCATTTAATTTCCATAGCAATTCTTAAGAATTTTTCTTCCAATTTATCCCTGTGGAAACAGATTCAGATTAAGTACCGAACGGTTAAGAAGTGGTACCAGAAGCAAGCAAACTCTGGGCTGCACAGCTGGTCCACAGTGGAACTGTTGGGATTGTTACCATTTTTACTTCGTGAGAAATTAGCTAAGAACTGCATAAGATTATTTATGTGTAGCTTTTTAATGATCTTTCCTTGGCTTTTTAGAATTGGGGAACACAGTTCTAAGATCTTAATTTCATAGTCAAAATTTTCATGCATCCTTTTCTTATAAATTAAACTTATATGTAGAGATAAATATCTAATCAACTTTACTAAATTATATTTATTATCCATTGATTAAAATGTAAAGAAGCATAGCTCAGTTCTACCAGTGTGCAGACCATTTAGCAGAAAGCAAACATATTCACTGAAACACAGTGAGGGTTTCAAAACGGTTTGGTTTTTCTCCTTTTTTACCTTGACATACTTATCAGTACTTGAGATCACCAAAATAAATTCATCAGTGGTAGGATTAGGTTTAGGTTTGTTTTTTCCTTTTATGAGCCATTTGAGATATCCAGTTGTCTTTCTTCCTATATACTCCTATTTCTTCTTTCCAACCTCATGCAATTTTAGTTTTTTTCATTTTGAAATAAAACTAATTTCAAAGAATTAGAACTCTATTAAGTGGTATCTATTGGAAAAAAATGAAGTGTAATTGTTTTAATTAAAACCACAAAGGGCATTGAAATACATACTGTAATTCTTAAGATGGAAAAATTGAATAAAAATTTTACCCACAAAATTTTGAAGTTTTCTATGCTTATGGGTTTTTTAAAAGTTCAGGTTTAGGTTGCAGCTGTTTCAAAGAGCTTTTTTCCATGCATCTTTAGCTTCTTAATCTACTTTTCTCCTTACTGTGTAGACAGAGATTTTTTTTTTTAATGTTCTACCTTGAACTTGGATGCCTCATTCTTAGTTGTCTGAAGAAGTTGAAATTAGTCATGTTACCATTATGTAGTTTTGATGACATCTGGTCATGTATTTCTAAACTGAAACAATCACTGTTTTGACAAGTTACTTAAGAAAGAGGACAGAGTTAATGTCAAGGCTGTCCTTCCAAACTGGCACATCTTGCAGGGATTGTTAGAGCAGAAAAGGCAAAAAGCAGCCTTGGGTTAAATTTATTATTTGACCTTACGGTGGTACAGTGATGTAATAAAGTTTGTACAGCTACATTCTTTTCTTGTCAGGGAAATATATAATTAGGGAAGGAGTAAACAAATTGTATATGCCACATTTGTCATGATGCAAATAACTTTAAATCTGTAGACCACAGAGATGTTATAACTAGTACATGCTAACTGAGCAATTTGACTGGGTGTGTTTAAAGTTAGATTCTTTGTACTCCAGACTGGATTAACAACCAGCGTTTATTGAACAGGATCATACAATTTGCTGGACATTGTTCTAGGCCAAGGAAGAAAGATGAAAAGTCATGTCCTTTCCTGTCAAGGACGTCATCACACATGGTGATAAATACTGACAATGGATTTATTGCATAGTGGTTGAGGGTCAGACAACTTATTTTCCAGTTCTGATTCTTGCTTCCTAGCTGTGATCTTGGCCAACTGCTTCATATCCTTGAGCCTCAGTTATCTCATTTATGAAACAAGGAAGAAAGTACCTAACTCGTAGGGTTAAATCGTGTAATTATATGAAGTATCTGGTGCAGAGCAAGTGGGTAGCTCCTAATTACTTACGTCTGTTTCGTGCTGCTGTAACAGAATACCACAGACTGGGTAATTTATAAAGAACAGAAATTATTGGCTCATGGTTCTGGAGGCTGGGAAATCCAAGATCAAGGGGCTGGTGAGGGCCTTCTTGCTGTATCAGAACGTGGCAGAGGGTATCACATGGTGAGAAGGCAGGCAAGAGGTTGAACTGGCAGCTTGAAGTTCTTTTATAATTGGCATTAACATTCATGAGGGTAGAGCCCTCATGACCTAAATACCTCTCATTAGGCCCCATCTTCCAACACTGTTGCATTGGGGATTAACTTTCCAACAGATGCTTTTTGTGGGGTGCATTCAAATGGTAGCACTACTGTAATAGAGGGGTATGTCAGGTATATGAGGGAACCTTAAACCAGCTGGGGGAAGAGTTAGAACCCTGTTTCCAGAAAAAGTAATGCCTGATTTGAGACTTGGATAGATGGTATATTATGGGTTGAATTGAGGGTTGTACATTCCAGGCAAAGGGGACATCTAAAAAGTACATGTTTGCTTCATGTTAATTTTGTTTGTGAGTATACAGATAATACATGTAATTTTAATAACAGAATACTTTTTAAATGGATAGGACTATAAGTTTGTGCTCAAAATAGTAATTCATTGCTTCAAGGGTGTGTTTCTTAATACAAGTCAAAAATTGAAGCTTAAATGGCATCTGAGAAATTTGAGGATAAAAAAATTACATAGACCTAGAAGCCTTCTTAATGCTAAATTTAGTGTGCGTATTTGTGTTAATTGCTAGGGATTTGACTTTATTCTACTTCCCGTTAGGGCCTGGTATTAAAGCAAATTACCCCACTTTGGTTCTCTTAATTTAGATTAATTTGACAGAATTTTTCTTCCTTCTCCCTTTTTATGGTCAAATGACATATGAAAATTAGTGTTAAAATACTTCATATCTGTTTTGATAATATGGTCTCATCAGAATCCCAGAATTCTAGCCATTTTCTAGCCAGGTATCTATTATACTAAGTTATGTATTTTAAATGATAGTAATGTTGGCTGTTATTTTGAGATGACTTTACAAATAAAGACCAAGCAGTGCTTTCCCTCAGGTGTTTTGAATAACCACTCTTTTTTTCTTTACTTATTGTTTTAAAATTATTATTATTTTTTTTTGTAGAGATGGAGTCCCACTATGTTGCCCAGGCCGGTCTCAGACTCCCAGGTTCAAGTGATCCTCCTGTCTTGGTGCCTCCTATAGTGTTGGGATTATAGGTGTGAGCCACCAGGCCTGGTCCCTTTACTTATTTTGGCCTCTTGTCTTGATAAGGACAGATATGACATTTGATCTTAGCCAGAAGGCCAAGAAGCAATTGGCTTCTTGTCTTGGGTAACTCAAAACTTTAAAGGGCAGAATAGATACCCAGAAAACCACAGCCACATAGCTGTAATGTACCAGCAGTTGAAAAGAAATTTAGCTCTTATTGTATAGAATTAGCAACTTACATTGTTTTTCTGATGCTGGCTTTTAGCCAGCAAAAACATCCACTACCCTGATCATCTCCTAGAGATGGAAACCATTTCTTATGTGCCTCCAGCCATGAACTGGTCTGTCAGTGAAAGATTATTCCCAACCCTGCTCTCCTAATAGGAGGATTTCAGGAAGCCAAGGGATTCTATTTAGAACAGCTCAATCTTGTCTTTGTATTAAGATGTATTAACCTGAGATGCCACTTCTGTCCAGACAGGAAATCACATTGTTCTTAGTTTACCTTCCCTTTAAAGGAAAGCTGGGGAATACGTTAAATCCTATTTACTACCCACCTACTTATTACTGTCATCCATATTTTCTTTATCTTGTCATTACGTTTCTCTGTGTTGTCATTAGTCTCTCCCCGAAGTAAAACATTCATGGCACTTGTCATTTGTAATACCAGGATACTAGTGTTAAACTGCTTTCATGAGTGAACAAGAGTTCTTGGTCTTCGAGTCATTCTTCCATGGATAGGGTTGGCTTACTCAACCAAGTCCATCCTAGAGAATCCCTAACTCTTGGGATTTAACGTCCTGGAGAGAGCTGTTAGTGCCATTTTGCGGTGAAAATAGTTACCGTGGTTACTGTGCAAGGCACTGTTTTTTTTTTCTGCTTTGAACCAGGCAGTGAACTGCCTAAAAATGGTCACTTTCCTGCAGTGCCTTTGAGCAGAAATGATTCTCTTGGACTTAGGCCTTAGCATTTTTTTATGCCCATATCGTGTATGATGAGCCCACGACTAGATAGATCCCCACAGGAACCGTGTACTTTGAGTCCCCATAGGCTTCTGGCCACCGGCCATGTGACAGCCTGGAAGAGGGCCAGATTTTTCCTTTGCTCATAGCTGCTAGATAAGTGGCTGAGGGTCTGATAGAAAGAGCAGTCAGTACAAAAGAGACTGAAAAAAAAAGCCCAGCCACATGCTTGGTGAGTCTCCCGGCTGTGATGCTGTAGTCATCTACGGTGACAGTCGGAACAAAAGAGATCAAGTGCGACCTCAGAGTAACAATGCATATTGTTGGGAGGAGAATAGTTTTCATGTACTTTTTATTCTAGATTGTCAACTGCAAGTAGCCTGGTTTATCTTTACCATATTTGTCACATCACATACTATGAAAGTAGTTTAAGGCTTACAGTTAAAACATAGCTTGTGAAGAGAGCATGTAACTTTCCCTTTCAAAACTGCCTTGCAATATAATTTTTAAATATTAATCTAAATATTGCTTCTCAGTTGTTTAAAAATATAATTTAAAATGTGGATTCAAATTTGTAACCTTCATTTGTCAATTTTTCAGGGTTTGGCTGTGTAGTTGAACATGTCTTAATTTTTGTTAAACAAATAATGTTTCTTGTGGACAGTTTTGAAAATAGAGGAAAGTATAGAAAAGAATAAACAACTGTACTCCCACATGTAGAACAATGCCAGGTGCATGATGGGCTCTCACATATTTGCTCAGTGGATGTAGAGACAGATACTGTTAATATCATTTGGGTATATATGTCTAGGATTTTTTATTTTTATTTTATTTATTTATTTTTTGAGATGGAGTCTCGCTCTCAAGTCATGCAGACTTGAGTGCAATGGCGTGATCTTAGCTCACTGCAGCCTCCGCCTCCTGGGTTTAAGTGATTCTCTCGCCTCAGCCTCCCAAGTAGCTGGGGCTACAGGCACCTGCTATCATGCCCGGCTAATTTTTGTATTTTTAGTAGAGACGGGGTTTCACCGTGTTGGCCAGGCTGGTCTTGAACTCCTGACTTCAGGTGATCTGCCTGCCTCGGCCTCCCAGAGTGCTGGGATTACAAGCATGAGCCACTGTGCCTGGCCCAGCATTTTTAAAATGAGTATTAGTCTTTTTTTTTTTTTTTTTTAGAAAATAGGGATCAGAACATGCAAATAGAATGTAATTTCTTCTCTTTAAATTGAAAAAATATTTTGACATTTCTTATTTTTTGTTATTTGACATTTCTTTTGTTTTTGAGACAGAGTCTCGCTCTGTTGCTCAGGCTGGAGTGCAGTGGTGTGATCTCTGCTCCCTGCATCGTCCACCTCCTGGGTTCAAGCGATTCTCCTGCCTCAGCCTCCCGAGTAGCTGAGATTACAGACGTATGCCACCATGCCCGACTAATTTTTTTATTGTTGTAGAGATGGGGTTTCGCCATGTTGACCAGGCTGGTCTCGGACTCCTGACCTTAGGTGATCTGCCCACCTCGGCTTTCCAAAGTGCTGGGATTAGAGGCATGAGCCACCAGGCCCTGCCTGTTACTTGACATTTCTTTTCATTGTTATTCTTATTTTTTTTGTGATAGCTGGAAGATTTAAATTTGCCTGTGGCCTTTAGCAAGAGGGCAGCCTCACTTTAGGCATGTCTGGTAGATGAAGCTGTATATAATTTTATCAGGTAATGGCTGCTGTGGATCCTCATTAAATATGTGACCTTAACTCCATACCTTTTTACATTATGATCTGGGGAGTAGGGTCCTTTATTCCTACTGCCCACACCTAAGTTTAGAGACGTTCTCACTCAGTCTGTCCAAGTGCATTCTTCTCTTCCTCCTTGTTAGTGTCTGATTTCTGCCAAACTCATCTGCTTATTCTCCTTTTTTTCCTTACATGAACTCTTTGCTCTAGCCAAATGGTTTTCTCCAAATCCTGCATTTTCTTTTTCTCTCTTTTTTTTTTTTTTTTGAGATGGAGTCTCACTCTGTCACCTAGACTGGAGTGTAGTGGCGCAATCTTGGCTCACTGCAACCTCTGCCTCCCCGGGTCCAGCGATTCTCCTGCCTCAGCCTCCCGAGTAGCTGGGACTACAGGCGCGCACTACCAAGCCCGGCTCATTTTTGTATTTTTAGTAGAGATGGGGTTTCACCATGCTGGCCAGGCTGGTCTCGAACTTCTGACCTCGTAATCCGCCTGCCTTGGCCTCCCAAAGTGCTGGGATTACAGGTGTGAGCCACCACGCCTAGCCCCAATCCTGCATTTTCTGTTAACCTGTTTATATTAGTAAAGTGTGGGATCTTGAGAGATAGTATTCTGGAGGTGTCACACAGCAGAGAAGCTTATTCAAGTTACAAGAGATTAGTTCGTTTTTCCAGTAAAGACTTACGATTGACATTTAAAACTTTTAGTACTTCTAAAACTAACTCCTTCCCTCTGCACCCTCCTTCCCCTAAAAAGAGAGAGAGAAGGAAAGCAAGAAAGAAATTAGTTGGCATATGCTTACTGTGACATTTGTCTTCTCTGTGGCAATTAAAACTTCAAAACATTCTTACAGGTCAGTTGTTCCTTGATTCTTTGGGTAACACAGCTAGTGTGGCAAACATGGTTTCATCATGCCTGCAAATTTTGATTATATTTCCTCCTCCTTTCATCAAACCCTGCTCTCAACATTACCTAGTTTGTAATTAAAATAGGCTTGTGCTGGGGTGATCCACACTAATCATTTGACATAGTTAACCTGCGCCACTTTGATAAGCCATAGCACTGACCTTGCCTTAACCAAATGAACTTGACATCTTGTAGCTTTAGGCCTTCTAAGTGTTAGTTTCTCTTCACAGTCAGTCTAGCAGTGGAGCTTTCATTGACATTCTTCATTCATTCTTTATTGTATCTGCATATGAGGAAGCCACAAAGTTAATATTTTTTAAAAAGGTATGGACTCTGTTTTCAGACTTACTACCTACTTAGGGGTTAAAGTCAGTAATAAGTCCTTGAGTAATAAAAACATTATGATATAGACTGGATGAGGCAAGAACATACAGGTAGCATGGCACAGTGGGTAGCCTCTGGAGGCATTAAGATTGGAATTTAGATCTTGGTCCCTCAACTCAGTGGCCCTGTATCTTACCCATCCTGAAGCCTCCAGTTTTCCTTCTGGGAATTGAACAGGAGAGGTTATGGGGAGGATTTTCCCCATTTTGAGTTTCCTTTCCACTTCTTGGCAGCATTTAGTAAAGGACCGTGAAGACTAGGAAAGTCAGCCCAGAACTTCCCGAAGGAATGAAGACTGGAGCTAGACCTTGATAGCGGGCTAGGTCACATGGAGAAGGGAAAAAGGCATGGAAACAAGTCTGTAGAAAGAGCATTGAGAACATATGCAGGGAAGAGACTCCATGAAAGCAGTGCATTAAAAAATGTGTGTTTGAAGGGGTAGAGTCTGGAATCTGAAAGATGGGAAAGAAGATTCTTAAAATCGAGGCATGAGATGAGAATGTGAGTGAACATAGGAGCTCAGGCAATGGCAGAGAAAGGGCAGATACAAGGAGCATCTCCAAGGAAAAATCGTCAGGATTTGACGGGTGAGACCGTAGAATGAAAGAAATTTTCCAGGTTTAAGCTGGGTGATTACTGTGTCTGTCATGTATTCATTCATTCTTAGAATACTTAAATGGAAAACCTGCTGTTGCAGTGTTCTGTTCTAGGTATTGGCGATTAACCACGAAATAAAACAGAAGCCCCTGCTCTTTTGAAACTTACTTTCTAGTGTTAATTATGTTAAAAAATTTAGTGTCAGCAATTTTAGGATCTTGAGATGTCATCATCTAGCTCATGATTCTTTTATGATCTAAAAGTTAAATGGGAAATATCGATGAAAGCGCATCCAGTATCTTCATGAACTCAGTATACAGTATTTCCGTGTTTCAGAACTGTAAAGATAAGAATGAAACTGTTAAACTGAAAATACTGAATTTCACAGATCAAAGAAAATGGCACTACTCTAGATGTAGAATTAATAGTTCACCTTATAATTAATAAATTTCAGGAAATATCATGAAGTTTGGAACACCTAGGAAATTGTTGAGTTGTAAAAGGCTCCTTTTGTAGACTTTGGTTGGGTTAAAACTAGGTTCATTTAAAAACCAGGAGGAAGTAGTTAGGTTGAACAGGGCTTTAATACTTGATGGCCTTTGTTCATGTGAGTTTTGTCAGCTTATTTCTGAAGTAGTGCTATAATGTTTTAGTGTTCAGTTTTCTTCAATTCTTTAAGGTAAAATAATTTGTTATTAGTAGATAACTCCTTGACAGAAAATGTTGACATAAGAAATAAAGAAGTTTGAAATTTAGAATACAGTTTTCCACGTTATGTTGAAAGCTTGAATTGGAAGAACATTATCTAATAAAAATTATGATGCATTTAGATATTCATTTGGTTTAGAAAACTTTCCTGCCTTTCATTTAATTGACCTAGTTGTAGTTCATAGCATTTTAATGATAACCACAACCAGTCAGCTGTAACAACAGAATATAAAGATTATATGTAATTCTTTTTTTTTTTTTTCCGAGGTGGAGTCTTTCTCTGTCGCCCAGGCTGAAGTGCAGTGGCGCGATCTTGGCTCACGGCAAGCTCCGCCTCCCCAGTTCACGCCGTTCTCCTGCCTCAGCCTCCCGAGTAGCTGGGACTATAGGCGCCTGTCACCATGCCTGGCTAATTTTTTGTATTTTTAGTAGAGACAGGGTTTCACCGTGTTAGCCAGGATGGTCTCGATCTCCTGACCTCGTGATCTGCCCGTCTCGGCCTCCCAAAGTGCTGGAATTACAGGTGTGAGCCACTGTGCCTGGCCAAAGATTGTATGTAATTCTTAAGGAAATCAGTAAAGGGGTTTGGACCTAATAGGACTCATAAATTTTTTTGCATTTAAAAGTGTTCTTAAGAAATGATCAGGATTCTGAGCTGCTTTAGATATATTACCTCTCAGGGTCTGAATTTCTTTTTCTTAAGGATAATTTTATGTTTTTTCAATTTTCTTCAGGTAAAAGTGCAGTTTTAAAGTGTCTCCTGGATATTCACAAAATTTTTCAGGAAAATGACCCAGCGTACATACTGAATGATCTCTACATCTCAGACTACTGTGTGTGGATTCAGAAAGTCAAGTAAGTTTTCATAGAGTTACTTATGAATTTTTAGATGTTCACATTGCTGAAATACCTATTTACCCAGGAGGAAGAAAACGAAATAACCTGAGGAGTAAGTTGTGTTTTTTTTTGTTTTTTTTGTTTGTTTGTTTGTTTGAGATGGAGGTTTGCCCTTGTCGCCCAGGCTGGAGTGCATTGGTGTGATCTCAGCTCACTGCAACCTCCGTCTCCCAAGTTCAAGTGATTCTTGTGCCTCTGCCTCCCGAATAGCTGGGATTACAGGCGTGTGCCACCACGCCTAGCTAATTTTTTATTTTTAGTAGAGACGGGGTTTCACCACGTTGACCAGGCTGGTCTTGAACTCCTGACCTCAGGTGATCCACCCACCTCGGCCTCCCAGAGTGCTGGGATTACAGGTATGAGCCACTGTTCCTGGCCAGGAATAAGTTTTAATGAGAAGGAAACCCATAGACCTACCAAACACTAAAAAGCAACTGGATTAACATGGGGAGCTTGGTGAATTTGCTTAGGGAAGGAGGTACACAGGTGGTAAAAAGTTAATTTTATTAGAAAAAATTGGCATTGGTATGTCCTGGAAAACAGGTATTAAAACAGTTGTGATATTGATTGCCTTGCTATTGACTGTCCAGTATGAAATCTCAAGACTGGGTATCTGAACTTGTATCTGTATTTCACTTACAGTAGAGTGTGAGTGTGTGTAGATGTATGTGCATTCATGTTTGTGTGTGCAAACATTTTAGTATGCAAACTGCATCAATTGAATCCAGATGAGAGCTCTGCATTTATTGGCTAGCCACTGACTTACCACCTGCAGAGCCTAATAGCATGATTCTTGATAACGCATGTATGGAAGGGTCTGAACACTCACAAATGAGCTCCAGCACTTGGTATATAAAAATTTTTTAAAGTGTTTACCATTGCGTCAATCAAAGAAACATAGTAGATTAACGATTACATTTTAAAATGCAGTGAATTTTTATTTCGTGAAGTTCTGTAGATCTGATTCTTATTAGACATGACAAAATTCCATTTCAGTAGCAAGAGGCTATTAATTAAGAATCTATAAATGGACCAGACATGTTGGCTCATGCCTGTAATCCTAGCACTTTGGGAGGCTGAGGCAGGAGGATCGCTTCAGTTCAGGAGTTCAAGACCAGCCTGGGCAACATAGTGAGACCCTGTCTGTATTAAAAAAAACAAAACAAAAAACCTATAAAGGGAACTCTTAATTGGAATGACTCCTAGGTGCTATAGAAAATGATAGCTACAATGTCAATTGTGACTTAGAAGAAAAATAATCTTGATATTTTTGCTACTGCCATGATTGATAAATAAATGCTTTAGTGTGGATTTTAATGTCTGTTTTGAATGAGCCATTATATGGGATTTATTTTTTATTTCTCTTCATGGGGGAGCAATTATATTGCAGAATGAAATATCAAAAAACTTGAGGCTATACCTGTTGTACAGAAAATGCTTAGGGATTGCTCAAGATAATGCCTAATAACATACAGCAGGTGGTGTCAGCATTTGTGTTGGAAATCTAGATTTCGCCAGATGGAAAATTGAATGTTTAACCCCTGAGGTCATAATGGCATGTCATCACTTCATTTGATCCTCCTGCTAATTGAGCTTATCAAATACCCTGCTGTCATTTCCTGTTGTTACTTTCATTTTCATAATAAAATTAAATGGGGATAGTCTATTTGTGTGGGTTTTGGTTTTTCTTTTTTTTTTTTTTTTTAGGAATGATGATTTTGTAAACATGTAATGAATATTGAGGTATGTGCCAGGATCTCATTTCTATGAGTGCCTGTTTCTCTCTTTGCGATATTCTTTATTAGCTAGAGAGAAGTTTGTTTTTCATTAAAGTAGAAAGATACAGGCTGTCAAGTAGATGTAGGGATTATCAGACCTTCCCTGAAAAAACTTTTTCTCTTGGTTTTACGTTGTGGGAAATGAAGTGAAATTCTTAGGTTCTTTGTAATTGTTGTGCTAATAGTACTTTTAAAAAATGGGATAATGTACTGGGGAGTGAGGTAGGAGAGAGAAACCAGCAGGAACTCTTCAAATTACTTTGCAAAAGTTGTTTTTTCAACTTTACCAATTTGAACATAACTTTCTTTTCCCTAAACAGGCGTGTTGCTTTCAGTTTGTATGTTAAATTTTAACTGTAGCCCAGCTATTTTTTTCTCTTTTGAAATAAAATATTTGTTTATCTAATTTTTATAAAAATTTCTAGTTTCAGTCTTAATTTTACAAGCACAACATGATTGAGCTTTCTAGTATTTTCTTTACTGTGAACTTCTTAGGTCTAAATAATTCTACTGCAGTGTAGATCCATGATTTTCATAAGTAATTTTTTCCTCACTTTTACCTTCTGGTTTATTTCTTCTACATATAGTTTATCAGCGAAATCTAGCACCTTATTTTTATGTTTGAAAAGAGCCATGTATTTTTCTTAGTTTAGTTTGATGTTTTTGATTATAATAATAAAAACTGTGTAAGGTTTTGTTTGAAATACCAGGTAATTGCTAAATTCTGACTAGCACAAAAACAGCATTCCATTTTTACAGTCAGATATATGTTTTCGCAAAAACCTATTGAAACGTAGGTAGCAAAGTCATTCTTACATTGAATCGATGAAGTTATAGCAACATCTGTTGTTACTTCTGCTTTTGTACTAGGTTTCCCTATGTTATTTTTCCCTATGATATCTGTGTCTTGTAATGCATATTTGCAAAGCTGAAAAACTGAAGCTCCTGGCCTCTCATTCTGAGTTACAGATTTTACCAATTGTTTTTCTGAAAAGAACGCTCCCTACCACCCTTCACTATAAGCTTCACTGGAAGTTTTGAGTGTGGTGCTCACTACAGCAAATGTTCTGTGGTTGGCAGCCTTAGAAAGTGATTTGTTTGAGGTTATATGTCTTATAAGAGATAGGTCAGGTCTTCTGGTTCCAGATTTCATATTTTTCAAGATATGCCAGTTATGCAACCAGTTGTCTCCACCCATAGCATGTGGAAGAAAAAAGATAAAAGCCCTTTCTTCAGAGAGATTTTCCTATAGGAAAAGGAATGAATGAAACGTCTGTCTTTCTCATGGATGTTCCCATAGCACTTGGTTGAGAGATCATTGGGCACCTCTCATGCCTGCCTTATATTGTAGGAATCTAGATGTGTATCTCTTTCCCCTCTAAAATGCTAAGGTCTATGTGAATAAGCACCTGTCTGGACCCATCACAGTTTGTGAGCACAATCAGTTTTACTCAAATTGAATGATACCTGTTAGACCGGATTAAAGGAATGTTTTTCATTTTTTTTTAAATGTAGCACTTTAAAAATATAAATCAATTCTCTTATTTTTATTGGTATTTCAGCTACATATACAAGTTGCCGCATTCTTTGCTGGTGGGCTGCCATCAGTAGCAGTGATAGTTCTGACCCTCTGAAATTTAACAGTTCCATGGTATCCAACCCTTTGGCTTCCATGGGCCATACTGGAAGAATTGTCTTGGGCCACACATAAAATACACTAACACTAATGATAGCATGGACCAAAAAAAAGATCCATGCATAATTTTTATGATATCCATCACTACACATAAGCAAAAAAGTCCTTGGATTCAAATAGTTGGCACCTTTTTATATAAGGTGGGATAGAAACTAATGAACTGTAATACATTCCAGCTCTACTTCTCATTGACTGTATGACCTTAGCAAGTCACTTTGTCACTTAATCTAATTCAACCAATATTAGTATTTTGATATTTCCTGTATTTGTTTCCCAATGCATTTTTTAAAAATATGTAACAGGTTTATTTTCTTTTTTTTCTTTTCTTTTTTTTTTTTTTTAGTATTTATTGATCATTCTTGGGTGTTTCTCAGAGAGGGGGATTTGGCAGGGTCATAGGACAATAGTGGAGGGAAGGTCAGCAGATAAACATGTGAACAAAGGTCTCTGGTTTTCCTAGGCGGAGGGCCCTGCTGCCTTCTGCAGTGTTTGTGTCCCTGGGTACTTGAGATTAGGGAGTGGTGATGACTCTTAAGGAGTATGCTGCCTTCAAGCATCTGTTTAACAAAGCACATCTTGCACTGCCCTTAATCCATTTAACCCTTAGTGGACACAGCACATGTTTCAGAGAGCACGGGGTTGGGGGTAAGGTTATAGATTAACAGCATCCCAAGGCAGAAGAATTTTTCTTAGTACAGAACAAATGGAGTCTCCTATGTCTACTTCTTTCTACACAGACACAGTAACAATCTGATCTCTCTTTCTTTTCCCCACATTTCCCCCTTTTCTATTCGACAAAACCACCATCGTCATCATGGCCCGTTCTCAATGAGCTATTGGGTACATCTCCCAGATGGGGTGGCGGCCGGGCAGAGGGGCTCCTCACTTCCCAGACGGGGCGGCCGGGCAGAGGCGCCTCCTCACCTCCTGGACGGGGTGGCTGGCCGGGCGGGGGCTGCCCCCCACCTCCCGGACGGAGCGGCTGCTGGGCGGAGACGCTCCTCACTTCCCAGACGGGGCGGCTGCCGGGCGGAGGGGCTCCTCACTTCTCAGACGGGGTGGCCGGTTAGAGACGCTCCTCACCTCCCAGACGGGGTGGCGGCGGGGCAGAGACACTCCTCAGTTCCCAGACGGGGTCGCGGCCGGGCAGAGGCGCTCTTCACATCTCAGATGGGGCGGTGGGGCAGAGGCACTCCCCACATCCCAGACAATGGGCGGCCGGGCATAGACGCTCCTCACTTCCTAGACGGGATGATGGCCGGGAAGAGGCGCTCCTCACTTCCCAGACTGGGCGGCCGGGCAGAGGGGCTCCTCACATCCCAGACGATGGGCGGCCAGGCGGAGACACTCCTCACTTCCTAGACAGGGTGGCGGCCGGGCAGAGGCTGCAAACTTGGCACTTTGGGAGGCCAAGGCAGGCGGCTGGGAGGTGGAGGTTGTAGCGAGCGGAGATCACGCCACTGCACTCCAGCCTGGGCAACATTGAGCACTGAGTGAGCGAGACTCTGTCTGCAATCCCGGCGCCTCGGGAGGCCGAGGCTGGCAGATCACTCGCGGTCAGGAGCTGGAGACCAGCCCGGCCAGCACGGCGAAACCCCGTCTGCACCAAAAAATACGAAAACCAGTCAGGCGTGGCGGTGTGCGCCTGCAATCCCAGGCACTCGGCAGGCTGAGGCAGGAGAATCAGGCAGGGAGGTTGCAGTGAGTCGAGATGGCAGCAGTACAGTCCAGTCTCCGCTCGGCATCAGAGGGAGACCGTGCAAAGGAGGACGGGAGAGGGAGGGGGAGGGGGAGAGGGAGAGCCCCAGTGCATTTTTAAACCAGTGGAAGCAATACTGCACATACCATTCTGTAGCCTGTTTTATACTCATGATAATATCCTATAAACCATTTCCCTTTATAACATAATATCCATTACAGAGTTTTTTTTAAGTAACTAATTTATTCCTCATTATAAAAAGAGTACATATATGCTCACTGAGAAAATTTCACATTAAAACTGTATGGTTTTAATACATAGCACATTTTGAAATGGCAAGGGATCAAGAACGGTGTTCTTTTGTTTTTGCTACATGGAAAAATTTTATTGTTTTTAAATGAAACTAAAATCTAAAATCCTGACTCTTATCAGTACAAATGTGAACCTGTAATTAAGATGTTAAATCACACTTTTCCTCTCTAGTATAGTTTTTTTAAGTAGGTAGTTCTGGGGAAAAAGAAAAAAAGTGTTTTTGAAATTCTAAACCCTCTTTGCATTAAACTGATTAATGGTTAATTAACTCTAATAGTGCAATTAACTTTTTTTGCTGAAATCTTCTGACCTTTTGGACACTAATGTGGGAAGTTTGTAGAGGGAAACAGCTATATCACAAAATAGTTATCTGTCATTTCATAAGTCATGAACCTCAGTTTCCTCAGTTGTAAGTAAACCTAAGTCATTTCAACACTGAAGTTCTAAAATTTTAGAAAACTTAAGACCTTATGATTGCTTTAGATTCTTGAGTTGCTTTCTATGTGCATGTGCTTTTGAAGGGGATAGGATTATGCTAAGAACAGGGTAGATAACATACATCTCTTCCTTCTGGCTCTCTGTTGTTCCTGGTTCCTCTGCCAAAATGAGGGAGTGAGAGAGACTCATATGCAGAGGTGCAGCATCAGAATTGCATGTAAAAGTGGAGTCATGTATTTTTTTTTCAACCAATAGTTATTGAGCTCTATTATGTGCCAGGTGGTGAGACAGGTGCTGGGAATACTGTGGTGAACAAGAGAGACACGTCGTCTTGAAGTTGGTCTTCTAGTGGGAAATGCAGATGTAATATATTATACCCAGTAGCGGCTACAGTGGGCAAGTATGGGAGCTGTGGAAGCATCTAAGAGGACACAGGGCTGTAGGAAAAGGCTTCCAGAGGAAGAGTTTAAGCTGAGAGCTGAAAGGTTTGTAAGAATTGGTCAGATGCAGGTGGGGAAGTGGGGATGAAGAGTATTTCAGACAGTAGACAAAAGAATATGGCCCATTTGAAGGGCTTGAAAACCCAGGATGCATAGGTTATAGTACAGAAGGGATAGGAAAGAAGTGAGGCTAGAGGTTCATGTAGAGGCTTGGCCACCTAAAGATGCTTGGCCTTTGTCCTGGGAGAATATGGAGCATCTGAAGAGTTTTGAGTGATGAACTGCCTGTGTGATGAGGGGATGAGACTGACATTCTGGGAAGATCCATCAGGTGATTGTGGGGAATGAATTGTGGTGGGGCAGAGCTCAGAGCTCCAGACTTAAAGGCCAGTTAAGAAGCAGGGTAATCCAGGAAAAATAGCCTGAGCCAGGTGAGTGAGAGTGGGGAAGGAGACTAGTCATCAGATTTGAGAGGCAGATGAGACAGACTTAGTAATTGATTGGATGCTGCTAGGAGAGAGAGAAGGGGAGGAGCCAAGATGAGATGTGGGTTTTGACTTGGGCATCTAACTGGGCTGTTGAAGGTGCATATACGAAGATTAAATAATAATGAAGAAGGTGTAGTTTGGGAGAGAAGGTGAGGAGTTCAGTTTTGGAAATGTTGATTTAATGCCTCTAAGGAATATCAGTAAAGAGGGAGCCAGGAACATTTGGAGCACAGCTGGGACAGATGTATAAAGAAGAGTTTAGACAAGAAGGGAAATGAATTAAGTCACAAAACATAAAAAATGTTCTCTGGTTACATGGTACTGTGTTACCTATAAGTATAATAATAATCGGAGTGGATGCATTTCAAGCTGGGAAAATAACATCATGCAGATGAGTAGACAAGGAGAACATGTATGCAACATGGTGAACAAATTTTCTTGTTCTAGCTACAGTGTATAGGTAGGACAAGAGTGGATGTGAGGCTTTTTGCATTTGGATCATAGTTTATCCTTGCTGTCTCCCTTTACTGTTGAACAAGAGGGTCTACTGTTAACATTTCAAGGGTCACGATGTTATAGTAATAGGGTCAGATAAGAAATCCTATCTCTCTAGTCTGTGTGCCAGAGCCTGCCAGTATTCTTAACTAATTCTTTTTGTTTTTTAAGAGATGGAATTTCGCTATGTGACCTCCAGCTCCAGAGCTCAAGTGAACCTCTTGCCTCTGCCTCTGGAGTAGCTGGGAATACAGGAGCATGGCTCATGACTACTTCTTGTCAATTGTTCCCATAAGAGAAACTCACTCAGACTTTTACAGCAAAATTGGGGAGCTTTATTGGTGACTATAGGTTATCCCCTGGAACTGTACGTTCAAGAGTACAGCTGGATACCAGGAGGTCAGATGATGAGAAAGTGAGGCATTCGGCTTGCTCTTGCATATGGTCTTGCATGATGCTGCTTTCTGCAAGGCACTGCCACTCTTCTCTCTCACTGCACATGGAGGATGGCCACTCCACAGCTCTGAGTTTACATGTCTTTACTTTCAGTGGGGATAGATTCCTTCGTTTGTAATTCCAGGGGAGGAAGAATGTGATTGGCTCCGCAAGGGTAAGTGTGTTTTCCTGGTCCAGTTGCCTTGGTCACACTGGGATCAGAAGTAGTGAGTGGCATTTCTAAGAAAGT
Source organism: Gorilla gorilla gorilla (assembly GCF_029281585.2). NCBI lineage: Eukaryota > Metazoa > Chordata > Mammalia > Primates > Hominidae > Gorilla > Gorilla gorilla. The sequence goes on along the minus strand of NC_086017.1, from coordinate 82,679,367 downwards.
GAAGGTGGAGGACATGCAGCCACCTCAAGAAGACACTGCTGTAATTTCACAGTACCATTTTGAGCCATAGCTGGAGGAAAGCCATGACACCTACCACCCCCCAAGTCACTGATGTTTATAATAAATCTACAGAGTGGAAGGTGATTTTGGGGATCTGTTAAATTCAGGCACGCAGAGCGATAATCAGAGACTCTAGGTGGTTTTGCATTGGTATGGGAAGTTACTTCTGACAAATGGTGAAATGCTAAGTGTTACATTAGCTGCGAATGATTAGCATGTAGAAGTTTCAAGAAACAATTGTGCGTAATTTCAAGCAAGTTAAACCTTGGTTTAAAATCATTCTTGGTAAGGTGCTTATTCTGGCATGTCAAGTTGCTCTTTAGTTTTACTGTTTATTTTTAATTAAATCCACAAATTCATCCTGGATGGAAGTGGGTTTTTATCTCCATAAGAAAAGATTAGTACAAGGCAGTATCCATTCACTTGGATCCATTCAGCGTGGTTTCATATAGAAAGGATTTACTTAATGGTTCTGTACCTTATCACGAGTAGCTTAGCAGTGCCCACTGGGGACTGTTGCTCTTCATTAGACTTCTCTTACAAGAAATGTGCCAATAAATCATAGGATTACAAATGTTCCTACAGATCTAAGACTAAAATAACCTTTTATAAAGATATGAATGCTTCCTGTAACTAAGTGTATTGAAAAAATTAACAAAAGAATTACATATTTGAATGTTAAAGGTTTATGGGATATTTTTGTTGTTGTTGTTTTTTTTAATTTGTAATTTTTATCTTTTTTTTTTTGGTAGACTTTTTATTTTAGAATAGTTTTAGATTTACAGAAAAATTGCAGAGATAGTACAGAGTTCCCATGTACCCTACCCAGTTTTCTCTGTTAACGTCTTATATTGGAATGATATATTTGTCACAATTAATGAACGAATATTGATGTTATTGTTAACTAAAGTTTATTTAGATTTTCTTAGTTTTTACCTAATGTCCTTTTTCTCTTCTATGAGACCACATTTTGTTTTGCTTTTACTAAAGAACTGGAAATTGAGTAGTGCTCAATTTCTTGGACATTTTGGTTATTCAAGAGCTTAAATGCTATGAAAGGTAAGTGAAATATTGTTGAGATACTCAGATACCTGAGGAGCTTAATACATACAAACATTCTAATCATCATGAATCCAGACTTGGAAAAAATGGGTTTGACGTATTTGAGAATTTTTAGAAATAGAAACATAATTCAGATATCATTTTTACTTACACATGTACCATGGACATCATGATTATGATACATTGATAAAAATAGAGAAAGCTTAGGGCTGGGCATGCTGGCTCATGCCTATAATCCCAACGCTTTGGGAGGCTGAAGTGGGAGGATCAGTTGAGGACAGGAGTTCGAGACCAGCTTGGGCAACGTAATGAGACCGTGTCTCAACAAAACAAAACTGGGCATGATGGCATGTGCTTGAACCCAGGAGTTCAAGGCTGTAGTGAGCCAAGATCATGCCACAGCACTCCAGCCTGAGTGACAGAGGGAGACCCCATCTCAAAAAAAAAAAAAGTTTATAAAAATAAATTGGGCAAGGCCTTTATAGTTTCATCTTAATTTTCTTAAGGTGGAGGAGGTTAGAGGAGAAAATGTGGAGATACATATGAACCATTTTCAGAGGTGAATAAGCATGGAAAATACTCTACCTTTACCTAGGGAGTAGTATGTATATCAAGCCCATTTTATAGCTGTGGCTGGGTGGCTGTGTTAGAAGTCTCTGTTCTTTCTTGTTTTAGTCCCTGATACTTGGCTCTAGACTGCCCAAGTCCTTGGTTTTGGCTTGGTGGAGCCATGGCTTTTTACAGAGTAAGCAAATTGCTATTTTCCTTCATCTCCTTGTTCTTGTGTATTTTTGTACCTCAAAGCTCTTTGGAGGATTCTCTTTGGAGGGAGACCCACAGGATCAAGTGAGTTAGGGTGGTGATTGATTTAGTCAGGTTTTGTAAACCAGTATTCTCTACTTCACGTAGAATTTTCACTGTGCTTGAATTGTCTTAACATCTTATCCAGAGAAAAGGCTTACATTGATTAATGTGGCATATGTGTGGTTATCATACTTAGAAAGTGCTCTGTTTAAGGAGAGCTTTGTCAAGAGCATTCTTTCAATGGAGTCACAAGAAAGCTTTTTAAAAAAGCTGACAATTTCAAGTACAATTTCCTTTTTCTTCTGTCTGTTATGATTGAAACCCAATCTTTGTTATAACATAATTATCTCAGCTGAAGCCAACAGGGAGTTGCTGCCTTAATGTAAGGGGTGTGAAGTCCCCTAAATAAATAGAGGATTAATTACATTCCCAGCATGTTGCAAAGGTGATGAGATTGATTGTGATCATTTGACTTGTCCCATTTCCTGCTCTGACTACTTTCTTGAATAAATAGAAGCTGGGAAAATAATAAACAGAGCTGTGGAACGTATCTTTGGGTATGGAGTGTTGGAAAAGGACCTTCTTGAGGTATATTTCTGGATTTTAAGTGATTTATATGACATTTTACAGTTTTTTTCATTGATTATTCTTGTACTGTTTCAATTTAAACAGCTTTCAAGGAAATTGTTTTTGCTTAAGAAAACATAGATATTAGCAGAGCGTTGAGAGAAATTGACAAATTCTATTTGAATGGTTGGATATAAGCAAATTTCTGATCCAATTTAGATGTTTTCATTTAGTGTGGCGTTATGGAAGGTTTAAACTAAAGGAAATATTAGCTATTACATGTTTCTATTGTCCTTTTCACATAAGAGCTTTATACTTCTGTTAAGCTTAAAGTGATAAATTAGGACTTTCATGAAGTGGATCGTGTTTTCTGTTTCGTGCTTGTCTTACTGTCTTTTCCTGGAGAGTTTTATAATATCCTGAAACTGTGATTTAGGGTATTTATTTATTCTCTAAATTTTCTATTGCTGTGGCTTCCTATGGAGGTCCACTTTTTCCAGGGAGTACATAAAACAATCTTTTTGGGGTGTAGGAAAACTGTAATAGACCTTCTACCTATAATTATTTTTTGAGAATGAAATTAAGCTTCATAAATATTTTATACAGGGATTGATGGCAGAAATGATTTTTAGTGGCTACTTACCATACCTTTTTTTTTAGTGATGTGATATTTGATTAGAAGCTTAAAAGGCCACTGCTTCATGGAACAGCGATTCCTGTTTTCAAAGAGAGTCATACACCTTTTTTCTCAAAGCCTAAGTTATGGCAGGGCTGGGATTGCCTCTGCCTGTAAATTAGTGTTGGGGTTCGGGGACTCTAGTCAGTCTCTGCCAATTAAAGACTCCTAATGATATGGTCTCTTCTTTCTGCTCTGTAATTTTATATAAATAATAAAATGGTGCACCAAAACAATGAGAAAAACTGCATTTGTAGTGTCAAATTAACTACCTGACTTAAATGCTAAGTTCATATTTGGGAAAACTCAAGCACTGAAGAATTATCTAATTATTGTGTTTATTTCATTTCGTGTAGGGTATAAGGGCCTTCTTTTTCTGAAATGCCAGCCCTTCTTGAAAATCTCACCTGAGGCTGTGCATGGTGTCTCACGCCCATAATCCCAGCACTTTGGGAGACCAAGTTGAGCGGGATCACCTGGGGTCGGGAGTTCAAGACCAGCCTGGCCAACATGGCGAAACCCCATCTCTACTTAAGAATACAAAAATTCGCCGGGCATGGTGGCACGTGCCTGTAATCCCAGCTACTTGGGAGGCTGAGGCATGAGAATCACTGGAACCTGGGAGGTAGAGGTTGCAGTGAGCCAAGATTGCATCACTGCACTCTAGCCTGGGTGACAGAGTGGGACTGTCTCAAAAAAAACAAAAAAAAAAAATGAAAATTGCCTTGAGTGCAGACCACCATACTTTTACTTTATTTGCTTCTATATTCTGCCTCTACTAAAAATACAAAATTAGCCGGGTGTGGTGGTGGGCACCTGTAATCCCAGTTACTCGGAAGGCTGAGGCAGGAGAATCGCTTGTTCTCTGAGTTGTGTAGCACATCAAGTGATGGAATACACCTCTAATATCATGGCATGTTTGTCTTTTGTTTGGTTTGCCTGATTTTAGTCTTGTGATGGATGAGATATTACTTTACATCCCAGATTTGTAATTATGTGGTATACTTTAAATGACAGAGTGAAAGGTGAAAAGTGATGTCTCTTCTGATGATCATCTCTTCTCCTGACTCTTGCCACTTTCGGTGTGTATGTATCCCATAAACCCAGAGCATTTACACCCCCAAAGTTGTTCTTTGTGGATGTCACTTTTGACACCTTAAGAACCCAAAGACACATTCTTTTGGCAAAGAATAAAACACCTTCTCGCATATGGTATTAAGTACCTTTGTGCCATTCCAAATAAGGTTGCCAGCCAATTTAGATTTTATTTCTATCCTTAGATTATCCTAATGCTTCAGAAAAATAAGGGTTTAGTTCTTACTAGAAGAAATTGACTTCACTTTCAACTTGATATTTAAAATTACAGTTGTCAGCATTTGTCCTATCTGCTTGTTTTAAGGGACATAACAGTTAAAAGGACTTCACTTAATGCTGTATAAGTTAGTGATCTGAATAAAACTATTGGCAAAGGATCTCCACTCTATATTAAATACTGGATTAATCATACAGGTCAAGCTTTCACAATTCTAGTTGTGAAGCTTGTGTTCTGAATGTGGCAGCACTACATATCCTTATGTTTCCGAAGCTTTATTGTGATCCATGGTTTCAGATGCATATTTCAAATCCAGAAATTTTGCCTGGTAAGTAAGGCTTATCATACCTTTTTTAAAAAATTAAATATTTTTTAAATAGTAGAGGCAGGGTCTTGCTGTGTTGCTCAGGCTGGTCTCGAACTCCTGGCCTCGAGCAGTCCTCCTGCCTTGGCCTCCCGAAAGTGCTAGGATTATAGGCATGAGCCACCTCGCCTGGCCTTGTACCTTTTTATCAGAAAGATCCAACCTTGCTCCAGGTTTGTGTGAAAACAGTTTTGCTTTTGTTTTTAAACCAGAGCCACATAGATCTTTCCATCTTCTGTATAGGTCAGTGTTACTTGTTTCTGTTAATCATACTATTTCAAAGTCACCTGCCATTTTAAGGTGGGCTCTCCTCTTGAGGCTTGGGCATGAGAGTTAAGCCAGATACTGACTTCGTTTTCTATCTTTTGGGGTCTTGTTATCCTAGGTGGAAATGGTGGTTGTTTAATTGTGACTGCTTTAGACTTGAGTATCTGTTCATCAGTCCATTCATTCAACAAATAGTTGATGAGTTCCTACTGTGTGCAGGGTTCTCTGCCAGGGGCCTGCCAATGGTAAACAAAAACTTGACTTGGCTTCTGCACTTCTAGAATGTGTGGTCTGATGAGGAGAGAAGTATTAATCAAATACTTGCATACACAAAAAGTAAAATCAAAACCTTGGAAAGTGGTGCAAAAGAAAAGATTCATACTGCCACGAGAGATGGCTGACCTCACCTGGTGAGGGGATTAGGAGGAGAAGGAGGATCCCCTGGGGAAATGTTTGGTTTGAGTACTGAAGTACAAGTAGGAGTTAACCTAAAAAAGGTGGTGGACTTCAGGAATATATAGTAGATCCATCATGTGCAAAGGCTCTGTGGCAGGAGGAGGGAATTTTATATGTTTTCAAGAAATTGCAAGAAGGTCAAGGTGGCTGGAACCTAGAGAAAGGGTATATGTGTTGGGGGAGGGGTCAAGAAAAGGCTGATGATTTAGTCAGAGCCCAGACAGTATAGTGCCTTTTAAGTAATGTTAAGAATTTTTATCCTTATTCTAAGAGTAGCGAGAAGCCAGCGAAGGATTTTCAGCATATGATGGGAGATGACTGGTGTAGTGTAAAGAGCTTTTTGGGCCAGTTTCAAGACTATTAATAGTGCCCTTATGAGGCGTGAGTGTAGCCTGACTAGGGAATTAGGATTTTTAGGAACTCAAATGGATTTAGAGAATGAGGAAGAAGGCAACATGGAGGATGATGCCTGGGTTTGTAGCCTGCACAGCTGAATGAATGATAAAACCTAATTTTGGAAAAGGAATCTCAGGGTTTTGGCTTTTGTTAGAGGAATTCTTCTCTATGCAGAACTTAAACTCTTTTGTGGTGATCTGTACTTTAATCATAATTCTGGATAATGGCCGGTTTTCTTTATTTGCCTCTGTTATTGTTGCCTTTATTATTTAATGAATTACTGGGCTCAGTTATCTATGGAGGTTTGCCGTTTGTATGTGTTTTTTGAATGTTTGTAGAGTTTAGTTATTTTCTTAAAATGTTTTCTTAATGAAATATAAAATACAATAATATTTGAAGTGTATACAAATTATGCAAATTAAGTGTATACAATTACACAAATTAAAGAATAGTAATGAACTGAATATTCATGTAACTACCACTGATTTCTTTTTTTTCTTCTTTTCTTTTTTTTTTTTTTTTTTTTTTAAAGAGACAGGGTTTCTGTCACCCAGGCTGGAGTGCAGTGATATGATCATAGGTCACTGCAGCCTCAAACTCCTGAGCTCAAGTGATCCTCCCATCTCATCCTCCCGAGTAGTTAGGACTACAGGCACGCCCAGCTAATTTTTTATTTTTTGTAGAGATAGGGTCTTGTTTTGTTACCCCAGGCTGGTTGAACAACTGGGCTCAAGTGATCCTCCCATTTCAACCTCTCAAAAGTGCTCAAAGTGGATCGATTATAGGTGTGAACCACCATGCCTGGCCTCCAATCTTAAGAAATAGAATATCACCAATTTCCTAGAGATTCCGTATGGGACCATTCCCAATTGTATTAGCTTCTGGTAACCACAACTCTAAATTTTATGTCAATCATTACTTTACTTTTCCATATAGTTTTACCATTTGTGCATATATCTCAAGTTTAGTTTTTGGCTTTGCTTTCTTTTGGACTTTATGTAATGGAATCATACTATATGTATGGTTTTTCTATTACTTGTTTCTTTTGATTTTAAAAAGATTTATCCATGATGATGCATAGAGTTGTAGATGGTTCTTTTCTGTCCTGCAGTGTACTATCCCTTTGTCTGAATATAGTGCTGTTTGTTTGTCTGTTATTCTGTGGAACCACTAATAAATGGTTTCCAGTTTGGGCTGTTAAGAAAATGCTGCTGCAGATACCACTGTACATGTTTCATGGTGTACTTGTGCAACTTTTTGGTTAAGCCCTACACCTAGGAATGGAATTTCTGGGATTAGGGACAATGATATGTTAGCCTTTAATGGGCAGTGTCAAACTGTTTTCCAAAGTGGTCATACCAGTTTATTTCAACTTACACTTTAACCAGCAATGTATAAGAATTTTCCTGATTCCACCTTCATGCCAACACTTATATGGTTCAGATTTTAAGATTTGACAATCTGAAGGGGTATGAAATAGTTTCTGTTGTAATTTTAATTTGCATTTTCCTAATTACTAGTGAAGCTGAGCATCTTTTCATGTGTTTATGAGCCATTGGTGTTTCCTCTACTATGAAATGTCTGTCTATTGTATCCCCTGTTTTTCAATAGGACTTCCTTTCTTTTTGATTTATAGGATTCTTCCGGTATTCTGGATACTAGTCCTTTATGGGTTAAATATGTTGCAAATATTTTCTTCCAGTTTATAGTTTATGTTTCAGTCTCCTTGTAGTGTTTTCATAAACAGAAGTTTTTAATCTCAATGCTGTAGAATTTCTCAATGTGTTCCTTTATGGGTGTGCTTTTGGTTCTCGTTTAAGAAAGTTTTTATGATTTGGATGTTATAGAGATATTCTCCTATAGTATCTTCTAAATTTTTTATTCTTTTGCATTTTGCATTTAAGTCCTTAGTCCACCTGGAATAGATTTTTTGTATGTTATGCAATAGGGGATCCAGTTTCTTTTTTCCCATATGGATAACCATATCCTGGCTTCATTTATTAAATAGTCTATCCTTTCCTCATACATCCTGCAGTGCTCACTCTCATAAATCAAGTTAACATGTATGTGTGGATCTGTTTCTAGGTTGTCTGTTCAGCCCCACTGATTTACTTGTCTGTCATGCGAGAGTGCCATACTTTCTTAATTACTGTAGCTTTATATCTTAGAATCAGCTTGTCAAGTTCCATGAAAAACATTTTGATTGGAATTGCTTTGAATCTGTTAATCAGTTTGGAGAGACTAAAACATTTTGTGTCTCTTTCCAATAATATGGTATGACTCTCTAAGTTTTCTTTAATGTCTTTCAATAAAATTTTATAATTTTTTCCATTAAAGGCTTACTCATTTTTTTGTTCGATTTATTGCTGATATAAATACTTTTAAAAAAAATTACTTACAAACTGCCTGTTTAAAGTACAGTCATGCATTGCTTAATGATAGGGATACGTTCTGAGAAGTGTATCATTAGGCAGTTTTATTGTGTGAACATCATAGATTGCACTTACACAAACCTAGATGGCATAGCCTACTACACACCTAGGCTCTGTGGTGTAGCCTATTGCTTCTAGGCTACAAACCTGTACTGCATGTGACCATCCTGAATACTGTAGACAGTTGTAACACAGTGGTATTTGTATATCTCAACATATCTAAATATGGAAAAGGTATAGTAAAATCAGAGTATTATACTCTTATGGGACCACCATATGTAGTTCATCATTGACCACAATGTTGTTATGTGGCACATTAATGTATATAGAAATGTAATTCACTTTTTAAAATTGATTTCATATCCAGCTACCTTGTCAGACTCTACTATTAACTCTTATGTATCATTTCTGTCCAGTTTTCTATATAGGCAGTAGTAATGCAAGTAATGACAGTTTGGTTTCTTCCTTTTCAGTCTTTATATTCTTCATTTCTTTTTCTTTTTCATTTTATTGCACTGGCCTAGGCCCTTCAGTACAATCCCGAATAGATATGTTGGTAATATATTTATCTTGTTCTTTATCTTTAAGAAAATGCTTTCAACGTTTTATCATTAAATATGATATTTGCTTTTGTAGATAGGCTTTATCAAGAAAGATTCACGTTATTCTTATTTTGCATAGAGTTTTTTTATTCTAAATAGTTTTGAATTTTATTGCATTTTTTCCTCATCCTTGGGATGATCTTAAAAATTTTCTCCTTTAATTTGTTAATGTAATGAATGGCATGTGTAAAATTTCGAATAAATTCAGCCTTGCATTCCTGGGATAAACCTATCTTGATTATGATGTATTATTTAAACATGATGCTGGATTTGGCTTGCAAACTCTGTGGGTGCCTACAATCAGGAAGAGGGTATGTATGGGAGGAGAAATTGGCCTATAATTTCCCATTATTGTACTGTCCTTTCCTGATAAAATGACTTAACATTGCCTTTTCTGTTCTCTGAAACAGTGCACATAATATTGAAATGATAGATTTCTTGAACCTTCAGTAGCATTCACCAAAAAAAAAAAAAAAAAAAAGCCATTGTGTCTTTCTTTCTTTATGGGAAAATTCTTACCTATTTATTCAGATTTTCTAATTGTTATAGGACTATTCCGGTTCTTTATTTCTCTGAGTCAGTTTTGATAGGTTTTACTTTTCTAAAACTTTGTCCATTTCTTCTAAATTTTCAAACTTTCTGGCATAGAGTTGTTTTTATTTGCTCTTATCTGTTTTATCCACAGCATCTGTAATTGTTGTCTTTTACATTTCTGATAATCATGCTGTCTCTCTGTTTTTTTGTTTTTAAATTATTTTTGTAAGAGGGTATATTTGATTAGCTAATTTTTAAAACATTATTTTATTTTATTTTTTATTTTTGGAGACGGAGTCTCATTCTGGTGCCCAGGCTGGACTGCAGTGGCATGATCTCTGCTCACTGCAACCTCTGCTTCCCGGGTTCAAGCAATTCTCCTGTCTCAGCCTCCCGAGTAGCTGGGATTACAGGTGCCCACCACCATGCCCAGCTAATTTTTCTATTTTTAGTAGAGATGGGGTTTCACCATGTTGGTCAGGCTGTTCTCGAACTCCTTATTTCAGGTGATCCACCTGCCTCAGCCTCCCAAAGTGCTGGGATTACAGGCATGAGCCACTGTGCCCAGCCCATTTCACGCTCTTGATCCTCTCTTTGTCTGTCTTCTATTTCATTACTTTTGCTTTTATCTGTATCATTTTGTTTCTTCTACATTTTGGAAGTTTGTTAGATTCTGCGTGTAGATGTTAGTAACTTGCTGACATTGACTCTTTCTTCATGTAAAACTACATTTTCAAATATCTGCTTTATATTCTTCTCACAGGTTTGGAAATGTACTGAATTTTCATTACTGTTTCATTCCACATATTTTCTGATTTTACTCATGAAATTTTGGAAATATTTTTCTCCTTTCCAAGCATATGGATTTTTATAGAAAAGTTTTTGTTGTTGATTTCTAACTTAATTGCATTTCTGCCAGATAATTATATCATTGTTTAGAAATTTGTTGAGATTAATTTTATGTCTAGAATGGTGTCAGTTTTCATACACTTTTGGTTTTATTCTTAAAAGTAATGTTGATCTTCGAATTGTTAGCTGCTGTGTTGCATGTCTGTCCATTGGATGAAACTTGTTGGTTGGGCTGTTTGTTTTTTGTATCTTTACTGATATATTTTGTCTGTTTAATCTGTCCGTTTTGAATTGAAAGAGGTGTGTGAAAATCTCCTGTTGTCAGTCTTGTCAGTTTCTTCCTATAGACCTGTCAGTTTTTACTTTATATTTTGAGGCATGTTATTTGGTGTTATTAGTTTGTAATTGTTATATCTTCTTGGTAGGTTAAAATGTATCACTAATAATGCTTTTTGCCTTACCATCTGTTTTGTCTGACAGTAACATGGCTGTCCCAGCTTTCTTTTGATTAGTACTGGCCTGGAATATCTTCTTGTCCTCGGAGGATTTAGTTTTTGTGAACATCTCTTCAATAAACCTTTGATGACTGGCTTCCAGTAAATTCAAACCTAACTACAAAAGTCTTACATTTTGTATGTGTGAGAAATATGCTCTGAACATATGATGTAAAGCTGTGATGAATCAATAATTTGGGAACCAGTTGTGACTTCAGATGTTTTTGGGTTTTTGGTCTTGTCGTTATGCAGGTTGACATGTTTGGGTTCTGTAAGTCATGTGTTTCTGTCTTTGATTCCCTACTCCACATTGACTCAGTCAGCAGATCTTTTTAATTCTTCTTATACAATCCCTTTCATATAAATCCCTCTTTTTGGTCTCACCACCTTTCTTTGAATTCAGGCCTTTATTTCCTCTTCTGTTGCCACAGTGTCCTCCCTGTTGTCCTTGCCACCACAGTCTCACTCCCCATCTTGTTTCTTTCCTGTAGTAGTGCCAGTCTGACAGTTCTGAAATGCCATTTTGGATACGGCTGTCTTCGTGGAAGTTCTTTTTTTTCTTTTTTTTTTTTTTTAAGCTGTCTTTATGAGGTCTTTCTGGACACTCTGATCACTCCGATTTTGGTGATGGGGATTTAACTCGTCTACCACTGCTACTGTGAGATAGGCTGAGGGATGTACTGTGTCATCTTTTCCTTTCCTTCCTTGTTGGAGTATACTCATTTTTTTCCTTGTCTTTGGAGCTAGATTCCAATTTTTCTTTATCTTTCTTGTCCCTTTCTCTTTCTTGTCTCTTTCTCATTCTCCTTCTAACTCTTCCTCTCATTGAAGATGTTTATCTCTGTAGTGTTCTACTTGCTCCTGAAAACTCTGGACTGGTTTTTTAGGTCTTTTTCCAAAATTCCAGCTCATCCTGAAACTTCATGACTTTGAGCTCAATTTCATGAAGTTTGGCCTGTTTTTCCTCGCTCATTTCCAAGTACTTAGAGAACTTGGACTCAGTCATTTCTTCTTTGATTGGATTAGAGTACAGATGATGTTCTTCAGATTTGGAACTTTGAGTATCTTCTTCATCTTCACTTTCTTCTTCTTGATTTTGTTTTTCTTCCGATTCTTCATGCTGGTCAAATAACTCCCATTTTGAAGTTGTAACAGCCTATGCTTCCAATTCAGATTTGTCCACAGCTTCCCATTTTGATGGGGCAACTTTAGATATAGGCTCATTCTTCTTTGAGTTTTCAGTTGCATCCAAAGGCACTCCATCAAGATCATCATCAGTGCTTTTTATAGGGATTCCATCAAGATCATCCACGGGAGAAGCATCAATAGGAATTCCATCTACATCTTCCAGAGGTGTACCATCAAGCTCTTCCTCGATGGAAGCACCATCAAGATTGTCTAGTACATCTTCTGTTTCCTTTTCTACAATAATATATGCAAGTCCTACGAAAATATTTTTTAGTTTAATCAAAAATGGTTCTGGGTAAGTTGCCCAATCTTCCCATGCTCTAAAGCTTAGGTTGTGTACGACTTGTCATATCACCGTCTGAGGGTCCAGATGCATCTGTATGTGCATTTGAAGATCCAGATGAATGAACATCTGACAATCTCATTTTTGAGCTGGTCTCCTCAGAAGTTCTTGATGGTTTGCCTGAAGGACAAAAGCCTAAATGCCTGGGCTGAGTTGGATTCCACACCGTCTGCATCTTTCTCCTCATCTTCTAAGCTTAATCCCTCATTCTTGCTGATCAGGCACCCTCCCTCTCCTGCCAAGTAGATGAACTCACTATTTCCCAAATTTGCCATAAAGTGGAGCTTTTTTTTTTTTTTGCTTTGGCACATTCCATTTTCTCTACCATATTTGTTACATTTTGCTTTAAGCTTTTTCTAACGAACCCAACTAAATCATCTCTGCATTGTAAGACTTAAAGTTAACACTGACATCACTCCTCTTGATGATGACTATCTGTAATGCAGCCAGTCATAGAACTGAAAAGTCTTGCAAACTCTTCTCTTTCGTAAGCCTTTATTTTGTGGATTAATTCCCCCCTGCACTGTCGCTGCTGTGTGATTGCTTAGTCTTGGCATGGCTGACTCTGATACCCGCAAATTCACTTATAAATGAGAACCTCCTACTCTGAAGCAGGCTAGAGGGCTTAAAAGTTGTCCTTTAAATCTGATTGAAATCTGCTTTCTTCACGTTAATTTCAATTCTGGACCCATAGAGAGTAAGTTCTCTTTTCAAATGTCTGCCTTCAGCTATCTGGAGGATTACTATTGTATCCCTTCTCAGTCTTCCAGATCAACCTCTTCTGCCTTAAATTATTCTTATAGGTCCAAATTTCCAACTCTTTGTCCATCTTGGTCTCTTTTTGGGCAGACTACTTTGTCAGTGTCCCTCAACCCCTCCATTTATTTTTTTGGTCCAGACCCTTTTAAAGTATCCTCCAGTTTAAATATAATGCTTCAGGTTTGACCAGAGAGAAGCAATTGCTTTTGGTTTTTGTGAATATTACTTTGTCAGTCATCTACTTATCACTTGAAACTTTAACTCACTATATTCTTAGTTTATGACTAGCTGAAATTCTTCATATTCGTCTTTAAGTATAATTCCTCTTCTTTGCTAGCTAGTTCACAATCTTTGCATTTGTCCCTGTTTAGTTGCACATTGTTAGATTTGGCATATCCCATCTACCTGTTACGAACTTTTTGGAACTGGAATCTGTCACCTAGGTTATTTCCTGATCTTTGTCACCTTTGTAACACTGTTTATAAACTTGACTCTTGAAATCTAAAGAGCAGTCATTTTTTGGAGCAAGCACAAGGTTAGGTGCTGTGGAACTAAAGAAGAATTAGATACGGCTTCTGGCCGTAAGGAATTAGAATGAGCATTCTCTGTTTTCACCTAAGACAGCGAGTAGAATGTTGAATGAGGAAGGCTGAGGTCAGAACTTTGTACTCTTCCACTAGATACCTTCCTTCAGGTTGAAATCAGTCTGACCTCTAAGGTCAAATATGAGTCTAGACAACTGTATAATCATACACCCATACTCTGTATTTTGCCCATAAGGAGACCACAGGAGATTGTTATATGTTTTGTTAAAATCCAGACACAATCTTTGCACAGGGTTCCCAGGTGCGGCCTAGTCCAAGGGATGGCATCAGTTTGTGAATCCATAGTAACTTCTGGGGATCACCTACTTCATCTCTTATCTGCCTATATGCAGTTCACATATTTTGAGTTCATGGTCTATGGTTTCATCACTTTCCTCCCTCTTTTCAAAAGTTAAGGAAGACACATTTGCCTCTTTCCTGTCTTCTATGTGGATATTCGAGGCTAGGTGTATTGTTCTGATTCCCTCTTCTGTTATTCTGTGATTAGCAGAACACCTTTGTCTTTAGTATTCATCTATATCACAGTTTTTGCCTTCTATAATACTAGATATCATCTTGTACTTTCTGGGCATTTTTCTTCTTTCCTTATCATTATTAGTTTATTGAACAAACTGACAGCCCTTGGTGAAACTGGCAAAAGCAAACTCCTTCCTGGAACTTCTGAGATGTAGTCTGGCTCAAACCAGGCCCTGATCATTCTGTCATCTTAAGCCATGGTCCACAAAGCCAAATCCTGTTTCTGATTTGGGAAGGCTGAGGTCAGAAAGCTGTCCCCTGTCATTAGAAATGTAGCGAGGCCATAGAGTATTATGGTTAAGAGTATGGGCTCTGGAGCCAGCTGGCAGCTTCAGATCTCTGCTCTGTCTGTATGGCCTTGGACAAGCCATTTAAACTCTCTGTGCTTCTGCTATCCATAAAATGGGGGAGAATTAGGAAAATTAGATGAGCTAACACATGCAATTTGTTTAGAACATGTTAACACAGAGCAAGTGGTCAATAATATTTGCTAAGAACAAAGCTCCATTGATGCAATGCTTGTTTAACAATAGCATTGGCTGAATCAGGCAATCAGTCCATAACAATAATAGCTAGCATTTATCAAGGGCTTACTGCATACCAGGCATTGTGCTAAGTGCTTTATAGAGATTATCTCTCTTGATGATCTCACAAGCCCCATATGAATTTGGGTTATGTCCTCATTTTGTTATCACCCCAGGTTACAATTAGGGAAACTGAGGCTCAGAGAGATTAAGTTAACCCAGAGCTGCTTGACTTCAGAGCCTGAGCTCTTAACCTCCTTGCTGTGGTCAGTCAGTTGTTTGCTGACTTCAGAATACATGACCCCTGATAAACACAGGACATTTTCTTGGTGAAGGAGCCCATGTGGTCTCTGTTATGGAGCATTTAGTCTGGTTGTAGAGGCAAGACAAGATTTGCAGAGGGCAGAATTAGAGGACTGCTGAGCAAACCCTGGCCCCATTGCAAGAGACATAGTGATTCAAAGAAGAGGAGGCCAGGCTGGTCTGCAAGGCCTAGTGGAGTAGAAGTCTTGAACAGGGAACTAAAGATGGGTGGGATCTGACCAGGCACAGAAAGAAAGGGGGAAGATGTGCTAGGCAGGGATGCAACTTGAGGCAAATCCCAAAGTAAAAATAATTGTTCTGGGTCTGGAAGCAGTGGTACCAGTCACATTAGTGTAGCAGGTACGTATTGAGATATACAGACTATGTTAGGGAACTGGGGAGATGGAACTAAGTCTGCAGACGTAGAAGTTGCAAGCTAGTGACCCTTGGGTCACTTTTGGCTCTCAGTGAGTTTTTAAAGACTTTAAATTGGTTGTCAACACTTAAAAATTGGAAGATTTTGTGTAAAAGTCTGGATTTACAGCTGCTCTTGAAATAACGGAAGTTCTGGCAGTTGCTGGGCCCACATCCCCACATGGTAACAATTGGCTAGAGCTGGGGCCAGCTGTCTCCATTATGTGGGACAAGTGCTCTCCATTCTGCCACAGACCCCCACCTGCCTGCTAGACTCCATCTGTTTGGCTTCTAGGGGCAGCAGTTTGTGGCCTTGGCCTAACGTATAAGGGCTCTGTTACTTGATCAAAGGACCTGCACTTTTTTCCTGCCAAACTGCAGGTCCCATGCAAGCAGGAGCCATGTTTTTCTTGTGCACTGCTGTATAGCTGGGTCCTAGCAAAATGCCCAGCAAATACTGGCCACTCAATAAATGTGGCACCTGGATGGCAGCAGTGACCGTATTATAGTGGAATCAATTTTGGAAGCTGCAGCGGAGTTCTAGAATGCTTAGGGAAAAATGTACTGGGGGCACACACCATTCGACCTGGTGGCTCATGTTGAACGCTGTTGTAAAGGCACACTATGGATGACCATTAAGCAGCAAATAGGCTGCTTATAAAGCAGAGAACAATCTGTGTTTGTGTCGAGGAAAAAACTACTGGCCATGCAGTGCTCTGTTTCCAACTCCTCTCACTGACATGGATAGCAGCCCTGTTGTTGTTTTCTTCTTTGGACACGTACTAAACAATAGGAATAGAAAATGCATAAGTAAGGCTTATGGCACATACTTATTTGCCTCACTCAGCAGGACAACAGCATGACAAAGATCACAGCCACAGCTCTGGGCTCTGTGTGTTTTAGTAAAAACCTGTAAAACCGAGTTGCTTTCGACTAGGGGTATGATCTTTCTTCCTAGATGCTGATGGCAGCTCTTCTCCACGGTTTAGCCTGTGTTCTTGTTTTGTTTATTTATTTATTTCCCTTTCTTCTGCACATGGTATTCCTCCAGGCTCCATCTGAATGTGCCTTGCCGTCGGGAGCACTAGGAAAGAAGAAAGTCAAACTGCCTCTCCCTCAGGCTCAGGCTTTGGAAAATCAAAGCCGAGCAGAGGCAGCTCTTCTCTGCCTGCAGCAGGGTCAGCGATTTGTGTAATGTTTTCCCTGCCGGCTTATCTCTGCTGATTTCTTCTGTTTTTGAGCAAGGGAATGAAGAGTTGTATCATTGCTGCTGCCTTTTTAAGCAGGTGGGATCTGCAGCTGTGATCACAGCCAAGCTCTGTGCTCCCTGCTGACAGCATTCCCTGCTTTTTTGTAAACTGCTCCTTCTAGGGCTGGATTTGTCTCAGTGGAATGAAGTGGCTGCAAGAAAAAAAACCACCCAGACTCCCTGACAAGGAATGAAAGGAGCAAAGCACTTATATCTCCCGCCCCACGCAGGAAGCATTTTGATAGCATCGTTTGAATCAAACCATAATTAGGCTTTTGCATCCAGTTCTTGTAGGAACATGAAATGCTAGGCAGCCAACAGGTTTGGTTCTGGCAACCACCTAACCATGGAGGATTAAGTTGTACTGTGTATTCCTATATTTAGTAAAGTAGTATCTCAGAGACCCTTTTTCATTCTTATTTTTAGTAATCAGTAATTTTTGTAGATAGTAATTTGGGTCTGATTGGGACATGTTGGCAACTCTTCAGTTCTAATTATAGAAGAGTTTTTGCCAGTAAGTCTTGAGGACAGAGTGAACGTAGGATTTTAAAAAGGTATCCAGCAAATTAGTCGAGTCCTAATTGTTGAGGGTCGTGATCACTATAATAGAATATATGAGATTAATTGTAGCTCCCTACCTCGTAAAACTATTCTAGGAGACTTAATTTGCATAAATGTTTTGTCAAGGACTGGGCCCAGTGATATAGGACAGATTCTCCAGTGGTTCTGCTGGCAAATGTCATCTTCCAGCATCTTGTTCAACTTGTATGTCGGTAATCAACTCTTTAGTTACCCAGATGGTGTCCCTGCTTCAGAGCGTGAGCCAGCACAGCATAGTGCATAGTGGGTCTGCACATGAGGAGCTCTGGCTAATCAGGTATGAACCCTCTGGCATGGGGCAGGTTTTTGCTTCTGAACATTGGTGGAATATGGAGAATTGAACCTGCTTATGTTTCTGATGAAAGGATCGCATGGGGTCGTACATATGAAAGCAATTTGGAAGCCCTCAAGTCTGATGGCCGTGTGGAGGATTAGTGCTTGGGTTTGTGGCTAGCCCTGTGGTATACCTATGCCGCTAAAGTCTCTAGGCTTCATCTTTGTCAAACAAATTAGGGCTTTAGATTAGATCTGTGTGGTCTGATTTGGTAGTCATTGCCACATGTGGCTATTTTCATTTAAATTAGTTCAAATTAAATACAATTTAAGGTATAGTTCTTCAGTCAAGCTGACATTCTGAATGCCCGACAGCCACATGGGGTTAGTGGCCACCATATTGGACAGCACGTTTCCATCATCATGTGAAGCCCGCTGGACAACCTGGACTCAGTTATCTAGCAGGTTTCCTCCAGCTGGGAATTGATTAGACTTCAATAAAATGGCTCATGAAGTCCTTAAAAGAGGCCTGTGCTTTCAGTTCCCCCCTCCCTTCACCGGCAGACCTGCACCAGGGGCTTGGATATGCTGAAATCTTTCCTCCTTGTTTGCCTGGTGTCTGAGGCATGAGCCTTTCCTGTGATACCTTCTGCAGTGAGTTTCTTAGAAGAGGTAAGTTGTAGAATGACACATTCCTGAGCCGTCAAATAGTTTCATCTTGTTTACATAAAATTCTGACTTGGACAGAATTTTCCTTCTCTTTTATTAAACCTCTAGGTCTTCCTTTTCAAGAACAAGATGACCTGTGGTCATTTTCTGTGTACATGGGACAGCTTAGGCTCAGGGTCGGGCTCAGGCAGCCGTGGTGTAGTATGAACTTGGGCAGCAGATGAGCGTTTGGAGGTGCAGGTTGGCCCACAGAGGTGGATGAATGGTACAAGAACTACGGTTTAGAGATGGATACATGATCTGGAGACTAGCAATTAGCTATGTCAGAATCGGCATCCAGATGGCTTGTAGAACTGGGAGCAGGGGATCGTTGTGAGTGTCTTACACTAAGCTTAATAGACTGGAGGTTCAAGCTGAGAAGAGGTGGAATAGCTGAAAACAGGAATAAACTAGGTCCCACAGTTTAGGCTGTTCAGTGATGTATAGGGTCCCCAAGGTCACCTTTCAGTGAGGCCTTCCCTTAATACTCATAAAAAATTGAACACCCCCTGGCCCAAGTGCACCCTGGCTACCTTTTGAGTTCTGTGTTGTTTTTTCATGGCACTTATATCATCTAGCACACTATATTTTACTTACTTTTTATGATCTATTATTATTTTAGTATTTATTATCTTTTCTTACACAAGAATATAAGCTCCATGAGCACAAGAATTGGTCTGTTTTGTTCAGGGCTTGAACACATAGTACTTTCAAGTATTTATTTGGCCAGGCACGGTGGCTCATGCCTGTAATCCTAGAACTTTGGGAGGCCAAGGCAGGCAGATCACCTGAGGTCAGGAGTTCGAGACCAACCTGGCCAACATGGCGAAACCCCGTCTCTACTAAAATACAAAAATTAGCTGGGTGTAGTGGCACGTGCCTGTAATCCCAGCCACTCAGGAGGCTGGGGCACAAGAACTGCTTGAATCTGGGAGGCGGAGGTTGCAGTGAGCCGAGATTGCACCACTGCACGCCAGCCTGGGTGACAGAGTGAGACTGTCTCAAAAAAAAAAAAATATATATATATATATATATATGTCATGTGAATCTGAGAGGCGGAGGTTGCAGTGTGCTGAGATCGTGCCACTGCATTCCAGCCTGGGCGACAGAAGGAAACTGTCTTTAAAAAAAAAAAAAAATGAATCAGTGAAAAATGCAACCCTGATGCACTGTTTCAGTGCAGTCTGGAGGTAGAACTACTCTTGGGAGGCTAGTGCCATAGAAGGAAGTAACAGGTAGAGGTCTGAGGAGACAGGCAAGTGGTGGCATCTGAATGGACAGAAATGGGTTCAGGGGCAGGCAGGTGGACCCTGACTTCAGGCAAGGTCCCTGTGAAAGTTGAAGATCTTGTACAAGAAGGCAGCTAATGGGCAGAAAGCCCAGCTTTGCAGAGTCAGGGTTTTGAGATAAAATGTTTCTGAGTCTGGGCCTCAGGATCAGTCTGACCTAGAAGGGGGGCTAAGGAAAGAACTCTTGAGCAATGGAACCATTAGAGTAGGGCCCCATGCATCTTTTTACTTAAAGCCAAGATTGGTGAGTAAATGCAAGGTGGAGATTCATCCTCATGCTCTGGGTGTAAGAGGGATGGGACAGAGTCAGGCTGCCCTGTACACAATGTGTGAAGTCAGCAATGCCTCACCACAACAGTTGACCCAGGAACAGGGGGAACCTCCCACCATTCCCCTCCCACTGTTTGATCAGATCCAAGAATCCACAATGTTGAGAGTGAATGAAAAGTGTCAGCTGGTAATGATGACTTCAACATAGTCACAACTCTTTGGGGTGTTCCAAACATCATGGTGCATATGTATTACCTGGGATTCTTGTTAAAAAGACTCCTATTCAGAGACCTGGGTTGGGGCTGAGATTCTGCATTTCTAAGAAGTTCCAAGATGATGCTGCTGCTCCTGGTCCAGGGTTATGCTTTCAGAAGCAAGGCTTTATCAAAGAAAGAAACTAAATATTAGCCATTGAAGTGAATTGCCTCTATTAAAAGTATTTTAAAATTCTCCTTAGATAGTCTAGGGGCTGTCATTTAAGGGTATTCTGGTAGACAGATGCTTTTCACTTCGGTTTAGTTTTTGAGAGTATAAGCAAGCATAAAATACACTTTCCCAAGTTTGATTTTCTGTAGAGGACCACTTGTCAGAACTGTTGTCAAGTCTGGCTTTCAGATCCCATGTTTCCCGAGGCAGTCGTTGAATACTTCAAACCTTAGTAGTCTGGGCACCGTGGCTCATGCAAATAATCTAGCACTCTGGAAGGCCAAGGCAGGAGGATCGCTTGAGCCTAGGAGTTCTAGGCTGCCATCAGCTGTGATTGCGCCACTGCACTCCACCTCTTCTACTTGTAAGTAAGTGGTTCTGCATAGTGTGGTATGTGGGCACTGGGTAGGGTGTGGTATATACGCGCCAAGCCACAGATCACGCCGGACGAAGTTCGGAAGTTTGTTCTTGTGATGTGGATGAGGTGGCGGCATGTAACTCACTCTGAAGGCTTCCTGTGCTTTTGTAAAAATTACTACCCTAGAAGTTTTCATGGGAATAAAAAGAAGACCCCAAACCATGGACATTTTGAAATTTGTGTTCTGATAGTCAGGGTCCAGTGTAAATAGATGAACTTACATGCATCTCTCCTGCCTACCACATTCCCAGATAGAATATATAGTCCTGTGGAATGCGGTCGGTAAGTCCTTGCAGTCCTAGGTTGTGGCCCTGTACCAGGGCTTGTGCTGTGATTCCACAGCTCCTATGTCACTAAACCTTTCCTACTTTTCTCCTCATAGTCCTTACAAAAGTTTCATTTTAGATAACTGCTTTTCTAGAACCTCTCTGCTTCTCTTCTCTCTTCCCCTTCCCTTCTTCCAAGCCTGAAATGGCTACCCCTTCTCTCTGCTCGTGGCCAGTACTCAGTTCTTGCTGTTTGAGGTGGTTATGGTCTATAAAGTCACTGTGAACACTGAATTAGTGAATTCTGAACCATTGTTCCCAGGGGAAATACAGGTTAGGTTCCTGTGAGTCTCTGGTCACAACACTTAACCTTGTTTTATGTGTGTTTCTGTTTAAAGTCACCTTATTTAATATATGTTGTAGATTCATTAATATTGAACCCACAGCCAATAGTACTAAAACTCATGCCTGAACAAAACGATCTTGGTCAGGCACATCTCAGCCTCCTTCCACTTAGGAACACTGGACAGCCTTTCAGCATTACGCTTAGGGGCCGCTTTAAACAATGAAATCACCAACAAAAAGCGCAAAAATGAGAAAAACACGTCATTAAGTAGGCCACGTAAAGGAACCTTGTGTAGAGTGTTAGAGCTGAGACAAGAAGTCAGAATGTCATCACCTCGTAGGACCTCAGCTGGAAACGTGCATTGGGAAACTTGAAAATTTCTCTTTTCTGTGTATGTCCTCAAAGGACCACAAAAGCACTGTAAATATTGACTTGGGCGGGGGGGGGAGGGGGGGGGGGTTACAATTAAATTTTACTGAGTAGCTAAATTCACAGATACGGAGTTTGTGAGTAATGAGGCTTCTTATAGGCAATTTCACAAGGTAAAGTTGGTAGAGGGACCAACACAGTAGGGCAAAAAGGAAGAAAAAGGTACTCCTTTTTTTGTCAAAGAATTTGATGTGTGAAAAAATTTAAAAAGCATTGAAATAGCCTGGGAAGAATTAGTACTTTGGCAGACTTTCCCCCTTTATTTTAAGATACAGAGTAGTTTTCATTTAGAATTATATGTGCAAAGAAACTGTCTTCTGAGTGCCCAGGGCATCGTATCCCCATCCTTCTCATAGACTTACTGCACTGTGCTACTGTGGCTTGCCGCTTGCCCACCACACACTGATATTATATGATCTTTTAGGTCAAATACTGTGTTTTGTATTCCCCATTAGATCCACTAACCCTAGCACATAGTAGGTGGTCAGTAAGTATTTGTGGAAAGACTGACTTGGACTTTGGGCGTTTGAGCTGAAAAGCTGCAGTTCAGTCTGATTGCTTCTGGTCCTGGTCCACAACACCTTATCCATAATTCTGAAATCCAGAAAGTTCTGAAAACAAAAATATTTCCAGGGCAGTTGGCATGGAACCTGACTGACATGAACTTGTTTGGTCACTTGAGCTATTTACAGTCTTGGAGTGACTAGTCATACATTTTCATTCAGAAATATCAGGGTATTTGCTTAAAAGATGCTGCCGAGAGTGCTGGGCAATATATGACATATGTCATTAATTTCTACCTTTCTAAAATGAAAAAAAAAAAAATCAGAATTTTGAAACCTGGCTAGGTCCAAGGGCTTCAGATAAGGCATTGTTGACCTGTGGTAAAATTTAGGGATTTCCTATAGAAATTTTATTTGAGGAAATTGAAAGTTTATGAGAGAGTTAGCTAGAGGCATAAATGATTGTAGTCTCTGGCTGATGAGAGTAAAATTAAGTGACAAAATTTGATGGCGTAACTCCTGAAGGTTACATGTAGAGTCAAGAGCCCCTGGGTGCTGACAACACTTCTCTTATTATGAATAGGAGGCTTGAACAATGAAAGCAGAGGATTGGATTCATCTTAAATTTCATTATAAATACAAAGAAATACATACTTTGAGTGTACCCTATTGGCCGACCTGGTGGCTCACGCCCAGCACTTAGGGAGGCTGAGGCGGGCATGTTGCTTGAGGCCAGGAGTTTAAGACTAGCTTGGGCAACATAGCAAGACCTCATCTACAAAGAAAAAAGAGTCAATCACATATATCTACATTTGCATGTGTCAACAGGTACATGAGTAGAGTTTATTAGAAAAAGCGATCCAACAAGGTCAGGAGTTCAAGACCAGCCTGGCCAATATGGCGAAACCCCCGTCTCTACTAAAAATACAAAAATTAGCTGGGCGTGGTGGCACGTGCCTGTGGTCCCAGCTGCTCGGGAGGCTGAGGCAGAGGAGTTGCTTGAACCTGGGAGGCGGAGGTTGCAGTGAGCCGAGATTGCGCCATTACACTCCAGCCTGGTCAACAGAGCGAGACTCCGTCTCAAAAAAAAAAAGAAAGAAAAAAGAAAAAGCAATCCAAAGTGCCAAAAATTGAAGCAAAACAAGCCCGAGCAGTGCTGAGGTCTACCAGAGAAACTCCCCCACCCCCCTTTCCTTACAGTCACAACGAATGAAGCACCTGAGGACTTGACAGCGTTGTCTTTTCATACCTCCACCCCCAGGGGGAAGGGTTTCTTTTTTTATTGTGTACCTTTTACTTGTAATTATAGACATAGAATGGGGGCCTATTATGCCCATTTTTTAAAGCTATTTTGATTTTTTTTGTTTTTGTTCTTTTTTTGTGTTTTTTTGAGACAGGGTCTCTGTTGCCCGGGCTGGAGTGCAGCGGCTCAACCACAGTTCACTGCAGCCTCAACCTCCCAGGCGCAAATGATTCTCCCACCTCAGCCTCTTGAGTAGCTGGGACTACAGGTGCACACCACCATGTTCAACTAATTTTTAAATTTTTTGTAGAGATGGGATCTTACTATGTTGCTGGTCTCAAAATCCTGGGCTCAGGTGGTCCTCCTACCTCAGCCTCCCAAAGTGCTGGGATTACAGGACTGACCCACCACATGCAGCCTGTTTTGAGAAAGTAAGCTTTACTCTGTAGTATACAACTTAGAAAAAATTGTTCACCTTAAGTAAAATATTTATACTGGTGGCATAAAGATTCTTGGTAGCTCATGTTCAGATTTTTTATTGGATAAGATGAAGTATTAGATAGGCTTGGAAGTAAAGTAAAAATAATAGAAATTCTTGTTTTATACTTAGCCCAGAAAGTACTAAAGTTGGTCTGTAAGCCAGAAGTCTTGGGGGAAAAATGCCTATAAAATGATATTGGAAATGACCCACAGACAGTGCTTTACTCATACCTCAGGAACAACCTCAGTAGCAATGAACCGTGCGTGTACTTGTGCAAAGAAGAACTCCTCTGTGTATAGTGGGCACATTGAAAGAGATAGCTAATGGATCTTTCACTAGGCATAGTTTTGAAATTCTTTTTGTGTTTGGTAGAATGCTCCATGCCTTATAAAAGGAAGTTTGAGATGAGGGTGCAGTATTGGTGGTCCTGACAGTTTTCAAGGGGAAATGGGAGCCATCCTGAGATCCTGTCCACCCTCAGGACTGTCCTTCCCCTCTCTGGCTTGAGACTTCTTTCCAGGACTCAAGGAATTTTTAAGTTAATTTTTATTGTGTACATAGATTATAAGTATACAAATAATGAATTCTCATAAAGGAAAACACCATGTAACAACCACCGCAGTCAAGAAATGTGCCTTAAAGACACTCCAGGGGCCCCTTCGTGCACACCCTACCTTGTGACCGCTGTCCTGAATTCTGTCACTAGCCACTGGCTTTGCCTGTTTTTGAACTTTGTATAGTTGAGATAATAAATACAGTACATACTCTTTTGTGTGTGGCTTCATTCATTCAGCATTATTTTTGGAGCAATCTGACTCTCAACATCAATTCCTAAAAGTGTCTTTAGGGCACGTTAAAAAAATCTCCCAATAAATTGACCTGAGAGCATTATACCCTAAAAAGGAATGCAGCAAGTAATATAACTCTGTGTGTGAGTGGGGATGCTGGGGAGGGTTGGATATTGAGTGGATTACAGATGGGCACGTTTCCTGAGCACTTTCCTGTTGGTCTTTGCTGATCAGACCTAAGACCCAGCCATCAGGACTCCCTGCCACCCCCAGTGCAGCCCTCTCTGTTCCAACAAGGACCTGCGTTCAGAAGGATCTCTTGAATGCTGAATGCTACAGCTCCTAGGCCTGGCTCTCCTACAGAAGAGACACAAGTTAAATAGCTGTTCTTATTAAGTCAGTGAGCTATCCTGATCGGCACAGCGTGGGGTTGTTTGTTTAGGACTGTGGGACAGTACAGCAGCTCTTCCCAAGAGATGGACACTCCATGTTGTGACTGGCCCTGTCATGTGCCTCTGTGCCATAATGGTGCCCTCTTGTGTTCATCCCTGCTTTGTCTGTAGGAAAACAAGGGTTACAGACACTCTTTTAAAGAGCATATTAACCATGGTTCAGAGTGACTGGGAAGAGGCAGAGCTTTTGTGATATGTCAGTCATTTAATAATTCCAGAAAACTCAAACTGAGCCAGCGGGCAATGCATTACTTCCATTCATTTTGTAGAATAGGATTGGCATTAAGAAACCATATAATGGTTCTGGGTTAACTAGTTCATGCCATTGTGGCATGCATTTAAGAAGACATTTTGGCCAGGCGCAGTGGTTCACGCCTATAATCCCAGCACTTTGGGAGGCCGAGGTGGGCAGATCACGAGGTCAGGAGTTCGAGACCAGTCTGGTCAACATGGTGAAACCCCATCTTTACTAAAAATAAAAAAAAATTAGCCGGACATGGTGGTGTGCCTCTGTAATCCCAGCTGCTTGGGAGGCTGAGGCAGGGGAATCGCGTGAACCCGGGAGGCGGAGCTTGCAGTGAGCTGAGATCGTGCCACTGCACTCCAGCCTGGGTGACAGTATGATACCCCGTCTCAAAAACAAAAAAGAAGACATTTCATTGCATATTGTAACAGTGACTGCATAAATATTCTGAATTTTCGAAGTTTTTGCCTCCTATTATATTGTGAAGACCTGCATGCTTCTGCTTCTGCATAACTCAGTCAACACACCAACACTTGAGTAGTTTCTTGTCTCAGTACTGTGAAAGCAGTATAGCACACATACTTTACATTTTGTAGCCAAAGAAAAATTAGCATTTAGAATAAACATCCAAAGAAAACATATGAAGTCACTTGACCTTGTCTTTTTTCTGAGTATGCCAGGAAATTTTGAAAGCAGTTATTTTTTATTCTGCTTTCAAAATGAGACAGTGAAGTTAAAGGAGATACCATTTGAAAATTTAGCCAGGACTTCCACTTCCTTACACCTCAGAACTCTCCTCAAATGTCAAGCTCATAATAATGAATGTCAGTATAAGAGGTTGGAGGGCGAAGGGCAGAGCCACCCAGCTGGTGGTCCAGGACACCCCAAGTAGGCTTCAGGTGAGTGCGCATATTGCCCCTCAGCCCTCGGGATGGCAGGTAGGATGTGGGCCAGCCTGGTGAGTTTACCCAATGCGCCATGCTGGATAGAGACAGTTTTCTGTGTGTTCCATGATATGAAACACCTTGGGTAGCATTGCTTTAACTAGACTGCTTTTGCAAGGCTCTCTGAGAGCATTTTAGTTGAATTGTGAAAGAGTAGGAACCAGCATGGGAAGACTTGTGGAAGAGCATTCCAGAAAGAAGGGAACAAGTACAAAGGCTGTGCAAGAATTTGTTGGTGTGTCCTTGGGACAGAGAGAGGGCAGTTAGGGGAGTTAGCTCAGTAACCTGGATGGGAATCATGGGAGAGCCAGAGTGGTGGGGGCCAGGTCTTACACAGCCTTTTCTTTTTTTTTTTTTTTTGAGGCGGAGTCTCGCTTTGTCACCCAGGCTAGAGTGCAGTGGCACGATCTCGGCTCACTGCAAGCTCCGCCTCCCGGGTTCCCACCATTCTCCTGCCTCAGTCTCCCGAGTAGCTGGGACTACAGGTGCCTGCCACCATGCCCGGCTAACTTTTTTTGTATTTTTTGGTAGAGACGGGGTTTCATCCTGTTAGCCAGGATGGTCTCGATCTCCTGACCTCGTGATCCGCCCGCCTTGGCCTCCCAAAGTGCTGGGATTACAGGCGTGAGCCACCGCGCCCAGCCACAGCCTTTTCTTAAGTGGGGAGTTTGAATTTTATTCTGAGTGTTTGGGAAGTCATTGCAGGTTTGTAACGGGTACATTGTGATCATAGTGTAAAAGCATAGCATTTTGGGCTTGGAGGGGAATTAGAAACAAACTAATCTATTCCCCTCATGTTATTACGCAAAGAAAACTTTTCTGTGCCTTGCTGTTGCTATTTTTAGTGGTGTCTTTTTTTTTTTTCCATTTGTAAACTCAGGAACATACTATGCAATGCTTTCTAATTTCTGTTCTGCGGTAAAGATCTTCATCACTGATGTTCTTCAGTATTCATTTCCTAAGGCTGCTGTAACAAATTACCACAGACTGGGTGGCTTAAAACCACAGACCTTTATTCCTTGCATTCCTAGAGGCTAGAATTCCAAAATCAAGGTGTCATTTGGGTTGGTTCCTTCTGCGAACTCTGCAGGAGAATCTGTTCCGTGCCTCTCTGCTGGCTTCAGCAGTGCTGGCAACCCTAGACATCCCCTGGCGTATGAACCCATCACACCAATCTCTGCCTCTATCTTCACATGGCGTTCTCTGTGTCTCTACATTGTGTTTTTTATAAGGACACCAGTTGGTGGACTGAGGTCCTTCCCTAATCTGGTATGACCTAATCTTGATTACATCTGCAAAGACCCTGTTTCCAAAACAGGTGACATTCACAGCTTCCAGGGCTTAGGACATCAACACATCTTTGTCAGGGACACAGTTCAACCCATAGTATCTTCCTTCTACCACCAACTTTATAGTGACACCTTCTCCATTTAGTTGGCTGACCTCCACTTAGTTGAATTGAATCCAAACAGCCATTTCATTTGGACAGTTAACAGGTCAAAATCCTACATCATTAAACAACACTATTTGCCCTTTTTTCACACAGATGAAATGTAGGAATGTTGTCAGAATTGTTCAAGTCTGATGTGCCCAAATACCATGCTTCATGGAATAGTCATAGTGAAGAAAATGGATTGGAGAGCTCTGCTTCAGCCTGCGACTTGTAGTCCCCATTTCTTCTGTCCTTTCCTATCCTACAAAGGTGTTTTTTACTTAACCAGATAATTGGTTTCATTAATAATTTATTCTCTGCCTTGTACTAGAAATTATTTAAAGCATTTCTCTCTCTCTCTCTCTCTCTCAGTGTGTGTGTGTGTGTGTGTGTGTGTGTGTGTGTGTGTGTAAAACAAGATGGCATAATAAAGGTGAAGGTAAAAGAAGAAAATTAAAAGTAGAAACAGGCCGGGCGTGGTGGCTCATGCCTATAATCCCAGCACTTTGGGAGGCTGAGGCAGACGGATCACCGGAGGTAAGGGGTTCAAGACCAGCCTGGCCAACATGGTGAAACCGTGTCTCTACTAAAAATACAAAAATTAGCCAGGTGTGGTGGTGCGTGCCTGTAATCCCCATTATTCGGGAGGCTGAGGCAGGAGAATTGCTCGAACCTAGGGGGCAGAGGTTGCAGTGAGCCAAGATTACGCCACTGCGCTCCAGCCTGGGTGACAGAGCGAGACTCTGTCTCAAGAAAAAAAACTGGAGGCAAGAAGGAGCTGCAGGTACATTCTGTCATGTTGAGTGAGTCACAGATTTGAATTCACCAGCAGCCCGTATGGAACGGGAGACCTTGCGAGGTACACAATTCAAGTGAGGTATACAATTCCAAGAGGTTCATGGGACTGTTATTTAAATCAGCTTTTGGGATCACAGTGAAGCACATTTCAGCAATAGCATTTCTGCTAGGGAGTAGAGAGAAATGTGGCAAATTTATGAGGCCCACATTTCCATCTCTGTGAATTTGATCTGGCCTGGCAAAAATGTAAAACAGTTGCAAAGCTGGGGTGAACTGCATTTCTTTCACACAGTTCTTTATGGACATTGTACTTTTCTTAACCTATTTGTCACCCTCACCCTTGAATTTCTTAAGTGGTGGTTGGGGTTGAGCCAAATGGTGGCTTCTCTGCATTTGGATAAACCTTATGAGAGCCTTTCTTTTCAGCATTTAGCGTTGCCATAGCGAGTGTTTTTTTCTAAGTCATTTATTTTTCTCAAAAAATGGATGTGTGTGTATGTGTGTACTAATGTGTGTGGGCAGATGTATGTATAGGCACGTGTGTGCACATGTATGTATGTACATGTTTGTGGGCACATGTATGTATGTATGCGTGTGGGCACATGTATGTATGTACATGTTTATGTGCAGACTGTCTCAAAAAAACTGCTGGAGCTAGAGCCTGTCTCCTTGCCTTTAGCTCCCCTGCTTTCACCCCTTCTGTGCGAGAGTCATTCTGATGGAGGACTTTTTAAACATGTAACCCACCTGTTTATCGTTTGATGATTAAAGTAAATGATTCTCTATATAATTGTGAACCAGGGGAAACTGTATGTGAGTTCACACATAATTAACATAAAAAGTAAGAAGTGTTCTACTTGAGGTCTTTAGAGTTGTCTTTCTGTGATAATATGACATCTTTGGTCCTCCATGGCTCAAAGAAGGTGCCACAGTATTTTCTTATTTTACCAGTAGGGATAATAATAGTACCTATCTCACAGGGTTGCTGTAAGTACTTCATGAGTTTACCATGTGAAATACTTAGAAAGCCTGCACAGAGTTACTGCACAGGAAGTGCAAGCCTTTTATATTAACGGATACTATCAAGGAACCTTTGTCCTTTTGCATAGCATCCAAGAGGTGGTTGAGTCTTTATTATTGCTGTTTGCCATAGTGATTTGACTATATTATTCAAATACATCTAAAAATTTTATTCCTTGGCCCAGCGCAGTAGCTTATGCCTATAATCTCAGCACTTTGGGAGGCTGGGACAGGAGGGTCGCTTGAGCCCAGGAGTTTGAGACAAGCCTGGACAATGTAGCAAGACCCTGTCACTACAAAAAATTTATAAATTAGCCAGGCATGGTGGTGTGTGCTTCTAATCCTGGCTACTTGGTAGGCTGAAGTGGGAGGATTGCTTGAACACAGTAGGTTGAGGCTGCAGTGAGCTGTGATTGAGCCACTGCACTCCAGCCTGGGCCATGGAACCAGACTCCATCTCTAAAAGAATAAAAAAAAAAATTAAAAATAAGTAAAAATAAAAATTTTATTTCCCCCACCTTCTTGGGATCTGTAGTCTAATGTGTCAGATATATATTAATGCATTCATGAATATTTGTATTCTCTACCAAAGCACTAAGGACTAGAAGCTCATAAACTTTTTTGAAAAGTGGCGTAGTTGTTGAATCGTTGGAATCGTCTTGAGAGCTTTTATCAATCTAATTATAATAAACCTACAATTGGCTTTTCATAAAAGGATATGAAGATCTATTTTGTGATTTTTAAAACCTTGATATATTTTGTAATATTTCAAGAAGACAGAGTTATTTTCTGCCAGGGACTTTTGGAAAGTGGTCACTGTCATTTCCTTAAGGAATGATTTGATACTGATTATTTTCTAGCTCCACATTGTATTTTTCCTAAGCTTAGTACATCACAGTCAAGCTGACTTCTCCATAGGAATTAAGTAGCATTGAAGTTTTCAACAGTCTTTTTCAAAGATTAAATAATTTATATTACTCTCGTAACAACTACCCTGTAAGCAGTTGAAAGAGAGCAGATGAGAGAGAAGAGCCCTTTAAGCTTGGAACTTTGGGATTAATATCTTGTAGCAACTCTTCCAATTTAAGTCACACAAACTTTCAAGCTGCATCAAAGTAGCCAGTCATGTCAACTACGTTTGTAAAGTGGAAGAATTGGAGTAGATGACTTCTGTGCTCCCTTAAAGAATGAAATTTCAGTGGATCTCTCTAGCACAGCCACTTATATGTGTCATGCAGGAAGTCCTTTCTGAATATTCATTGAGTTTCTGCACTTAGAAAGTTACAAAGAAACGCGATGGTAGTCAAGCCTCACAAATATTCACTAATGAGCAAGCCTCTTAATAAATTTCATCCACATTCTAGTATATCATTTCCTTCCCAGCATCTTTCCCATCCATCTTGCCAGTATTTTTATTGTTTGACTTCTTGTTGATCATTGATATTGTACAGTGCAAATAAATTGCAAGTCAACCAAAAGATCAAGGATTTCAGGAAAACATTGGAAGTGATATGGGGGATGTGCTTGAACCACATACCATAGTAAACAATTGAAGAAGAAAACTCTACAATAATAGTGAAATTAGTGGAAAGTCCTTATTTTGAATATTAAAGGATTGATTAAAAGATTGATTTGAGCATCACATGATTGAGAGGCCCTTGAGGAAACTGATGATACACTTGATTTTTTTCTGTAAGAATTACCTTCTCTGATTCTGCTACAAAAAGACGAACATGAAGTGATGAATGTTAGATGGTGCTGTAATATAATTTTGTTAGAACAGTTACAAATACAATTAATATTTGGTTCATTCTTTGCTGTTTTTGAGAATTAGTACATGGTTGCAGTTTTAACCTACATATTGTTAACATTGTTAAATATTTCATCAATTTATTTTTGTAGTTTGTAGTTTTGTTTCAAGGTGAAGTATTTGGTTTTTGTTGTTTTTTTGACACAGAGTCTCCCTCTGTTGCTGAGGCTGGAGTGTAGTGTTGCAGTCTCTGCTCACTACAACCTCCGCCTCCCAGGTACAAGTGATTCTTCTGCCTCAGCCTCCTGAGTAGCTGGGATTACAGGCACCTGCTACCACACCCGGCTAATTTTTATATTTTTAGTAGAGACAGGGTTTCCCCATGTTGGCCAGGCTGGTCTCGAACTCCTGACCTCAAGTGATCCACCCACCTTGGCCTCCCAAAGTGCTGGGATTACAGGTGTGAGCTGCTGCCTCCAGCCTCAAGGTGAAGTTTTAACCTTATCATCATTATTTACTATTAAATTTTGGTCTCCATTTTAAGTTGATTTACTTTTTTCTGGTCTATTATCCTCTATTAATGGGCATCTCCACTATTGATTTCAGCTCTACAGGGTGTCCTGTGTTATAGTGATGCCCTGTCATGTCCTTGCAGAACCTCACAATGTGACCTTATTTAGAAATAGAGTCATTGCAGATGTAATTAGTTAAGATGAGGTCATGCTAGAGTAGGGTGGGCCTTTAATCCACTGTGACTGGTAACCTCATAAGAAAAGAAGAGACACTAAGACACACACAGAGTGAAGATGGCCATGTGAAGTCACAAACACATAGGGAGAACACCCCAAACAACAGAGGCAGAGCTTGGAGTGATGCATTTACAAGCCAAGGAACTCCAAGGATTGCCAGCAACACCAGAAGCTAAGAGAAGGGCAGGGAAGGGATTCTGCCCTGAGAAGGAGCCAAACCTGCTGACTGCTTAATTCTGGACTATTAATAGTAGCCTTGGCCAGGTGCGGTGGCTCACGCCTGTAATCCCAGCTCTTCGGAAGGCCAAGGCAGGCAGATCATGAGGTCAGGAGTTCGAGACCAGCCTGGCCAACATGGTGAAACCCTGTCTCTACCAAAATACAAAAATTAGCCAGGCGTGGTGGTGTGCGCCTGTAATCCCAGCTACTCAGGAGGCTGAGGCAGGAGAACTGCTTGAACCCAGGAGGTGGAGGTTGCAGTGAGCTGAGATTGTGCCATTGCATTCCAGCTTGGGCAATAGAATGAGACTCCATCTCAAAAAAAAAAAGAAAGAAAAAATAGTAGCCTCAGGAGCTGTGAAAAATAAATTTATTTATTTTGTTTTCTGCTACCAGTTTTTGGTGGTTTGTTACGGCAGCCTTAGGAAACTAATACAGGGAGTTTTCAGAAAATGATTCTGCTGATCCATGGACTAGATGATGTTTCTCAGAGCCCACGCCCACGAAATGGCATAAAAGCCAGTTGAAATTTGTATGAGAAGTTGTGTTATTGGCCCAAACTAGACATGGTTTAAATAACTCTTTATCTTGCAGCCTTCCTTGTGTTAAGTTAGTCGTTTCTTGTTCATAGAGATTGAATGTTTTTGTTAATGGCTGCGCTGGAAGTGCTTCTCACTGTTACAGAATAAGAAGAGACAGCTCCAGGTTCCTCTGCATCCATTGGTATTTGTTTTCCTTGGCAGCTCTCAGATTCAAGATAGGAATTTCACCAGCAACTTCTACTTAAAGCCAGTGCATTACCTTTAGATCAGGCTACATACGTGTGTTTTGGGCCAAGGAACCTAGAGTATGGAACTGGTTCTTTTCAGTAGAGAGGAATTATGATATGTCATTATCATAAATGCCCTTTTAAAAAAATTTAACTTTTAAGTTCAGGGACACATGCAGGTTTGTTATATAGGTAAGCTTGTGTCATGGGAGTTTGATGTACAGATTATTTTCACCACCCAAGTATTAAGCCTAGTACTTATTAGTTGTTTTTCCTGATCATCTCCCTCTACCTACCCTCCACCCTCTGATAGGCCCTGGTGTGTGTTGTTCCCCTCTATGTGTCCATGTGTTCTTATCATTTAGCTCCCACTTACAAGTGACAACATGTGGTAATTGGTTTTCTGTTCCTGCATTAGTTTGCTAAGGAAAATGGCCTCCAGCTCCATCCATGTTGCTACAAAGGACATGATCCTCTTCCTTTTATGGCTGCATGGTATTCCATGGTGTATATGTACCACATTTTCTTTATCCAGTCTACCATTGATGTGCAGTAAATGCCCTTCAGAAAGTTGAAGCCGGGCTCAGTGGCACGTACCCGTAGTTCCACCTACTTGGGAAGCTGAGGCAGGAGGGCTGCTGAGGCCGGAGGGCTGCTGAGGCCAGTAGTTCAACACTGTATTGTGGTATTATTGCTCCTTTGACTGCTGGTCTCCAGCCTGGGCAATGCAATGAGACCCCATCTCTTAAAAAAAAAAAAAAAAGGAAAGAGAAGAAATTTGATCTACTGTTTGGTCCCAGATAGAACCTGAGATTGTGCGTGTTGTATGCTATGAAATTAAAAGGCCAAGTTAGCCAGTAAGCATCCAGTTTGAACTTGTCTGGAATTGCCTCACTGGAGTCTTGTCCTCCGTGATCAATTGTGGGCTCTCGTCTCGGTATGCTATGCCTGGCAGGCTTCTAGGTTTGGGCAGAGGAAATGAAACCTAGTCGGTTACTCTGAGATTTATAGTAGACCTGCTATTGCAGGAAGTGGTGAAAAGTTGATTGATAGTTTGAGACAAAACTCTACAGCAAAAAAACAGGATGTATGCTTTCCATTTATACCCAGTTCCCCCTGCCCCTACATTTCAGGCTCCTTTTGCATTTTGTTTTGGTTGCTTCATAAGGCTGTGGAGGCTTTCCCCCTCCTACAGTCACCAAATGTAAAATAATTGAGGAAATTTTGTATCAGCTTAGCCATAGTAAAGGCATGTACTTTCTGCTGTTGCAATTACTCTTTCGTGGTAGTTACATGTAGCATAACTTGTCTGCAGTCTTTAAAGAGAAATTCTCCAAATAGGATATTATTTCACATATGCAAAAAGAATGAAAGGTCTTTTTTAAGTTACATTGTAGGATTACATTTCCAGTAACTTTCTAAGAAAAATCTATTTTGAGTGTGGTTTTATTAAAATATGACAGTAGTGGTATCCAATTGTCTCTTTTAAATGCAGCGTCTCTTCATTCTATAGTAAATATATTCTTAACAGGTAGGTGATCCTCACTTAGATATAAAACATATAACTAGCCAGGCATGGTGGCTTACTCCTGTAATCCCCAGCACTTTGAGAGACCAAGGTGGGTGGATCACTGTGAGGTCAGGAGTTTGAGACCAGCCTGGCCACATGGCAAAACCCCGTCTCTACTAAAAATAACAAAAATTAGCCAGGCGTGGTGGCGCATGGCTGTAATCCCAGCTACTCGGGAGGCTGATGCAGGAGAATCACTTGAACCAGGGAGGTGGAGGTTGCAGTGAGCTGAGATCGCTCCACTGCACTCCACACTCCAGACTGGAAGGCAGAGTGAGAGTCTGTCTCAAGAAAAACCTAACCAGACAAACAAAAAACATATACTATAACTAGTAACACAGCCTATGTGTTTGTTGAGAGTATCAAAATGTACCATGCCCGGGGCTGCCGCTCATGCCTGTAATCACAGCACTCTGGGAAGCCAAGGTGGGAGGATCACTTGAGACCAGGAGCTGGAGACCAGCCTGGGCAACATAGGGAGAATCTGACTTTACAAAAAATTTAAAAATTAGCTGGGTGTGGTGGCATGTGCCTGTAGTCCAAGCTACTCGGGAGGCTGAGGCAGGAGAATCGCTTGAACCTGGGAGGCGGAGGTTGCAGTGAGCCGAGATCACACCACTGCACTCCAGCCTGGTGACACAGTGAGACTCTGTCTCAAAAAAAAAATTTTTCTGAAATAATATGAAATGGTTTTCTCATAAAAAGAAAAAGCACTCCATGCTGCTGATATTGCTTTTCCTCCTTGTACATTTTAAGATTATGAACATTTATATAGGTTTAAAAAATAAAACAATAGGCAGTGAAAAGGCTCCATCACACCATCATCCTGTGTCATCCCCCATATTTCCAGTTCCCACCTTATCTCCTTTACAGAAGTTACTGATTTCTGTGACTTTGGAGAGTTTATTAAGAAGTATACAAGCAAATAGAAACATCTGTTTTGATATCTTTCCTGTTATTTTCCCTTTTTATATATATGTAGCATATACATATGGTGAGCCTTTTGTGTTGTTAAGCAGTAAGTCTGGATTGGCCCATGGAGAGCTTCATTCATTGTACAGCTGTAGGCTATTCCGTCGTATGGATATGTCATAACTTATTTCACCAGTCAACTAGTTTTATAACAAGGACATTTGGTTGTTTCCCATTTTTAGCTATTAAAAAACGATGTCATAGTAAATAACCTCAGACCTATGTCATACATGACATAGGTGTACTACATGTGTTTAATTTTCAGACATGGGGCTTTCTGGGTCCAGGGTATATACATTTTCCATTTTGAAAGTTATTCAGACATGGGGCTTGCTGGGTCCAGGGTATATACATTTTCCATTTTGAAAGTTATTGCCAAGTTCTCCTTCATGGGGGTTGTAGCTATTTAATCTCCCTGCATCAGTATATGAAAGTACCTTTTCTCCTGCAGTCTTGTTAACAGAATAATATCAAATGTTTGGGTATTTGCCAATAAAAAATATATCTGACATATGACTTTAATTTGTATGTCTCTTATTTGACTGGAGTTGAACATCTAATATATTTAAGAGTTACTTATATTTCCTTTTTTGAAATTGTCTGCTTGTATCTTCTGTCCATTTTTCTGTTGGATTGTTATATATCCATTATTAGGAACTCTGTTAGGAGAGTTAGGCTTTATTAGTATATGTATATATATACACACATATGTGCTTATTATAGATATATTACCCAGAAGAAATTGATATTTTTATTTTTATTTTTGAGATGGAGTCTCACTATGTTGTCTAGCTGGAGTGCAGTGGTGTGATCTTGACTCACTGCAACCTCCACCTCCTGAACTCAAGTGATTCTCCTGCCTCAGCCCCCCTGCAAGTAGCTGGGATTACAGGTGCCTGCCACTGTGCCCAGCTAATTTTTTGTATTTTTAGTAGAGACAGGGTTTCACCATGTTGGCCAGGCTGGTCTTGAACTCCTGACCTCAGGTGATCCATCCGCCTCAGCCTCCCAAAGTGCTGGGGTTACAGGCGTGAGCCACTGTGCCTGGCCAAGAAATTGATTTTATGTAGTTGAATTTATCAGTCTTTTGTGGCTTCTGAATTTTGAGTCGTAGTTAGAAAAGCCTTCCTCCTTCTTAGGGTCATAAAAGAAATCTGTGTTTCCTTGTAATACTTTTTAATAGCTTCATTTTTTACATAAATATCTTGGATCTGTTATGGTATATATCCTGGTGTGCCATTTAAAATATGAATTCAACTTTATTTTTTTGGAAGCTATATACCCTGTTATCCCCAGGCCAATTAATAAATAATTCTAATCTTTCTTCTTAAAATGTTTTCAAGATCCAAAAAGTTGGCAGCTCTTGCAGAAGCCTTAAAGGAAGTCTCCCTTACAAAGGCCCAGCTGGGGTTAGAACTGGAAGAACTAGAAGCAGCAGCACTGCTTGTCCAGGAGGAAGAAACTGCATTAAAAGCAGCCCATTCAGTTTCTGGGCAGCAGACACTTTGCTCCAGCTCTGAGGCAAGTGATTCGGAGGACTCAGACAGCACCGTGTCATCTGGAAACGAAGACTCAGGCTCAGATTCAGAACAAGATGAACTCAAAGATAGTCCATCTGAGACAGTCAATTCTTTGCAAGGTCCCTTTCTTGAAGAAAGCAGTGCCCTTCTTATTGTTGATGGTAGAGTACGCAGAAACACAGC
Organism: Gorilla gorilla gorilla; assembly: GCF_029281585.2. Lineage (NCBI taxonomy): Eukaryota > Metazoa > Chordata > Mammalia > Primates > Hominidae > Gorilla > Gorilla gorilla. Next base: position 82,641,929 of record NC_086017.1, on the reverse strand, counting down.
CATCCAGGAGTCTGATGCCAGTCAAGGAAAGCCACTTTCCTCTTCCTGGCCTCTTGGAGTGTCTGGGCCTCTGATAGAGGAGCTTGGGGAACAACTGAAGACTACAGTTCAGGTTTCTGAACCCAAGGGCACCACTGCTGTAAACCGCAGCAATATGCAGGAGAGAGACGGCTGTCAGACACCAAATAATTGACTCTTAGGTGGTTTTATTCATTGTTGAGAAATATGGTAGATTTGGTTTCATTTACCGAATGAGAATTCTTCATTTTCACTTTGTAATTTTTCTTAGTATATAGTCAGCCCACTGTATTTGTGTGTTCCACATCTGTGGATTCAACCAACTGCAGATCAAAAATATTGAAGAAAAAATCGCATCTCTGCCAAACATGTACAGACTTTTTTCTTGTTATTATTCTCTAAATAATACAGTATGACAACTATTTCCACAGCATTTACATTGTATTGGGTAATATAAGTAATCTAGTGATGATTTAAACTGTGCAGGAGGATGTGGGTAGGTTATATGCAAATACTGCACCATTTTTTATCAGGGGCTTGAGCATCTGAGGATTTTGGTATCCTCAGGAGTCCTGGAAACAACCCCCCACAGATACGGGGACAACTTTATGACATCGTTTTTCGACCAATGAATGTTTATACCTTTTGTTTTCCTTGCCGCAACTGTGAAGATAAAGTTCAAAAGTATTTTTACCAAAGTGTAGCTAATATTTCAAGCTGAAAATAATAGTTCTACTGCCAGTGTCTCCAGAATGTAGAGCCCATCAATATTTTTATTTTAGGAGGTGTACTTGACACCCGATAAACTGCACGTATCAAAAGTGTACAATGTGTTGGCGTATGTATACCCTGCGTAAAACTATCACCACGACTGAAGTGAGGAACGGACCCATCATTCCCAAGTGCCCTTGTGCCCTGTTATTAGTTTGCATGTCCTAGAATTCTATGTAAATTGAATCATACAATATCTATCCCTTTTTTGGTCAGGCATATTTTACTCAGTGTAGTTATTTTGAGATTCATCCATGTGGTAGCATGTGTCACGAGTTTTTGTTTTTATGTTTTTCATTGCTGAGTACTGCTTCATTGAATAGATTTGTTCATTGACCTATCGATGGACACCTGGGTTGTTTCCAGTTTGGGGCTGTTATAAATAAAGCTGTTATGAACATTTGTGTACAAGTCTTCATGTGGACGTATGCTTTCATTTCTTTAGTCAAATACCTGAGAGTGGAATGACCGAGCCATATGGTAGGTATATGTTTAATGTTTTAAGAAAACGCTGAACTGTTCTCCAGCATGGCTGTACCATTTTACATTCCCACCAAAAGTGATAGTTTATGAGAGTTCCAGTCTTCCACATGATGGTTATTGATATGGTCAGTCTCTTAAACTTTTACCGTTTTTATAGATGTATAGTGGTGTTTTGTTGTGGAAGTGTCTGTTCAAATCTTCTGCCTGTGTGTGTGTGTGTGTGTGTGTGTGTGCGTGTGTGTGTTTGAGACAGGGTCTTACGCTGTCTCCCAGAGTGGAGTGCAGTGGTGCAATCTCCGCTTGCTGCAGCCTCACCCTCCCAGGTTCAGGCAATCCTCGCACGTCCTCCTGACCACAGGCTTGCTCCACCATACCCAGCTAATGTTTGTAGTTTTTATAGAGATGGGGTTTCGTCATATTGCCCAGGCTGGGATGTGATTTTTTAGAGTTCTTTTTGTTTGGTTGGTTTTGTTTTGTGTGTTTTTTTGTCTTGTTTTGTTTGAGATGGAATCTCACTTTGTCACCCAGGCTGGCGTGCAGTGGCGTGATCTCAGCTCACTGCAACATCTGCCTTCCAGGCTGAAGCGATTCTCATGCCTCAGCCCCTCAAATACCTGGGACTACAGATGTGTGCCACCGTGCTGGGCTAGTTTTTGTATTTTTGGTAGAGACGGGGTTTTGCCATGTTGCCCAGACTGGTCTTGAACTCCTGAGCTCAAGCAATCTGTCCACCTCGGTCTCCCAAAGTGCTGGGATTACAGGCATGAGCGACCATGCCCGGCAGTTTGAGAGTTCTTTATAAATTCTGGATACAAGTCCTCATATGAGTCTTTTTTTTTTTTGCATACCTCATAGTCTTTGATTGGATGCCACACTTTGTGAATTTTACCTTCTTAGGTGTTAGATATGCATTCTTATATATACTCTTGATCTTTGTTTAGGGATGCAGTCCAGTGACATGGAAGTAGTTTGATCCTTAAGGGTCTTGCTTTGTAATTTGTTAGGCAGGTCTGGAGTGGTGCTCAGTCTAGGGCAAATTATTCCCCAGTGCTGATATTCCTGAGTGCTCCACCATGCCTTATGAATTATGAGTTTTTCAGCCTGGCTGATTGAACTCACACTGTTCCCAGTGTGCGTGCTGAGGACTGTTCTGTCTAATGTGAGTGTGTGTGTGTTTTTTTTTTTCCTTGAGACAGTCTTGTTCTGTCACTCAGGCTGGAGTGCAGTGATACGATCTCAGCTCACTGCAACCTCTGTCTTTCGGGTTCAAGTGATTCTCCTGCCTCAGCCTCCCGAATACCTGGGATTACAGGCATGCACCACCACACCTGGCTAATTTTTTGTATTTTTAGTAGAGATGGGTTTTCGCCATGTTGGCCAGGCTGGTCTCGAACTCCTGACCTCAGGTGATCCACCCGCCTTAGACTCCCAAAGTGCTGGGATTACAGGCATGAGCCACCGCACCCAGCCCCCTCTCATCTTTTCAGATGGTTCTAGAAGAGGGCTCTCCTCTCTCTCAACAGATATCCAGGGTTCTCTGTGCAGCTCTCTCCTCTCTGGAGCTCTGTGCTGCAAATGTTAGCTGCCTTGGTCACCCCAAGTCCTCAGCCCTGTCTTTGAACTCCAGAACCCCCTGGGTTCTGCCTTGATTGTCCTTCCCTGCATAGCATGGAAAGTCTTTCAAAGCAGTAGATCTCACCTTGTTTTCTGTCTCTCAGGATCACTGTCTTTCATTGCCTGAAGTTCAGAGTTTGGAAAGCCATGGTTTTGTGTATTGCTCCCATTTCTCTGCTTTGGTTATGTCTGACGGGAGAGTAAATCTGGTCCCTGTAAATCCATCGGGATTGGAAGTGTAATTCTCCATTAATAGTTTAAATATGGGTTTTCCCACTTGAGTTTAAGCTGCTGGGGAGGTAGGGTCTTGTTAACACTGAATCATCAGTGTCCGTATTCTCAAGCACTCCATAAATATTTGTTGACTGAATGAACAAATAAGATAAACCAATTTGCTTTGAGGAGGACATGAAATCTCATCTATTAATCTCAGTAGCATCATTAATTTCAAGAAAGGGTATGATGCTTTTTACTTAGGGTTTGTGAAGGTTGTGAATATTTGTACTTTTCCAGGTTGTATTAACATGATCCTGGGGTGACTATGGCACTTAAAATGCATGTGAACTCCTGAACACTATAACTGCTTTGTTGGAATGTGTTCAAGACTTCTCTCAGCTTCCCTGGAGAGCTTCCAAATCCTTATGACCATTGAAAATGCATTTCTTCTCACTAGTACATTATCTGAAGCCAGTTTGAAAAAGTATTATCTGTAACTCCCCTCATTTACTTCCACTGAAGTCAAGCCAGTAAAGCAAATCCTCTCGTCTAAAAATTTAACGCCATGGAAGTTTTCTTCCTTCCATCAATTTTTGTTCTTAGGAATCTTAACAGGATCTACTTCAGTGAGACTTGTCTTGGGTAGAAAAACCTGTTATTCCCTTCCTCAAAGAATGAGCAAACATGATCCTTCCCGGACATCCTCAAAGCCAGGGAGCTCATTAAACAACCCTCATGAGTGTTAAAGACAACGTGAGTGAGCTCCTTAATTTCAGAGTCCGTGTGTCGGCAGTGTTTCTCCTACCCTTTCTTTGTTCATGGAGGTTGAAGTTTTGTTATATCACATTACTCTGTCTTTGTTTAAGATGGGCTGAGAACACTATACTACACTAGCTCAGTAACCCAAAACACCTCCAGAGGTGCTGCCTTTCATTTATTTTTTTAAACTAGACAACCTGCCAGGCAACTTTAGGGATCTCCTATAACCATATGGGTTTCCCAAAACCCCTAGATGATGGGAGAAAAAAATAAGTTGGGGCAAGAATAGGGAAGAGACCCAGTGACTGCCTAGTCGCAGCTCAGTGGGAAAAACCAAGACTTTGCAGTTGACAAGAGGCAGCCTCCAATTCAACCCAGCTCCACTGTAGCTGACTCACAAGGGGGGTACTCCAAACGACACCTTTCCCTTCGTCTTAGAAACGGGACTGGGCGTGATGGCTTACGTCTGTAATCTCAGCACTTTGGGAGGCCGAGGCAGACAGATCACTTGAGGTCAGGAGTTCGAGACCAGCCTGGCCAACATGGTGAAACCCTGTCTCTACTAAAAATACAAACAACTTATCTGGGCGTGGTGGCGGGCCCGTGTAATCCCAGCTACTTGAGGCTGGCAGGAGAATCACTTGAACCTGGGAGGCAGAGATTGCAGTGAGCCGAGATTGTGCCCCTGCACTCCAGCCTGGGCGACAGAGTGAGACTCTGTCTCAAAGGAAAAAAAGGAATAGATGAAATCAGGTGCGTTCAGGGTGGTATGGCCGTAGACAGAAATGGAAATAGAACTGCTTTTATTGCTGGCCTTCCAGTGCTAGGAGACTGTATGTTCAAAGCACTTTTATAAACTGGAAAGTGTTAAACCAACGTAAGGTTTATTATTATTGTCTGACTTCCCAGAGCTGAACAGGGCTCTATTTAGCTACCTAACAACAGGTCGCTGGGGGAGCCGGCACTGTGAAAATGAGTCAGCCCTGTTAATCGCTACAGAGGCCGGCTAGTGGTAAAAGTCTACACAGTTCAGCAGATTAGATAGAAATATTAATTATGCCAATGAATCACAGCACTGCCTCATCTTCTAGGCTTGCATTATCATTGACCTATTTTTCTATGTTCTGTCTCTCTTGTCCCATTATCCTTGAAGAATAATCGGAGGCCTTGCTGTGGGCATGGCCAGGTTTTAGGTGCCGGTAACTAAGCTGGTATCACCTTTCACTGGCACAAGATTAATCTGCAAATGAGACAAGAGTGCTCCCTACCACATTCTAAATTGGTTGACAGCTGGGGAGCGGTTTTCACACCTGCTAATGAAAAATCCACTTTGGTTACGTGGATCAAATTCTATTATTAATACCAAGAATTGGGAGGAGTAGAGAGAGGGCCATATTTAAGACTTTATAAAATTATTAAAAAAAAACCAGACTCCTGGATATCTACTTTGTTACAAAGGGATTTTTATTACTTTATATGTTATAACTGGAAATTGACTTATATAGTCAATGATGACAAAACAGATACCTCTAAAATAAATGGAAATGAGTTTAAAACTTAGTATAGGAATAAAATTATAAATATACATCAGATTCTAAGAGTGTATTAATTATAAAATCCTTAAAGATGCAGAACCCCCCCCCCCCCCATGTATCAAATGACCTGTCATGGAAGGTCATTGCATGTCAGGTAAATTCAAATTAAGCTTCATAAACGCAAATCTCTGATTGTTTGGTCAGGGGTCTCCATTAGAGCAAATGAAAGATTGCAAATGTTTCTTTAACATCATTCCATCTAAATCCCTGATGGAATTTTTGTGATCTGCTGCTTTTCTCTCCTGTTTTCTGAGTGTGTTATATATAGTTTCAATCCATACCAAATGAAGGAAGCATTGATTAGACTTGATTTAAGGCAGCAAGTGATAAATGCAGCTGGGACATTGATTCATGTCTCTCAAGTGACTGGGGCACAGCCATCCACAGTTGACACAACTCTTGTCTCAAGGCTGGAGAAAACAAACAGGCAAACACATGTCAAACAGATAAATGACTTTGCTGTTTTGAGCTCTCCGTGGAGGCCATTTGTTTCTTAGATAAGGAAGACTGCTTTCCAAAGTCATGAAAAGATAAGTTAGAGGAAAAGGATGAATGTGGGATTGGATGCCCAAGCACTGGGAAGAAAACAACAGGATTTACCTCCGGGAAGGGTCTTGCTTCTTTTCCCTCCAACATGCTGGGAGCAGTACTCCAAATGCTCTGTCTCCATATTTTAAGTGTTCATAGTGGTATGTTGGTGTCTTTGAAGCTATTTCCCAAGAAACATTTCCTGACTGCTCTTATTGGAGTGAGTATTCAGGAGAAGAATTGGCAAGAACAGCTAAGACTTGCGAGCCCGGCTTGGTCTGAAATAGTGATAGTTCCAGTAGTTTGACCACCAGCCCAGAGGGCCCCTGGAAACAATAGTCCCATTGCAATCCAGTGCCTCTTGTAGAGCCTCGCCCATAATACAAAGTATTGCATTTGTGTTTCCCCTACATGCTTTGTGTTTTCCCATCTTGATGTTTGCTCCTGCATTGCTCTCCCGTTTCCCTTGCTGTTAGTTTGCATGTTTAAATCTCACCCATCCTTCAAGGCCCCCATTCAACTGCCACTTCCTCCAGGAGGTCACCCTTCATTGCTCTGGACTACAAATAAATTCCCTCCTCTGAACTCCCAGAACAATTTGTAATGGTCTTAGAGTATTTATTGCTCCCTGTGGGGTAAATATGTGTGTCCTATCTTATTTACTAGAGCACAGACTTAAGTATCTGTTTCAGCTTTGGATCCCACACAACGTTCTGTCCACACAACACCTTCAGACGACACTTGTTGAATGAAAAACTAGGCAACTGGAGAGCTCAAATGAATAAATGGCATCAAACACTTGACAGCTCTTTACTAGGTAGTAATCCCCACCTAGCATCGGCCATGTTGCCTTTCTTCGGTTTTCTTTTGTTTCATAAGTCTTGATTCTCTTATCTTTTGAATATGACTTCTGCCAACATTCTAAGCAGGAAGATCAAGTGTGTCTTTCCTCTTCCTCCTTCTCTCGGGTCTGGGGTCCTCATCTCCTGGCCTAATTGGCACATATGTTCTATCTTTTCCTGTTGCTGTCCCTCCTCCCCAACCCTGAATTCCCAGCGTTCTCCACTCACTGCCCCCTAGGCTGGCAGGTGGAAGATTAGTTGGTAGAGAATATGAAAAGTACCCCCTCTGGGCAGTGCCCCTGGACATGGTGGACATTATCCCAGTGAATCAGGGCCAGGTCCTTCTGGAAGAGCCTTAAATCCAAGGCAAGCCATAATGATCGGAGCAGGAAAGAGATTCTTATCTTCTAAAGCAGTGGGTTCCAGAGTTCTGTATTGATTTCTACAAAATTAAAATTAGAAACAAAACCAAATAGGGTAGAGTGCAGAGGGTGCTGACATAAGGCTGCCGACTTTTCATTCTGGATGTGCATCTCTAACCCAACCCAGGCAGTATTCTACTGAAACAATCCTTTCATAAAAGCCTGTTAATGCCAAAAAGTAGAAGGATAGTATTTAGAATAAAGGTTAGCCCTCTAAATTGGACATAATTAGCTTTAAGAAAAACTCTCGGCTGGGTGCAGTGGCTCACGCCTGTAATCCCGGCACTTGGGGAGGCCGAGGCAGGTGGATCGAGGCCGAGGACTGAGCTCAGCAGTTCGAGACCAGCCTGGCCAACATGGCAAAACCCCATCTCTACTAAAAATACAAAAAAATTAGCTGGACATGGTGGTGCATGCCTGTAGTCCCAGCTACTTGGGAGGCTGAGGCAGGAGAATCGCTTGAATGCTTGAAGTTGGGAGGCAGAGGTTGCAGTGAGCCGAGATTATGCCACTGCACTCCAGCCTGGACGACAGAGTGAGACTCCCATCTCAAAAAAAAAAAAAAAAAAAAAAAAAAAAAAAAAAAAGAAAAAGAAAAACTCTTTCTCCTGAGAATCCACAGATACCTTTTCAGTTTCTCTATTTTTCTTTGTAGAAACATGAGTAAACACATGTAGTTTTTAAACAAAATTTGAATCATATACTACATAAATTTATATCCTTTTTTCTCTTAACATGAGGTCCTGTTTCCCATGTCATCAAATAACCTCCCGAAATATAACACTCAAAACTGCATTTATTTCTATTGCATTGGCAGCAGTTGCTCTCAAATGTAAATCTGATTAGCGAGGATTTTCCTGTTTTTGTAGTAAATTTGCTAAGCATGGATGCCTAGATCCTCTAGGTGCTTCCTCAGCAGCTCTTCCTCTGTTGTGTTATAGCAGCATAGTTTATTTCGTTTTACGTTATTATTTTTTTACTTTTTTTTTTTTTAAAGAGATGGGGTCTCACTCTGTTGCCCAGGCTGGAGTGCAGTAATGTGATCAGAACTCAAGGGATCTTCCCACCTCAGTCTCCCGAGTAGCTGGGACTACAGATGCGTGCCACCACACCCAGATGCATAGTTTATTTTAAAGACAATACAGTCGTCCCTTGGTATCTGTGGGAGATTGGTTCCAGGACTTCCTCAGATACCAAAATCCAGCAATGTGCAAGTCCCTTATATAAAATGGCATAATAGTTGCGTATAACCTACCTCCATTCTCTTGTATGCTTTAAATCATCTCTAGATTACTTATAATACCTAATACAATGTAAATGCTATGGAAATTGTTAGTATACTATATTATTTTTAAAATATGCATTTTGTATTGTATTTTATTATTTATCTGAATATTTTCAGTCTGTGGTTGGTTGAAGTCATGGATGTGAAACCCCAGGGTACGGAGGGCCAACTGCATCCCCTTGAATTACAGAAGAGACAGGAATGTAATAACATCTGTCATTTGTTGAGCGACTGCATGATGCCAAGTGCTGTGCTGGGCTTGTTTGTCCTCAGCATGTCAAGCAGGGGCCTATCTCCTCTCATTCCTTCTTTTTTTTTTTTTTGAGACAGAGTCTCATTCTGTTGCCAGGCTAGAATGCAGTGGCACGATCTCAGCTCACTGCAACCTCCGCCTCCTGGGTTCAAGCAATTCTACTGCCTCAGCCTCCCGAGTAGCTGGGATTACAGGTGTCTGCCACCACATCTGGCTAATTTTTGTATTTTTAGTCGAGATGGGGTTTTGCCTTGTTGGCCAGGCTGGTCTCGAACTCCTGACCTCAGGTGATCCACCTGCCTTGGCCTCCCAAGATGCTAGGATTACAGGCATGAGCCACTGTGCCTGGCCTCCTCTCACTCCTTCTGTAGCCACAGATTCTGCCAATGGAAGGGACTTTGGGCATAGTGAGACCCTCCGGCTCTGCTCTTAGCTGACTGGATTGAGCTTGAACTTGACCCAAGGGCCGACTGTGGGGTCAGCTGGCCTGGAAAGCTTTACTAATCCAGGGGTTCTTGACTCTGGCTGCACACTTGAACCATCCAAGAAACTTTTCAAAAGTACCAATACTCAGTCCCCTCCACAGACAGTGGAAATAGAATCTCTGAGGTTGTCTAAATAGGCAAGAGCTGGGATAATCCAAGTCCTGCTCCCAGAAATTTGAATTGGGAAATGAAGAGAGGATCAGGCCCTTGGAAGTTATTGAAGGTAAGAGATGCGTTAGGATAATCACAAGGTGAATCTGGAATCAGTCTTGCAAACTCGACTCAGGAAGGAGGAAGAAGTGTGAGTTAGGAGGATCTCTGTAATGGAGAAAAGATACAGGCGAGAGGGTGAAGACAGCAGCTGGTCATGGGAAAGGGAGTGGCTGGGCGTAAAAGGATGCAGACACGTGGAGTTGCTGTCATTACTCTGAAATGAACATTCACACACTGCTCCCCTGAGGTCCCAAAAGCAGTCATGGATGCCCATACCACCCTTTCATCAGTCCGAGGCTCCATAAGGCCTGAGCATTAGGCCTGTGCTGACTTTTGGAGCTCAGAGGACATCCAGTTCCCTATTGCTGATCAAATCAGAGGCCTTTCTTATACGTAACAGGACACCTGACACAACTGCTTCAAACAGTAAAGAGGATTTATTAGTTTATGAACTGTAAAGTCCAGCAGTAGAATGGATTTCAGGAGAGGCTTAACCAGCCATCCAACAATGTGATCAAAGGCCCTATCTCCTGTTTCTCTGTACCACCATCCTCAATGCTGAATTCATCCCAATTTGGACACCTTTCATGTCTCAAGATGGCTGCCAGCAGCCCCTGCAGCTACCTACTTTCTTGTTACCATCTGTCAGAAAAGAGATTATCTGTGTCCCAGCCTCCCCAGCAAATGTCCTCAGATTCACCCTGATTGGATGCGTTTGGGTAAACACTGAATCATTCATCACTGGCCACTGAAATGGGATGGCTCGTTGGCTTTGTCTGAGTCATATGGCCATTCCTGGAGCTGAAGGCAAGGTCAGGGGGACTTTGGGAGATGGAGGATGGAGCACAAAACCAGTAAGGTTACTGATAAACGTCTACCACCCTTTTCACCAATGCTCCCATTTGCAGGGCTCAGCTCTCTCTTCAGAAGAGGAGTGGTGAAGTGACAGCTTCCAGCGGCCACACCTTCATCTCGAGATCCACCCCAGTGTTTGCGCTAAGGCCACACTCTTCCTGGCCTGTTCCCAGCAGCTGGCTGGTCATAGCAAGGTGCTGGAGCTGGGCCATTCCTGCCCAGTGAGCGACTCCCATCCTCTCCACACCTTCTTAAGCTTGCACTGCACTGTGGGGCTCCTTCTCACACTTGTCAGTCTTCCTTTTGGTCTGCCCCCTGCCCCACTCCTGTTTCCTTTTCCCTTTATTCTTCCTTCACAGACATTGCACTTCTAATTCTATCTTGGCTTCTGCTTCGCAGCAAATGAAACTGACACATCCTGGTTTTCTGAGCTACTTTCTGAGTGTGCCTCTGATTTTCAGAGGAGCTCAGCTCAAACCCACTTGCTCCACAAGTGCCTGTGGGGCCGAGACTGTCTCCAGTATACAGAAGGGGAAGCAGGGTTAGAGGTTGAGTAGCTTGCCTGATGTCACCCATGCAACAAGGGGAGCCTTGGCTTCCGAACCCCATCTTTACCTCTCTGCAGCCCGTGCTCTCTACCAGCTCTAGATGCTGTTCCTGGTAGAGCCTGGTGAGGTGGCCTGAGTCTCTCAAGGTCACCCCTGGCTCAGTGGAAGAGGAGAGGGTGCATCGCAGCGTGTGTTCCCTCCAGTCGGATTTCCTTGAATCACTCGCACCTGGGGGAAGGAAGATGAGGAGGGGATTGTCGGTGGATGGGCGGGATCTCTGTACTGGGGGCGGGAGGGGCGTTGCCACGTTGAGCACCGACACTTAAGAAGTGACGCGGCTTCGTTTGTACACAAACCATCCTGCATGGTGTTTAAAAACAAAGGGCAAAGTCAGACGTTGCTCGAGGGCCCGGAAAGCCAACTGCGAAGCAGGCGGGCAGCTCCCGGATGGCCCCGCGTTGCCCCTGCTCCCACGCTCCCGGATCAGTGAGAAAGCCTGCGCCCCGCCCTGAGAGCCAACCCGCTAATCCGCGGCATCGTCCACCAATGTGTCTAATGAGGTGGCATAACCACCCAGCTCTCCCCGGAGCCGCGCAGGGCCTCCTGGCTGAACTAGCGGGTGTAGCTCCGTCGGGTCCTCGGGCGCCGCGGGGCGGGGCGGGGTGGGGCCACTGCGCGTGCGCGCGGACCGGGCGGGGCGGGGCCCAGGGCAGGTGCCTGGAGGAGGGTCTCCCAGCGGCAGGGGCAGACGCCAAGCTTGCTGAGGCTGGAGTGTATGCTTAATCACAGTCGACTGAGGGGCTGTTTAAGAATTGTAAGAAGCTGTTCCAGGTGAAGTTCTGAGCAGAGCTACAGAAGGTCGCGGTCTGGAAGCTGCTGGGAGGAGAGGGGCGACATCAGTGGCTTTCGTTGGGGGGAGGCACCCGCAGGATTTCCTGGGATGGGGAAACAGTAACCTGGAATACGAAGAGGCTGTCCTAGAAGAGTCAGATTGCCCACTCCCATCCCACCCCCATCCCCAAGCTGATGAAATTGGCGCGAAGCAGATCCCTAATTCACAAGCTTATCTAATTCCTGCGAATAACACAGTATTTCTGTTTCTGCGGATACCTGGCTCTCGGGGCACATTGAAGCTTCACCTGGAGAGGATGGAACAGAGAAGACGATCAAAAACAGGGCCTTCCTGTAACCAAATGCCAATAACAGCCCTCACGTGCCTAGCTAGCCCTTTACAGATTGCAAAGGGCTTTCTTCTACCTTGCCTAGTTTTCAGCAGGGGCAGGCAAGTGATCCCATTTTAAAGCAAGGAACCCGAGAGAGCTCAGGCTTTTCCCAGGTTGGGCACAGGGTGCAGTGGGAACTAAGGACTCAGTGAGTAGGGGTCACCCAGGGAGCCATGGAAGATCTCCCAAAGAAAGGATGAACAGGAGCTGGTTGAGCAGAGGGACGTTAGGGTGGGGTGTTCATGTCTCAGGTGGAGAGATGTGGTGGGTGAGGGAACAAGATTGCTCAGGGTGGCTGGACACGGGAGGGTTAGCAGAGCTGGGGAATTGGGGGGCAACCCACGGAAAGACACATCCACTTGTGGGCCCAGATCAGCATTGTGTCACATTAAGAAAAAGGGAGAACTCAATTCACTATCCCTAGTAATTGAAAAGCAATTGAATATTTATTGTAGCCTCTGGTGCACTTCATTTGTAAGGCAGAGCCAATACAGCTGGCCCTCCATATCCATGGGTTCCACGTTCCTGGATTCCGCCAGCTGTGAGTGGAAAACCATTCAGAAAAAATAAAAAGGGTAGTTCCATACTGAACATTCACAGACTTTTTTTCGTGTCATTATTCCCTAAACAATACCGTGTAACAACTATTTCCATAGCACTTACATTGTATTAGGTATTATAAGTAATCTAGCGATGACTGGAAGTATATAGGAGGATGCACATAGGTTATATGCAACTTCTATGCCAATTTTTATCAGGGACTTGAGCACTGGCAAATTTTGGTATCCTGGGGGTCCTGGAACCAATCGCTTGCAGATATTGAGGGACAGCTGCATTGTAAAAATCTTCTTTTTCTTTCATTCTCTTACTCTCTTATCCTAGCCACTGTCCCCAAAGATGCATATTTTCCCTTCCAAATTTCCCCAGTTCTCCTTCAGACTCTGCCTTCAGAGGGTTCCTGCCTCTCCTCTCCTTCTCACCTTCCGTGGCTGTGGTTTTAACCCTACAGTACCTTTTTAATTAATTAATTATTATTTTTTCTTTTTTGGGCGACAGAATCTTGCTTTGTCGCCCAGGCTGGAGTACAGTGGCACGATCTCACCTCACTGCAACCTCTACCTCCTGGGTTCAAGCAATTCTCGTGCCTCAGTCTCCTGAGTAGTTAGGACTACAGATGCACCCCAGCACACCCGGCTAATATTTTTATTTTTTTATTTTTAGTAGAGATGGGGTTTCATTATGTTAGGCCAGCTGGTCTCGAACTCCTGAGCTTAGGCAGTCCACCCACCTCAGCCTCCCAAAGTGCTAGGATTACAGGCATGAGCCACCACCCCCGGCCTAACCCTACAGTACCCTTAGATTTCCTTCCCAGTATAAACTCTGCTTTCCCTGTGGCTTTTTCCACTTCGGAAAGTGGAAAGAGATTAGTGCAGGAGTCAGCAAACCAGGGCACTCAGGCCATATCCATCCCACTGCCTGTTTTTGTATAGCCTGCAAGCTGAGGATCTTTTCATTTCTTTTTTTTTTTTTGAAACGGAGTCTCACTCTGTCACCCAGGCTGGAGTGCAGTGGCACAATCTCGGCTCACTACAACCTCTGCCTCCTGGGTTCAAGCAATTCTCTTGCCTCAGCCTCCCAAGTAGCTGGGATTACAGGTGCCTGCCACCATTCCTGCCTAGTTTTCTTGTAATTTTAGTATAGATGGGGTTTCACCATGTTGGCCAGGCTGGTTTCAAACTCCTGACCTCAAGTGATCCATCTGTCTCGGCCTCCCAAAGTGCTAGGATTACAGGCATGTGCCACCGTGCCCAGCCCAAACTGAGAATTTTTTTAAAAAAAACCTTTTAATGATTGAAAAGAATTTACGGAAATGTCTTTTCTCTTTTGTTATGTAGGTACTTACCTAATAGCCTTGATTCTGCCCCTTGGTCCATAAAACTTAGAATATTGTACCATCTGGACCTTTACAGAAAAAGGTTGCCAATCCCTGGTTTAAGAGAAGGGGTTTGTGAATACCTATCCAGTAGCATTTTGGATGCCTGGCCCATGGCTTCTGGGGTTTCCATGCCCTCCTGGGGGAGGCTATGTGGAAAGCTGGGACAAGAGGAATGAGGCTGATACTACCCCGAATCCCACCACAGGGGTGGTCCCATGGCTCAGGTCTGGTCAGTCAGAGTATCCTGTTCTTCTGGCCACAGTGATTGGTTCAGCAATAAGCAGGTGTCTCAAGCCTAGTCAATCAAAGTCCTCTTGGGGCTTTGGCCAGAACTACTAGAAATGATACTTTTTCTGAGTTGGTAAGCTGGAAGGAAGCCATTTTTCAGAGGATGATTATCTTTGTATGTATGTGAGGAAAACCTTTCTGGAAAAGAAATTGCATATGCCAGAAAGCAGACATGGAAGGAAGAAGGGAGGAAGAGAGAGAGAGAGAGATTGACACATTTGACATTGTTTGAGACTCAGCACCCAGCCACCCCTAAAGCTCCTTCCACCCTGGACCTTCAGTCATGCAAGCCAGTAAAATGCCTGCCTGCCTGCCTGCCTGCCTGCCTGCCTGCCTGCCTGCCTGCCTTCCTTCCTTCCTTCCTTCCTTCCTTCCTCTCTCTCTCTCTCTTTAGCTGAATTGGGCAGAGTTCAGTTACTTGTATCCAAACACATTCTGAGCAGTATATGGGCTTTACCAGGTACTTTGGAACCTTGAATTTCTCCCCTTGGTACCCACAGCCCCTGCCATGTAACTTTCAGTGCCCTCTCACTCTGACTCTGGACTCCAAGTGACTTGCTTTGGCCAATGGCATGTTTGCAAACATTATGTAGACACAGTGGGACTTGTATTGTCTTTAGTAGCTCTTGGAGCTCCTCCAAGCCCATGTAACAGTCCCAGTCTGGGCCACTACATGATGATAGACATATAGAGCCAAGATGGGCCTTCCCATCCTCTTGACCAACAAGCCTCGAGCTAGGATGGCTGGAAGCCAACTGTAGGCACATGAATGATCACAGCAGAGGCCAGTGGAAGAACCTCCCTCACTGAGCCCAGCCCACAGAATTATGAGATAAACAAATGGTAGGTGTTTTAAAGCACTAAGTATTGGGGTGATATGTTAGGCAGCAAAAGCTGATCCATAGGCAAAAGGTGAAAAAAGGATTATGAAAGGCTCTAAAGGAGAGCAGCTTATCACTTGCTGGCACTTTTAGTGTATAAGAAAAACAAAGCACCGTAGTATTGAAATATTGCCCAAGCTTAAAACAACCACAGTTCTAGAACACCAACACTTAAACAAGCAGTCTGGAACACATACTGAATTCCTTGGCAGGAACCCCACTGAGAAATCCACGCCTGGCACTCCCATTCCACAGCCATACTGGGCAGCTCCTACTGCAGGGATCATGGCCGGCACAAATGTTGTCTCCAGGATGAGGGGATCAGGTACATCTGTGAAAATGTAGAATTCCTCTTACTTGTGTCGTAAAGGCATGACAGTAAGAGTTAAAATGCAATAGTGCGACGATCCCTGGTGGTCTACTGGTTAGGATTCAGTGCTCTCAAAATGCAATAGCATATTGAACACCTACTGTATTCATAATGTTCACAGCAACCATGTTTTTCTTCTGTAGGTCTGACTTAGTACACTTTCATTCTCATTTATTAGGGGTGAATTGCTAGATGCAATGTACCATTTTCTCTTTATGTGAGGTTGTTCATGTCAAATACTAAAGGTATGACTACTACTACTACTAATGATGGCTTACTGTAGGCCGGGCTCAGTGGCTCACGCCTGCAATCCCAGCACTTTGGGAGGCTGAGGTGGGCGGATCACTTCAGGTCAGGAAATAGAGACCAGCCTGGCCAACATGATGAAACCCTGTCTCTACTAAAAATACAAAAATTAGCTGGGCATGGTGGCATGCTCCTGTAATCCCAGCTGCCTGGGAGGCTGAAGCAGGAGAATCACCGAACCTGGGAGACAGAGGTTGTAGTGAGTCGAGATCACATCACTGCACTCCAGCCTGGGCAACAGAGCGAGACTCCATCTCAATATAAATAAATAAAATAAAAATGATGGCTTGCATTTGTGAACACACACTTAGCACCAGGCTCTGGACAAGGGGCTTTACAGGCCTAATATCTTTTTTTGTTTTTTTGAGACAGAGTCTCGCTGTGTCACCCAGGCTGGAGTGCAGTGGCAAGATCTCGGCTCACTGCAACCTCTGTTCCTGGGCTCAAATCATCCTCCCACCTCAGCCTTCTGAGTAGCTAGGACTACAGGCACACACTGTGCCTGGCTAATTTTTGTATTTTTGATAGAGATTGGGTTTTGCCATGTTGCCTAGGCTGGTTGAACTCCTGGGCTCAAGTGATCAGCCCATTCAGGCCTGATATCTAGTCCTGACTACAACCCAGGAAGATGGGTACTATCAATCCCATTTTACAGATGAGAAAACTGAGTCCCTTGCCTAAGTGCACCACGTCGTTAAGTGCTGGCATTGGCAACTAAACTTACATTTTATTTTAAAGGGAGACTATTACTGTGGCCTACAGAAATGGGGAGGCTTCATGAAGGACACACTTCGCCTGCTTTGAAGGCAGGTTGGGATTTACCGCCTACCAGCTCTGTGACCTTGGGTGTCTTATTAAATGTTCCCGGGCCTCAATTTATATGTCTGTGAAATGTGGGTGATAATCCTTTCTTTCAAGGATTATCAAGGGAGAGGGAATTAAGTGAGACACCTAAAGCTCTCAGCACAGTGCTAGGCTTGGGGCTGGAGCTCGAGCCCTTATACTTTTTCTTCCACCAGGGGAGACTAGACCGTACTGGTTTCTAGTGACTCTATCTGATAGAATGTAAACCTCGTGAGAATCTGGTTTTTTCTTTATTTTGTTTAGGTTGTATCCCCTGCACCAGAGTCGTGCCTAGCACATCACAGAGACTCAATCCATGCTTTTTGAATTGAGTTCTGTATTTCTGTGACTGTGATTCTGTGAGATGTGACTGGCAGTGGTTTCCTAGGTGCTGGTTGGAATGGGAGGTGGAAGGGATCCAGGAGCAAAGCTTTGTGAGAAGGAAGGGAGAGATGTCCCAGTCAACAGTGCCCTGGGAGCTGGGCTGCATGGCTTGCCATGTTGATAATGTCTCATCCATTGCTGCCTAGCCTGGGAGGGCAGCTCAGGGGTTGCTAGAGATGCCCGTTGAGTGTACTGGGAGCACAGTCTGTGCACTGGGCTCCACCCCACCTCTCTCCTCCTCCTCCTTTCAAGCTCTCCTGGCCTCTGCTCAGCACCCCCACCCATCTGCACCGTGGCCAGGCTTAGAAAGAATCCTTCCTTGGTGCCAAGTATCAGCAGGGCTTTCTGAGGATGTGAATTATTCCCCGACAAACCCAGCACCCATCTGTCCCCAGCCGGCACTGCTGGCATCTCCCTAGGCCTGGAAGCTGCCCAGGGCACCTCCAAGCCAGGCCTGCATGGGGCTTCCTCCCAGTGAAGACATAGCTGCCCTGAGCCTTAATTGGAGAGATGATGCAGTGAGCCCGGGAGATTTTAAAGTGTGTATTTGCAATCTGCTTGCTCCTTGAAGTGGCATGAAAACAAAAATCCAAGGAAAGCGCTCAGTGAGGGGATTTCCCTGGTGACCTGTGGCTAATGGCCTTTGCCTACCTCTTGCTCTGGAGAGGCCCTCCGAAGCCTGAATGGGGGTGGGAAGTGGCTTCCAGGGAAGAAGGGCCTTTCTGAGGTGGCTGTGCTCACAGGACGCAGCCTTTGAGAATCAGGATCAGAAGATGTGAGTAGCCCCCATAACTGGCACATTGGTAGTGGCTTCTCTGGGAGGACTCCTGCACTCCATGTGTCCCCCAGAGACAAGGCAGTAAGATTTCAGAGATTTTAAAAAGAGGTTAGGTTGCTTGTGAGTTCGACCAGCTTCCTGAACTTTCTGGAGAAAATAGTTATGACAGCGAATCTGTAGGACAAGAGGCTGGAGGAAGGTGTGTGGACTGCTGGTCATGAAGTGTCTTAATTCTAAGAGATGAAAGGGCCATTTTCGTCCACTGAAATAATAGGCATTATTTGTATGTATCTGTAGTGGCCAGTGACTGACTTCCCAGGAGAAATCGGCATCTCCAGGAGAGAAAAGTAGGGACTTCCTAGTAAAGAGTTCCCCAAGAACCAATAACAGTCACATGGCCCTACAGCAGAGGCATTTTAAGATGTCCGTTGGCTCTGGTTCCTTTTAGAAGCCTCTCCCACATTATATATCAAGTATCCAATGCACCTATATCATATGTTTGTTAATGTAAATACATTTTAAAGAATTTTTAAACCTGGCACAGTGGCTTATGCCTGTAATCTCAACACTTTGGGAGGCTGAGGCAGGGGATCACTTGAGGCCAGGAATTCAAGATCAGCCTGAACAACATAGTGATACCCCATCTCTACACAAAATAAAAAATTATCCACGTGTGGTGACACATGTCTGTAGTCCCAGCTACTCGGGAGGCTGAGGTGGGAGGATCACTTGAACCCAGGAGTTCAGGGCTACAGTGAGTTATGATTGCATCACTGTGCCCCAGCCTGGGCAACAGTGAGACCCTGTCTCTAAAAAAATAAAATTTAGGGCCGGGCACGGTGGCTCACGCCCGTAATCCCAGCACTTTGGGAAGCCGAGGCAGGCGGATCACGAGGTCAGGAGATCGAGACCATCCTGGCTAACACGGTGAAACCCCGTCTCTACTAAAAATACAAAAAATTAGCCGGGCAAGGTGGCGGGCGCCTGTAGTCCCAGCTACTTGGGAGGCTGAGGCAGGAGAATGGCGTGAACCCCGTGGGGCGGAGCCTGCAGTGAGACGAGATCGCGCCACTGCACTCCAGCCTGGGCGACAGTGAGACTCCGTCTCAAAAAAAGATAAGTAAATAAAATAAAATAAAATTTAATTTGAAAATTAAAAATAAATAATTTGTGGAATTTTGCTTTTGAACTTACTTGGCTATGAGTAGTAATTCCTTCACTGTATAATGCTATTGGCTGTGCTTTCTCATGCAAACTCAGGAGTTATTACAAAGTGAGGGAACCAACCCATAGATTGTGTTTAGATGTAATAAGATTTTAATGAAAACAAACTTAATGAACAAAGTGGACCTAGTGTTTTTTAGACATTTAATTAAGCATTTCTTCATTTCAATTTTGCATCTTTTTCTTTATTTCGAGCCAATGCCTTTTATTTTTTTCCTGGTCCCCAATGTGTTTGCAAGACCTGGAATTTGTGGCTATAGGCATGTGTTTCCTGGTGGGTAATGCAGCCTTATCTGGACTGGTCGATCAGGAGGCTGGAGGCAGCGCAAGCAGTGGCCCCAGGCTCCAAGAATCTTCATTCTCACAGGTCACATTGGCGATTTCTCTAGGGTGGAATAATCAGCTCAGCAGGGTCTGTGCTTAAGTTCGGAGGCCTGTGACTCAACGTTGAAATCAGCACCTCCAGGTGAGGAAAGCCTGGGGTGGCTCAAAACCCAATAGGAGCCACTAACGAATCCAGGGGCAACCGTGACTATTTATGCTCCTGGCACACAAGTCACAAGATAAAAGCTCGGGGCCTCCCCTGGCCTTGGAATCTCTCAGAGGTTTATTTGTTCATTCACGCATCAGTTTACTCAGCAAAGAGGAATCACGGAGTTGTTTTTCATGCCCAACCTGGAGTGGAGGGAGGGGAAGAACAGATGGGACGTGAGGTTTGTCACCGTCACCTGGTCGGCTGGCTTCCTTGCACATTAACATTTTATATCTGGGCTCTCAGTAGCAGCGAGAATCCAACAACAGCATGGCACTGACCTGGTTCTGAGCGTCAAGGAGCCTCAGAGGCTTCTGCTCCTGGGTCCCACTTGGGCGTGGCTCAGGCCATTTGGGGGAGGAATGAGGAGGGACTTATACTGAAAGGGCACCTTCTGATCTCCAGGCACTGCATCTATGCTGTTGATTTGCTTCCTAACTTGTGCCTCAAGCAATTGCATCCCTTTTCCAGGTGAGGCAATGGAAGCTCCAGACAGGTGAAATACTTTACCCCAAGTCACACAGCAAGGAAGTGGTAGAGGCAGATTTGACCTCAGAGCAGCCGCACCCCAAACTCTGCACTGTTGGCTTCCACGCTCTTCTCCCTCCCTGAATTTTCAGGAGGGTTCAGAGTCTGTTGGTGGAATTTCTGGTATGCCTCAGATGTAGACTTGTTGCTCCTTTCAGATTAACTGTTTCTGTCCAAAGCCAAGAAGACAGAAGTGGTGGATGTGTCTATAGCTGCCTCGGGCCTCTAGTGCAGGGCAAAGATGCCCCTCAGAGGAGTCAGGTGAGGCTGAAATCCAGCCCAAATGTCACCTACCTGTTGGTAGGTGGTGTGGGAATTCGTCAGACTGACAGGAAAGGGTTGCTTGCCAGGCTCTGCACCCCTGAAGCGCCATCAACCCAGAGGGGTTCCTCTTAATAAATTGCACAAAAGCACCGCCTTGCTTTGGGTTTTCCTGGAAGCAGACTCCGAGGCAGATATTGCAGTGCAAATCTTTTTGTTTGCGAGGTGACTCCAGGAAGTACTGGTAAGAGAGTAGGGAAGTAAGACAGGGAGGGGAAGCAAAGCATTCACCGTGTGTTGCCGTCGTGGACAACTAGACCACAGTCCCACTGGAGAGCCCTGGGGAACAGTAGGGAACATGCCCCTAAATTATCCCAGTGCCCCATCTTTGGTGATGGCTGCTTCCAAGGACTCCACAGCTTGCTCTTCACGCAGGCTGAGTGCACTCTCATGGCCAGAGGAATGCCCTCCTGAAGGATCAGGGTTGTGCCTGATGAACTGCTTGGGTGGCATGTGTGTGCTGATGAGCCGTGTTGGTTGCAGGTGTGAGCGGAGGTGATCTGGTCAGAATGGCAACAGCACCCATCCCACTACCCACAAGGTGAGCCTGACACCGTTACCAAGACTTCTGTCCTTCTGGATTCAACAGGCTCAAGAGATTGTCTGTGCCTCTTCTCCACTTTTTCATTGGCTGAGGTATGAATTTAGGCATCCACCTGTAACGTTGCCCTCCCAAAGGCTGACTTGCGATTGAAAACAAAACAAAATGCTTCTGAAAACAAAACAAAAACGCATTCTGCTCAAACACCACCCCAGGAAACCTCAGGACTTTATAATCAAGTCTGGGATCTGTTCCTAGCTCTGATGTGTGGCCATTTCCTTTGTCTTCTCTTCGCTTTCTGCCTCTTTCTCTTCCTCCCCTTTGTCTTTGGAAGCCAATAAGGAAATCCACGTGTCCTGGCTTCTTGCCTTCCTGTTTTTATCATGTAGACCTCTGGAGGGTTGTTTGGCAAGAGCAGGAGTGGCTGCCTTGGAACTGCACGAGGTTGGGTGGTGAGGTTTGGGAGGGGGCAGCCACATGGGGTGGGGCTGCTTTGAAGCCATGTTTGTGTATGGTTTACTGATTGGGGGTGACGGATGGAAACTATGGGGAGCCTCAAACCCGCCTTGGCATTGTCCCCAACAAAGCTGAATTCTTGCTACTGCTGAATCCCCAAGCCCCAGAACTCACAGCCCCTCCTCCATGGCCCTTCCTGGACCCCCTGGTTCCATGATTTTGCTTGTTCTGGGGCTACATCACAGACTTCAGTAAGAACTGGAGCAGGAGTTTGGCAGAGATGTCAAGAGTTGACTGAAATCAGAAACCTCCAGCACTAAATTGTGACTGTTTTAGTCTCTGTTCCTCTGACTAGACTGCTGCTGCTCCCTGGAGGCTTTCTGATGCGCCTTTCCAGTTACCCTTTACGATTTTTGCCTATAACACAAATAGCTCCGAAGGAGGCACAGAACCCTGTTGCTTCATTTGGCACCAATGATCTAATGAGGTGGAAATCCCAGGGATGCTCTCAGGGGGCCGACGCAGTAATTGATATCAATTGGTGTGATTAGAGAAAGCCCTCAATCATTCCGAGGTGTCTCACTGCAATCTGTCATGGTCCTCATCAGATGAGCTTCGCCCTGAGCTTGTGCTGGAATGAGCATCGCTTTCCTGTATTCAGCCCAAAAGCCCAAATGTGGCCCGGCGTGGTGGCTCACACCTGTAATCCCAGCACTTTGGGAGGCAGAGGTGGGCGGATCACCTGAGGTCAGGAGTTCGAGACCAGCCTGGCCAACATGGCAAAACCCCGTCGCTACTAAAAATACAAAAATTAGCTGACGTGGTGGCATGCACCTGTAATCTCAGCTACTCCAGAGGCTGAGGCAGGAGAATTGCTTGAACCTGGGAGGCAGAGGTTGCAGTGAGCCAAGATCACACCATTGCTGATCTCAACCTGGGCGACAGAGCTGGTCTCTGTCTCCAAAAAAAAAAGAAAGGGCCTAAAGTAAGCATGAGAGATACATATCTTACTGCCCTGCCCAAGAAGTGATGACGTGCTTTTCCCACTTGCCTGGGAGGCGGCCTGGCCGAGAGGTCACAGGCCTAGGCTTAAAGTCTGACTCCCTGGGTGGGAGTCTTTGCTATGCCTTTATAGGCTGGTGGCCTTGGAACAGTGACTTCACTCCTGGTGCCTCAGTTTCTTTATCTGTAACATATGGTGATAATAATACTACATTTCTTTTTGGTAGAGACTGGATCTTAATGTTTTTCTCAGGCTGGTCTCAAACTCTGGGGCTCAAGCAATCCTCCTGCCTTGGCCTCCTGAGTAGCTGGGACTATAGCTGCATCACCACACCCAGCTCTCATATTACGTTATTAGCCCTCACACGATTGTTGGGAGGGTTAAATAATATGCGTAAAGTGCTTAGAAACATACCTAGTACATAGTATTTGTTAAGTAAATTCTCTTATTTTTTCTTCTGCCCGTTCCAGAAAGCCTCTGGGGAGTCTAACAGCCAGGACAGACAAAGAGCAGTAAAACAAATACTGAGGAACTCAAGAACCATGTGAGGTTGACACCTGAGGTATTACTTGGACTCTGTACTGCAAAGAACATTTATTCATTCAACAAGCATCTACTGAGTACCTCCAGTGTCCCAGGCACTGTGCTCGTGGCTGGGCTTACAGCTGTGACTTCATAGAGGTTAGATTTGAGTGTGTGCGTGTACACCTGGCATAGGTAAACAAGCAAGTCATTGAGATAATTTCAGAGTGACAAAGATGGTGAAGAAAATGAGCAGGACGAAGTGAAACGGAGGAGTGGGGTGGGGGCAACTCCAGGATGTGCAGTTGGGAAAGGCCTCTCTGAGGAGATGACGGGACAAGAAAGAAGCAGCCCTGTGAGGCCCCAGGATGAGAACTTTCCACAAAGGGAGCAGCAAGTGCAAAGGCCCTGGGCTGCATGGGAGCTCGGAGAATCAGGAGGATAGCAAGGAGGCTGCCATGCTGGAGGAGAATGAGGGAAGAGAGTGCAGAGGCCAGTTTGGAGAGGCTGAATAAAGCCTGAGTGTGCGTGGTGAAGTGTTCAGTTTTTATTTTTGAGGATTTATTTATGTATTTACTTGAGACAGAGGTCTTGCTCTGCCACCCAGGCTAGAGGGCAGTGGTACCATCACGGCTCACTACAGCCTCGACCTCCCTGGGTGCAACTGATCCTTCCACCTTAGCCTCCTGAGTAACTGAGAACACAGGTGCATGCCATCTTGCTCTGCCAATTTTTGTATTTTTTGTAGAGATGGCGTTTTGCTATGTTGCCCAGGCTGGTCTTGAACTCCTGAAGTCAAGCAATCCACCCACCTTGGCCTCCCACCATGCTGGGATTACAGGCATGAGCCACTGCACCCGGTTTTTTGAGGACTTCAAACAGCAAACAACATAGTTTCCGTTACCAGTTAAAAAGTTTAGAAACCCAGCTGGGTGCGGTGGCTCACGCCTGTAATCCCAGCACTTTGGGAGGCCAAGGCGGGCGGATCACGAGGTCAGGAGACCGAGACCATCCTGGCTAACAAGGTGAAACCCTGTCTCTACTAAAAATACAAAAAAAATTAGCCGGGCGTGGTGGTGAGCGCCTGTAGTCCCAGCTACTCGGGAGGCTGAGGCAGGAGAATGGCGTGAACCCAGGAGGCAGAGCTTGCAGTGAGCCGAGATCGCGCCACTGCACTCCAGCCTGGGCAACAGAGTGACACACCGTCTCAAAAAAAAAAAAAAAAAAAAGTTTAGAAACCCAACTCAAGGTAGCTTAAACAAAAGGAGGGATTTATTAAAGAACAGCAACAGTGTCTCAGGGAAGCCAGGGGGAGGAACAGAGCTGGGCTTGAAACTGGGAGGGCGATTTCTCCATCCCCATTGCCGGTTTTCTTTATACTGTTTGTGACCCAGTCCATGTTGTGGAACACAGCTGCCGACTACTCCTGAAATTTGTGAAATTGACTTCTGTAGTCTGGCATCTCAAGGGTGACTCATCTCTCAGTGCCAGCACGCCTCAGGTAAGGACTCAGGAACTGGCTTGAGCCAGGAGTCCACTCCTGGACCAATCAGCTATGGCCAGGGTGGAATTGAGTCACACTCCACCTCCCAGTTGTTCTTAAGTAAGGATGGGGGCTGGGCACGGTGGCTCAGGCCTTTAATGCCAGCACTTTGGGAGTCCGAGGTGGGCGGATCACGTGAGGTCAGGAGTTCGAGACCAGCCTGGCCAACATAGTGAAACCCCTTCTCTACTAAAAGTATAAAAATTAGCCGAGTGTGGTGGCAGGTGCCTGTAGTCCCAGCTACTCGGGAGGCTGAGGCAGGAGAATCACTTGAACCCAGGAGGCGAAGCTTGCAGAGAGCCGAGATCATGCCACTGCACTCCAGCCTGTGTGACGGAGTGAGATGTTGTCTCAAAAAAAAAAAAAAAAAAAAAAAAGTAAGGATGGGGCCCTGGGCAGGGAGAAATAATTCTCAAAGAGGGGACTGAGGGAAGAATAAACAAAGGATCTAAGTTGCCAGAAAACCAGAAACTAAAGAATGAATGTACCTAGAAGCAAGCTCAGAATTTAGCTCTGAGCTTTATGGTAGCCAAAGCTTAAAAAAAAAGGAAAGAAAGAAAGCAATGAATAAGCATCTGAGTTCTGATTGGCTAACAAAATAAGGCACAGCAGATCACGAGGAGAGAGAAGCATTTTCTTCCATGAAAGCTGAGAGGACGTTCTTTAGGGTTCTATGTGGAAGGGGACTAAGAAATACAATAAATGACTCATTCGGCAACAGTTGAATTTAGATTTCTGAGATGATTAAGTTTTTCACAATGTGTGGGGAGTCCCTCCTGGTGAATTCTGAAAGTAGAGGGGACATTATTAAATTTCAGTGCAAGGGTAGGCAGGGTGTGTTTGAGGGGGAACCAAAGTCATGCTCATTATGTTTTCTTTCGATGACCTCATTGGCTCTTGGAGACCTCAGTGCTGAGGTAAAAAACTCGGGGTTCACCTACAGGACTGGGGACAGGGGTGTGGAGTGGGTTGGGTGTGAGGAAAACATCAGGATAAAGGGCAGCTGACAATCCATCTCTGTCAGCAGGGGGAACTTGAGAAATAGCTGCTCCTTGGTGGTAGCCAAATGGTGCCTCTTGGGCCTAATGATATTCTACCAGGAACTGGAAATTCTGGACTATTAAAACATGACTGTTGACAATGAATTTAAATTCCAAGAGCCAAGCAAAACGTGGTGAGGGTGAATGTAGCCCTGGCCCATGGGCGTGCAGGCCCCACCCCTCTGGCGTTGCAAGGACTGGGTAGCCTGTGTTCATATGAGCTTCCTGGAACACAGATGGCTCTGCCAGGCTCTTGGCCAGAACTGGGCACAGTGAGAGCCCCAAGTGCAGAAATTCTGTGTCCTGCAGAGCCAAGAATGCCACACCTCTTCCTCCTTTCCTTCTTTTTCTTTTTCTGTTTTTTTTTTCCAGACAGGGTCTCACTCTGGGGTGCAGTGCATGATCACAGCCCACTGCAGCCTCGACCTCCCAGGCTTAAGCGATCCTCCCACCTTAACCTCATGAGTAGCTGGGGCAACAGGCATGTGCCACCATGCCTGGCTAATATATATATATATATATTTTTTTTTTGAGACAGAATCTCCCTCTGTTGCCAGGCTAGAGTGCAGTGGTGCGATCCCAGCTCACTGCAACCTCTGCCTCCCGGGTTCAAGAGATTCCCCTGCCTCAGCCTCCTGAGTAGCTGGGAATACAGGCACATGCCACCATGCTTGGCTAATTTTTTGTATTTTTTAGTAGAGATGGGGTTTCACCATGTTGGCCAGGATGGTCTCGATCTCTTGACCTCGTGATCCGCCCACCTCGGCCTCCCAAAGTACTGAGATTACAGGCGTGAGCCACCACGCCCGGCCAAATTTTTAAAAAAATCTTTAGTAGAGACGAGGCCTCTCCCTATGTTGACCAAGCCAGTCTTGAACTCCGGAGCTCAAGCAATCCTCCCGTTTTGGCCTCCCAAAGTGCTGGGATTACAGGTGGCATGGGTGACAGCACCCTCCCTCCCTTCCTCCCTTCCTCCCTTCCTCTCTTTCTTTCTTCCTCCCTCCCTTCTTCCCTCCCTTCTCCTTTCTCCCTTCTCTCTCTCCTTCCTTCCTTCCTTCCTTCCTTCCTTCCTTCCTTCCTTCCTTCCTTCCTTCCCTCCCTCCCTCCCTCCCTCCCTCCTTCCTTCCTTCCCTCCCTCCCTCCCTCCTTCCTTCCTTCCTGTTGGGCCCCAGGTATCCAATGATGAGTAAAACAGGCCCTCCATTCTCTCAGGGAGTTTACATTCCAGTTAGGGAGCCAGACTTTCAACAACTAATTACACAATGAAGTGGTTCATCCAAGTTGTAAGATGTGCCAGGAGGGGAGCCTACCGAAAGCCACCTTAGAGTGCTTACAAGGGAATCTGATCAAGTCTAGGTTTAGGAAAATTCCCCGAGGAAATGACTTAAGCCGAGATCTTAAGGAGAATAAGGGAGGGTTGTGATTCCAGACAAAGCAGACTGCTGTGACTGCTGTGAATTGGGAAGGAACTTGTCACTTGTCACCGGAGGGCAGAGTTACCAGATGGGGCTGGGGACCGAGGAAGGAGCCAGGCAGATTTTGTTAGCCATGTTGAAGACTTAGAACTCAAGCAAACTTATCCAAAACTTAGAAATATGGCAGAAAGGAAGACTGCAGTTTCTTTCCACGTCGGCTTAGAGCATTATTTCCCAGGCCTGCCCAAGGATTAGTTAATTCTATATGGGAATTGTACCTTGGTTTCATTTTGCTGTTTACTGATTGAACTTGATCTCTATTAAGTTACATGTAAATTTGTGAATAGCTGTCCTGTTGAGATGCAAATGGTTTATGTGTGATAGAGGAGGCAACCCTAAAGGTTTTGGCTTTATCACCCTGAAGGACATTAGTCATTTTTGTTCCTAACTTAAAAAATGAACAAATAAATTAAACTTTACATCAGTACCCCCTCTCTGGGGGACTGTAGAAACCCCTGTCATCAAATGCTTTTTGAAGCAGCTCTACCGTGCTGCTGGCTCTCTTATTAATCAGTTAAATATTTGACACATGCTTGTTCTATATTAGTTTCAAAGCCAGGTTTTTATCTTCTCAACATTATTCTTTGACGGAACTCTCTCCAAAGTGTGATGAAAGCTGGAGGGTTTTAAGCAGGCAGCTGCCATGATTAAATTTGCCAGTGGACGCCAATGTTAAGGTTCTTCTGTGAAAATTAAGAAATGCAGGCTTCTATTTTTACCTTCAAATGGAGGCTTTACCTCTAGGGAAAAATAACTGGTTTGGTTGAGGACCAATCTTCTGTTGTTATCACCAAGTGTGGGTTTATTATAGGGTCTTTCTGCAAACATAGGGGCCTCTAATCATTGCAGTGTCCATTTTGTTAAGACTTAAAGCATCAGATGATAATTTATTGTAATGGGATCTAAACTAATGAACTCCACTTACAATTAAAATGTTTTAGAAAGCTTTCTTTTCTCCTGGGTCTCCCCAGGAGGCCCAGCTCTGACAAAAGTGGAACCACTCTGCTGTGGGATAGATTGCTCATCAGCTCTGTCAAGTGTCAGGAGATGGGCCATCTCTTTAAAGTGCTTAAAAAGGGGGAGGGGGGAAGCATCCATTTCTATAAATTATTGAATATGGATTTAAAATCACCTATTTGGAGAAGTGTTGAAATTGCACGTGCTAATTAAAGAGCCAGAGAAACAGCATTGGGACTGCAGCGAGGAGGCCAGTAATTGTTCCCGAGCTTTTGGTGGTCAGAATGAAGGTGACAGCACCCTGGGGCAGCCACAGGATCTAAATGGAGTCCCAAGTAGAAAGGCAGCACTTCCTGCACCGGGAATTATGCTAGAGCCCTACCTCTCTGCTATCTCCTCTAATCCCTAAGGTATTGGCAAGGGGACCGTTGTTGCCTTCCTGCAGGTAGGAAACTGAGCCCCTCAGAGGTCGAGTGACTTGCCAGAGGTCACTCAGCTAGTAGGTGGCTGAGGTGACTTCTGAATCCAGGTGTTTCAGATTCAGTGTGTCAATATGCCTTTCTGTAATTTGCAGACATTCTTCACTTCAGTTGTCATTTTCTCAGTGTTTATGCTCCAATGATATCATTCAAACTGATATAGTAGAAAGAGCATGGCCACCCCCCAACATGCCCCCAGAGAATTAATGCTCAGCTTTAGGCAATTGACAGAGAATTGGGAAATTATGATCCTCATTTCTTCCCTCCCTGCCGGCCTCTCTTCCTTCTTTCATAATTCTGTTGAATACCTCCTTCAAGTTTTTGCTCAAGGCTGGGCGTGGTGGCTTACGCCTGTAATCCCAGCACTTTGGGAGTCGGAGGAAGGTGAATCACTTCAGGTTGGAAGTTCGAGACCAGCCTGGCCAACATGGTGAAACCCCGTCTCTACTAAAAATACAAAAATTAGCTGGGCGTGGTGGTGGGCACCTGTAGTCTCAGCTACTTGGGAGTCTGAGGCAGGAGAATCACTTGAACCCAGGAGGGAGGTTGCAGTGAGCTGAGATAGTACCAAGGCATTTCAGCCTGGGTGACAGAGTGAGACTCCATCTCAAAAAAAAAAAAAAAAGGTTTTGCTCAAATATCATCTATTCAGTAAAGCCTCCCATGGCCACCTTCCTTAAAATTGCAGCCTACATGAGCCCTCAACCCTCTTTTCTGTTACCCTATTCTATTGCTTTTCCCCCATAGCATGTATCTTCTAATATACTACATAATCTACTTATTTATTTTCTTATTATTTATTGTTTGTCTTCCTTTAACAGCATGGAGACACTAAGCAAGAATCTTTGTCTATCTTGTTCACTAGTGTCTTTCCTTCTTTCCTTTCTTCCTTCCTTGCTCCCTCCCTCCCTCCCTCCTTCCTTCCTTCCTCCCTCCCCTCCCCTTCCTTCCTTCTTTCCTTCCTTCCTTCCTTCCTTCCTTCCTTCCTTGCTTCCTTCCTCTCTTTCTCTTTGCTTCTTCCTTTCCTTCTCTCTCTCTCTTTTCCTTTCCTTTCCTTTCTTTCCTTTCCCTTCCCTTCCCTTACCCTTCCTTCCTTCCTTCCTTCCTTCCTTCCTTACCTCCTTCCTTCCTTTCTGTTTTTGAGACTGGGTCTCAGTCTGTCACCCAGGTTGGAGTGCAGATGTACAATCACAGCTCACTGCAGCCTCACCTTCCCAGGCCCAGGTAATCCTCCCATCTCAGCCTCCCAAGAAGCTGAGACAACAGGCACGTGTCACCATGCCTGGCTTTGTTGTATTTTTTGTAGAGACAGGGTTTTGCTATGTTGCCCAGGCTGGTCTTGAATTCCTGGACTCGAACTATGTTGCCCAGGCTGATCTTGAACTCCTGATCCAAGGCCTCGCAAAGTGCTGGGATTATAGGCGTGAGCCACTGCACTTAGCCCACTTTTGCATTTCAAGTGTTTAGAATAATGCCTAGAATGTAGTAGGTGCTTGATAAATATTTGTTGATTTATTGCATGAATGAATACCTGTTATTGGATTAGTTATAGTTTAACAAAAACCAACAAGCAACGTAAACTAGTACAATAGTTTCCTTTTATCCATGGTTTTGCTTTCGGAGATTTTAGTTACTTTCAATCGACTGCAGTCTGAAAACAGGTGACTACAGTAAAATAAGATATTTGAGATAGACCACATTCGCATAACTTTTATTATAGCATATTGCTATAATTGTTTGATTTTATTATTTATTTTATTATTTATTTATTATAATTGTTGCTAATCTCTTACCATGCCTAATTTATAAACTTAATCATAGGTATATATATAAGGGAAAGAACATAGTGTATATGCAGGGTTTAGAACTAACTGAAGTTAGGCCGGGCGCAGTGGCTCAAGTCTGTAATCCCAGCACTTTGGGAGGCCGAGGTGGATGGATCACGAGGTCAGGAGATCGAGACCATCCTTGTTAACACGGTGAAACCCTGTCTCTACTAAAAATACAAAAAAAAAAGAAAAAAAAAGAACTAACTGAAGTTGGATGGGCACAGTGATGCACACCTGTAAACCCAGGACTTTGGGAGGCTGAGGCAGGTGGATACCTGAGGTCAGGAGTTCGAGACCAGCTTGGGCAACATGGTAAAACGCCATCTCTACTAAAAATACAAAAATTAGCTGGGTGTGGTGGCACACAGCTGTAATCCTATCTACGAGGCTGAGGCAGGAGAATCACTTGAACCTGGGAGGCGGAGGTTGCAGTGAGCCAAGATTGCGCCACTGCACTCCAGCCTGGGTGACAGAGTAAGACTCCGTCTCAAAAAAAAAAAAAAAAAAAAAGAAAAGAAAAGAAAAAAGAACTATCTGAAGTTTCAGGCATGCACTGAGGGTCTTGGAACATATTCTCCTGGATAAGGGGGCACTGCTGTATTAATTGTACACACCTGTGTGCGAGGCATTTTTCTAAGGGTTTACCCATAGTCTCTTCTTTAATCTTCACAGTATAGCAACTATTATTACATTTTACAGATGAGGAAACTGAGGCCCAGGAAAGCAGAATAACTTGCCCAAGGTTACGTACCTAGTACTTTTAAAATCAGCTTTGGTGAGGTATAGCTTTCATATAATAAAATGAACTCATGTTCAAGCACAGTTTTGGCAAGTGGGTACACCTGTGGAATCCTCACCAAACTCAAGATATGTAGCCTTTCCAGCCTCCAACAATTCCCTCCCCTCTGCCACTTAGCAGTCTGTCCCTTCCAGTACCCAGCAAGTACTAACCTGGTTTCTGTCCTTCAATGTTTGGCTTTTCTAGAATGTTATATAAAGTGGAATCACACAGCATGCACTCATTTATGTTTGGCTCTTTTACTCAGCATAATTATTTGAAATTCATCCATGTTTTTCTGTGGATCAACGGTCCAGTCATTTTTATTGCTGAGTAGTATTCTATTATGTGGATATATCACAGTTTGTTTATCCAGTGCCTTTTGATGGACATTTGGGTTGTTTCCAGTTTGGGGCTATTGGGAATAAGTCTGCTATGAGCATTCATATGTAAGTTTTGTGGGCACATATGTTTTTATTTCTCTTGGGTAAATACCTAGAAATGAAATTGCTGGATTTTGTTTAGCTGTATGTTTAACTTCATATGATTTTATGCACCTCTTAGGATTTATGGCTTAGCTATTTGTATGGCACCCAGACAGTTTCAGGAATAATGATAAATGGTTGAACCCCAGAGAATTTTCCTGTCTCACTGGGCCATCCTTTTACAATCCCCCCTGGAAGGTCTGGGATTAGATGGCAGAAGTAGCCTTGATGGGGTGGGAGGAGCAGGGTGGGGGTCAGGATCCCTTAGAGTGTGTCTTGGGTGGGCATGTCTACCCTCTGGGGCCCAATCTCCTCAAATGGGGAGAGTTTAATGCAATGGTGTGCCAGTAAATGTTTAATAAATGCTGCTTCAGAAAAGCTATATATGCTCTTGCATATATTTTTAAGAAATTTTACTGAGTAAACAATTTGAGAATAATAAAATGTGCAGAAGTCTTTATTATAAATTCCACATAGCCAGTTGATTTTCACAAAATACTTTTATAGACTTTGCTCAACTCTCATATCAGTAGCCAACCAATAGTTGCAAGTGATGAGTGAGTGCAGTTTGGATATGAATGTTGGTTGATATTTTTGCTTATGTTAAAGAGTAAGAGGCCAGGTGCAGTGGCTCATAACTGTAATCCCAGTACTTTGGGAGGCTGAGGCAGGCAGATCACCTGAGGTCAGGAGTTTGAGACCAGCCTGGGCAACATGGTGAAACCCCATCTCTGCGGTTCCAAGATGGCCAAATAGGAACAGCTCCAGTCTATAGCTCCCAGCATGAGCGACACAGAAGACGGGTGATTTCTGCGTTTCCAACTGAGGTACTGGGTTCATCTCACTGGGTCTCATTGGACAGTGGGGGCAGGACAGTGGGTGCAGCCCACTGAGTGTGAGCCGAAGCAGGGCGAGGCATTGCCTCACCCAGGAAGTGCAAGGGCTCAGGGAATTCCCTTTCCTAGCCAAGGGAAGGGGTTACAGACGGCACCTGGAAAATCGGGTCACTCCCACCCTAATACTGCACTTTTCCAATGGTCTCAGCAAATGGCACACCAGGAGATTATATCCCATGCCTGGCTGGGAGGGTCCCACGCCCATGGAGCCTTGCTCATTGCTAGCACAGCAGTCTGAGATCAAACTGCAAGGCGGCAGTGAGGCTTGGGGAGAGGCGCCCACTATTGCTGAGGCTTGAGTAGGTAAACAAAGTGGCCAGGAAGCTCGAACTGGGTGGAGCCCACCGCAGCTCAAGGAGGCCTGCCTGCCTCTGTAGACTCCACCTCTGGGGGTAGGGCATAGCTGAACAAAAGACAGCAGAAACCTCTGCAGACTTAAATGTCCCTGTCTGACAGCTTTGAAGAGAGTAGTGGTTCTCCCAGCATGGAGTTTGAGATCTGAGAACGGACAAACTGCTTCCTCAAGTGGGTCCCTGACCTCTGAGTAGCCTGCAAGTAGCCTAACTGGGAGGCACCCCACAGTAGGGGCAGACTGACGCCTCACATGGCTGGGTACCCCTCTGAGATGAAGCTTCCAGAGGAACGATCAGGCAGCAACATTTGCTGTACAGCAATATGCACTGTTCTGCAGGCTCCGCTGCTGATACCCAGGCAAACAGGGTCTGGAGTGGACCTCTAGCAAACTCCAACAGACCTGCAGCTGAGGGTCCTGACTGTTAGAGGGAAAACTAACAAACAGAAAGGACATCCACACCAAAACCCCATCTGTCGGTCACCATCATCAAAGTCCAAAGGTAGATAAAACCACAAAGATGGGGAAAAAACAGAGCAGAAAAGCTGAAAATTCTAAAAATCAGAGCACATCTCCTCCTCCAAAGGAACACAGCTCCTCACCAGCAACGCAACAAAACTGGATGGACAATGACTTTGACGAGTTGAGAGAAGAAGTCTTCAGACACTCGAACTTCTCTGAGCTAAAGGAGGAAGCTCCAACCCAACACAAAGAAGTTAAAAACCTTGGAAAAAGATTAGATGAATGGCTAACTAGAATAACCAGTGTGGAGAAGTCCTTAAATGACCTGATTGAGCTGAAAACCATGGCACGAGAACTACTGACGAATGCACAAACTTCAGTAGCCAATTTGATCAACTGGAAGAAAGGGTATCAGTGATTGAAGATCAAATGAATGAAATGAAGTGAGAACAGAAGTGTAGAGAAAGAAGAGTAAAAAGAAATGAACAAAGCCTCCAAGAAATATGGGACTATGTGAAAAGACAACTCTATGTCTGATTGGTGTACCTGAAAGTGATGGGGAGAATGGAACCAAGTTGGAAAAAACTCTTCAGGATATTACGCAGGAGAACTTCCCCAACCTAGCAAGGCAGGCCAACATTCAAATTAAGGAAATAGAGAGAACGCCCCAAAGATACTCCTTGAGAAGAGCACCTCCAAGACACATAATTGTCAGATTCACCAAAGTTGAAATGAGGGAAAAAATGTTAAGGGCAGCCAGAGGGAAAGGTCAGGTTACCCAGAAAGGGAAACCCATCAGACTAACAGTGGATCTCTTGGCAGAAACTCTACAAGCCAGAAGAGAGTTGGGCCAATATTCAATATTCATAAAGAAAAGAATTTTCAACCCAGAATTTCATATCCAGCCAAACTAAGCTTCATAAGTGAAGGAGAAATAAAATCCTTTACAGACAAGCAAATGCTGAGAGATTTTGTCACCACCAGGCCTGCCCTACAAGAGATCCTGAAGGAAGCACTAAACATGGAAAGGAACAACCGGTACCAGCCACTGCAAAAACATGCCAAATTGTAAAGACCATCGATGCTAGGAAGAAACTGCATCAACTAACGAGCAAAATAACCAGCTAACATCATAATGAGAGGATCAAATTCACACATAACAATATTTACCTTAAATGTAAATGGGCTAAATGCTCCAATTAAAAGACACAGACTGGCAAATTGGATAAAGAGTCAAGACCCATCAGAGTGCTGTATTCAGGAGACCCATCTCACATGCAGAGACACACATAGGCTCAAAATAAAGGGATGGAGGAAGATCTACCAAGCAAATGGAAAACAAAAAAAGGCAGGGGTTGCAATCCTAGTCTCTGATAAAACAGGCTTTAAACCAACAAAGATCAAAAGAGACAAAGAAGGCCATTACATAATGGTAGAGGGATCAATTCAACAAGAAGAGCTAACTATCTTAAATATATATGCACCCAATACAGGGGCACCCACATTCATAAAGCAAGTCCTTAGAGACCTACAAAGAGACTTAGACTCACACACAATAATAATGGGAGAATTTAACACCCCACTGTCAACATTAGACAGATCAATGAGACAGAAAGTTAACAAGGATATCCAGGAATTGAACTCAGCTCTGCACCAAGCTGACCTAATAGACATCTACAGAACTCTCCACCCCAAATCAACAGAATATACATTCTTCTCAGCAGCACATTGCACTTATTCCAAAATTGACCACATAGTTAGAAGTAAAGCACTCCTCAGCAAATGTAAAAGAACAGAAATTATAACAAACTGTCTCTCAGACCACAGTGCAATCAAACTAGAACTCAGGATTAAGAAACTCACTCAAAACCACTCAACTACATGGAAACTTAACAACCTGTTCCTGAGTGACTACTGGGTACATAACGAAATGAAGGCAGAAATAAAGATGTTCTTTGAAACCAATGAGAACAAAGACAACATACCAGAATCTCTGGGACACATTTAAAGCAGTGTGGAGAGGGAAATTTATAGCACTAAATGCCCACAAGAGAAAGCAGGAAAGATCTAAAATTGACACCCTAACATCACAATTAAAAGAACTAGAGAAGCAAGAGCAAACACATTCAAAAGCTAGCAAAGGCAAGAAAGAACTAAGATGAG
The DNA here is from genome assembly GCF_029281585.2 of Gorilla gorilla gorilla. Lineage (NCBI taxonomy): Eukaryota > Metazoa > Chordata > Mammalia > Primates > Hominidae > Gorilla > Gorilla gorilla. Next base: position 82,606,447 of record NC_086017.1, on the reverse strand, counting down.
AGAAGAACTGAAGGAGATAGAGACACAAAAAACCCTTCAGAAAATCAGTGAATCCAGGATCTGGTTTTTTGAAAAGATCATCAAAATTGATAGACCACTAGCAAGACTAATAAAGAAGAAAAGAGAGAAGAATCAAATAGACGCAATAAAAAATGATAAAGGGGATATCACCACTGATCCCACAGAAATACAAACTACCATCAGAGAATACTATAAACACCTCTACACAAATAAACTAGAAAATCTAGAAGAAATGGATAAATTCCTGGTCACATACACCCTCCCAAGACTAAACCAGGAAGAAGTCGAATCCCCGAATAGACCAATAACAGGCTCTGAAATTGAGGCAATAATTAATAGCCTACCAAGCAAAAAAAGTCCAGGACCAGACGAATTCACAGCCAAATTCTACCAGAGGTACAAGGAGGAGCTGGTACCGTTCCTTCTGAAACTATTCCAATCAATAGAAAAAGAGGGAATCCTCCCTAACTCATTTTATGAGGCCAGCATCATCCTGATACCAAAGCCTGGCAGAGACACAACAAAAAAAGAGAATTTTAGACCAATATCCCTGATGAAGATCGATGCAAAAATCCTCAATAAAATACTGGCAAATTGAATCCAGAAGTACTTCTAAAAGCTTATCCACCATGATGATGTGGGCTTCATCCCTGGGATGCAAGGCTGGTTCAACATACGCAAATCAATAAACATAATCCAGCATATAAACAGAACCAAAGACAAAAACCACATGATTATCTCAATAGATGCAGAAAAGGCCTTTGACAAAATTCAACAACGCTTCATGCTAAAAACTCTCAATAAATTAGGTATTGATGGGACATATCTCAAAATAATAAGAACTATTTATGACAAACCCACAGCCAATACCATACTGAATGGGCAAAAACTGGGAGCATTCCCTTTGAAAACTGGCACAAGACAGGGATGCCCTCTCTCACCACTCCTATTCAACATAGTGTTGGAAGTTCTGGCCAGGACAATCAGGCAGGAGAAAGAAATAAAGAGTATTCATTTAGGAAAAGAGGAAGTCAAATTGTCCCTGTTTGCAGATGACGTGATTGTATATTTAGAAAACCCCATCGTCTCAGCCCAAAATCTCCGTAAGCTGATAAGCAACTTTAGTAAAGTCTCAGGATACAAAATCAATGTGCAAAAATCACAAGCATTCTTATACACCAATAACAGACAGAGAGCCAAATCATGAGTGAACTCCCATTCACAATTGCTTCAAAGAGAATAAAATACCTAGGAATCCAACTTCCAAGGGATGTGAAGGACCTCTTCAAGGAGAACTACAAACCACTGCTCAATGAAATAAAAGAGGATACAAACAAATGGAAGAACATTCCATGCTCATGGGTAGGAAGAATCAATATCATGAAAATGGCCATACTACCCAAGGTAATTTATAGATTCAATGCCATCCCCATCAAGCTACCAATGACTTTCTTCACAGAATTGGAAAAAACTACTTTAAAGTTCATATGGAACGAAAAAAGAGCCCACATTTCCTAGACAATCCTAAGCCAAAAGAACAAAGCTGGAGGCATCACGCTACCTGACTTCAAACTATACTACAAGACTACATAACCAAAACAGCATGGTACTGGTACCAAAACAGAGAGATAGACCAATGAAACAGAACAGAGCCCTCAGAAATAATACCACACATCTACAACCATCTGATCTTTGACAAACCTGACAAAAACAAGAAATGGGGAAAGGATTCCCTATTTAATAAATGGTACTGGGAAAACTGGCTAGCCATATGTAGAAAGCTGAAACTGGATCCCTTCCTTACACCTTATACAAAAATTAATTCAAGATGGATCAAAGACTTAAATGTTAGACCTAAAACCATGAAAACCTTAGAAGAAAACCTAGGCGATACCATTCAGGACATAGGCATGGGCAAGGACTTCATGTCCAAAACACCAAAAGCAATGGCAACAAAAGCCAAAATTGACAAATGGGATGTAATTAAACTAAGGAGCTTCTGCACAGCAAAGAAACTACCATCAGAGTGAACAGGCAACCTACAGAATGGGAGAAAATTTTTGCAATCTACTCATCTGACAAAGGGCTAATATCCAGAATCTACAAAAAACTCAAACAAATTTACAAGAAAAACACAAACAACCCATCAATAAGTGGGCGAAGGATACAAACAGACACTTCTCAAAAGAAGACATTTATGCAGCCAACAGACACATGAAAAAATGCTCATCATCACTGGCCATCAGAGAAATGCAAATTAAAACCACAATGAGATATCATCTCACACCAGTTAGAATGGCAATCATTAAAAAGTCAGGAAACAACAGGTGCTGGAGAGGATGTGGAGAAATAGGAACACTTTTACACTGTTGGTGGGACTGTAAACTAGTTCAACCATTGTGGAAGACAGTGTGGTGATTCCTCAAGGATCTAGAACTAGAAATACCATTTGACCTAGCCATCCCATTACTGGGTATATACCCAAAGGATTACAAATCATGCTGCTATAAAGACACATGAATACATATGTTTATTGCGGCACTATTCACAATAGCAAAGACTTGGAACCAACCCAAATGTCCATCAATGATAGACTGGATTAAGAAAATGTGGCACATATACACCATGGAATAGTATGCAGCCATAAAAAAGGATGAGTTCATGTCCTTTGTAGGGATATGGTTGAAGCTGGAAACCATCATTCTCAGCAAACTATTGCAAGGACAAAAAACCAAACACTTCAAGTTCTCACTCATAGGTGGGAATTGAAAAAGGAGAACACTTGGATACAGGAAGGGGAGCATCATACACCGGGGCCTGTTGTGGGGTGGGGGAAGCGGGGAGGGAAAGTGTTAGGAGATATACCTAATATAAATGGCAAGTTAATGGGTGCAGCACACCAACATGGCACATGTATACATATGTAACAAACCTGCACATTGTGTACATGTACCCTAGAACTTAAAGTATAATAATAATAATAATAAAAGAAACCCCATCTCTACTAAAAATACAAAAATTTAGCCGAGTGTGGTGGTGGGAGCCTGTAATCCCAGCTACTCAGGAGGCTGAGGCAGAAGACTCACTTGAACCTGGGAAGTGCAGGTTGCAGTGAGCCGAGATCACATGCCATTGCACTCCAGCCTGGGGAATAAGAACGAAACTTCATCTCAAAAAAAAAAAAAAAAAGAAAAAAAAAGTAAGATGACAGTGAAACAACAAAGAAATATGCATTTATCAATGGCATAGAGACTTCTTTGCTTACTTGGTTAATAGTTCTTCAATATTGGAAGAGTATTTTCTAATTCTTTGTGCTATTCATAATGTAACAGCTGCATACACAAGACACTTGATATCAACATTTGCTTTATCACTTTCCTAAGTCTAGACAGTTGACGATGGTAGCTTAACCTCTGATTCACAGTGTTTGCCACTGTCTATGGTGTAAATGCTCCTACCTTGATGTGTGGTGTCACTGAATGTGGATGTGGGAAGAGATGCATAATAGCACACCATTATATGGTGTATCCACTACAGATAACAGTAGATATAAATAATCTCAATCACACATAATAGTAAAATATAGCAAAATACTTAGGAAGGGATGGTTCGTAGTATTATTACCTTTATTTTTTCTTTATTTTTTTTTCTTTTTTCACTTCAATAAACTGGTCTATATTACCTTTATTTTTAACATACTTTATTTAGTGAAGGTTTCTGTTATTTTTAATAATGGCTGTGTTTAATAAGCAGCTTGCAAAATTCCTGGAAATTTTCAAATCAGCTCTTGGGAGCATGTGAGCTGGCTGATGCACACCCCTGGTTTGATGAGATTCTTCCAGAGGCCCAACCCAGTGCCCACCTCCAGGCAAGATTTTCAAGAAGGGCCCACATTTCAGACCTTTCCTCTCTGAGTCACTGTCTCTCCCAGCCAGGGCCAGGTCAGCTTCGTCCCTAAAAGGAGCAGATGTCTAGCAGTGTGTTAGCTTCCTAGGTTGCCATAATAAAATATCACACACTAGGTGGCTTAAACAACAGAATTTATGTCTCACAGTTCTGGAGACCGGAAGGCCAAGATCAAGTGTCAGCGGGTTTGTTTTTCTCTTCTCCTTTTGGCTTGCCCATGGCCACTTTCTTGCTGTGTCCTCTTGTGGCCTTTTCCCAGTGCAGGTGCTTCCCTGGTGTCTGTACTTATAAGGGCACAGTCCTATTAGATTAGGGTCCCACTCTCATGACCTCATTTACCTTTAATTATCTCTTTAAAGTCCCTATCTACAAATGCAATCACGTTGGGGGTTAGGGTTTTAACAGATGAATTGGGGAGGGACACACTTTAATCCACAACAAACTATGGTGTTTCTACTTTGCTGCAGGAGAGAAAGAGAAGCAGAGAGGTCACGACGCAGAACTTGATTCTGGAGCCAGAGCTGGGGCATCTTTTCCTGGGGTCTCCAGGTTGTGGTCATGGACAGAGGCTGGAAAGGGGAAGGTATGATGACAGAACTCAAGTTGTGCAAGGGGAGACATGAGAGTACCCTCAGTTCTTATGCTCCTGCCATTCCAGAACTCCATGACATTGGAGCAGTGTCGCCCTGAATGGGCAATTGAGCATAGCGGTCAAAGCCGTGGACCCCAGAGCCAGGCTTGCTGGGCTTCAAGTCTCAGCATGCCATTTACTAGCTGTGTGACCTCAGGCAAGTTACTGACCCACTCTGCGCATCAGTGTTCCCACCTAAAGAATGAAAATATGCCAGTACCTCCCTCAAGGGTTGCTGTGAAGATTAAATGAACAAAATGTATATACAAATATATGGACATGCATATTTATAATTAGACTGGAGATCATTCTTAGTGCCTGGCACAATTGTAAGTGATGTATAAGTGTTAGCTATTGCAGCTGCAATTATTATCTGTTTCCTTCTCTCAAGTGTGTGTCTTTGAGAAGATCAACCACTTGTCTCCTATGTCTTTGAAAACCTCCAGTCCCAATTACTATATCTGAAACTTAATAGATGTCCAATAAATGTGTTGGATTAAATTGAATTAAAAATATGTACCAAAGGGTATCAGAGTGATTAAGCAGCCAGGAAACAAGAATATTCATTCATACATGGAATCATCTAATGATTTAATCATTAATTGATTTAATGAATAATTGTTACAGCTTTATTGAAATATAATTCACACATCATACAATTCACCCATTGAAAATGTACAATTTAGTGGTTTTTTTTTTTCTTTTTGAGACCGAGTCTCGCTCTGTCCCCAGGCTGGAGTGCAGTGGCAGGATCTCGGCTCACTGCAACCTCCGCCTCCTGGGTTCAAGTGATTCTCCTGCCTCAGCCTCCCAAGTAGCTGGGACTACAGGCGTGCACCACCATGCCCAGCTAATTTTTTGTGTGTGTTTAGTAGAAACGGGATTTCACCATTTTGGCCAGGATGGTCTTGATCTCTTGACTTTGTGATCCTCCCGCCTCAGCCTCCCAAAGTGCTGGGATTACAGGCATGAGCCACCGTGCCCGGCCCAATTCCATGGTTTTTTGTGTATTCACAGAGTTGTGAAAACATGATCACACAATGAATTTTAGAACATTGTCTCACCCTGAAAAGAAACTCCGCATTCATTAGCAGTCATTCTTCATTTCCCCCCAAATCCACCAGGCCTGGGCAAACACTGATCTACTTCTGTCTGTATAGATTTGCCTATTCTGGATGTTTTTTGTAAGTGGGATTGTACTATATGTGTTTTTTAATGGGTGGCTTCTTTCATTTAGCGCAGTGTTTTCAAAGATCATCCGTATTGTAGCATGTATTAGTAGAACAAATAACTTTTAAACGTCTGCTGCACACCATGAGATAAACCAGAGAGAACCTGTGTAAAATGCTTATAGTCTAGAACACACGTGTACACAAAGAACTGTCCGTGATTGTTCAGAGCAGCTTAGTCAAAAAATTAGAAGCAGCCGTAATGTCCATGAACTGTGAATGGAAAAGCAAATTGTGGTACATTCATACAATAGAATACTACTGGGGAATATCAACGAAGAAAATACTAATAGCCCCCAACATGAATGAATCTCAGAATCAGTATGTTAACTTCAAGAAGTCAAACACAAAAGACAGAAGATGCTGTGTGGTTGCAGATATATGAAATTCTAAAAAAGGTGAAGCAATGTTGACAGAAAGGCTAGTGGTTGCCCCTGGGGCTGGGGCACCAGAGGAGGGGCTCAACTGCAGAGGGGCCTGGGGGAACTTCTAAGGTGACGGAGCTGCTCTCTATACAGGCGATTATACCAATGTATACAATTACCAAAATCCATCAAACTGTATAGTTAAAATGGATAGATTTTACTGTATATCAGTCAAAAAAATAAAAGGTTTTTGCACTAGCACTACAGGCATGTGCCACCACACCGGGCTAATTTTTTATTTTTTTTGTAGAGATGGAGTCTCACTGTGTTACCCAGGCTGGTCTTGAATTCCTGGGCTCAAACAATCCTCCCACCTGAGCCTCTCAAATTGCTGGGATTACAGGTGTGAGCTGCCATGCCCCACAAAAACATACTTTTTATGCTCCTGTTTATTAACTGGTACTTACTAAAGGCCAAATACTCCTAGAACTTTGTAGTATTATCCCTTTTAATTCCCACATCAACTAAGGTAGATGCTGTCTGTTATTGACTAAATTGTGTCCTCCCACAAAATTCAAATGTTGAAGCCCTAACTCCCAATGTGATGGTATTTAGAGACGGGGCTTTTGGGAGGTCATTAGGATTACATGAGGTCATGGGGTAAGGCCTTGGTGATGGGATTAGTGCCTGTAGAAGAAGATGAAGAACTCTCTCTCCATCTGTCTGTACATGCACTAAGGAAAGGCCATGTGAGGACACAGTGAGAAGGCCTCCTGTCTGCAGTCAGGAGGAAAACCATCACCAGAACCTGACCACGCTGGAACCCTGGTCTTGGACTTTCAGCCTCTAGGACTGTGAGAAAATACAGTTAATGCTTGAACAAATCAGAGGTTGGGACACTGACCCCCCCATGTAGTAAAAAATCCATGTATAGCTTGAGACTCCCCAGAAACTTAACTCCTAATAGCCTACTGTTTACAGGAAGCCTTACCAATAACATAAATGGTCGATGACACATATTTTATATGTTACATGTATTATATTCTGTATTCTTACAATAAAGTAAGCTAGAGAAAAGAAAATGTTATTAAGAAAATCATGGCCAGGTGTGGTGGCTCACCTAAGGTCAGGAGTTCAAGACCAGCCTGACCAACATGGAGGAACCCCATCTCTACTAAAAATACAAAATTAGCCAGGTGTGGTGGCACATGCCTGTAATCCCAGCTACTCGGGAGGCTGAGGCAGGAGAATCGCTTGAACCCTGGAGGTGGAGGTTGTGGTGAGCTGAGATTGCACCATTGCACTCCAGCCTGGGCAACTAGAGCGAAACTCCGTCTCAAAAAAAAAGAAAAGAAAATATATTTACTATTCATTAAGTGGAAGTGGATCATCATGAAGGTCTTCATCCTCATCATCTTCATGTTGAGTAGGCTGAGGGGGAGGAGGAAGAGGAGGGCTTGGTCTTGCTGTCTCAGGGGTGGTAAGACAAAAGAAAATCCATGTGTAAGTGGACTCATGCACTTCAAACCCATGTTGTTCAAGGGTCAACTGTAGATTATTGTTGTGGTTTTTTTTGTTTTTTTTTGTTTGTTTGTTTGTCTTTTTGGGGGGACAGGGTCTTTCTCTGTTGCCCAGGCTAGAATGCAGTGGCATAATCATGGCTTGCTGCAGCCTTGACCTGCTGGGCATAAGCAATCCTCCCACCTCAGCTCCCGAGTAGCTGGGACCACAGGCATGCGCCACAACACCTGGCTGATTTTTAAAATGTTTTGTAGAGATGGGGTCTCACTATGTTGCCCAGGCTGGTCTTGAAATCCTGAGCTCAAGTGATCCTCCCACCTTGGCCTCCCAAAGTATAGGGTTATAGGCAAGAGCCACCGTGCCCAGCTTGTTACTGTTGTTTAAGTCACCTGGATTATAGTATTTTGTTATGGCAGCCCACACTGACTAAGGCACTATCATAATTCCCATTTTACCAAAGTGGGAATTTAAGCATGGAGAGATTGCCCTTTTGTCAAGCATGTCTGGAATCCATTCAGACTTTGAATAGTTGTTTCTTAATTTCCCCCCCAACCCAAAACCACTCCTCTCCCCACATTCAGCAAATGCCCCTAGGAGGTGGTGCTATCTCCAACTGAGATTTAAAGCTCATCACTTGGTCGAAGCTGATCAGCTCATCGTGATCCTCTGACCCCAAGGGTTGGTTCAGGGCTGGGCAGTGGCCCCATTCATGCCACTAAAACATAATACAACTTCTGCTGGGACTGCTGGAACTGCAGCACTTTCCTGATAGACAGGAATCTAGGAGGATGTAGGGCAGGAGCTGCAGCAGCTATGTTGCCACCATGCAGGGAAAACCCCTAAGATGGAGCTGACCCTCTGGAAGTAGAGCTATTAGAGATGGAGAGGGAGAAAACAGGTTTGAGCCCCTATGTCAAACTGACCTGAAGCTAGGGTATCCCTGGACTCTTCAATTATACATGCCATTAGCCTCACCCCTCCCCCTGCACCCTCCTTTTTTTGCTTAAGCCAAAAAGATGTACTCAAGGTTGTCGCACAGCTGGTATTTACTCAGGGACACCATATTCAAGCCAAGGTTGATTCTACTGTGCCCACTCTTTTAGGTATTTAGCTCTAGGGGAGAAGGAAGAAAGAAGGATGTTGTATAAAAGGAGAGCAACTTTGGAGGATCTATTCAGACTTTGAATAGTTGTTTCTTAATTTCCCCCCACCCCAACCCCACTGCTCTCCCCGCTGTCAGCAGATGTCCCTAGGAGGTGGTGCTATCTCCAGCTCAGATTTAAAGGTCATCACTTGGTCCAAGCCAACTGCAGCTTTGGGAAACTAAAGCAAGGATGTTGGAGTCATCCTATGTGTGTCAGAATCCTGGTTCCTCCTTATGAGTGGCATCTGTGGCTAAATTACTTGATCCTTTGGAGTCTCAGTTTCTTCCTCTATATAATGGGGATAACAATGCATCCATCCCTGTGGACCGTTGTGCAGTTTAAGCAAGACAATAAGTAAAAAATATTCAGCGCAGCATCTAGGAAATGCTCAAAAACAGTAACTATTTTATTGCCCAAAAATATTTACACAGTGACCTGTGAACTCCCTGGGCCACCCAGTAGTGGATTAGGTTATCTAATCATGCTATAAATACTTTGTCTTGTCTTGTTTTGTTTTTGAATGTTTTGAATTGTTGTAATGATTTTAATACCACTGGGCTCCTCTGTGGACGCTTAGACTTGAAGGGCAGCAGGGATGAAAGAGCAGTATCATCCATGCCCCTATCTTTCCTTGAAAGTCAGTTACTCCTAAACACTGCTGTTGGATTTGTCTTGCTCTTTTTTTTTTTTTTGAGATGGAGTCTTGCTCTGTCGCCCAGGCTGGAGTGCAGTGGCGCAATCTCGGCTCACTGCAAGCTCTGCCTCCTGGGTTCATGTCATTCTCCTGCCTCAGCCTCCCGAGTAGCTGGGACTACAGGCACCCGCCACCGCGCCCAGCTAATTTTTTGTATTTTTAGTAGAGACGGGGTTTCACTGTGGTCTCCATCTCCTGACCTTGTGATCTGCCCACCTTGGCCTCCCAAAGTGCTGGGATTACAGGCGTGAGCCACCACGCCCAGCCCTGTCTTGCTCTTTATTCCTCTTACCTGTGGAATGATGCATAGGATGTTGGGAGGAGTAAATTAGTTAATTCATGTAAAGTGCTTAGCTTGGGGGTGGCAGGTTTTAGCAACTAAGTGTGGCCCTGTGCTAAGAATTTGACATTCTTTCCTTTATTCCTCTTACCTTCTCAATGAGGCAGGCATTACTGTTTGCCCATTTTGCAGATAAGAAAACCGAGGCTTGGAGAGTTAAGGAGGTTGATCAAGGTCCTCACACAGCAAGGAAATAACCAAGCTAGGACTGAGCCTTTTGCTTCCAAAACCTGGCTGTGCTCTCTTCGACCAGAGAGAATGCTTGCAGGAAGTCTAATGGCCACATGTCCCCCAGATGCATATGCAAAAATGTGGTCATCACAGCTACGCTGTTACCTGCGTTCTCAGATTGATCCCCAGGCTAAAAGTCAGTTTTACTTAATGAAAGGTACCAAAAAGGAGGACGCAACCTGCCCCTCATCCTTTCTGGGTAGAATTAGCTTGGTTTTCCCAGATCTCCTGGTTTCCCAAGACAAGCCAGAAATCTGCATTCTTTATGAACACTCCATATTTCCCGGGACAGATATTTCGCAGAGTGTCTTCCCATCCTTTTGCACTGGATGGGAACTGCAAATGAATGTGTGTGGAACAGTGAGTCTAATGGCAGAACCTGGGGTGCCTTTGGAGCAGACCTCCTTTTGGAGCTCACTGGCGTCGTGAACCAATGCTGGGGAAATGAATGTCAGGGCACGTTTCTAAGGGTGACCCTGATAGATAGAAACAAGCACCTCCCCTTCCCAGGGAAGGAATTTTAACCCGCAGCATGTAGAACCCCTTCAGCCATCCAACAGTGATTTATTTCAGCCTGCAGACTTCAGAGAGGAGTGCGCCAAGGTGAGGCCATCCCCAGGAGAGGCCTGCAGCTGAACAAGGTCATGGCCAGGAGATATTTGCTTGTGATTTAGTTATCATAGGGTGAGGCCCACACAGTCCCAACTGTCACAGTGTTCTTGGCAGCCCAACACCAGCCAACAGAGAACAGAGGACAGTTGAGGGTGGCATGAAGAGCTGTTGCTCTGGGACGCCCACGGCATGCCTGGCCTTTGCAGGCCATGCCTCTGTCCCTCAACTTATCTGACAACGGCTTTGCAGATGAGGAAACTGAGTCACTAGAGGCAAAGTGACCTCCTCTGGTTCATACAGCTAGTAGGTGGCAGAAGTGGAGTTTTTAACCTAGGTTGATCTGGCTCCCCAGTTAATGCTAAGGGATTCATTGACCACAAGAAATAGAAATGTCCTTTGGGCAGGACTGTTGTAGCTCCTCATAAGGAAGAAATACAGTTGCAGGTTACAAACTGCAGATTTATAGTCCAATCCCACCTGCAGAAATGTTTTGTTTGGCCTAAAGAAAGTTTAAAAAAATGTTTAAATTCATTATCAACTTTTAAAAATATGGAGTGTTCATAAAGAATGCAGATTTCTGGCTTGTCTTGGGAAACCAGGAGATCTGGGAAAAGCCAGCTGGAGCTGAGGGTGACAGCCTCCTTTAGAAGAGACACAGCCGGGCGCAGTGGCTCACCCCCATAATTCCAGCACTTTGGGAGGCCAAGGCAAGCGGATCACGAGGTCAGGAGTTCGAGACCAGCCTGGCCAACATGGTGAAACCCCGTCTCTACTAAAAATACAAAAAATTAGCCGGACGTGGTGGTGTGTGCCTGTAATCCCAGCTACTCAGGGAGCTGAGGCAGGAGAATCGCTTGAACCTGGGAGGTGGAGGTTGCAGTGAGCCAAGATCACACCATTGCACTCTATCCTGGGCAATAGAGTTAGACTCCATCTCAATAAATAAATAAATAAATAAATAAATAAATAAATAAATAAGAGGTACGTGAGCCCCCTAGAGTGACAAAGCCCCCGTCAACCTGGGGCCCTATTCAGTGGGAAGTAAGATGACCCCAAGGCTGCAGAAGGAGGCTGGATTACAGCCAAGGGGAGTCCTTGGACACCAATAGGTAAGGGTACCAGCCTCTCAGATCTTCATCAGTGTGTTTGCTAGGGCTTCTATAGCAAAGTACCATAGACTGGGTGGCTCACACAACAGAAATGCACTTCCTTGCAGTTCTGCCAGCAAGAAGTCCAAGATCGAGGTGTGAGCAGGATTGGTTTCTTGGCCTCTCTCTTTGGCTTGCCTTCTTCCTGTGTCTTCACAGGAAGGTCTTTCACAGGAGGTCTTTCCTCCGTGTCTGTGTCCAAATCTCCTTATAAGGACACCAATCAGACTAGATTAGGGCCCACCCTAATTACCTAATTTTACCTTAAGTACTTCTTTAAAGACCCTTTCTCCAAATACAGTCACATTCTGAGGTACTGGCAGTTAAGGACTTCAAGATATAAATCTTAGAGGTACATAATTCAACCCTTACCGATCAGTTACTGATTGTCTTCCCATAGGGGTAGGCCCAGTTTTGTAGGATCAGAAGCAGTTTTGGAGGAATTCTTTATAGGAATTCTTTATAAAAATTCTTTATTATGAAAAAGTGCAATTATGCATGTAAAATTAGGTATAGGGAGCAGAGCTGTTGGTGCCCCACCCATATTCCAGAGATTCTAGCACTTCAGCATGTCCCAGACACTTCAGCTGCCAGGATCGCCAGCCTTTTGTCCATAAAAGTACTGGGGAGGCTGGGCATGGTGGCTCACACCTGTAATCCCAGAACTTTGGGAGGCCGAGGCAGGCGGATCACGAGGTCAGGAGATTGAGACCAGCCTGGCTAACATGGTGAAACCCCGTCTCTACTAAAACTACAAAAAATTAGCTGGCCTTGGTGGTGGGTGCCTGTAGTCTCAGCTACTAGGGAGGCTGAGGCAGGAGAATGGTGTGAACCCGGGAGGTGGAGCTAGCGGTGAGCCGAGATCATGCCACTGCACTCCAGCCTGGGTGACAAAGTGAGACTCAGTCTCAAAAAAAAAAAAAAAAAAAAAAAAAAAGTGTTTGGGAATGACTGCTACTCCCTGTTCTTGCCCTGCAGAAGCCCTCAGCCAATGACTCCTTGGGATCATTCTGAGGTGTGTGTTCTCTCCTGTGTCTTAACCATGTCTTTTATTTTCTGTATTTCTGATGCTTTGACATCTGAGATCTTGCTGACACTGGAGGGACTGCCCTTTCCAGGGCTAGCCAATTCCTAGAGAGGGTAAACAACTCAACCCAACCAGCCCGTCCAGAGGCCATACTCCCAACCACCTTTACTGAGCTCTGCCCAGCCACTATCTACCTGGCCCAATCAATCTCCCCAGGTCCAGGGACCAGACAACTAGGGACAGCCCCTATACCCCAGAGCCTGCTGAATTATTCAAACTAGCCAACCCTGCCTTGGCCGATCATTCTCATGGAGATCCAATAAAGGCTATGGCTCATGCTTTCCTCCTGCTCTTTCTGCCTCCTGACCCACCCCAGTGCTTCCCTATGGGGCCCCTGTGGCATGGCGGGTCCCCTCCCGTTGGGAGTTATAACAAGATAACTTTCAATGACAGTCATCCCCTGAGCTGTTGGCTTTGCCATAGCTAAATAATAATAAAACCTACATTTTAAAACACGCCGTCTCCCAAAGGCCCTCATGGGATAAGCTCCCGTTGCCCACAGTGGGAGCTGCCTGGATAACGCAGCCTTTGTTGGCTGTCTGCCCTTCCTGTTCTCATTTCCCCACTTCCCTGCCAGTGTTTCCTGTGCCTCCCAAATAAGCCAACCATATTCCTATCCTTGCCCCAGGGGCTGCTTCCAGAGGAATAAAATTAAGTCAGCACAAAAGTGAATATTTATTTTAAATACAGAGAGGAAATGAAGATGGAGACAGTGGACTTAATGGAAGGCCTTTGATGTATCTTATATGGGCAAATTCTACAAAACCATGTGACCACACATGCACATACTGTGAGGGCTTTTGGAAGGGGTCCAGGTCTTGATGCAGGATAAATCTGCCTCTACCTCCCTGCCTAGGGAGTAGGCTCCATGGGTACCAGGACAGTGCCCAGCACAGGGGCTGACACATAGTAGTTGCTCCATAAATAATAGTTTAATAGGATAGGTGCAGTGGCTCATGCCTGTAATCCCTGGACTTTGGGAGGCCGAGGTGGAAGGGTCACTCAAGTCCAGGAATTTGAGACCAGCCTAGGCAACATAGCAAGATGCTGTCTGTACAAAAAGTTCTTAAAAAATTAGCCAGATGTGGTAACATGTGCCTGTAGTCCCATCTACTTGGGAGGCTGAGGTAGGAGGATTGTGTGTGTCCAGGAGTTCAAGCTGTAGTGAGCTATGATTGCACCACTGTGCTGCCCAACAGAGTAAGACTCTGTCTCTAAAATAATAATAATAATAATAGTTTAATAAATGAACAGTGTAACAAGGATATGCCAATTAGGCAGAGAAGACTCTGGTGTACTCTCCTCTCTCCTGGGTGGTGCTTGGGTAGACATCCTTTGAATTCCCTTTTTGATGATCAAGTCTCCATTAGATGGACACAATTTTTTTCTGTAAATGCACTAATATCTTTATTCTCACAGACCTGGGAGCCAGGATATGTCTTTAGAACCACTTTGCAATTTGCTGATCTGATCCATTGTGTACTGACTGTGGTTTATCTCCCAGATGGCAACTCTATCTCCATTATTTCTAAGTTCTTTGTTGGGTAGGTGGGACATCATGACCCCTACACAAGGAGCCAGGCATAGTATTGACTAATATATGATGTGTAACTGCGCAGCCTGCATGGTTGGAAGCTTCTCCACTCCCTAGCAGAATCTGATTTTGGGCAAGTTACTTAGACTCCCTGCCCCTCAGTTTTCTCAGCTATAAAATGGGGATAATGACAGTACCACCTTTCAGATTAGTGGGAAAATTCAATGAGATAAGGCATTCAAGCCCTTAGCACAATGTCTGATGATAGCTAGTGCTTAGTACATGAAGACTGTTTATGGGAAATGTAATGCTATGCCCAAAGACTGTTAATTCTATAAGGCTAAGTTTTTCTGTTGCAATCCACAGGCCTAGGGCAGCATGGGGTTAATTCTAAAACAGACTTTTTATTAGTCTCTGGGAGCTTGTGAAGTACGGATAGGGAATGCTCTAACGTGAACAAGGCACCGTAAATGATGTGCTTTGTTTCCTGTAGGGGTGGTTTCCTAGTGACTCTCAGGGAGCCAGGTCCCTCTTGCCTAAACAGTGGGGCTTCCTGAGGGAAACAGCCCCTCCTGTGGTGGGTCAGTCAAGAAGAAATTGCTGGCCCATGGAATGTTGTTTACCACCAACGGCTTTTGGCAACACAGAGGGGGATAAACTTAATGGATGAACTGCAGAAGCAGAGAGGCAGAGAGCACGAGTGAGCACTCCTGGCAAGCTTCATACAAGGAGGGTGCAATCTATAGAAAACAAGATTTACTGAGATGACAAACGTGTGTGAGGTAAAGAAACAAAAAGAGAAAGTGCGTGAAGTGAATATGGAGAAGGAAGGAGCAAAAGAAAGAAGTACAGGAGAATGGCACATGAATCTAGGAGGGTCTGTCCTAAGGATAGCAGAAGCTGGAAGCGGAGTAGATGACAGAATTGACAGGCATACTTATCATTAGTCTCCATGCCTATGTCTGTGGCAGGCATCACCAGTCAATCACAGCACTCTTCCAGCTGGCCTCAGACATAGCCTCAGAATCCTCCTCAATCCAGTGATCCAGATTATCACTACTAAACCACCATGTTGGTGTTTGAGTTGAAACCTTCCTCTTGTTTGGGTTATAAGCTCTTGCCAAACATTTAGGAAGAAAACTTGGACCAGAAAAGCAGATCAAGGCACTGAGGACACAAGAGCAGTAAGGAAGGGGGCATTCGGACTGCCACATTCCTGGCTGAAGGGCAGAAGGAGTGGGCCCTTTGCAGTCTCAGAGACTGGAGCTCTGTCTCCAACCCTGTTCCACTTATCAGACAGTCCCATTTCTCTGACAGTAAAATAGGGAGATGAAGGGGCTGGATTGAAGCCATAGCCTCAGAGTTGAGTATAGGAGATCCTTGGAGATGGAACATAGAGAGGAAAAAGGCTTATTCTAGTCATCTCTAGCAGTGGCTTGAAATAGTAGGTGCTCAATAAAAAATCATCGGAAGAATTGAGCAAGGAATGTGCAGGGCTGGAAAAGAATATTGATTCACCACTGGTGGGAGCGATGTACCCTTTTGGAAGGATGCCGTGGACCTATATATAAGCTTAAAAATGTGGAGAACTTTTGACCTTTATTTCTAGGAATTTATCCTAGGGAGAATTGCTTGACCCTGATAGGTGGAGGTTGCGGTGAGCCGAGATTGCCCCACTGCACTCCAGCCTGGGCAAAAGAGCGACACTCCGTCTCAAAAAAAAAAAAAAAAAAAAAAAAAAATTCTCCACCTGAAGTGTGTTTTTTATGCTTATAACGAGCAAAGGGTCAGACTTTTGCTGAGGACAGGTAAAATCAAAATGCGCATGCTCCCTACAGGGGTGATTCCCAACTGGAGGGAGCTTTGCTTGAATGAGCTTGACTACAGTGAGGATGCTGGGGCTTATTGTGTTGACCGTAGGTCCCCACTGTTGCTGTGTCCTGAGGACAAGGTTACTTCCTTGACTACCTATCCTGCTTCAGGTGAAGACCACACAGCCGTTAAAAATGATGCTGCCTAGAAATGTTTAATGACAGGGGACTATATTTATGTCATTAGTGAATAGAAAAAAGTTATTAAAAAAGCAAGTACTTACTGAAAAAAATTAAATATATTTATGCACAGTAAAAACAATTGGAAGTATATAGGCCAAAATGTTAAAAAATATTTATCTGAAGGTAGTTGTATGATAGGTCGTGTTTAGTTTTTCCTCCTACTTTTCTATGTTTAAAACATTTTTTCACAATAAGCAAATTAGTTTTGTAATAATTAGAAGGTTTAAGAATAATTGACAAGCTGGGCATCGTGGTGTGCACCTGTAGTCCCAGCTGCTCCGAAGGCTGAAGCGGAAAGATCATTTCAGCCCAGGAGTTCGAGGCTGCAGTAAGCTGTGATTGCACCACAGCACTCCAGCCTGGGCAACAGAGCAAGACCCTGTCTCTAAATAAATACATACTTTTTTTATTTTTTATTTTTATTTTTAAATTTACAGCAACACCAGCCTGAAAATTAATTTTTTAATTAAAAAAAGATCGACAGGCATTTATACTTGGTCATTTTTACACAGAGACATGCCCTTATACACATGGTGTATGTGACTTTAGATATCTGAACTCTTTTGGCTACTTTAATCATGATGTGCAATTAGCTAATGTTTAATAGGCATGAACACTTAGTATGTAAATGCCAGGCACTGTGTGAAGCTCGCTTCATGTTTGCCTCATTTAACTCTCACAGCAGCACTGGGAGGGAGGTTCTGCTGCCCTCTCCGTTTTAGGTATGAGGAAACCGAGGCACAGGGCATAAGTTACCCACTCCTCCCACCCCCCTCCCCTGGCTGCTGAGGGCTGAGAGCTGAGGCAGACAGGCTATCTCCAAAACTCACACTGTCAACTTTCTGTTGCTGCCTCCAGAATCTTAGCAGGAAATTGTCAACATTCTAAGATTGAACCAAGGGGGATTAAGTAATCACGTTTGCAGTAATTTTGAGAGCCCAAAATTAAATTCACATTTTTGTGTACGTGTGTGAATTCTTGTCAGGAAAGAAAATGAGAGAATTAAAGTATCATGAGAAGATTCCTTTTTATAATGAAGCCTTCCTCGCCTGCTTTCTGTTACCCAGGCTGACACATTACAGCAATAAACAGTGCCTGAAAAGGCCGTGCCTCATGGTATATCAGCTTGGGAAGGATGAGAGATAGTGCACCGAAAGTCCCTTGCTTTAGTCAGCTGTTTTCCTTGTCCTGCATACACCTCTTCGAAGTTGCCCGCTGCATTGGAGAACCACTGAGAGTCATATATATTTATTGTTTCTGAATGGCATCTGTAGTTTCAATGTCCCAGCAGAGCGTTTTAAGGAAATTGGGCCTTCAGGGTGGACAGATGGAGGGGAACCTTCTCCGGCCATCCGAGCTGACCCCTGTAATCACTCATTTCCCTTTGAACAAACCAGAGCTGTCCCTGAGAGAAGAAAACTGTTTAGCACCCTTTTTGGGGCAGCCCTTTCTGGCAACTGGGGTTTCTTTTGTTTGTTTGTTTCATGTTTTTGGAGACAGAGTCCCACTGTGTCACCCAGGCTGGAGTGCAGTGGCATGATCTTGGCTCACTGCAACCTCCGCCTCCTGGGTTGAAGCGATTCTTGTGCCTCAGCCTCCTGAGTAGCTGGGACTACAGGCATGTGCCACCACACCTGGCTAATTTTTGTATTTTTAGTAGAGACAGGGTTTGGCCATGTTTCCCAGGCTGGTCTCGAGCTTGTGAGCTCAAGCAATCTGCCCACCTCCGCCTCCCAAAGTGCTGAGATTACAGGCATGAGCCACCACACCTGGCCTGGGGTTTCTTTAAGCAAGGGTGAAGGCCCCAGGGACACCCTTCATACACCAGGGCTGTGTTTGGGAACTGGGAAAAGTATAGCCACAGACTTGCCAGGGGGAGGGTTTCAGACCCAGAAGGAAGGACGAAGAAAGGAGGGAAGAACAGGGACTTGGAGTCCTGACTTTGACCCTCACTTATCCATGCAGTCTTGGACAAGGGACTCCACTTCTCCCAGCTGCAGTTTCTTCATCTATGAAGGGGCAGAAATCTGTGCCTCCTAGGTTTCCTCCCCTCTCCCTTCCTTCCTTTCCTGTCCTTCCTTCTTTATCTCCCTCTCTTTCTTGCTTTTAGGAATGAGTAAAACAGGATATATAAATGTGTCAGATGCTTGGCACAGAGGGGATGCTCAGCAAAGACCAGTGAAGCAGTATCTGTTTGTGGTTACCACTGACAGCTCTGGAATCCAACAAAAACAAAACGTGGTAAAAATGGCTGCAAACGCTTTGATCCTTCTCCCATTGAGAGGCCAGTGTCCTGTCTCCTTCAATCTGGCCAGGCTCTGAAAGCCTCGAGGTGTTGCTTTGCTAGACTGTGGATGCGGGCCTGAGGGGGTCCCCACTTGCTCTCCCCTGGGCCCCTCTCTGCAGCCCTGAGCTGCCCTGTGAAAAGGTTAACTACCCTGAGACTGCTGTAGGAGATCACCCCTAGGCACTGCAGGCAACAGTCCTGGCTGGGCTGCCCACCCTGCCACCCCCTGCCATGGCACCAGTCCCGTGAGAGGAGCTGTCTTGGATCCTTCAACTGAGCCCCTCTGCCCACTGAAGACCACAAAATGACCCGGGTGACCCTCCGTAGAGCTGATCCCTTCCCAAGTGGTCATTGTTTTAAGCCATGAAGTTTTGGGGTAATTTGTGACACAGCAGTAGATACTTGGAACACCAGTGTTTGAGTTATTCCTTTACCAATAGCTAACTAGTTGTTTGATCTTTAAAGATTACCACTGGATGCTCTACTCTCCTCACCTTTAAATGGGGACAAGAATAGTCCCCACCCTCTAGGATCTTAGCAAAGTTTAAATGAGGTAACTTGGCCAGGCACGGTGGCTCACGCCTGTACCCCAGAGCTTTGGGGAGGCCAAGGTGGGAGGATCACTTGAGCCTAGGAGTTTGAGACCAGCCTGAGCAACATAGTGAGACCCCCATCTCTACAAAAAATTTAAAAATTAGCCAGACGTGGTGGTGCATGCCTACAGTCCCAGCTACTCAGGAGGCTGAGGCTGGAGGATCACTTGAGCCTGGGAGGTTGAGGCTGCAGAGAGCTACGATTACACCACTGTACTCCGGCCTGGGTGACAGAGTAAGACCCTGTCTCAAAAAAGTAATAATAAAAAATAAAAAAAAGAAATTCCAGCAAAGTGCTTGAGGCAGGGCCTCATACACGTGAGCACTTGAAAGTGCTGACTATGACTGCTATCATTCCTCTCCTAGACTTTGCCAGCAGGAAAATGAAAGAGCAAAGGGAAGGAAGCACTCAGACCACGTACACTGAGGGGCAGTGGGCCCTGGGCAATGCTCTCTGTTTCCCAATGAATAGAATTATCTTAATCATACTTAATCCTGTTCTCATGAGGGTGTTTAAAATTGGAAGGGTAATCTATTAGATTTCCTCTGAAAAAAGTTGCCCTAGTGAACCTGTGGGGCTGGCAAGGGAGTTAAGAGGCCTCTTCTCCGTCTGCACGTCATGCCCCGCCCTTCTCTCCTGGAAGACGTTAGTGCACATGGATCAGGCTGTTTGCACAGCCTCCTTCTTGTTTTCCCTTTCTCCTTTTGCTTCACAGGCTTTTCTTTGCCCAGTGGTGGGGCAGCCAGGCCTGCGCCGAGGGAAACACTTGGGCTGCTGATCTCCTGGCTGCTGGTGGAGCCCGTGGGAAATTTGCTCAGTCAGCAGGCTGGTACCTCACCATTCCCAGCTGTGCCTGCGTTCCACAGCCCATGGCCCCCAAAACGACTCCAGGCTCCCCTTGGCTTCCTTTTATACTGATTGCAAGTCTTAGAGACTGGAGGTGTTACATCAGGCTGCTGAGCTGTTTGTTTTCGAGGAGAGGCTGGGGCCTGTGATATGGAGAGCCCGGGACTGAGGTGGAGGCAACAGCAGAATAATGTAAAGAACAACTGTGAGCTTTGGGGTCATTCATTCATTAATTCAGCAAATACACCTGAGCACCCACCAAGTACCAGGCACTAGGCCAGGCACCAAGCTAGAAAATTTGGTTTTGATGCCCGATTCCTCAACTTAAAAGCTATATCCGACCCATCCAGCAGAATGGCTAAAACAAAAAGGTAGACAATCCTGAGTTCCTTTTTTTTTGAGATGGGAGTCTTGCTCTTTTGCCGAGGCTGGAGTGCAGTGGGGTGATCTCGGCTCACTGCAACCTCTGCTTCCCCGGTTCAAGTGATTCTCCTGCCTCAGCCTCCCAAGTAGCTGGGATTACAGGCACATGCTACCATGCCTGGCTGATTTTTGTGTTGTTAGTAGAGACATGGTTTCACCATGTTGGCCAGGCTGGTCTTGAACTCCTGACCTCGTGATCCTCCCATCTTGGCCTCCCAACGTGCTGGGATTACAGGCCTGAGCCACCGCGCCCGGCCTCAATCCCAAATTCTAATGAGGCAAATAAGCAATTGGGATTCTCAGATGCTGCTGATGGGAGTGTAAATTGGACTACCACCTTTGGAAAGCAGAATCTCCTAAAGCTGAACATATGTTTCCCTTCTAAATGCATGAGAAGAAATGCCTGAGAAGGTTCATAGCTGTGTCTTTTGTAGGAGCCACCAACTGGGAACAACCCATAGGCCCGACAGGTCCAGAACGGGCATCCACACCACAGAATTCATGCTGCAACGGGAATGAATAAGACGAGTGCTACGCGCAACAACACGGGTGACTGTCGCAAACACCATGTTGCAGGAAGGACATGATGGATAAGAGAGTAAACACGGTATGATTCCATGGATGTGGATTTTAAAACAGGCAAAGTGAGTGGACGGTGTAAGTCAGGGCGGTAGTCACCCTTGGGAATTAAGGGATGGGAGGGCGCAGGAGAGGGGCTGGCAGGGACGTCCTGTTTCTTGGTTGGAGGCTGGAAGGGTCTCGTTTCTTGGTTGAGATACTGGTTACACGATGTGTTCACTTGGTGAAATCCATCCAGCTGTTTCCTGACAATGTGTATATTTTTCTGGGGTGCACTTTAATAAAAGGTTGGAAAAATGTTATCCGTCTGTGGCCATACCACCCAGAACGCACTCGATCTCATCTTCTCTCCAAAGCTAAGCGTGGTTGGCCTGGTTAGTACTTGGATGGGAGAAAACTGTTATCCTACCTTGACCAAATGGTTTTCCCTCTTTAAGCGTGGTTTCCTCTTCTACAAAATATGGATAATGTTGCCTTGGTCATAGGGCTAAGGTTATATAGAGGTTTAATTAATATGAACACTGTCATGAAGTACCTAAAACAGGTTAGGTGCTTCATAAATTTTGACTATTGGCCAAGCACGGTGGCTCGTGCCTGTAATCCCAGCACTTTGGCAGGCCGAGGCAGACAAATCACTTGAGGCCAAGAGTTCAAGACCAGCCTGGGCAACATGGTAAGACTCTGTCTTTACAAAAATAAAAATAAATGACTCTTATTATGATTTTTATTACTAATAATATCTTTTTTGTAGACTTACATGTCTCTGAATGCCTCAGGTGTTTTTTTTAAAAAAAAAAAACTGGGGAAATGCCATTATTATTCAAGTGAGAAAGAAAAATCACCCCTAAAAAAGGCTACTCTGTGGGTTGAAATTATTTTGCTGAAAATAGCTCCCTCTTTTGAAAATGCTCATTTTTTATGCTCCCCAAATCCCTTTTCCTATATGTGCTCTGTGGCTGAAATTTTGGGGAGAGAATGTCACACCGCTTGGAAGAAATGTCCCCCGTCCTTTCTCCACACATTTAGAGAACGTGACTAAGGATGGATTTTTCAATTCCTCGGGAGCTGAAAACATGTTGCAATAGAGTTTATACCTCTCAGCCCAGATTTTCCTCCACTTTTCATGGAGCTGTGTGTCCTGAAAAGGTTTAGTGGTTCACCCATGCCCTTCCACGGCCTGAATGCGATTTCCAGCCCCTGGAGAAATTCCCCATGCTTCACGGCTGGAAGCAAAGCTTTTGCACTCTGGATATCACATTACATCAACTTAGAAAGTGTAATCCTGGAATTAGCCATTGGCCGCTGAAAAACAGACACAGCTAGTCACAGCTGGGGGAGGAGAAAGGCCTCAGAAGGAAGCCTGGGCTCCGGATCAAGGGGAGGCCCAAAGGATCAGCAGTGAGGGACCTCAGTCCTCCCTGTAAAGAGCTGGCTGATGCTGGCTGGCCCCAGGCATTTCCCTCGCCCTCTGCGAGACAGGCCTGTCTGCCCACGGGCACAGGGTCTGCGGGTCCAGGATAGAGATGCCTAAGTGTCCTGCTGATGCACTTGGGCAGACTCGACTTCAATGTCCAGGCAAGTCTGATGTGATGTATCACAGAAATGGTGGCTGCCTCTCTGCCACATCACTGGCTCACTCTTCCTTAAAAGGATGGGATTCAGGCCGGGCACAGTGGCTCACACCTGTAATCCCAACACTTTGGGAGGCCGAGGCGGGTGGATCACCTGAGGTCAGGAGTTAGAGACCAGCCTGACCAACACGGTGAAACCCCGTCTCTACTAAAAATACAAAAATTAGCCAGGCATGGTGGCATGTGCCTGTAATCCCAGCTACTCGGGAGGCTGAGGCAGGAGAATCGCTTGAACCTGGGAGGCGGAGGTTGCAGTGAGCTGACATCGCACCATTGCACTCCAGTCTGGGCGACAGAGCGAGAAGCTGTCTCAAAAAAAAAAAAAAAAAAAAGATGTGATTCAAGTCAGCCTTACCTAAATGACCTCAAGCAATTGCTGTACTGAACTCCCTCCATCCCCCAGCCTCCTGTGTTTTCCCTCATCAAAGAGAGGGAACAATTAGCACAGATTCCCCCTCCTTGAGCTTATGGGGCAGTGAGAAACCAGAATTTTGTGGAGGTCACAGCATTCCTGGAGGAGAATTTAATAGCATGAATTGAAAGTCTTTAAGAAGTATAACCCTTCTTATCTTAGGAATTGATCCTAAGGAATTTTGACTAATGTGCAAATGTATTTATTTATATTTTAGTTCATTAAATATTTGGTAAGTGCTTGGTAAGTAACTGAGACTTAACAGGTGGTGGGCACCATGTAAGATGTCACATGCATTATCTGGCAGGCTGCTCAGGGTGACCCCATGAGATGCCATGTCACCATCTCCATTTTACAGACAGAGAAACTGAAGCCTTCCAAGGTTAATTCACTGCTCACAGCCCAGAGCTAATTGCAGGCAGAGCTGGGTTTGCACCTGGTGCCTCTGAATCGACAGCATAAACTCGGGATCATTTCTAATCTGTTTCGTTGCATAGGCTCTGTGCAAAGGGTGGGCTTAGGCAGGCACAGCCCTGATCTCTCAGAGCGTTCTGCATTCCAAAGGAGACCAACACTGAATAAAATCTACATGTGTGGTTACTGAAGGAAACATGCAGGGCGCCACAGGAACATGCGACTTGGATGTTCCTGAAATTGTCAATTACCAGTCTGTAAGAAAGGAAATAACCGGCCAGGCGTGGGGGCTCACGCCTGTAATCCCAGCACTTTGGGAGGCCGAGATGGGCAGATCACAAGGTCAGCAGATCAAGACCAGCCTGGCTAACAGGTGAAAACCCGTCTCTACTAAAAATACAAAAAATTAACCAGGCATGGTGGCGGGAGCTTGTAGTCCCAGCTACTCAGGAGGCTGAGTCAGGACAATGGCGTGAACCTGGGAGGCGGAGCTTGCAGTGAGCTGAGATTGTGCCACTGCATTCCAGCCTGGGTGACAGAGCAAGACTCTGTCTCAAAAAAAAAAAAAAAAAAAAAAAGAAAGGAAATAACCAAAATGTCTGACAATTAGGGTTTGGCTAAATAAATTACGTAAGTCCACACTTTGGAATAGTGAGCAGCATTAAAATAAACATCACAGGGCTGTGTTTATTGACATGGAAAGATGTTCCTGTCACATTAAAGGGAAAAGGGTGATTACAATAAAAAAATTCTGTGTGTTTGTGTGTGTGTGTGTAGGCATAGAAACGACACATTACAAGTTTTCTCTGGGTTTGGGGATTATTTATAGATAGTTTTTTCTTTCCATCTCTCTGACCTTTCTGATTTAGGGGGGTAATTAGCATGTATTCCATGTCTAATTGGAATAACCAGCTATTTCCATTTGAGGGGAAAATAGCTGCTGCCTTTTGAGGCACACAGATGGCTGGGACAGAAGACCCTAGCTCCTTGTTCTTATGAAAGGTAAAGGAATCACTTATAGATGATGAAGTCTGGTCCGTGTTCTGTAGAACCGAGGTCCTCAAGTGCAGGCCATAGATCTGCATTCGAATCACCCAGGGCTGCTGGTTAAAATGTAGCTTCCTGGGCTCCACCCTGATATCACTAACAACTCACATTTACTGAGCATTTGTTATTATTATTGTTGTTTTTTAGATGGAGTCTCGTTCTGTTGCCCAGGCTGGAGTGCAGTGGCGCGATCTTGGCTCACTGCAAGCTCCGCCTCCTGGGTTCACGCCATTCTCCTGCCTCAGCCTCACCAAGTAGCTGGGACTACAGGCGCCCAGAACCACGCCTGGCTAATTTTTTTGTATTTTTAGTAGAGACGGGGTTTCACCATGTTAGTCAGGATGGTCTCGATCTCTGACCTCATGATCCACCCGCCTCGGCCTCCCAGAGTGCTGGGATTACAGATGTGAGCCAACGCGCCTGGCCTACTGAGCACTTTCTATGGACTGGCCATTGTTCTAAGTGCTTGACACTTACTAACTCATGTAATCCTCATGAATCCTAAGGTATATACATAATTATACCCATTTCACTGATGAGAAAGCTGAGGCACAGACTGTTTGACCAGCATGCCCCAGTGAGAGAGCTGGTGGCTGGTAGAGGGGACGCCAGTCCTTGTTCTCAGCTGCAAGTCTGAACTCAAATCACTACCCTGAGAGGGCGGGGTCTCAGGAATCTGGAGTTCTAACCAGCTCCTCAGGTGGTCCACGCACATACTGAAGTGAAGTAGCACTACTTTAAAGAATCTTTTCCTCTCAGAACCACTTTCAATGCTTTGGTAAGAAGCAGTGTCTGGGCGTGGTGGCTGACGCTTGTAATCCCAGCACTTTGGGAGGCCGAGGCGGGCAGATCACTTGAGGCCAGGAGTTCGAGACCAGTATCTACAAAAAAAATACAAAAATTAGCTGGAAGTGGTGTCGCACGCCTGTAGTTCAAGCTACTTGGGAGGCTGAGGCAAGAGAATCGCTTGAACTCGGGAGGCAGAGGTTACAGTGAGCAGAGATCATGCCACTGCACTCCAGCCTGGGTGACACAGTGAGACTCCGTCTCAAAAAAAAAAAAAAGTAGCGGATCCATTTTACTCAACATCTGCTATGAAAAAACTGTCTTCTTGAAGTCATTAGAACAAAAATATATCTGAGATTCTCAGCTGTGGGCAAGTCATCATGTGTAAAAAGTGGACGGGGACCAGGCACAGTGGCGCATGCCTGTAATCCCAGCACTTTGGGAGGCCAAGGTGAAAGGATTGCTTGAGCTCAGGAATTCGAGATCAGCCTAGGCAACATAGTGAGACCTCATCTCTACAAGAGAGAAAAAATAATAGCTGGCATGGTGGCATGCACTTGTAATCCCAGCTACTCCAGAGGCTGAGGTGTAAGGATTGCTTGAGCCCAGGAGGTCAAGGCTTCAGTGAGCTGTGATCGCACCACTGCACTCCAGCCTTGGCAACAGAGTGAGACCCTGTCTCAAGAAAAAAAAAAAAAAGTTGAATGGGCTGTGGCAACTCACTAGCCTAATTATTCCTCCTCTTCTTCCCTTCTTTGGAAAATTTCTTTCAGGCAAACTTTTGTTCAGAATCCAACTTCTAAAATGTTAAAAAGTTGTGCTGCTCTATCTGAAGTTGGGAGGTGGGGGTAGATGTGTGTGCAGGGTTCCATAGGCCCCTGAAGATCTCCTTTCTGTCTCCA
Source organism: Gorilla gorilla gorilla (assembly GCF_029281585.2). Taxonomy (NCBI): domain Eukaryota; kingdom Metazoa; phylum Chordata; class Mammalia; order Primates; family Hominidae; genus Gorilla; species Gorilla gorilla. Next base: position 82,580,008 of record NC_086017.1, on the reverse strand, counting down.
AAGGCTGAAGGGCTTTGGAAACAGTTTGAAAGGTGGGGACAGTTGAGGAGAGGAGGCCATGACTGCCCAAGGCCACCCAGCTAGCTGGTTTCAGTCTCAGGACCAGACCCTGCTGCCCATCTCCAACTAAAGACTAACACAGATTGCTTTACAAGGTTGACCTGCTGTGTAAAGATACCCACTGGTGGCCAGGCGCAGTGGCTCATGCCTGTAATCCCAGCACTTCGGGAGGCCAAGGTGGGCAGATCACTAGGTTAAGAGATCGAGACCATCCTGGCCAACATGGTGAAACCCTGTCTCTACTAAAAAATACAAAAATTAGCTGGGTGTGGTGATGCGTGCCTGTAGTCCCAGCTACTTGGGAGGCTGAGGCAAGAGAATCGCTTGAATCCGGGAGGTGGAGGTTGCAGTGAGCTGAGATCACACCACTGCACTCCAGTCTGGCGAAAGAGTGTGACTCCTTCTCCAAAAAAAAAAAAAAGAAAAAGAAAAGATACCCACTGGCCCAAAGGGTAGCTTGGCAGAGTTACTATGTTGAAATATTGCCTTGCAGGTGCCCCACCCTGGGTGGCACAATTCCATGGGCCCTGTTTCCATCATGTGCCATGGAGTTGGCTTTAGGGGGTTGCTACTCATATACATTACAGGTAGATATATGGTGTCTTCTAAAGTGACGAAGGTCCAAGAACCCACTGAAGTTCCTTGATTTTGGAATTAAGGTGAAGTCGGGCCCTTGAAGGAGCAGATTAGTCAGCCTCCAGCATGAAAGTGACAGCCTGTGAGCACAAGACTTCCAACCTGAGGTGGCAAACCACAACAGTGACCCTTCCAAGCAGCACATGTGTCCTGGGCCTAGCTCTGGAAGCTGTCATGGTGGACATGAGATGGGAGTATGGGTGACATGGACCCCAAAGAAAGAGAACTGGGAGATTTGTTCTCTGTGCTTGGGGCTGGAGAATGGGGCCTGAGGACCCTAGTCGAATGGAAGTATGAGACTGCGGATCATGACTGGATGCTGGAGTGTGCTTCCTGGCCTATTCACAACATCACCTTTGATGCACCCAAGCCCTCTGAGGCAGGTATGACTCAGTGTGTATTTTTTCCATTTTGCAGATTAGGAGATTGAAGCTCAGAGACTTGTTGGAGATCACAGCGGCACTGGGACACTTGGACCTAGAGCTTTTCTCCCTTCCGAGTCAGTGCATGATGCCAGAGAACATCCCTGGGTGAGGTTCGAAGAGAGTGGCCAGAGAGACTTTTCTATCTGGGGAGTGTGAGGTCCATATTTCCTGCAGGGCTTCCCCACTTACAGTGTCTCTCAGCCTCACTGATGACCTGCACCTGGCTGGGAGTTCTTTTGGTCCCTTCCCTACCTCAAGACCTGATTTGACTGCTCCAATTTACACAGAGAGGGAAGGAATTAAGAAGAAAAGAAAACACTCCTAAACATGAAAGAAATCACAGTCTTTCTCCGGAACTAAAGGCTTTTACAGGAGTGCAGGGGGAAAAAAATCTGATCATTCTTGGCAGCTTTTGAACAAATTAGAGTGTTGGAAGAATGGATGAAAGACTGAGGGGTATGTTGGAGTGTGGAACAGTTGCACAGTCCTAATGAAGCAGAGCAGGCTTCCCCAGTGAGTGCCTGTCCCCTGCTACGTCTGTGAAGTCAGGGGTAACATTGGAGTCTAATGTTGGGAAACAGCCATTGCCCTTTCAAGCTCAGCTTGAACCACATTTCCTCAGGGCTCTTCTCGATTCCTACACTAGGCTGGCCCGTTTATTTGTGTGGTCGTCGTGTCCCCTGCACTTGACCTTTGTAACCCACATTGTTCTTGTAATTCTTTGTCCAGTACCTGTCTCCCTGTTTTGACTGTGAACTCCATAAGGGCACAGGCTTGTCTACCTTGTTTGCCACTTGTACTCCTTAGGAATCTTTTAGGTACAATAAACAGAAGATCCAAACCAAGGTGAACTAGCAAAAAGAAACTTTTTTCTGCCCAAGGGTAGAGTTAGCTTCAGCCTAGGTTGGATTTAGGGGTTCTGAATTAGCCAGCCAGATTTGATCTCTTTCCCTCTCTTGGATCCACTTCATTTTTCTCTTTGTGTTGGCTTTATTCTCAGGGTTCCCATGGTGCTGTTATGGCTGTCCTGTTTCTTGCCCCAGATGCTTTCAGGAAAGACTAAGATCCTCTTCCTGGTGAGTACAGCAAAATTCCCAAGACTAACTCTGATTGGCTTGGCTTGAGTAATATGTCCATCCTGAACCAATCACCGTAGCCCAGACAGCATGGTGCCCTGATTGACCAGTGTAGCACACATGGATCATTGTTCACCCAAAAGGTATCCCCTCTTCTTCCTTGATAACAAGAACCCATCAGGTATCTTTTTGTTTGTTTTTTTTTTTTTTTTGCCCACCTCTTGATACCCATTAGGTATCAAGAGTTGGGCAAGATCCTCACAGAAGGTGACCTCTTCCCAATCCAGGAAACTATTCATGGTAATCTCATTCCCTTTTGGTGGGAATTGGTTTAAAAGGGTGCATTGTAGGCTGTGCACGGTGGCTCATGCCTGTAATCCCAGCACTGTGGGAGTGCTAGGTGGGCTGATCACTTGAGGTCAGGAGTTCAAGACCAGCCTGGCCAACATGGTGAAACCCTGTCTCTACTAAAAATACAAAAATTAGCCAGACATGGTGGCACACGCCTGTAATCCCAGCTACTCAGGAGGCTGAAGCAGGAGAATCATTTGCACCTGGAAGGCGGAGGTTGCAGTGAACCGAGATCGTGCCATTGCACTCCAGCCTGGGCAACAGAATGAGACCCCGTCTGAAAAAAAAAGGGTGCATTGCCCCACTTCTGACAAAGAGGACACAATGCAAAGTGTACTGGAGAAATGTTCCTCTCTGGCAAGTCAGGTCTGTAGGGATGGGGCTAGCTGCCTGCCCAACCCTTCTTGCCTTTGGATATTGTTGTAAGAGGATGGAAGTTTGGAGTGGCTGCAGCCATCTTGCAACCGTGAAGCAAGATAATGCTAATGTATAGAGGTTGGCAGAGTGGGAAAAGGTCTGCCCCTGGCTATTTTGTTGTTTTACTTGTACTAGCATGTACCTGTGGCTTAAAACAAAGAAGAAAAAATACTGTACACAGGCTCCTGGAACCCATTTGCCTGCATGTGCAGCGTCAGGAATGCCTGGGATTTACATTTCTACCAGGGCAGCCTTTACCCATAACTGTCTGATGCAGAAGTCTGAAAGCCTAGCACCTTTGCTTTGAATTGGGACAACCTCTGAGGCATACTTTACACTCCAGAGCTTGCTGAAGGATCAGGCTGAGGCCTGGACTTTGCTTGAAATCAACCTTTGAATGGAGTCTTCCCTTCCCTGTCCTGCTCCCCCCACCCCCACCCCCTGCCAGACACCCCTGGGAGCACTTCCTTAATCAATCGCTTGCACACAAATCGTTAGCTTCTTCTGGGGGACCTGTCGTATCACCAGGGCTTACACATCACAGCTGCTCTGTAAATATTTGTTGCCTGAGTGAATGAATACATGAATGGATGAACAAGCTGGGGAAATCACAGGCAGGTGGAATCTGAACAGGTTATTATACTAATTACAGGCTGTCTACTTTTTTTCCCTTTGCCTCTGTGAAACAGGTTGGCCCTTTGGGGAATTTCCCCAAAGCTTTTGAAGCAGACAAGGTGTCTTCTCTCTACACTCATATGCTTCCTAATTGGGCAGGCCATTAGAAAATGAGGTCATCTCCCCAGGGAAGGAGGAGGGGCCTTATCACTCAGGACAAGGGCCCTGGGGTGGGGACAAAACTGCCTGAACATCTGCAATGTCTATTGTTACTTGAGCAGCTGGAGGGAATGACCATTCTGGAATAAATCAACTAAACTTTTGACCTGAACTCCAGTTTAATTCACTCTTCCCCGCCATTAGCTAGTGTTCGGGATGGTGGGGGGGCAGAAGGGGAGGGATAACATATTTTATTTTTATGGCATTTTTATTCCAAATGACCTGTTGGGTCAAACCCACTCTCCTTTCATGAATTATGCATTAGAGGAGCCCTTTTGCTTTCCTAATGGCTTTAGTTGAGTTCACCTCCCAGAAAGATAAAACAAAAAATCAAGAATTTCAATTAAAAAGTTCACCTCTTGCCATATCAATTGACATGGTTTTAATTGGGTCATTCCATAAAGAGTCTCTGTTGATACAATTTTCAAGCTTCCTAGGGTCTTAGAAATCATCCAACTCCATCCCTGTATTTCAGGAGGGAGGATAAAGAAGCTGGAGATGAGAAATGACATGCCTAAGTTCACACAGCTACTGAGTGTCAACAGCTATTAAGAGAAAGGGATGGGAATATTCCACTCACTTTATTTCCAGTCCAGTGTTCTTTTGTGCAAGGAAACCTAGAGAGGTAATATAGTTGCCATGGCTGCAGAACAAATTGTTCCAAAACCTAGTGGCATAAAACAATCACTCGTGGATTCGGTGGATTGGGAATTCGATAGGGCAAATGCTTCTCCATGCTTCTTGGTGTCTGCGGACTGAGCTGAAAGGGACAAAGGCTTGGGGCTGGGTTCATCTGAAGACCTGTTCATTCACATGAATGCTGTCTGTTGACTGAGGCTTTAGCTGGAGTCATTGGCTAGAACCTCTATATGTGGCCTCTCCATGTGGTCTGGGCTTCCTCACAACATGGTGACTGGATCCCAAAGGGGAGAGTCCTGAGAAAAAGAGAGAGAAAGAGAGAGAAATAAAGATTGGTGGAAACTTTTATTGACTTAAAGTCACTCAGTGTCACTTCCACAACATTCTATTGGTCATAGCAGTCCAACCGGTTTCAAGGACAGGGAACGCAGATCCTGTATCTCAATGGAATAGTGTTAGTCACATTGAAAGAGAGCATATTGAAGCCATCTTTGGAAAATACAATCTGCCACAAGAGAGTTAGGGCTAGTACCCATTAAGTTTGGCTGAACTGTTAATTTAGTATCTGTCTTTCCTATTGGATTATAATTTCCTAAAAGGCAAGGCGTGTGTCTGTCTTGTTTGCTGGCAAACCTGTGTCCAGCACAGGTGCCGCTGACTCAGAGTAAGAAATTAACATATTTTTGTTTGGAAAGTAAGTATCAAAAAGAAAGTCTTCATTGGCTAAAAATATACTCAAAGATTTTCCTCTCCTCTTCTCAGTAAACTTTCCCATTCATCAAGAACTTGACGGCCGGGTGCGGTGGCTCATGCATCTAATCCCAGCACTTTGGGAGGCCGAGGAGGATGGATCATTTGAGGTCAGGAGTTTGAGACCCACCTAGCCAACATGGTGAAACCCTGTCTCTACTAAAAATACAAAAATTACCCAGGTGTGGTGGTGGGCGCCTGTAGTACCAGTTACTAAGGAGGCTGAGGCAGGAGAATTGCTTGAACCCAGGAGGCAGAGGTTACAGTGAGCCAAGATCATGCCACTGCACTCCAGCCTGGGTGGCAGAATCAGGCTCCATCTCAAAAAAAAAAAAAAAAGAAAAGAAAAGAAAGGAAAAGAAAAGAACTTGAACACCAGTACCATCTTCCCTAGAGAGTTGATTGATTGGGAGAGATACTTAGCTTAGTCTTAGTCAGAGACGTTGTCCTGGGGGGTGTTATACATAAGAGGAGCCCTGGAGGATGAGAAGGGGAAGCCAAATGAAGAGGCAGGAGGAAGAGCACCCCAAACAGAGGTAATAGCCTGTGCAAAGGTGGGAGTCAAACCGTTCAGCATGGTGGGCACAGAATTTGAGAGATTTGAGAGATGAGTAGCAAAAAGTCAGTAGGCTGGAGGGGCAGGCAGGACCTGGGTTATAAGGAGGACTTAAATGTCACCTGGAGGAGTTTGACTCATCCCTCAGAGTGGTGGGAAGCCACTAAGGAAGTGGCACGATCACATTTATGTTGGAAGGATCTGACTGCAGGGTGGGTGGTAGGATGTGGGGTGAGGAGGTGGACATCGTGGGAAGTGGGAGGCAGGTTGGGACATTGCTGGCAGAGACCATGATGCCAGAGCCGCATTAGAGGGTCGTGGGGCTGGCAGGAAGTGGGGGGATATTTCCAAGGAGGATTTAGTGACTAAATGGTGTAGGGCTGAGGCGGGGGCTGGGCCTGTCTGTCCTCAGTCTCTGGTTCAGGTAAGCACGTGGACGGTGGTCCTAGGCATCCAGCAGGGAACTCTGGAGGAGATGCAAGCTTTGAAACGGGGCTGAGGAGGAGTTCAGTGCTTTGGACACGTTTAGTTCCAGATGCCAGGGAGACATCCAAGAGTGAAGGTTCTAGTAGGCATTTGGATTCAGGAGACCAAAACTCACAGAGTAGTCCTGGCTATAAATTTGGACTGGGACCCAATACAGAGATGGAAACTGAAGTCACAGGAGTAAATGTACTCACAGTGGGAGGATGGGAAGAATGGGAGCAGAGCCATGGGTAAGGCATGTTTCCAGAAGGTTCTCCTGAGAGACCCAGGAAGGAAAGGAGCAAAATTCCGTAGGATCCACAAGAGAGGAGTCATTGGCAATTTTCATAAGGACAGCTCCCCTTGTGAGATATGGGAAGAAGGCAGACGGCAGAGTTGAAGAATAAGAAGGAGGTGAGAGAGTGATGAATGAATGAACAGCATTCCAGCAAAGTCTTCACATGCCTCCTCTAGGTCTGCTAATTCTGGAGATTCAGAATGGATTTGCCAAGAAAACTCCCAACGACCAGCCAGGAGAGGAATCTTTTCCACCAAGCTCTCTCTGTTTCAGAAAATAACCAATGTGTATGTTGACCTCAGCATCCCTCCCTAGCAACCAGCATCTGTGTTTAAATTCGTGGGGGAGGGGTGCTATTATCTTGTGGCTATCCACACAGCTTCTGTGGTTACATCTGTTGTTTTTGTCTGTACAATAGCCATTTGTCATCATTTGGCTATTAACACCTCGATCTGGCTGGGACTCACTCCTTATGCCTGGCTCTGGGGATGGCACGTGTCCCAACCGTGGCTGATAAGACTCAGGCCTGAGATTTTTTGGAAACTATTGAGAAAGAGAAGCACCCCTTAGGCAGGGATGGCTGCCACCACCCCTATCAGGACTGGAGACATCCTGCCAGCAGAGATGGAAACAGATCCAAGAGACAGAGGGAGAAAAACAGTCTTGATAGCACTTCATGAGCTCCTGGATCCAGCCATGCCTGATACCGTTTAATCCTTGGGCTTTTCAATTACATAAGTCAGTAAATTATCCATGTATGCCCGTCAGAAAGGGTTTTGTGAGTTCTAGCACTGAACGAATGGTCCCAGCAGGAACAAACTGCCTAGGGATGGGGGCATAGGAGTGGAGTTGGTGGAGGAGGTTTATTTGATTTCCCCTCAGACATTTCACCAGGCATCTCACCCCCCAAGTTGCTACCTTAGCAATTCTCCCTCCTTTTTGCAGTCTTCCTTTCTATTGTTTTTGCTTGTATTCCTATCTTTTTGTAAACTCCTCCTTGCTTAAAAAGCAGCATCTGAGATGCTGGCTTGAGGCCGTCTGCCATTCCCAAGAGAATACACATGCTTGCTATTCTTTACAGTAAAACCAAGGTCCACATTGCATTTCCCCTGGGCTCCCAGAACCTGAGTTGAGAGGTGGGGATTTTGCAGGGACTCCATCAGTGTGCAGCATCTGTACCTGCCTCCAGCGACTGCTGACACGAGCAGCCACATCTCCACACTTCCGCCCCAGCCCCTTATGTGTGCTACAGCACCTCCAACAATGCAAACTCTTGTTCATTTGCTCAGAACATGAATGAATCATGCCAGGGAAACTCCTGGCCACTGGACCACGTTTTGCTGTGTTAGCAATAAACATCCCTTCATATTGTCATCATAGCCACAGGGGAAGACAGAGGTCTCCTGGCAGAGGAAGGGCGTGACACATTCCCCACTCTTTCTACTCCCTCCCCATGTCAGCCCTGATCTTTGTTTCCTTCTTTTTGCTTCAGAGCAAGCCTCCTTCTAAGGCCTTTAATTCCATGGATCATATTTTCTGTCTAGCTTCCATTTAATGACCTGTCATGGGCCCATACCATGCCAGCTCCTGCGTGTAGTGGGGTTTGTGTATTTCAGTGTGGGCTTGCAGAATGACCCTGCATTATTTACTTTCCGTCCTCATTGAGAATTATCAGGCTTAGGTGGGTTCCTCCCACCCTTCTTGAACTCTTCTTCCTATCCTCCATCCACCCTCTTCCCTCTCTCTATTTTATTCTTCCTGTCTGTCTTTCCTTCTCTCTTTCCTTCCTTTATTTTTTCCTTTTCTGTCACTTCCTGTCTCCCCCCATGCCCCGGACTTTGGTCCTGTGGTTCCAGTAAAAGGAAAACATAGGGAATAATACAAAAAGCAGCCAGGCTCAGCCAATAAATCCTCTAATGCTTGTAATGGTTTTATTTTCTTCATGTTCATTCTAGTTTAAGAGATCAATCAACATCTTTGAAATGCTTGTGGTTTACTACATGGAGTCTTTAATTGAGGCACAGAAAACTCCTCTCTCCCTCCCTCCGTCTTCCTTCCCTCTCTCTCTTCCTTTCATTTGTTTAATAAATGTTTTTTGAGGGTTTTTTCTGGGACAGGCCCTTGGCTAACTGCTAGGAATGGTGATTAGAAACATGGGTATGATCCTTGCTCTGATGATCTTACATCTATTGGGAGACACATGTTTTCACCAGATAATTCCACATAAATGTATTCTCGTAACCTCAACAAATGTTTGAGTTTCCACGATGGTCTACAGAGACACTGACCCCGACTATGGAGGTGTGGAGGGTTCCTCAAGGAGCTGATTTGAAGGATGAGTTTGCTTTTCTTTTTTTGAGGGGTGAGGGGGGATGAAATCTCGTTCTGTCCCCCAGGTTGGAGTGCAGTGGTGTGTTCTCGTCTCACTGCAGCCTTTGCCTCTCGGGTTCAAGCGATTCTCCCACCTCAGTCTCCCAAGTAGCTGAGACTACAGGCACCTTCCACCATGCATGGCTGATTTGTGTATTTTTAGAAGAAATGGGGTTTGACTATATTGGCCAGGCTGGTCTTGAACTCTTGACCTCAAGTGATCTGCCTGCCTCAGCCTCCTAATGTGTTAGGATTACAGGCATGAGCCACTGCCACTGGCTTGAAGGGTGAGTTTTCTAGGTGAAGATCAGAGGAAAGAGCATTCCAAGCAGAAGGAACAGAATATGCAAAGGTCCTGGGGTGAGAGGAAGCAAAGCACCTTCATGGAATGTAAGAACAGTGTTACTGGGACAGAGAATGGAGAAGAAGAGGCCAGGGGGTGAACGGGGGCCAGATATTCAGGACCTTTACCCTAGGTAAGAGTTTGGGTCTTCACTCCAAAAGCAAAGGAATGCCATGACAGAGTTTCACCTGCCGGTGGAGGTGAGTGGGGATAATCGGTGCTGCATTCCTAAGCTCCAGCCTGGCTCTTGCTGCAGTCTGGGTCGGGACGGGAGGCTCCTTGGGTGACCTGGGTGTGCTGGGTCAGATGTGGCATTGGTGCCAGGGTCTGGATTGAGGGTGCCAGGTTATTGTTCTGGCTTTTGGAAAGGGAGATAATCCTGCCTATAAACTTCCTGCATGGGTTAGAGGATCCTATGAGATTGGCAGGTGGAAGAAGCATCACTGAGTACTGATGAGACCTTTGAACTGGAGACAGACATATTCGACTTTGTTAGGAGATCTTGGGCAGGTTTGCAGTTTCTCTAATCTCAGTTACCTTTTCTATAAAATGGGGATATTAACACTAATGAATCTTGTGTTATTTCTCTCTGCTGGTCATCCCTTTTTCAATTAGGATATGACCATCCCATGTGTGTCTGGTGGGACTGGCAACCCCTGTTCCCCCAATCCCTGTTGGGTGAAGGGAGTGAGCATGTGATCTAGTCCCAGAAAATCATTGTGCCCCATGTCCCTGTCCACAGAAACTGATTTAAGGGAGTGGCCCAATCAGAGTCCCTCCATGAGATATGACATGGGGCTGTTGGAAGACAGCGTATCTTGCTTTTATATTATGAGTTGTAAGAGCACAGACTTGAGCTACTGGTATCCAATTTTCCTGGAAAAAGAAAAAAAGAAAGAAACAGGAAGATTGGTGGGGATGGGGGAGGAGAGGAAGACAGAGAGAGAGAGAGAATCCTGTTTGAGAAACTTTGTTTGAGACCCTGGATTTAGTAGTTCCTGAAGCCAAGAATATTCCCTTGAATCTCTCAGTTAAGGAACCCATAAATGCCCATTTTGGCATAAGCCAGTTTCAGTTGGGGTTTGTCACCCACAACAGATGTGCTCTGCCTGATGCATCAAGTCATTGGGTTAATGGCAGTAAAGCACTGAAAGTCAGTATGAAATCTAGGCATGCAGAGTGCTCAGTAGTCACTATTGTTACTGTATTGGTGATAATTCATAGCTATAGATGCATCGCTAAAGTATGGGCTGCTTCTTGTCCCTGAGGTGTGGCCTCATGTTGCCCCACAAAAGGCTGTTAGCCACCACCATGATGCTTTCCTATTTGAAAGCCTTAGACAATGACTTGAGTTCTCCTTCTCTGCCTCCTCATCTCCCTCCAAAATTTGTGACTCCAGGCCAGGCTCAGTGGCTTATGCCTATAATCCTAACACTTTGGGAAGCCATGGCAGGCGGATCACTTGAGGTCAGGAGTTCGAGACTACCCTGGCCAACATGGCAAAACCCTGTCTCTACTAAAAATACAATAATTATCTGGGTGTGGTTGGGGGAGCCTGTAATCCCAGCTATTTGGGAGGCTGAGGCAGGAGAATTGCTTGAACTGGGGAGGCAGAGGTTGCAGTGAGCTGAGATAGTGCCACTGTATTCCAGCCTGGGTGACAGAGCGAGACTCTGTCTCAAAAAAAAAAAAAAAAATTAATCGTGACTCCAGTGTCCCCTGAGACTCTCTTGAAGTGACAGTGTTAGCCACTAGAGAGTGACCTGAAAGACGTGACTATGTTTAGATCTAATTCCAGAAGACCAGTCCCCTCCCAATCCAGTGGATTTCCCACTAACTTTTTTTTTTAACAAAATGTAACAGCTATCTACTGCTGTATAATAAATTAGCCCAAAACTTGGTGACTTACAACAACAGAGATCTATTATTTCAAACCTTCTATTGGTCCGGAATTCAGAAAAGCTTAGTTGAGTAGTTCTGGCTCAAGGTCTCTCATGAGGCTTAAGTCATGACATTGGCCAGGGCTGAGGTCATCTGAAGGCTCAATAGGGGCTGGAAGATTCACTTCCAAAATAGAGCACTCATGGCTATTGGAAGAAGACTTCAGGTACTTGACATGGGAACTTCTCCATAGGACTGTTGAGTGTCCTTACAATATGGCAGCTAGCTTCCCACTCACCCCCCTACCCACCCAGTGAGTTACCTAAGAGAGAGGAAGATAGAAACTGCCATGTTTTTTATGACCTAATCTGAGGAGTCACACTCTGTTATTTTTGCAATATCCTACTGATTGCACAGATGGGCCCCATTCAGTGTGGGAGGAGGTTGCACAAGGGCATGATCCCAGGAGGCCCAGGAATCACTTGGGGCCATCTTGGAGGATGGCCACTGCACTTATGAGGGGCAGTGGTTATCATTAAGTATCATTAAAGTTAGCAGTTTCTTCTTAGTCTGGTGGGACTTCTCTTCCCTAAGGAGTCCTTTGGATGCTCAGGATAACGTAGCATCACTGAGGCACCAAAAAAACAAACAAAAAAAACACTCTTCCTACAACTTTTGCTGGAAAGAGCTTTTAGCAGAGCTTGCAAATAACTCCTTAAATAAACTAGTGAAATGATGAAACTAATTTGCTGGTCTGTAATTTCCTGGCACGTCTGGAGGTTTACTAATAAATAGTAGCTGCAGCTTGGAAACCTGCCAGAATTACAGCCCTCTCCTGAGGGCTCCTTTTTTTGTCAATAAGGGATGTGTAAAAGCATCTTGGAGGGTTGGGAAGGCTGGTATATTGAGGAGAAAGAGCATTGGATGCCTGGGTTTGAGAGATGTCTTTGTCTCTTAACCACTGTCGTATTTCAAGTGAAACACATTCTTCTCTGTGCCTAAGTTTCTCCCTCTGGGAAAAGTGATGATAACCATGGACTTTCCTGACTTGCAGGGCTATGATGAGGTTTGAATGAGATGATGTAGCATTTCTAAAAGAGTGGTACATGGGATGATAGCACCATGGACTGTTAACCCCAAAAGTGGTCCTGTGCTGAAGCGAACGTGGAGAATTGTGTTAAATGAAGTCCAACCTTTACTTGCCTTCCCTGGCCACAGGTGGGTCCAACTTCTTGGATGAGGGCCCAGTGCATCCGCACAGGGCCCAGTGCTCAGAAGGGCCTGCATTTGGAGTTTAATGCTTTGCAGTTGCTGTCTTGAAAATATTTTACCAATTTATTTACTTATTTATTTTTGGAGAAAGGGTCTTGCTCTGTTGCCAAGGCTGGAGTACAGTGGCTTGATCTTGGCACACTGCAGCTTCCATCTCCCGGGCTCAGGCGATCCCCTGCCTCAGCCTCCCAAGCAGCTGGGACCACAGACATGCACTACCATGCCCGGCTAATATTTTGTATTTTTGGTAGAAATACGGTTTCGCCATGTTGCTTGGGCTGGCCTCAAACTCCTGGGTTCAAGTCATCCCCCGACCTCAGCTGGGATTACAGGCATGAGCCACCATGCCCCACTGAAATTCTTAATACTCTTTTTTTTCTTTTTATTTCAGGCAGTTGCAATGTTAGACAAGATATTTTTATTTATTTATTTAGAGATCACGTCTTCACTCTGTCGCCCAGGTTGGAGTGCAGTGGTGCAATCTGGGCTCACTGCAACCTCTGCCTCCTGGGCTCAAGCAATTCTCCCACCCCAGCCACCCAAGTAGCTGGGACTACAGGTGCCTGGCACCACGCCCAGATAATTTTTGTATTTTTAGTAGAGACGGGGTTTCACATGTTGGCCAGGCTGGTCTCAAACTCCTAACCTCAAGTGATCTGCCTGCCTTGCCCTCCCAAAGTGTTGGGATTACAGGTGTGAGCCACAGAGCCCAGCCTAGACAAGATATTCTTAGTAATTTTATCCTTGAAGTTGTGTTTTTTAAGTGAAGTCTGATGGGACAATGAAGTGTGTGTCAGTGGCTTGGGGTCTCCACTCACATGTAGCCTCCTGCCCCACTGCTCCCTAGGGTGGGTTCTCAGCAGCCTGCTCCCATTCACCGGCCTCCACTGGCTGCCTGTGCCCTGAGACCATACCACCCAGGGCCCCAAACCATGGTGCTCAAGGCCCATTGGCCTGAGAGGAGGCCCCATTTGTTGTCATCCTCTGCCCCCCTCAGGGGCCTGTGTGTAGGTAAGGAGAGGGCTGGGATCCAGTGCCCGATGCACAGTGTCTCAGGTCAGGGCAAGATGGCAGCTATCCCATTGTGGAGCTGACAGCACCTCTGCACATTTAGCAGGCAACTCAGTGGGGACCTCTCACCTTCCTCTGACCCAGGTACTGAGGAAGTTGCAACCCCTTGGGGATTGTCTGTATGCTGTGATTTGAGGTGCCCGTGAGAAGAGGAAAACGACTTCCCCACTGCCAGCCAGGGTGGTACATTTTCACTTTGCACTGGGTGCTGCAAATTATGCAGCAGGTCCTGCCTGCAGGACTTGTCAGATCCTTTAATAAAAATGTGTAGCAGGTCAGAACGCAGACATGGGAGCTGGATTGCCTGGGTTCGGGTCATGGCTCCACCACATACTGCAGTTTTGTCCTTGGCTAAGTCATCTGACTTTTCGGAGCCTCTGTATTTCCTCCCTCTTTCTTTCTTTTCCTTCCTTCCTTACTCCCTTCCTTTCTTCCTTCCTTTCTTCTTTCTTTCTCTTTCTCTCTTTCCTTCTTTCCCCCTTTCCTCCTGTCCCCTCCCCTCCTGTCACCTCCCCTCCCCTCCCCTTTCTTTTCCACAGAATCTCACTCTGTCACCCAGGCTGGAGTGAAGTGGCGAGATCTTGGCTCACTGCAACCTCTGCCTCCCAGGTTCAAGCGTTTGTCCTGCTTCAGTATCCTGAGTATCTGAGATTACAGGCACCCACCACCACGCCCAGCTAATTTTTTTTTTTTTTTGTATTTTTAGTAGAGATGGGGTTTCGCCATGCTGGCCAGGCTGGTCTCAACTCCTGATCTTCAGTGATCCATCCACCTCGGCCTCCCAAAGTGTTGGGATTACAGATGTGAGCCACCGTGCCGGCCTCTGTGTTCTCATCTCTAAAATAATGATCGTGAAGTTCCTACCTTGAGGTTTGTTCTGAGGATTCAATCAGGTAGTGCATGTAAACTCTTGCCCTCCATGCAGTGAGTTTTAGCTAATACCATGTTTCTTGTTTAATCCTTGTTTCCCCCAAAGTCTGCAATGTTCCTGGGGCAGAACTGTCTGTCTGGTGTCCTGCTATGATCCTGGTGTGCAGCACCATGCCTAGAATAGATAGGTACTCCATGAGCGCTTGTTGAATGAATGACTCTCCAAGAGGGGGCTTCCCCCCACCCATACTCACCCCATCCCCTTTTTATCCAGAGAACATTACAGAATCAGTGTCCTGCAGACTGCACATTTAGGGAACGCTGAGCTTGCCTGTGGCGCAAAACACCTCGCAGGTGCAGGCAGCAGTATCAGTAGCCTTTGGAAGGTCCTTTCTCTCCTGTTTGTCCTCTGGGACTCGGTGTTTCGTCCCTGCTGGGAATGGCTCTTCTAGACCCCCCACAAGCCGAAGCCAGGGCTTCATAACTCACTCTGCCTCCCCAGCCTCCCCTGTCCTTAATTGGACCAATCTGTCTGCTTGACATCGCGCTCTGGTTCGTTTTCTTCACAAAGCCCTCTCCTGTCAGTTGACAGATTCTCAACTGTTGTAGGCACATTTTTCAATGTGTGCTCTTCCAGTGATTCCTCGGCCAGGTTTCTGTTCTTTTTCAACCTACTGAATTTTATAATTTCACAGTGGTTTACCTTGCCTTTCATGATTCTTCTCCATCTCCACTCCCCATCGTTTTTCCCAGGGGCTTCCAACTTCTTGCCAATGAAGCCATGGGTTCTAGGGACCCTTTAAGGAAGGCTGATGTATTCAGCTATGTGGTGAACCACAGCCTTAACTGGGATGCCTCCAAAAGCTGGCCCTGAGACAAGGGTTGGGTGCAATTGTTTATCTGGAAAGCTACCCAGAAAGCAAGAGTGCGGGAGAAGGAGAGAGGGAAGAGAGAAAGGCTGCTAAACATGCCTTATTTTACTGCTTAGCGGCTGGGTAACTTGCAAGGCACCATAGATGTAGAATGTGCCTTTGCATTGTCCTTTTATAGGGAGGAGAGGCTGGGGCATTTATCCACTGACTCTCACGCCCTTAATGTTGAGGTGTTGTCCCTGGGAAAATGAACATCCTTGCGCTTCTACCTGTGCCCATCAACTAAGTGGCTTTTCCCTGCTTTGGGGAAAACCTCTGCAAGTGTGCTTGAGGTGGGATTCTGGAAATGTCTGCCAAACTCTCCATCAGAGCTTCAATGAAATCAGGTGGCCATGAGGATGTGATCTGGTGCACGCAGATGTCTGCTGTGGCTGGTCACACGCATAGGACTCCCTGAGTTTGGGATTGTCACTTGGGGTGCAGACTCCCTGAGCATACATTTCTTTGTCTTCTGTTTAAGCATCCAATTATGAAGGCTTTCTGCTGTCTTTGGGGCAGACTCCAGTCAGTTGGCACCCCTACCAGAAGGACTGTCAAGTCCCCAGAAAGAAAGCGAGGTCTAACCAGGCAGTTCTGTAAGTTCTGTCTCTGGTCATCAGGCTGCTGAGAGGGAAGGTGCTGGTGCTCTCAGATCATAGGAGGGAATGGGTCTCCCCATGACTTCCTTGGTCCATAACTGCATTTGGGTGGTGTCCTGGATGCAACTGTAATGCAAGGCACACTTTATGTATTGATGATTCTGAAGATGATGAGATGAATTAGATTATTTTCCTCCAATTGATCTATCTCCCCTATCTTGTCCCTTAACATCCTGGGTGGATTTCATAGGTTGGCTGCAACCTTTTTCTGCCTCACAGACTCCAATTCTCTCCTGCTTTTTCTGGAAAGGATTTGAAAATCCTGTTTCTCATCAGAGTCCAGCCAGGAATGAGATGCCTGGCTTCCCTTGCAAGCACCCCCAATCTCTACAAGCTACTCTCCTCTCTTAACTGGAGGAAAGAGAAGCAGCTCCCACCAGCAGTTCCAACCCTGTTCCATCCCTGAGTCTGTTAATAAAAGTTGGAGGGGGGGAAGTAAGTGATCGTGGTTGGGCCAATTTGGGCACCTCTTAATATGCCTGGGTGGGCCAGGTGCAGTAGTTCGTGCCTGTTATCCCCGCGCTTTACAAGGCTGAGGTGGGAGGATGGCTTGAGCCCAGGAGTTTGAGACCAGCCTGGTCAAGATGGAGAGACCCCATCTCTACACATGCGCGCACACACACACAAGCCTAGATGATGAACTCATGGCCTCTTAGTGGCTCCCTTTAGGAATGGGGTTTTTGTTTTTGCCTGGGGTCTGTGAGCTTGGATGGGAAGATTTATTTTTTATATTTGTTAATCTCTAGGTAAAAGCTGACATTTCTTTCTGTTCAAAATGTAAACACCAACCCCCCCCCCATAGTATTAGTAGTGCCTATGACTTTGTTACCCTTCACAATCAGGAATCACACTACAGTTGTCACAGATATTTAAAAGTAACATTTTACACTCATCTCTATGTAAAAATTACAGTAGTAATTAGACTCATTGCTAGATCTTGTTATTTAATGTATTAATAAAGAAGAAACAAGAGTATTACTATATCATAAATTTGTGGGGGGTTTTTTTGTTTTGTTTTGTTTTTTGTTTTTTGAGACGGAGTCTCGCTGTCGCCCAGGCTGGAGTGCAGTGACGCGATTTCGGCTCACTTCAAGCTCCGCCTCCCGGGTTCACGCCATTCTCCTGCCTCAGCCTCCTGAGTAGCTGGGACTACAGGCGCCGGCCATCACGCCTGGCTAATTTTTTTTGTATTTTTAGTAGAGACGGGGTTTCACCATATTAGCCAGATGGTCTTGATCTCCTGACCTCGTGATCCGCCCTCCTCAGCCTCCCAAAGTGCTGGGATTACAGGCGTGAGCCACCGCGCCTGGCCCATAAATTTGTTTAATATTTTGACAGCTGTATCGTGAGTTCTCTGCAATCCTATGTATTTTGTTTTGTGCATTTAAAACCATTAGTCTGAAAAGGGATCGATTGCTTCACTGATACCAACAGGATGCATGGCATAGGAAAAGATCAGAAACTGTGCTTTGGAGCATGTGGGCTCTTTGTGCCTAATGCCTAGCTTGGGGCTTAGGCCACAATGCTAGGACTAAAGGAAAAGTCATCTTCAACTTCCTGTTACCCATAGGCAGAGGGACTCCATGTCATGATTTGCCTGGGACAGTCCCTTTTACTCCAGCTGTCTGGACTTCATTATTCACATTGCTCCCTTTCATTCTTAAAGTCACCATGGTTTGGAGTAGGTGGAGTGGTCATTCACAAGTTTGTGGTAAGATTGGAAGAATCTCTTGCTAGTGCCTGAAATCCCACTATTTTTTTGGGTTAAGCATTGCAGTAGGATCTTGCTTAAAATGCAGAGTCGTGTGATTGATCGTGTGTATGTGCACTCACTTGTGTGGGTGTGGGGGGAATGGGTGAATACCATGAGTCCTAGTTTGAATTGGTTTTTCAGATTGCATTCCTGAATAGTGGGGAGGACCTGGACAAAGTTAAACCCAAGAAGTGGGGAGGGGGATCCATGGGAGGAAGACATTTGGCCTCTCTCAGCCCCACGAGGTCCCCGAGAGAGAGTTCCCAGACTAGGCTGGCCTCAGACCCAAAGCAGACAGATGAACCTTGTGACTTTTGGCCCTGGGCAGGCGCCTAAGCTTGGCTGTGAACTTGGTTTTACTCTGATGGTGAGAAAAGCCCAGGTAATATGTGAGCCCCTGATAAGAGCCAGTATTGCTCCCTGATACTCTCCTGGCAAACCCTCATCCTTCCCACAGTCCCTTCCAAGCAAGAGGAGGAGCACCAAGACAGGAAAGGCACCTGAAGAGGGATCAAGTCCCAGATCCCAAAGGGACCCCTCCAGGCCTTGAACAATTTGCTCATCACACTGATCGAGCCCTCCTGGGTTCCAGTGCTGCCTCCTCTCCTCCTGAGTGTCCTTGGGTGAGGTACATTTTTGAGCCTCAGTTTCCTCGTCTGTAGAATGGGGGTAAATAGTAACCATCAGGGAGTGTCCCAACTGAGACCAATGCCCCCTCACATAAGGATACTTCCAGGAGGGCTGATTTACAAAGGAGCCCGGTGTGGGGGAAGAGTAGGGAAGGTGCAGTCTCCCACAGTAGCCATATTTCTAGGCCAGGAGGGGACAGCAGGAGGGAGCAGATACTAGAAATGCGAGGATGAGTCCCATAGGGAAGGCTGCTGTGAGACGATCAGTGACTTCTGGTGGAGGGACAGGTCCAGCAGAAGGCAGGGAAGGTACCAGGGGGATAAGTACCCCAGCCTCAACCTTCTCCCTCCCTCCACTTTCCTGCCAGGGCTGTTCAACCGGTCCAACCAACAGGATGCCAGAGGCAAGAGGGCACGTTAACATAGTGCTCACCAGTCAGACTTCTGGGCACAAAGCAGGGTGGAGAAGGGCAGAGCATGGACCTGAAGGGCAGCAGAAGCCCACCCGCATGTGATCCTGTAGCTGATGGCTGAGCATTAGCCCACTAGAGCCTCACAATAGCCCCATTCCTCATTCAGGGGCTGGCACATACAAGGCTCATTAAATAGTCACCAAATGAATGAATGAATGCATACCTCCTACCTGCTAACAGAAGTGCCTGTGCCAGCTCCTTACTATACTGTGAGCCCCCAGAGAGAGGTGTTGGGGCCAAGAGCAGCCTGAATCTACCCTGTGGCTGGCCATGAGGAAGGTATTGGACGGAACTGAGGAACTTGCTTTGTGTGGAGTGTGGATGCCAAATGGCCTTGCAATGTGAATCCTTGGGACCCCACAAGCCACCAAGAACACAGAAAACTTCTGTTCAAGTTCCCTTTCTCTGTTGATGTGAAGGCTGTATTAGTCCATTTTCATGCTGCAATGAAGAAATACCCGAGACTGGGTAATTTATAAAGAAAAAGAGGTTTAATGGACTCACAGTTCCACATGGCTGGGGAGGCCTCACAATCATGGTGGAAAGTGAAGGAGGAGCAAAGGCACATCTTACATGGCGACAGGCAAGAGAGCGTGTGCAGGGGAACTGCCCTTTATAAAACCATCACATCTTATGAGACTTATTCACTATCTTGAGAACAGCAGAGGAAAAAGCCACCCCCATGATTCAGTTACCTCCCACCATGTCCCTCCCATGACATGTGGAGGTTATGGGAGCTAAGATTCAAGACGAATTTGGGTGGGGACACAGCTAAACCATATCCGAGACAGAATGGAAGCTTCTTGGTGTGGGAATTCCAGAAGGCACAGGCAAAGCTGGTTTGTGTAGCATTTTCAGGGGAGCCTAGATTCTACAATTTCCTTGCAGTGCTAGTGGGGAATGGCGTAGAAAACCCACTGCAGTCCAGCTTTCCTTCTCTTCTTCTTTGTTACTCTTAGAGTAAGCTTATAGAGGTCATATAACTTTATTGTAAAGAAAACCAAATCAGCAATCACAAATAAGCAGAAAAGAAACAATAAAAAATGATCACTGTCATATAATTGATTAATATTTTGGTGCATATCTTTCTAGATTCTTTTCTACTCTGGCTTTCTTTTTATCAGGATCCTGTTGTTTCCAACCAAAGCCAAAATAGCTAACATGCTGGCTGAGCACGGTGGCTCACATCTGTAATCCCAGCACTTTGGGAGGCCTAGGAGGCAGGTGGATCATTTGAGATTAGGGGTTCAAGACCAGCCTGGCCAACATGGTGAAACCCTGTCTCTACTAAAGATACAAAAATTAGCCAGGTGGTAGTGGCATGTGCCTGTAATCCCAGCTACTTGGGAGGCTGAGGCAGGAGAATAGCTTGATTGGAGGTGGAGGTTGCAGTGAGCCGAGATTGCACCACTGCACTCCAGTCTGGGCGACAGAGTGAGACCCTGTCTCAGAAAAAAAAAAAAAAAAAGCTAACATGCTTTAAGCACTTTTTCTGTGCAGGTATGGTGCAAAATACCTTACATGCACTAGCTCATTAGATTCTCATTTTTTTAATGGCGGCACAGAGAGGTTAAATGACTTGTCCAAGGGCACACAGCTAGTAAGTAAGGAAATTGGGATTTGAACCTAGGCAGGCTGACTCCATAGCCCCCATTCTTATATGGGCTGATTGCAAACCAGGTAAGAGATAGCTAGTTTTTCGAAGATCCCATGCCACTGTCTCCTAAGTGACATGGTGCCAGCTAGTGCAGTCTTAATCACTGCAGCATACAGCCAAAAAAAACTTTTCAGCGCCCCAGTTGAGAAATGAACACTGAACCACAGCGCCCCCTGGCTTACATAGTAATTCTGACTGGCTCACTCTAGGGTCACACTGGCCAGCAGAAATTCAAGACAAACCTTTATTGGGCATCTACTATGTGGCGAGCTCTCTGCCAGCCATTGGGCATAAAAAGTAGAATAAGGTATAGCTTCTGCCGTCCAGGTATTCTTGCATAGCCGGGAGAGACGCACCTAGAAGGTGTGTCAATAGAAGGAGAGCTATGCCCTAATGGAGGGTGTGTACCCGCCAAAGCCCTGCAGACACTATGGGGGAAGGGACTTTCACAAGATCACAGAAAGATCAGGTTTCTGCTCTCACCTCCCTTGAGGCCCCCTCCTCTGATGCCACCTTGAGCTCCCTGGCCTGGCCCCAGTGATAAGATTTCCTTTGGTCCTTCCTCCCTCCAACTGAAACGTATGTGTCTTCCCACTTTTTCTCTCAGCGTGCTGCCAGATGGCCATCTCGCTAATCTCAGAACCTCATTCAAAATCAGGGGGTAATGACTTCTGAGTTTTAACAAGAGCTTTCAGAGCTGAACACCAGGAATCACAAACACAGATGCCCACGGGTTAGGCCGATAACATCAGCGCACTCAGCAGACCAGTATTTGGATGTTAAATATGCAGGAATATTCTTTACTTGCACAAAGAGATATACTCTCACCTATTTTTTTTCCTGAAGCACATTGTCCTTTGAGTCTATCTTTTCATTTTCTATTCATTTTTAATAAATATTAAATACAGCTAACATGCTGTATTTAAATGAGAAATATAAATATTTCTCTACCAGAAGAAAAAAAAATAACAGCACAGCTGATGATAAATGCTAACATTTGGTGGAAAACCAAAGGGACTGGTGACTTAAGGTTCCCTAGGGCAGGCTCTGAGACTTAGGTTCCTCGAGGGCAGGATTTGAATATAAGCAGTTGATTTGGAAGGTGATCCAGGAAATGGCAGCCAGTCAATAAAGGGTATGAGTTATGGTGAGTTAAACCACTGTGGGCAACTGTGACACAGACTCCAGAGGCCAGCGTCAAAGGTGCCCTTCAGCTGCCCATCTGTGAAATGGGTATTTCTCCATCAGCTCCCACCAGTCATTCATTGGGGTTGCTGAGGATGCTTTAATTTTTCCAGTGTCTCTGGTCTACAATGCGTGTGTGCCAAGCAGGCAAGTCCTCAGGCGAAAGACTACAGGCCTTGGGGATTGGAAGTCAGGCCATCAGACCTCCAAATGGCAAGATCCCAGGACCCAATAGCATTTGCCATAGGCACTGATGATGGTGAGCTGAAGCACGCTCACTCCATCTAAAGGGACAATGTAGCATCCGCTGAATTTCACCAAGGAAGATGTGGACCTAGGGTGGTCAGACCTTCAGCTTTCTCAAGAAAAGCTAGTCCTTTAGATTTTTATGTGAAATTTCTCAACTTGTAAATGTTGACAATGAATTCAAATTTTTAAAAATGCACTATAGGAGCCAACCAAAGCATGTCTGTGGACTGAATCTGGCTTACAGGCAGCCAGATTATGAAATCCAATCTACTCTGAAGGCTGATCTTGGCTCCAGACCGTTCTTGCTCCAGGCAAGATCTGAAGATGAATTTTGTTAAAGGAAAGTGAATGTTTTAGTCAGGAGTTGACTGCATTGATATAATAAAGGGACCCCCAAGTACGGTGGTGGTAACCAGACAGAAGTGTGTTTCTTTCTCGTGTAACAATCTGGAGGTTGGTGGGTGGTTCAGGACATTTCTGCTGTATGAGGCTGTCCAGGGACTAGGTTTCTTCTATCTTGTTGCTCAGAGTGTTGTCTTCCTCCACGAGGGTCAAAACTGGCTCCCCAGCTTCTTGTCCACATTCCAGCCAATAGGAAAGGAGAAAGAGAAGCTTAATCATTTTAAGGGTCAGATCTGGTCATTGCACAGTTCATGTCCTCTCACATCCCATTGGTGGGAACTTAGTCACATGGTCATGTCTGGCTGCAAGGGATGTTGGGAAATGTAGAATGTGGTCTCTCTCTGTCTCATTAGCCATAAGGTTCTGTTTAAACTTAGGAATTCTGTTTCTATAGAATTAGGGGAAGAGCAATATTAGCAACAAGAAGCCTCTGCCACCATGGAAGAAGGATCTGGAAAGAAGGGTGGGATCTCAGCCTGATGGCAGGTCTTACCCAAGAGGGAATTTTTTTCTCAGGAGAGTGAAGAAAGCCTGGCTTTCCTCATCAGCTCTCTTTGTGTTGAATTCATCAGTCATGACAATCATTTGAGAAATCTTAGAAAATCATCCCAAACCTGGAAAAAGTCAGTTACATTAGGAAAGGAGTGAGCATAAAGAGCACCTACTAGAGACAGGGTCCTTTCACACACATGACCTCATGTAACCTTCACAATCATGCCATGAGGTGGGCAGTATTATCACCACCCCTATCCCCTTTTTTGGAAGAAAGGTTGAGTACCAGAGAAGCAGGGGTGATATTCAAACTCTTTAATTAGGGTTAAGGTATGGGGGCTGACCAATCAGAGCTGCCATACAGATTTGTTTTATCAGAGAAGTAAAGGCCTTGGTCAGGATTTGAAATGAGGCTCATATGACTGCAAAGCTCACATTCTTTTCACCACAATTTGATTTCCTTATGCCAGCTGCTTCCCCAGAGACAGTGACACCAACTCTTCTGGGTTGTTGAGAGGGTAAACAAACCGTGATGAATGAATCTCCTCTCCTAATATGAATGCCTTATTGTTGTTATTCTTCATGCCCTGACAGAGTATTTACAGCCTCTGCTGTTGCTCTGCTTCTATCTGGTGGATTAAGGAAAGTCACAACTCACAGCCCTAGTGGAAAGTTACAACTGGGATTTGAGCTAATGAAGAGTTGAAGACTCAACAACAGGCACTTGGCTTCACTATTAACCTGGGCAAAGCCATTAACTCGCCTGTACTTAATTGGCTTGTTCTGTGACACACTGTTGCCCCAGAAACACCCATAGGGGTGTACCCCACATGAAAGAAGCCTGCTCTATGAAAACCGAGACTTGTTGAAAAGATAAATGGGAGTTAATTATTTAATTAACCACAAAAGACTTTGCTCTGAAAAATGGGATTTCTGGATAGCTAGTTTCAAAATAATACTGAAAATTTTGATTCTGGGAGAAAGGGAGGATACAAAAGTGTGTCAGTTCTTTTTTGGTCCATCTGGGAATGTTCTGGAATAGATTAGATTTCAAGAACTCTGTAATGATGCTTCAGAGGGAAGTTGTGAAATCTGAATTGGGTTGGGGGTTGTTTATGGTGGATATATTTGGGGTGCCTGCCAAGCCCCTGTCCGACCTCTGAGAGTCTAGTCCCTCACCACCTAATGGAAGGAGGAGGTGTGTCTAAGCCGTCATGTCTATGCTACTTAACTCCATTCCCCATCTCCCACTACTGACTGTATCAAAGGTAAACTCCTCACCAGGAACCAATCCATAGGCCCAGTCTGTGAGCCAACCAACTTGTCTGTCGAATGTGTGAACTAAGAGACACATAACTACACTTAGATAGTGCTTGGCATTTGACCTGAAAGATCATGTACAGCCGGGTTGGGGCAGTGACTTTAATGCTGTGTACTGTCTTTTAGGAAGGCAGAGAGAAGGCATGCTAGTCTGTAAAGGGAAAAGGGGACCGAGTTGACATGCAGTGGCGGGCCTGGCTATCTTGATCTCCCGTTGCTGGGTGCCCACAGGATTGCCTACTATATACTTTGAATAAGCATGTCTGGAGCCCCAGTCAGTGAGGATTTCAAACTGATCTCAACTTATCCACCTTGATCAGGAATAAGACCTTATTTTTATTCCACTCACTACTCTCAGTGGGTCCAGTGGTCTCAGTTGGTCACCTGTCCAAGAAGGCTTTTGTCCTGCCCATTGTGGTGGGGTGGGGGTGATGGGGGGAGGGTGTTAGCCATGGGACATGTCACTGCAAACTGGATGATTATTGAGGTCTGGTGGTCCTTGCCAGACAAGAGAGATGATTTGGTTGTGACTGAAGAAATCCCAAGCTCCTTGGAGCAAACCTAGTGGAGCCTGTGATTTTCATTCTCCCACTGTGCTGCCCGGGAGTAAATGCAGTCTTTGCTTTATTTCCCTACGGAGTAACTGACTCGTTTCTTGCTGAGCAGGCTGGGGATAGCAGTTGGGGGAGATAGGTTTTTAGGATGCAGCAGAGAAATTTGATGAGTACAGAAGTATGGTGTGAACCCACCATTAAATGCCCCGAATGTTACTCTACCCCATTATCTTAGGCGGTTCTATTCTTTGCAACCAAACGTGGCCTACAACACATCAACACAATAGTCTTCTATTGCTTTCCCTCCCTTCCCTCTTGAATTTCTATAGGTAGTAGAAATCCAATCTTACTACCCAGGAGTCCTGGGAATATCATATCCAAATTTACACTGCGGCCCAATCAAAATCCATCAGGCCTAGGGATTTAGCATTGGGGCTTTGTATATTCATAAGTCATTAGAGAAACAACCAACTTACATTCCACTATTATGAGAGTTTCTTATAAAAGGGGTTGGCTATCCCTTTGTCCCCTTCACCTAATCCCTTTCTCCTTTTTAATTCCACCTGGTTGAACCACCTCTATTTGCCAGGCATTTCCCCTTCAGTTAATAGTATCCATTGTGCAGGCTTTACTCATGTTTTCGATATGCCAGCCATTGTGCAAAATGATTTGCAGGTAGCATGCTGTTCAATTGTCACAGGCCCCTGCATTGCAGCTACTAATGACGATTCCCATTTTACAGATGGGGAAATTGGGAGGCTAAGTCATCCATCTGACTCCATAGCCTGAAATTTTTTGGCCACTCTGCTTTACTACTGCTCTGGCTTCCCTGGGTTTCCTTCTGCCATTTTCAGTGACTAGGGGAGAGAAGGTCCAGGTGTCCTGCCTGGCAGCAGGGCCCCCGGAACTTGGCTCTTTTCTGGCCTCCTTTCCAGCTAGCACAGCTGCCAGTCTGGAACACAGCCCTTTCCAAGAAAGCCCAGGAGAGAAGCCAAATGTTGACTCACCTGCCAGACTCGGGGATGCTGCTGCCAAGATGCCTCAGGGCCTGTGCAGGAGGGCTGGCAGGGCTGGCCCGTTGTGGAGCCTGGCAGGGGCAGCTTCAAAGGGCCAGGCCTTCTTTCCTGAGTGCTTCAGGTTCCAGAGGCTAAAGAGATCCAGATGGGTTCCTCCCCTCCTCCTTCTGCCCCATCCTTCAGCCCTGGAAGTTTCTGAAAGAGAATGTCTCCTCTACATCTCCCCTTGGGTGGCAGGCAAAATTCTAAGGAAGCACGCAAGACTTTCTGCCCTCTTACCCCAGCCCACTGTGTGCACCCTGCTTAATCCCCAGACCTGTGAATATGCTTGATTTTGCTCCCATGATTAGGTGATGTTCTATGGCACACTTGATCCTAAGAAGGGGAGATTATTCAAGGAGGCCTGATCTAATCCTAGAGTTTTCTCTGACTGGTGGCAGAAGAGGAAGTGAGAAGTTGGAAGCAGGAGAAGAATTTGACCCAGGCTTTCTGGCTTGAAGTTGAAAGGAGTCCTGCAGCAAGGACTATGGGAAGCTTCTGGAAGCTAAGAGTGGCCCATAGCTGACAGCCACCAAGGGAACAGGGAGCTTGGGCCCACGCATGCAAGGAACAGAGTCTTCCAACACAGAGAATACATTTGCAATGAGATGCTTCCTCAGAGCATTCACACAGGACCCTAGGCCAGCTACCACCTGATTTCAGCCTTCTGATAACCTGCCCAGAGAACTCAGTTGAGTCTACCTGGACTACTGACTTCCAGAACTATGAGCTAATACATGGGCATTGTTTTAGCTGCAAAGTGTGGGGTAATCTGTTATCCAGTCATAGAAAATGACTATACTTCAGATATGTAACAGGCATTTCAAACCCTACATGTCCAGCTATTCCCCACTCGAGTCTTCCCCAGGTGGTCAGTGGTAGCTTTATTCTTCTTGGCATAGGCCCCAAATCTTCAAGTCGGTCTTGCCTCCTCTCCTTCTTGTAACCCTTTATTGAATTCATCAGCAAGTTCTTTTCACTCTCCCTTCATAATGTCTCCAGACTCTGACTACTCACCACCCCCGATGACCTGTTCCTTCTCTTTTCTGCCCTGACAGCACAGTAGTTCATTACCGAAATGGCCAAGTCCTTGCCCCTCCCTGGCAGGAGGCAAGGACACTCCTGGATGATGGTTGGCTGGCCTCCTCTTCAGCTTCTGTACCCAACCCATTGGGGTGGCTGATAAATTCAAACACAGACACAAGGCAGAGGGTGGCAGAAGTAGGGGGCTCCCATGTGGAGGCCTAATGGGGAGCAGCGGACATTCGAGTTCTGGCTACCCTTGGGCTTGGTAGGCTCACAGAGCCGGCTGCCTGGCATGTTTCCAGATATAACACAGTTGTCACCCAGGAGGAGTTCCCAAGCCTCCTTCAGAATCAATTATGTTCAGGAGTCATGCTGTGGAATACTTTCCGGGGATCAGGATTTTATTTATTGTTCAAGGTTTTGAGCCAAGAGTGAAAAATTGTTGTTGATGATGATGGGGGAATTCCCAGGAGGCCCAGAAGAACTCACAGGCAACCAGCCTCCTGGAGTCAGTAAGATGAATGGCTGTCAAGTCAGCCAGAGTGTGAGGCCAGCTTGTCCTTCCTCGATGGCTTTTCTGGGCTTTCAGTCTCTTCAGTGAGGATCAAAGAAGATACATTTTCTTGTTTGGTCAAACCTTTAGCACAGTGCTGGGCGTACGGTAAGTTCTCATCAGATGGTGGTTGTTATGACTGATATATTGACTGTAATTTACTTCTAAACATAAAGCATATTTAATACACCATGTCTCTGTGCACATGTATGCATGGGGTGTGTGTGTATGTGTTAGCTTTCATCTACATTGTAGGGGCTGTTAACATTCGAAAGATCACAACCCCACACTCCAGAGGAAGGTACCATAAGTGCTTCAATTATCTGTCCTAGCTCAGCATCCATGGGTGTGTTAATTAGCATAATGGATTTCTAAAATGGTTTTTCATTGATGAAAAGAATGGCGTTCAAGAATGGTAGATGGCTGGAAATGTTTCATAGTGCGTTTGCCTTGCCTGAAGACATTATAAATAAGTCTAGCCAGACCAGTTGCTTATTCTTTTAGAAAGGCTCCAGCCTTGGAAGTCCAAACAGTCCTATGTCTATATATTAAAGGGTTGATTTGATCACCTGCCTGACTAGGCTAGATACTGCACTGACAATAGTGTCACGTGTGCCTTGACTACACTTTTTGTGAAAGAGGCTGTCGAAGTGTCTAAAGTGAGAGGGCTGACATGTCCCCGGGTTAACAGAATGGGTGGTGTGGCTGTTTATGTGCGTGCTCCCTGGCCTTGAAACCACTTAGCAAAATGTGGAATTTGGTCTGAGACAGACTGTCTTTGTAACATACTATCTGATTAGGTGATCAGGGGAGGAAGCTTGTAGCCTTCATGGACTTCTTAACTATTGCAGGAAGCCATCATCATCAAACACCTAGTAGTTTGAAAAGCCAAATTGCTTAGGCTAGTTTGCAACAACTACTTTAAAATAAGTAAGATAATTACAACTGGATCAAGGAATAACTGGTTTCCTTTAGCTTAGAAAAGACATGTTACGACAAGAAGTCAGGAAAGTATGAGTATAAACCTCTGTATAGCATGTCCTGGGGTGGAGTTCTGGTGCCATTTTAGATGATGGTCAATCTTGAAATGTGTGTGTGTGTGTGTGTGTGTGTGTGTGTGTGTGTAGACAAACAGATGAGCAGGTAGATGATAGGAGAAGAGGAAGGTGAATGGAGAATTACAATTCTATTTTTCTCTCAAGAAAAGAAACACCATGGAACCTTCTAGAAGTGGTGTGGCTGACTGTGATAAGCTGGAGTTTGGACCTCAGACCAGGATTCGGATGCTGCCTCTCTTTCTTTCTAAGGGGCCTCAGGCCAGCTTCTTAACTTCTCTGAGTCCACTTTGTCATCTACAAAATGGGTATTGGAATACTTCCCTTGAGTTGTGATTAAAGTAACTCGCCTTGAAACCACTTAGCAAAACGTCAGGCGCAAAGTGAGCCTTCAATACATAATTTCCTCCCTGAATATTTGCAGAGCATTAGGGCTCTGCACACAGTATCTGGGTTATAGTAGCAAATAAGGCATATAGATTCCTAGAGCTCACAAACTCACAGTGATGATGAACTTCATTAAGGAGACACACGAGGACCCCCTGGCGTGTTTGTTAAAAAGGCAGATTCTAAGTATCAAGACCTCCTGAATCTGAGGATAAGTGGGTGGGGCCAGGAACCCATTTATAATAAGCTCCGCAGGTGATCGAATGGGCGGCCAGGTTGGGGAACCACTGACTTAACCACTGTAATTCTCTACTGAAGCCTTGGTTTGGCAATGCTCCAGTCTCCCTTCAAAGGCTCTTCAGTCATGAATTTGAGCTGACTGCACCCACAGTGATGGGAGGTGCTGCCCTCTTCCTACCCTGAACCGCTCCACTGCAGGGGGTGGGGCAGAGAGAGTTACCCCTTGTCTTGCTTATTTTATAGGCAGTGCTCATACATCATTATCAGAAACTTCAAAGACTTCACTGAGCATCGAATTGACAGGCTACAACTTGAATTATGAAGTCTTCAGTAGCTAAATCTCTAAACTTGGAAAGCCTCTGCTCCTCAGATCATCACCTAAAAACAATGAACATCTAGTCTGGAGGCTGCTATTGTCTGCATGTGACTTAGGAACCATTTTTTTCTGTTCTTCCCCTCCTTAGAATAATATATCATATATACATACCAGTAGAAAATTCAGGTAGTATAGTACTGGCACAGAAAATAAAAAATAGTAATCCAGCCCTCCTGAGATAATCACCATTAATATTATTTGGTATACTTCCTTCCAGGTTTTTTTTTTTTTTTTTTTTGAGACAGAGTCTAGCTCTGTCACCGAGGCTGGAGTGCAGTGGCTCAATCTTGGCTCACTGCAACCTCCACCTCCCAAGTTCAAGCAATTCTCCTGCCTGAGCCTCCTGAGTAGCTGGGACTACAAGGGTACACCACCACGCGCAGCTAATTTTTGTATTTTTTAGTAGAGACAGGGTTTCACCATGTTGGCCAGGCTGGTCTCAAATTCCTGACCTCAAGTGATGCGCCTGCCTTGGCCTCCCAAAGTGCTGGGATTACAGGCATAAGCCACCATGCCTGGCCTTCCTTTCAGTCTTTTTTCTTTGTATGTGAATGCATGTATTTTGTTGTTGTTGTTCATAAAATCAAGATCGTACCATAAGTGCTATTTTTTGAATTGCTCTTTTCATTTCATAACATGTTTTAAAGTAAAAAGTTAATATTTTTTAATGCAATTAAATATTCCTCTTTAACAGTGGTTTTTCACACTGGGATGGACGAAACCCTCAGGGTTCCTTAGATGTACCTCCTGCTTACCTGGGGTGGGGAAAGGAGTTGGGTGGGGGGAGTTCCAGGCCCTAGAGCCCAGTTTTCATCACAGCAGTTCCACTCATATCAGGTTGTAACTGGAATACTATGTAGGATTCCATCAGAAACTTAAAAAATTCGTAAACTATTGCCCTAAATTATCATTAAAATGTTTTTAAACCATTTCTTTCCTTCTTTTTAAAAAACTTAAATGGAATGACTCTTTAAAAATTATAAAACAAATATTTGCTGATAGTTTTAAAAAGCTCAGGTTTTTATTGTATATTTTTAAAAATGATATATGTTCTTTGTAAAAATATCAGATACAGATTTGATGACAAACCTACCTTTACTTCCGCCTCCAAATACCCAAGGAGTCCAGCACTGCCCCACTGCCCACCTTTAGAGGGCTCAGCTCACAGAGAATACCCAGTTAAGCCAGGTGTGGTGGCCCACACTTGTAATCCCAGCACCTTCATATCCACTTTGGAAGGATCGCTTGAGGCCAGGAGTTGGAGACCAGCCTGGGCAACATAGTGAGACCCCATCTCTATAAAAAGAAAAAAAACCCAGTTAAGATTTATGTCTCATTCCAGACTCTTCCCAGCATATGGATTATTCCGTAGGTTGAGGTACCCCAGAAGCCAACCTGAGACTAGGATTTCGGTGCAAGTGTTTTATGTGGGAGGCAAGCTGACCACTGTCCTGGTTTGCCTGGAGCTGGGGGTTCCCAGGATGAGGTGTTTGCCCTCTGTCCGGAGATAATCCCAGGAAGCCCTGATGGAGAAGTGGGGAAGTGAGATGGACAGGGCTGGGAAGCCTGTGATTAGCAGGTTAGCCCCATGCACAGCTGAGCTCAGTCCTGTTTGGGACCTGTGGGGGGCGCTCTAGAACACCCTCCCCAAGGTGCTTTTTCTCCCGTAGGGCGTCCCTGCCTGGTTGCAGGCTCCCCCTGACTTCAGGCCTGCCCACCTCCTGCAGTCCTAGAGAGGCCTGGGCAGAGAGCCCCAGGAGCACCAATGCCAAGAGGGTAGCGGCAGAGCGCCAGTAGCATCTGCTATGAGAATATTTCTGTACATATATTTAAAAAAAATAAAAATAGGATCACTCCATTTTTGATTTACTGGCACCTTGATTTATGTAAGGTGTCTGAAGGAAAGACATTCTAGACCACAAATCTAATACTGCAGTCATTTCAAGGGTCCAGGCTTGGAATTGCCCTTGGATTAATTATATCAGAGGCTGATCATGTAAATGACTAGCATTGGAATCGGATGAAATGCTATCACTGCTACTCAAAACAAAAAACAAAAAACCTCCGATGAGTTCTCTGCTGGATTCAGTTCAAAATTGTCCGCTGAACCACTGGAAGAAACTAACAATGGAAGTCTAGTGATTCCAATTCTTCTAGCGCTTGCGGTCAGCCCAAGTCCCCGCAGGAGCCCACGTGCTAATCCCGGGTCCTGACAGCCATGGACGATGCCCGGCGGTGCTCACGGGGGGCCAGGGGCTGCCCCGGTGCAGGAATTCAGGTGTGTGCGACCGCAGGCGGCGCCGGCCTCCCCGCTGCAAGCACACCAGCTCCTTGATTGCTCTGTCTAAACAAGGGAGCGAAGGCATAAGTTCCTTTTGTCACCCCGTCTCCATGGTTATTTGACACGTGATGTCTTTTCTGGCGTCCTCCCGGCAAAATCGCGGTAGGTTTGGCTATTACATTCCTGTCTGTGAAGGAATGGGAGGGGTCCAGTTACCCTTCCGGAGAGCCTCGGGTTGTTCCACAGAACGGTTTTGGAGGTGCATTTCTTCCCTAATGGATTTAGGAACCCCAACCCTGATTTGTCAAAATGGATGCTGTTGAAAATTTGAACACTGCTTGGATTGAAGGCAATTTGATGATATAAAGGAATCATTTTTTTTTTTAAGTTGCGTGCATGGTACTGTGTTTTAAAAGACCATTCTTAGCCTTTAGAAACACACACTGATATTTACAGATGAAATGATATGATCTCTGAGATATGCTTCAAAATATGTGGTAGGGATGGGCCAAGCCGAATTTGCCATGGGTCCGAGAGCGTTTACGGTCCTGTTCTGTCTACTTATATATATATATGTTTGACGTTTTCTATAAATGCAAACATTTTTGTTAGTGTAAAAAGATGGTGGCTGAAAAGCAAATCTTTTGTTTTCAAAGGTCACGATAAGGATTGAGTGAATGAATGTGGCTGCAGGATAAACTCTGAAATGTTGTAGGAGAGTAATATGCCAGAAAATTCTAACCTGTGGATAATGATGATGGAGGTGGTGGGAGTGTGTGTGTCGGAGGTGGGGGGGTGTGGGTCAGAGTTATTGCAGGGCAGCTCTTAGGGTCTCAGACAGAACTGTCCACCTATGACTAGGCAGGGCAGAATTTTGAGATATTAACCATACTCCAACCCCAATTTGTGAAGCCAGACAATTTGCCTGTATTGTATATGGGAAGAAAGGGTGCTACAGAATTCAGAGAATAGAAAGATTAAAGTTTTGGCTTTTTGTTTAATAAATTTTTCGTAGAGACGGGGTTTTCTTGTGTTGCCCAGGGTGGTCTTGAACTCCTGGGCTCAAGTGATCCTCCCACCTCAGCCTCCCAAACTGCTGGGATTACAGGCATGAGTCAGCATGCCTGGCCAGTTTTGGCATTTTGAATTTTAAAAGCTGCTCTCCAGGCATAAGAAAAAGACTTAATTAGTGAGAGTCATTTTTTCCCTCCCTCCTGTTCCCCCAAAATGGTAGTTAGCTTTAGTTAAGCATTTATGATGGGCCAGGCACTGTTCTAAGCATTCCGCAAATATTGTCTTTTTAAATCCTCTAAGAAGCCCGTGAGATAATCAGTTTTACAGATGGAGAAATCGAGGCACAAACTGGTTAAGTAACTTGCCCAGAGTCCCATAACTCACCTGACTCCAGAGCTTAGCTAATCCCCGGATAGATGAGGGAAGACCAGCTTATCATGGGAGTTGTTGGCTGAGACGGTGGATCAGGGAGGCTAGGCGGAAAGGACCCGAGGAGTCCCAGTGTGGAAGGGAGAGCATGAACCGGGTATGGAAGCCTCAAGGGAGCTGCAACCACCCTCGCCTCCCGTGCCTGGGTGCTCCTGAGGGCCTCCAGAACTTGGACTCAACCTAAGGGAGACTCAAGGAAATTCTTAAATAACAGTGATTTTGTTTCTCCCACCTCCAGGATCAGGGACCTGATAAAGAAATTCACTTTAGTTGTCAAAAAACTGGAGAAATGTTCACTCGTGGTTGAGTCTGCAGCCTGTGATTCTCCATGCATAACAGTGTGATGTGGTTTCTGCTGTTGTGATAAGGCATTCTAAAGGAATCAGGGTCCTGGTTAGAGTATTAGATTTTCAAGTCAAAGTAACCTAGGTCTGAACCCTAACTCTGTCAGTTAGTTGCTATGTGGCCTTGGTGGGAGCCTTAATTTCTTGTCAGCAAAGTAGGGATGAGAGTACTAACTGTGCCCACCAAACAGGGTGGTATAAGCATGAGATGAATGCCCAGCTCACTGCCTGGCGCAAGGAGGGCGGTTGCAGCTTCCTTGAGGCTTCCATACCCGGTTCATGCTCTCCCTTCCACACTAGGATTCCTCGGGTCCTTTCCGCCTAGACTCCCTGATCCACCATCTCAGCCAACAGCTCCCATGATAAGCTGGTCTTCTCTCATCTATCCAGGGATTAGCTAAGCACCCAGGCTCTGGAGTCAGGTGAGTTATGGGACTCTGGGCAAGTTACAAGTACATTGTAACCTGTGTGTCTCAATTCATCAGTGGTATAACAAGAACTGGTTTTATTGTTTCCAACTATTGCTCCTAACCCAGCTTCCATAACATTTTCCATGGCTAAACATCCTAAGTAGTAATTCAGCTGGATTCTGTAATTTACCAGTTCCTTTACTAAAACCATCACTTTAGTTTTTAAAGGCCCTGTCCTGCTCATTTTAATACTTCAGTCTATATTGCTGAAATGGGGGTGTAGTTAAAAAAAAACGACCCATGAAAGAAAGAAAGAAAAAAGAAAGAAAGAAAGAAAAAGAGAAAGAGAAAGAAAAGAAAAGAAAAAGAAAAAGAACGCTTCAGTCTTACATTGGATAGAAAGCCTTTTCCTGCACTTGCCCTGGGGCACGCATGAACTGTGATTCCTGGGGTGAGGAGGGGAAGTGAGGATGATTCTGTCATACCCTTTGCCCTCTCTCCTCCTTTTGTTGACTCCTCGAGGGTGGGGGCTGGCAGGAAGGAGAGGAAATGCCTCCCACATCTCTTGCCTGGACCTGCTGGTGAGGCTGTGGCCCTCTCTTTGGTGGCTTAGAGCTTTCGTTGCTCCAGGGTTCTGTGGGCTTCATGTCGTTGGCCTTGCAAGGGGCTCACTTCTCAGCATCTCCCAGGGTGTTGTTGGTTCCTTGCTAGACCTGCCCACACCTCCTAGCTGACCCCACCATAATCCTCTCTGTGAGGATGTAGGGTCTTTGCTCTTCTATCTTCCATGGCCAACTTTGGGACCTCTGGGTTTGTATGAACTCCAACTGTACACTTCTGAAAAACTAGGGAGCTAGACTGAGCTAGGGACTCTCTTTCTCATGGACTCCGTTATGCCATCCCACCCCAATTTTATCATCTTCTTTCTGGTCACACAGAGGAAAGTCAGCAGGTCCTCCCATTAGGAAATGAAATTCCAATCTTCTTTACCTGTGGATACTGCTAGTCATTAGCAGGATACTCTCTGGGTCTCCTCTCCTTTCTTTGGAGGTCAGAACACACTTTGTTATCAAAAGGAAAGGAGGAAGGAAAAGGCTTCTCTTCAAAAATACTGCACTATCCCAAAATATGAGGTCCTCTCTCCACAGTGCTGATGGTGGTGGTGGTGACAGTGATGGAGATAGTGCTGGAGGTGATGGTGGAAATAGTGATGATGGTGATGGTGATGAAGGCATTGACGGTGGTGGCTGTGGTGGAGATGGTGATGAGGCTAGTGGAGGTGGTGGTGGTAGAGGTGGTAATGATGGTGATGGTGGTGGATGTGATGGTATAGATGGTGGTGATGGTAGAGATGTTGATGATGGTGATGGTGTTGAAGGCATTGACTGTGGTGGCTGTGGTGGAGACGGTGATGAGGCTAGTGGAGGTGGTGGTGGTAGAGGTGGTAATGATGGTGATGGTGGATGTGATGACACAGGTGGCAGGGATGGTGGAGATGCTGCTGATGGTGATGGTGATGAAGGCATTGATGGTGGTGAGGGTAGTGGAGATGATGGTAGTAGGGGTGGATGTGATAATACAGATGGTGGTGATGGTAGAGATGTTGATGATGGTGATGGTGATGGTGATGGTGGTGAAGGCATTGACGGTGGTGGCCATGGTGGAGATGGTGGTGAAGATAGCGGAGGTGATGGTAGTAGAGGTGGTAATTGTGGTAAGGGTGGTGGAGATGGTGGTGAAGATAGCAGAGGTGATGGTAGTAGAGGTGGTAATTGTGGTAAGGGTGGTGGAGATGGTGGTGAAGATAGCGGAGGTGATGGTAGTAGAGGTGGTAATTGTGGTAAGGGTGGTGGAGATGGTGGTGAAGATAGCAGAGGTGATGGTAGTAGAGGTGGTAATTGTGGTAAGGGTGGTGGAGATGGTGGTGAAGATAGCGGAGGTGATGGTAGTAGAGGTGGTAATTGTGGTAAGGGTGGTGGAGATGGTGGTGAAGATAGCGGAGGTGATGGTAGTAGAGGTGGTAATTGTGGTAAGGGTGGTGGAGATGGTGGTGAAGATAGCGGAGGTGATGGTAGTAGAGGTGGTAATTGTGGTAAGGGTGGTGGAGATGGTGGTGAAGATAGCGGAGGTGATGGTAGTAGAGGTGGTAATTGTGGTAAGGGTGGTGGAGATGGTGGTGAAGATAGCGGAGGTGATGGTAGTAGAGGTGGTAATTGTGGTAAGGGTGGTAGAAGTGATGGTGGAGGTGGTGATTCTCCTACAGTTACCCCAAATAAAGCCCTGAGGGAAGGTAGCTGGTCCTTTTGATTCTCAAGGGTCAGAGCTCTGAATTTGGAAGATGGGTATCCTTTGTCTTCAGCTCTGGGCCTTAGCAGAAATTTCAGAACAACAGGAAAAATCCCACTCAGCCATTAACACAGTCCAGTTACATTAGGTGTAGTGCTACCAATAAAAGTAATTCTTCCACAATTCTTTTAAAGTGGTACTGAAAATATGGTAGCTTCTTGTTATTTCCTCAGCCAACAGAAGCTGAAGTACAACTACTACAGTGTAAAGGTCTATAACAGTTCTTGGCATTGGAAAAGAGTTCTTTATATCTGAAAACTTTCGAACTAGTGCTCTGACTGGGTTGCTCACAGTCTCTTCTTGGGCTGGGTGAGAGGTCTTTTGAACTTGGGGTATAAGCTGTTGTCCCAGAAAGAGCACAAGTGAATAAATGATCAATAAGAGGCTGAAACAAGAACTCTGGCCTTGCTAACTCTACAGTCTGGTCAATGGGATGAAGCAAGATGGAGGTGGTTACCTAGATGAGGAGGAAAGTTAGGCTCCTGGTTTTCTTTACTAGTGCCTTACGATGAGTTAATTTCTCTCTGTACAGCTAGGACTTCCTGTAGGCCAAGGTTTCTTGACCTTGGCACTATTGACATTTGGGGCTAGATAATTCTATGTTGGGGATTGGCTGGGGCGGGGCTGTGCTGTGCATTGTAGGATGTTTAGCAGCATCCCTGGCCTCTACCCATTAGATGCAAGTAGCACCCTCCCTACATTGTGACAACTTTATATGTTCCCAGACATTGCCAAATTTCCTTTGAGGGGATCCTTTGAGCACTGCCACTGTAGATCCTACCCAGGCCAAGGCTGCCCCTTCTCTGGGAAGGGTCTGGGTACTGATGCAGCAGATATGATTTTTATTTTATTTTATTTTTTGTAGAGATAGGATCTTATTTTGTTGCACAGGCTAGTCTTGAACTCTTGTCCTTAAGCAGTCCTCCTATCTCGGCCTCCCAAGGTGCTGAGATTACAGGAATGAGCCAGCCTAGGTTTGATGTTTTTGAGCCATGTATTCGAGTCATATAGCAAATTTAACTCTCTCACTCTCTCTCTCTCTCTCTCTCTCTCTCTCTCTATATATATATATATACACACACATGAGGTTTTTTTTGTTTTGTTTTGTCTCTTTTGTTTTGAGATGGATTCTCGTCTGTGGCCCAGGCTGGAGTGCAGTGGCGCGATCTTGGCTCACAGTAGCCTCCACATCCCGGGATCAAGCGATTCTCATGCCTCAGCCTTCCAAGTAGCTGGGATTACAGGTGCCCGCCATCACGCCTGGCTAATTTTTGTATTTTCAGTAGAGATGGGGTTTCGCCGTATTGGCAAGACTGGTCTCAAACTCCTGAACTCAAGTGGTCTGCCTGCCTCAACCTCCCAGAATGCTGGGATTACAGGCATGAGCCACCATGCCTGGCCAACATTCTTTATATTTCTGTTCCCCATTTCTATAACTCATTTATATATGTCACCCTTTGAGCCCTCATTCTTCCTGTTGGCATCTGTGGGGAAATGCTCTCTTTTTAAGTTTAAACTCAAGTCAATTCAGGATCCTTTTATTCTCTTTCCCTCCTGTACTGATCAAAGATTTACGGGGTTCCTGGCATTGGTGAGGGAATGGTGGGAACTAATTTCTGATCTATGCCACTATCTTATGAAATGTGTGATCCTTCTGGATGGTTCCTTGTGTGGGGGACTCTCGTATTGATTTCTGTGTTGTCTGAACCAATGGACATGTCTGTTCTCATCTTATTTGATTCCATTTGATTCCTTCCTTCCTCCTCTACTGACTTTATTCTGGTTTCTGTGACCCCATAGACCCCAGGTTTTCTTCCCACTTTACTAGCTATTCTTTCTTTGCCTCTGTGGCTAAATCTTCCTTCCCCTTATCTCCAAATACCAGAGCATCCTGGATTTCAGTCCAGAGCCCCATTTTCTTCCCTATCTAAACATTTCTCTTTAAATCCATGGCTTCAAATGTCATGCTTTTCCCATAACTCCCACATCTCTCCAGCAGTGACCCTGCCTTATGTCCCTCATCCTTATAGTCGACTGTCCACTTGATATTTCCGCTTGGAGATCTTACTGATGCCTCAAACTTGACATGGTTAGAACCATTCTTGTTTTCTTTTCTCTAAACCCGCTCCTGCTCCCCAGTCTTCTCTATCTTAGAGAATAGTGTGCCATCAGCTCAGTTCCTCAAGCCAAAGATCATGCAATTATTTTCAGTCTTCATTTCCCTTCCCCAACACATTCCATCTAGCAAGATCTGACTTCGACTTTATCTCCAAAACAACATGAATCAGTTCACCGAATTTTCACTGCTACCACCTTGGTCCAATTAGCCATCATCTCTTGCTGACATTACCACAACAGCTACCTGACTGAGGTTTCCTTGCTTTTATTTTTGCTCTGATCATCCTACGAATCATTCCCCATGCAGCAGCCAGAATAAGCTTTAGAAAATATAGAAATCATAAGATCATGTCACACTCCTACTTAAACTTTCTTTTTTTTTTTTTCCACTCTGTCGCCCAGGCTGGAGTGCAGTGGTGCGATCTTGGCTCACTGCAACTTCTGCCTCCCAGGTTCAAGCAATTCTTCTGCCTCAGCCTCCTGAGTAGCTGTGATTACAGGTGCCCACCCCCACGCCCGGCTCACTTTTGTATTATTAGTAGAGATGGGGTTTCACCATGTTGGCCAGCTGGTCTCAAACTCCTGACCTCAGGTGATCCACTCACCTCAGCCTCCCAAAGTGCTGGGATTACAGGCGTGAGCCACGGTGCCCGGCCACCTGCTTAAACCTGATTGCTCCTAATCACACTTCACATAAAATCCTGACTGCTGGCTGGGTGCAGTGGCTCACTGGCACTTTGGGAGGTCAAGGCAGGAGAATCATTTGAGCCCAGGAGTTTGAGACCAGCCTGGGCAACATAGTGAGACCCTGTCTCTACGAAAATTTTAAAAATTAGCCAGATGTGGAGGCATGCACCTGTAGTCCCAGCTACTTGGGAGGCCAAGGTGGGAGGACCACTTGATCCCGAGAGGTCAAAGCTACAGTGTGCCAGCCTAGGTAACGAAGTGAGACCCTGTCTCAAAAAAAAAAAAAAAAAAAAGAAGGAAGAAAGTTAGGAAAAAAGGAAGGAAGGGAGGGAGGAAGGAAAAGAAATCCATCCTCACTGCATGTGCTGGCTTACAGGCCCAGCCTGATCAGCCCCTGCCAACCGCTCCAGCATCATCATCTACCACACCACCCTTTGCTCCATTGAACTTCGGCCACACTGGCTGTTTTAATGATCTACTGCGGCAAGACAAACCATCCTGAAACCTAGTGGCTTGAAACAGCAACTGTGGATTATTCCTCATGATTCTGTGAATTGGTGGAGCT
Source organism: Gorilla gorilla gorilla (assembly GCF_029281585.2). Classification (NCBI taxonomy): domain Eukaryota; kingdom Metazoa; phylum Chordata; class Mammalia; order Primates; family Hominidae; genus Gorilla; species Gorilla gorilla. Next base: position 82,540,524 of record NC_086017.1, on the reverse strand, counting down.
CAGCTGGGAGGTTCATCGCTGCTCTACTCTGATGTTGGTGGAGGTGACTCGTGGCCTCATTTGGCTTGGACTTCTGCAGGAACTGGAGCAACTTCTCTCACATGGAGGACACCTGGACATCTCTTTCTCTCCACCTTGTCTCTGGATCCCTTTACATGCTGGCTCAGGAATCCAGGTGAGGGAAATTGGGAATTGCCAGACTTCTTAAGGCCTTAGCGTGGAGCTGAAATGTTAGTACATCTGCATTCTACTGGTCAAAGCAAGTCACATGGTATAACCAGAGTCAAAGAGGTGGGGGGAGTGGCAAATAGACTAAGATGTGGCCATCCTGAATCTGCAGGCCTGACCCTCTTTCTGTTCCTTGCTCGTGACCAGTTCATTCCTTCCTTGGGACCCCTGCACCTGCTGCCCCTTGGCAGGGATTTTCTCCTCCTTGATCTCAGCATTGCTGGCATCGTCTCGTCATTCACATCTCAGCTCACATGCCATCTCTTAAGAGGTGACCATCCAATGAATAAAGTCACCAGTTACTGTCATGTTACCCTTTAAATATTCTCTGCAGAGCATTACCACTCTGTTTGTTGGTTTGTTTATTTGCTTATCAGTTGTCTCTTTTCCCTGGAATGAAAGCCCCATGATGGCAGGAACCTGGCTATTTTGTTTACACTGTATTATCTTTAGCCCCTACAACACGTGGTACAGAGCAGGCAGAGGCCCCCAGTTAATATGTGTTGAAATAAATAAATGATAGAGGCCTCTCTACCATTTGGAAGTGAAGAACCTGGGAATCACTCAGGTCTGGGTTCTTATTATTTGCTGTGTAACCCTGAGGACGTTATCTAACTTCTCTGTGCTTCAATCTCTAAAACAGAGTGAGAATTAAGAGTGCCTACCTCATCCTCATGGGGTAGTTGTAAAGACCAATGAAAATGATCTATATCTAACTTATCAAATGATCTGGAACTTGGTAAGCCCTTATTATCATTTATTTTTAGATTTTATTTTTAATTGACACAAAATCATATGTATGTATAGGGTATAATGTGAGGTTTCATGGATATGTTCTGTAGTGATCAAATCATATGTAGCATTTTTATCACCACAAACATCAGTTCTTTGTGGTGAAAACATTCAAATTCCTCCCGTCTAGCTTTTTTAAAATATACAATACATTATTGTTAACTATAGTCACCTTACTGTGCATTAGAACACCAGAACCTATTCCTCTTACCTACCTATAACACTGTACCCATTGTCCAATATCTTCCCTTCCCTCCATCTCCCCTACCCTGCCCAGCCTCTGGTAACCTTTATTCTACTCTCTACTTCTATGAGCTCCACATATGAAGGAGATCGTGTGGTATTGTCTTTCTATGCCTGGCTTATTTCACTTAATGTTACTCCAAGTTGTTGCACATGGCAGGATTTCATTCTTTTTTATGGCTGAATAGTATTCCATTGTGTATATGTACCACATTTTCTTTATCAATTCATCTGTTGATGGGCACTTAGGTCACTGATTGTGAACAGTGCTGCAATAAACACGGGAGTGCAGATACCCCCTTGTAATTTTGTAATTTTAATTAATTACATTACTTTAATGCAAACACTAACTTACTCCCTCCTTCTTATCTCCCTTCCCTGAGCTCCAAAGGCAGGAGAGAAACCAGTAGAGAAAAATTCCATGTAATTCCAGAAAGCAAGAATCACATTTCGTTGCTATCTTTAAAATAGCTTCAAGTGACTGCCTGCTGGCTCCAGCCACAGAGCAGGAGATGGGATAAGGAGATGGGTCCTTATCTTGTTCTTGGTGGTGGAAGGTGGGTCAGTCAAGGTCTGGGCCCCACTCTCTGCTTCTTACAGAAACGTGGAGCTCCTGAGCTGCAAGGGTCTGGCAGGCTTCTAAGTAGTTCCCTTTTGATTTGAATCCTGCTGAAGGCTGTGCTGGACTTCTCTAGTTTGTCCCAATTAGAGTCTTTTGAAACCACTGTACTTAATTTACCACCTAATTACTCTTACCTTGTTTGTTGAATGAAGCTTACATAATGATTCTGGTGTTCTGTACAAAACCTTAGGTGGAGATTTTACTTTTCACTTGATAATTTGTGATTTTTATATTAATGTTTTATAACCTTGGGTTCTTAATCATAAAGTCATAAGGAGCTTAATTGATTTGAAACTAACCATGCCCTGAAGTGTGTACATGTCAAATTGATTCAAATTGATCCAGTGAGTTTAAATAAAGCTTAGGCCAGGGAGCATGATGACACCTGATAGAAATTTTCCTAAAGCACTTGACTTGGGGGACTCAATTATGCTGCCATCTCCACACAGTAAATTATTAGATAAATACTGTTTTTTTTTTTCATTTATCACAGACTGAAAAGATAGGACAGTTCAAAGAAAAAAAACACTAGGAAAAGTTAGATAAGTGTAAAATGTTCTATTTATAATTCTTCCTTCTGAAAAGCCACAGAGAACTCACATTTTAGAGCATGCTGGTTTGAAATATATATATGTTTACAGGCTTTGTTTCAGAGCCTGATAGTCAACATCACAGTCTCAAGTTGAAAATGGTTGGAAATGAAGCACTGATAATAGAAGCACTGGAAAAACACAAGCCTTGTTCGGGATGAGTGATCCTTCTTCAGGGGTGATCAATTCAAGCACTTTCCCAAAGAGAACTTTCTCTGAGCAGATGAACTCACAGGAGAAATCCTCAGTTTTCCGGGACAGGGTGCTGTTCCACATTTCTGCCAAATGACAGGTCAATTTAGTTCTAATTGGCCCTAATTGGCACTTCTTCCCCCTGAGAGGCTACATTCTTGTACCTGCCTTCCAGCAGTCCTCACAAAGGTGTGAAATCCCTTTCTGGCTTTGAAAAATATCAGACATAATTTCCCAATGGATCCCTTTATACCCAGTGAAACTGATTGCTGGGCCCAGGGAGATGAGCCTGACTCCAGAAAGATGTAATTCCCAGGGCTCAGGGCTCCCTGAGGTCCCAGCAGTGAACAGCCGCACGAAATTCTGCTGTAATTGATCTCTCCAAAGACATTTTCCTTTGTAAGCAGTTCCGATGGTTCCTGACTTTCTTTCATATCTCCAGTTGCCATTTCTTGCAAGTCAGTCATTTTGTTTTACTCTTTTTAAGAATTTTTATAGAAATATGTCTTGGACTTGAATGTCTGCGGTCTCTTGTGTCCCGCCTCACTGGTGCTGCCCTGCTCAGTAGGAACGCCGTGCCAGCTTCCTAATGAGCCTCCTTATCTTAGTCTCATGTTCTAGAGCATCCTCTTTGCTGCATGTCCCTTGAAGATGGTGTCCCTGATTGCATCTTTCACCCCAGTGCGCCCAGGGCTGAGCGCAGCATTTGACATACAGCACATGCTCAGTAAATACTTTTAAAAATTTTTTTCACGTGGAGGTAAATAAGGTGTCCAAACCTTAGGTGATATCACAAAAGACTTTTTTACTCATGTAATCACCACCTGCCTCAAATATAGAATGTTCTTAGCCACCCCAGGGATCCTTTTCATGTCCTCTCTCAGTTAAATCCCCAACCCTAATCCATTCTGGAAATAACCACCATTCTGGTTTTATCACATTGCATTACATTGATTTTGCCTGTTCTTGACCTTTCTGTATGGAACTGTTCACTGCTATGGTGGCCATAAAAATGCATCTCCCAGACTTCTGGTTGCTGGGATTGACCCACAGTCGGTTTTGCTGGGCTCTAAAATCCATCAGAACATTTGGGCAGGGAAATCTTCCCACAGGCTGCTCCTCCCTTGGACTGGGTATAGCAGGAATGCTAGTGCGGGCCCATTCCCAGGAGGTAGGGAACTCCTCTGACAGCAATTTTGGCTCAAGGACTCCCAAATGGCCTTGCCAGCCTTCCTTAGAACTGCACTGTAGGCTGGGCGCAGTAGCTCACGCCTGTAATCCCAGCACTTTGGGAGGTCAAGGTGGGAGGATCACTTGAGATCAGGAGCTCGAGACTAGCCTGGCCAACATGGTGAAACCTCATCTCTACTAAAAATACAAAAATTAGCCTGGTGTGGTGGTGGGTGCCTGTAATCCCAGCTGCTCTGGAGGCTGAGGCAGGAGAATTGCTTGAACCTGGGAGGCAGAGGTTGCAGTAAGCTGAGATCGTGCCTCTGCACTCCAGCCTGGGTGACAGAGTGGAAAAAAAAAAAAAAAGAAAAAGAACTGCCCTGCACTGTAGTCTAAGATGTTCCCATCCAATGTTCCTTCTTTCCCTCTCTCCTTCCTGAGGGGCAGACCTGCATCTCAGTTTGATAATTCCCTGCTTCTCCTGGCTCCCTCCTCATCTTCCCTCTCAGGTGTTTCTCTTAATACAGCTCTTGGACATTTAATCCTGGCATCTGCTTCTTGGATTGACACAAATGTGAACTCTTCTCTGAAGCCTTCACTAGGCCCATGATTTTCACTCATGTTGCATGTAGCAATCATGTATCCTTTTCATTTATTGCCATGTGGGATTCCAGTGCAAGAGTATGTGCACAGTTTAGCTCTCTTAGACCTGATGGGCATTTCGGCTGTGACCGGTTTTTGGCTCTCATGAATAAAGCTGCTAGGAGCATTCTTGGATTCCTCTCTTGGTGGACATGTGCATTCATTTCTCTTGGGTGTGTACTTGGTAGTGAGAGTGTTGGCTTGTAGGGTAATGGATGTTTAGTATTAGATAGTATTAGATACTTCAGTACAGCTTTCCAAAGTAGTTGGACCAGTTTGCTTTCCCATGCTCATAAAGTGTTTACTGAATAAGTGAACTCTAGCCAGAAGCATCTTTTAAGGACTTAACTTTGTCCCAGTCACTACCCTGATTAGACACACACACACACATGTACACACACACAGCTTTCCATAGTGCCCCATTGTTATAATGTCCAAGTTCTAAACTCACAAGTTGTACAAGGCCGTGCCTGACATAGCCCCTGTGTAACTGTCCAGTCATATTGCTCGCCACAGCCAGCACCCACTAGCCACCAGTCACACCAGCAACATGAACTTTGGTTACATTGCTTCTGTTTTCTTTGAAAATGCCGCAGTCTTCTACCATCTAGATTTCTGCACACATTAGACCCTCTGCCTGGAACATGTTAGCTTGTGTGTCTCCCTATCTATATTTTCCACTTTGCCTAGTGTATAAGTTAGAAATGTTTTCAATCGCAAGGAATCGGGGAAAAACGGACTTAAAGTGACTCAAATAGCAGCTCTTTCCCTGCAGCTCTTTGGCAGATAAGACCCTCCCATGACATTAGAAATGTAGAAGTGGGCAGTAACTAGCATTGCTTCAGCAGTATGATGATGCCAGGGCTGATTCTGTGCCATTCTCTTATCTTTCTTCCCAACCTTGATTACCTCATGGTCATAAGATAGTTGCTGCAGCTCCAGGCATTACATCCATCTTCAAGGCAGGAAGAACAAGAAAGGGCCAAGCCAGCCATTTCTGTCTCTTTCATGAGAAAAGTGAAATTTTTTTCAGAAACACCTCTAGCAGGCTTCTGTTGGAGTTACCTTGGCTGAACCTGGACACCTCTAGCTTCAAGGAAGATTGGGAAGCTATTTATTTACATAATATTTATTTATTAATAGACAGAGTCTCACTCTGTAGCCCATGCTGGAGTGCAGTGGTGTGATCTTGGCTCACTGCAACCTCCACCTCCTGGGTTCAAACGATGCTGTCTCCTCAGCCTCCCAGGCTCCTGAGTAGCTGGGATTACAGATGTGAGCCACTGTGCCTGGCTAATTTTTGTATTTTTTGGTAGAGATGGGGTTTCACCATGTTGGCCAGGCTGGTCTCGAACTCCTGGCCTCAGGTTATCCACCTACCTTGGCCTCCCAAAGTGCTGGGATTACAGGCGTGAGCCACTATGCCCGGCCCTAGGAGCTATTTAGCTCTTCAAGGCTCCACAGGGGAGGACAGGGGAGAAAAGGTTTGGAAATGACTGTTGAGTGAACCTCCTCAAAGTATCTTCCCTAGTAAGCAGACTCTGACTCAGCCTCTGGTTTCAGTTTGGCTGTCCCTTCCTCTTGGAAGCCTTCCTTGATCCCTCACCTTTTTCGGACTAATTTAGATGTTTCACCATCATAGAGGTCTCTGAAGTTTTCCCTAGTCATGAAGTTATTTACTGACTCTCACCTTGAGGTATGCGTTAAATCAAGCCCTTCAAGAAAAAATGGGAAAATATGTATGGCCATGGTAAAATACATGCACAGACCGCCCACCCCTCCCACCCCAACAAAGCCTCCCTACCCCATCAGCATTTTACCTTTTTTTTTTTTTTTATCAAGTCTATGTGCAAGCTCAAAGTGGCCATGGCTTCTTGGGGGAGTCCCTACCACTTCCCCGAACTGAATAAACTCCCAGGAAAGCACTGGCAAACTTATCCCAACATTTGTTCCTGACAAAATCCTGTCAATCCAGACTGGCCACTCCCAGCCTCTTTGTTTTGTTACTACTTAAAAGCTTTAAAAATCCCCTCTTTGTGGGGGGGGGCAATCTGTAAGATCTGTAGGCAGGTAAGATCTTGGACTTCGGACCCAGAATGCCTGGGTTCGATTCCTGACTCTGCACTTATCTGACACATGGCTTTGGGCGAGTCACTCCGCCTCCCTGGGCCTCAGTTTTTTCATCTGTAAAATGGGGATAATAACAGCACTTACTTCTCAGTGTGGTTGCGAGGTTAATTCATCTTGGAAACCCTGTCACATGACAAGCACTCACTCCACATTGGCTGGATTTATTCCCTCTGAGCCCTATTTCCATCTATTGCTCCCGCCAGTCCCCTTTCTCCTCTCTTCCTCTCCAAACTCAGTCAGTGAAATGCCTAATCCAATCACTGCCTGAATCAGTGACGATTACATTTCCTGGGAAAATTTACAGCCAGGTGAAGGAGCTCAAACAAGCACCCAAATAACTAGAAAGCAGCAGCCGACATGGATTGCACTCTTGCTCTGTGCCTTGCATGCGTTAGTTGGCGTGTTGCTTGCTCACACCAGGTTGTTTCATTCTTCCCACATTTATAGACAAGGAATCTGAGTCTTGGAGTGATTTGTAAATTTATGGTGTTCCAGCAGAGGATGAAATGCAACTTTGGCAGCCAGGCATGGTGGCTGATGGCTATAATCCCAGCAATTTGGGAGGCTGAGATGGAAGGACCGCTTGAGCCCAGCAGTTCAAGACCAGCCAGGGCAACATAGTGAGAGCCCCCTGCCACAACCATGCCTACTAAAAATAAGAAAAAAATATTAGCCTGGTGTGGTGGTGTGAGCCTGTAGTCCCAGATACTTGGGAGGCTGAGGTGGGAGGATTGCTTGAACCCAGGGGTTCAAGGCTGCAGGGACTTGTGATTGCACCACTGCACTCCAGCCTGGGTGACACAGCGAGACCCTGTCTCAAAATAAAAACAAACAAACAAACAAAATCCAACAACAACAAATTTGTCTCATTTAAAGCTTGGGCTCCTAACCATCATACTGAACTGTCTTTATTATGGTTGGTCAGCCCCAGAGGGGCACAAGACATTTTGGAGTTCAGAGGTGGCAGAAATCTCAACTGATTTGGGGGTTTCCAGAAAGCCTTCATGGACACATAAAACCCAGCTTGGAGGGTGGGGAATATTTCATCAGGTGGCTGGAGGAAATATAGAAATAGTGGGAAAGGCTTTTTGGATGCATGGAACAGCAAAAGCAAAGACACAAATTCTCAAAGCACAGGATAAATTTTGAGGGGAATAGTGGTTAGGAATATAGGCTCTGGCATTGACAAAACCCTTGGTTTAAATCCCAGTTCTGCCACTACTAGCTGTGTGACCTGGGTTAAGTTGCTTAACTTCTTTGTGCCTTAGTTTTCTTGCTTGTACAATGAGACACAGCAACCCCTTTGAAATGGTTTGGCAGGATAAAATGAGATGATGCTCAAAACCTTATACAGTGTAAGCACTCAGGAAATGCCATCTATATTCACTACGTCACACAGACTGGTGACCTGTATGTCACCTGCTCCCAGGAGATCAGGACGAGAAGAACAGAAGAAACAGCTTTTGAGTTTTCTCTGTCTTTAGGTAAAAAAAAAAATGGAAGCACTTGTTCCTCTTGCAGCAAATGACAGCATGAATCATGCTTTATTTATCCAGTCTCTTCTAGTCTGCCTTCTGCAACGTGCCAGCATTAGCAGAATGTAGATAGGAATATGACCATTGAAAAATGAATACTCCAAGGCCAGCCATGGTGGCTCACACCTGTAATCCCAGCACTTTGGGAGGCTGAGGTGAGTGGATCACTTGAGGTCAAGAGTTGAAGACCAGCCTGGCCAACATGGTAAAACTCCATCTCTACTAAAAATACAAAAATTAGCTGGGCATGGTGGCATGCGCCAGTAATCCCAGCTACTCGGGAGGCTGAGGTGGGAGAATCTCTTGAACCTGGGTGGCAGAGGTTGCAGTGAGCTGAGATTGTGCCACTGCACTCCAGCCTGGGTGACAGTGTGTGAGACTTCGTCTCAACAATAAATAAATAAATAAATAATTAAAAATGAACAAACACTCCAGTATGGGCAACATAGTGAGACTTCATCTCTACAAAAAAAATTGTAAAAAATTAGCCGGGCACGGTGGCACAGGCCTGTAATCCCAGCTTCTTGAGGGGCTGAAGTGGGAGGATTGCTTGAGCCCAGGACGTGGAGGCTGCAGTGAACCGTGATCATGCCACCACACTCCAGCCTGGGTGACAGAGTGAGACCCTGTCTCAAAAAACAAAACAAAACAAAAACACTCACCTTGAGTACTAGTTTACAAATATTTGGCTTCAGCAGATATTTCAGACCCTTTCCTCGGGGAGAAACTTAAAGGTTGATTTCTGAAGTAAATTATACAAGCTTAATGTCCATCCACTACCCTTTTACTGGTCACTAACAAGACCCCAGTGCTTGGGCCAAGGGGGGGAGGGGAAACCAGGAGAAAAGAAACAGGGTGTTTTGTGTTTTTTTAAGTTCACATTTTCTTCCTTGTTGAGCCGGTTGGAGTGTGGTCAACAAATTGCTTTGAAGGACCTGAGACACCTCGGTGGGTCCTTCCCGCACCATCTTTGTGTTGGTAAAAATCAATGCTGACTTCCACCACCATCCCTTCTGCCCTAACCCCGCTCCCTGCTCCCATTTCCCCCTAGGAGATCTAAGGAGAATTTAATCCATATGGTTTTGATTCCCTCACTCATCAAAATGCAGTTTTCCAAGAGCCATTTGATCTCCAAGATGTTATGTGAGTGTCTTTTTGTATTTTATTTTTTCCCTTAGAAAAGAAAAGCTGATGGTTTGCCAAAAGAAAATGAACTCCAAACTCTTGGGGTCTGAACTGGGTTCAAGCATCAGATCCAGGGGAGCCCAGGGGGATGCTGCTTAGTCAGGGGCCTCAAATGTTCTCTGCACAAGCCAGGTGAGTCTAAGCAAAGTGGGGGCACTTTCTTTGCTTTCCTTTCTCGTGTGTATTCATGTGTGTGTGCACATGTGTGTGCGTGTGTGTGTGCGTGTGTGCATGCGTGTGCATGTGGGCATTCTACCCACTCTTCTATCCCAGAAACTGAATAATAATGACCATGTATTAAGTACTTCCTGGGGTCCAGGCTCTGTGCCTAGACTGATTGACTGATTGATTGATTGATTTTTTGAGATGGTGTCTTGCTCTGTCGCCCAGGCTGGAGTACAGTGGCGCTATCTTAGCTCACTGCAACCTCCGCCTCCCAGGTTCAAGCAATTCTCCTACCTCAGCCTCCCAAGTAGCTGGGATTACAGGCATGTGCCACCACGCCCAGCTAATTTTTGTATTTTCAGTAGAGACAGGGTTTCACCATGTTGGCTAGGCTGGTCTCGAACTCCTGACCTCAAGTGATCCGCCCACCTCAGCCTCCCAAAGTGCTGGGATTACAGGCTTGAGTCACAGTTCCCGGCCTGTGCCTGGATTTATGATCTATGTGCTTTATGTAAATGCTCGAGTCTTTATAATCACCCTTTAAGGGAGGTGCTCGTTCCCTCCCTCCCTCCTTTCTTTCCTTCCTCCTTTCATTCATCAAATATTTATTGAGCATTTATTATGTGTCAGGTGCTATTCTAGGGTCTGGAGACAAAGTGGTGAACAAGACAAATTTCATCCCTGCCTTTGTGAAGCTTACATTCTAGTTCACGTGCAATTAAGCAAATGAGTAAGACGGCTTGAAGTAGTAATCAGTGTTGTGAAGAAAATAAAACAGGAAGGTGGCAGAGAGCTTGTGCTCTGCTCAGTTTAGAATGAGTGGTCAGGGAAGGCCCCGCTGAGCTGATTGCTGAATGACACCAAGGATTCAGCTGCAAAGATACAGGAGGAGCAAGTTCTCCTGCAGAGGGAATAAGAGGGGGCAGAGTCCCAAGATAGGAGCACCTTGGGCACGTGCAGGGGGTGAATGAAGGCCAGCAAGCTGGAACAGAGGAAGCAGGTGGGTGGGGAGTGGAGTCCACATGGCGGGGAAGGAAGCTGGGTTAAGCATGGAGGGCATTGCGGCCATGGGGAAAGCCCCTGGAGTTTTAGGCAGGAGAGTCTGGGATCTGACTCTGTGTTTACACCATTGCTCTGGGGGCTGGCTAGGGAAGAGGTTGAAAGAGCCGCGACAGGATAAAGAAGGAAGGAAACTGGCCAGGAAGCTGCTGCTGACCTCAGGGTATGGTTCTCCCTCTCCATCATGGCTCAGACGCAGGCAGACTCAGATGAGTGTTGGAAGTAAAGCTCATTGCCCCACCCAACTCCACTGCTTGGTAATAGAACTTAAGGAACTGAGTATTTTTCAAGGGGTTCTTGTCACAGTGGTGGTCCAGATGGAAGTTCGGAAGTAGGAGTCTAGATGTAGCAGGTGTGCTTGCTGACAGATTGAAGGTGTGGGGGAAAAAGAAGAGAGACGGCAAGGATAGCGGGTCAATGGAGGCCTGAGCAGCTCATGGGGTGATGGTCCCCATTTTCCAAACAAGAAAATGGAGGCCCAGAGAGGTTGAATACCCTGACTGAGATCCCATAGGAAGGGGCAAAGTCAAGACTCCAGTGCAAGACTCTGTCTTTTAAATCTGATTTCTGAATTGTGCTTTCACAACTCATTGATACGCCCTAGACCATGCTGAGCATTGCACCTGGAGGACAAACCCAGCACATTTCCTCCCCCAGACATCACAGTGGCTTTTCGGGATCTTTTAGGCCCTCCTTCCCCTTCCTGAGGGTATAGCTCCCTCACAAGAATGGACGTACAGCCGGGCACAGTGGCTCACGCCTGTAATCCCAGCACTTTGGGAAGCTGAGTTGGATGGATCACTTGAGGTCAGGAGTTTGAGACCAGCCTGGCCAACATGGTGAAACCCCATCTCTACTAAGAATGTAAAAATTAGTCTGGGCATGGTGGCTCACACCTGTAATCCTAGCACTTTGGGAGGCTGAGGTGGGCGAATTGCCTGAGCTCAGGAGGTTAAGACCAGCCTGGGCAACATGGCGAAACCCCTTCTCTACTAAAAATACAAAAAAAAAATTCACCAGGCATGGTGATGCACACCTGTAATCCCAGCTACTCAGGAGGCTGAGGCATAAGAATCACTTGAACCCGTGAAGTGGAGGTTGCAGTGAGCTGAGATCGTGCTGCTGCACTCCAGCCTGGATGACAGAGCGAGACTCTGTCTCCAAAAGAAAAATAAATAAATAAAAATACAAAAAATAACAATACAAAAATTAGCCGAGCATGGTGACGTGTACCTGTAATCCCAGCTACTAAGGCTGAGGCAGGAGAATTGCTTGAACCCGGGAGGTGGAGGTTGCAGTGAGCTGAGATTGTGCCACTGCACTCTAGCCTGGGCAACAGAGTGAGACTCTGTCTCAAAAAGAAAAAAAAAAAAAACACATTCTTTTTATTTCAGAGCATTGCTATTTTGAAATGCGCAGGATACATATACCATTGCTTTTCCTTTTACTGATTTTATTTTCAATCATTTGTTTGTGTCTGTTGTCTACACAATAGGAGTTTACTAAATACTGTTGATTGACTAAATGTCCTAATGCATGCTGTGATGTTTGTTTAATGGTATAGAGCTGTAGAAAGTTTTCATTCATTCATTCATTCATTCATTCACTCAATCATTCATTCCTGAATACTATCCCTGATGTTATGCTGCACATTAGGGGCTCAGAGAAGAACGAAAGCAAACCTCTGTCCTCAAACAGCTTCTAATCTGGTTAGGTGTGAGTGGAGTGAGCATGTGTGAGTACAGAATATAAGGGACAGGTGTGCAAATACTTTCAATATGATGTGTGTACAAATTTTGTGAGTACATGAAAGAGGGGCTTTTGACTCTTGGGGAAGGTGGGAAGGTATGGATTTTATTCGAGATGGCTTCAGGGAAAGCGTCACATTCAAGCTCAGATGCAAGGGACAAGGGGAGAAATCCTCTAAGAACAGAGTGGAAAACTGAAGGGGATTGTGTTGGGAGGCACATTTTCCACCTTTGTAGCCCCTTCTCCAAGCTGAAAAGGTCGGGATAGGTGGGAACAGCTGGGGGAGGTGAGTGGGAGGAGATTACTGACAAGTCCCCAAATTCTGTGGCTTGGAGAACTTTGGGATTCCTGTAGCCAGTTTCTGGGCTGTGGAGGTTCCCTGGTCCATATTTCTGGTATTGATGACTGTTGATAAGGTATTGATGACTATGGCAGACATGGGCTGTTTTTTCCCCAGCATCCTTTCTCCATTCTTTTGGCAGCAGCCCTCGTGCTTCTGTAGGATCATCCCTTTTCCAGTTTCAGTCCTTGTGGTGTAGGGGAGGGTCAAACCCTGCCCCCACTGGGATATTCCATTCCCTTGGCCATAGTAGCCCTGTGATCCACACCATGCCAATCAGGGCCCAAGAGACTCAATGCTAGGATTTTCATTTGAATTACTGAAGCAGTACAATCCTGCTTTTCTGCTGGATATGATGCTGGATGGAGTGTGGTCCAAGGAG